>NW_027256881.1:80064262-80687679 GCF_029215685.1 Pituophis catenifer annectens | reverse complement strand
AGCAAAAAAGGTCATAAAATGGGCACAACTGCCTTGCTTAGCACCAAAAATTTTGGGCTCAATCGTAGTTGAGGACTACCTGTATTTATCTGAGGATAATTTTTTTTTCAAATTTTCTTACTGTGGTTGTTGTCTTTTAAATATTAGACTGATTAACGCATAGTTATTGATCTTTACTGTTTTTATAAATTTCAAAAACCTATTTTACCGTCTGTTTTAGAAAGGGACATAAAATAGCAATGTTTTTATTGAAAAAAAAAATCAGATAAATTTTAGGGGAAATGTGTGTGTGTAAATGTCCATTGATATGTGAATTTTCATGCAGAGCATTAAAGAGAGATTGATGCAAAAAATAGAACAGTATGAATGTACTTTGTGAAATTCACCCAGCTAGCATTGAAAACTGATGACACCCACACTAAGGTTTAGCTCCTTAATGATCCTAGAACTGGCTGTGATTCTCTCTAATTAAGTATTCCCTTGACCATTTGATTGAGTGGTTGTTTTGCCGACTCTTGAGAAGCTCTTGAGAGATGGATCTGTAGGAGTAAGGGAGAAACAGAGATAATTATAGGAAAATAGTTGCTTTTAAAATATATTGAATGAACTGACGAATATAATGGCAGTTCCCTATGGAACTTCAGCATTTGTTCTAATTTGTTTTATGTATCCTGGGGAAGAGGATAGTAATCTGCATGTCAATTTAGTTTAGTTTTTATCAACTTAGTTTCATAGGTTGTAGGGCTTTACTGAGATTAATAGACAATTTAAGTTAGCTAGGAAAAACAACACAGAGGATCTTGAGTGAGCTTGACCAATATAAAACAGCTTCATTTTTCAGTGGTTCCCTACCCATCCACTAAGAATTTTCTATTTGTAAAGCTGGAGCCTGATATCACATCTCATCCAAAAATTGTTTTTTTTCCCAATTGTTTTCCATAAATATTTGCAGAAATAGGTAAATAAGAATGAAACAAAAAAAAAAAAGCCTTTTTGGGGCAAAACCTGACATTGCTTAACAGAACAGAGTTGGAAGGGACCTTGGAAGTTTTCTAGTCCAACCATCTATCAGGCAGGAAAGTCTATGCTATTCCAGACAAAGGGTTGTCCTTCTTAAGAACTCGCAGTGTTGGAGCAATCACAACTTCTGGAGTTCCACTGGTTATTTGTCCACATTGTTTCTCCTTACGAAGTTTCCCCTTAATTCCAGGTTGTTGCTCTCCTTTCCATCCATTGTTTCTTGTCCTGCCCTCTGGTGCGTTGAAGAATAGGTCTTTAAGGAGCGTGCTTAAGCACACCAGCGTGCCTACCGTCCTTGTCCTAATGTTTCCTTTATTCATATCCATCTCATGTATTCATAATTATGTTTACACTTGTATCTGTTATCAAATACATGCATGACAAAATACACAAATAAATAAAATAAATCTGTGGGCCATTGTTACTTCTCTGTCTGATTATTCTGCTTTGTTTGAAGTTCACTATTGGCTGATACACTCATTGGTTAAATTTAAGAGCAAGCATAGAAATAACAAACGATCCTCAACAAATACAGGTAGTCCATGCTTAGCAACCACAATTGGGGCCAGCAACTCCATCACCAAGTCCTATGCAAAACATCATGTGAACACATTAACTCTGCCAGTTGCAAAGTACACAAGTGGTAATTATTTGATGGGATCCTGCAACAATCATAAATGCAAGGCTTGGTTGCATAGCTACTACCTGTAATACTTTGGGTATGCCATGTTGGCAGACTGGTGAACATAATACTCCAGTATTGCTGAAATAGCTAGATTCCAGCTTTCTGACTGAGCACTGAGTCATAAAATATGTGATTATTGAAACATGGTTGGTCATAGTTTAAAGAGGTGCTCAGAATGTAAAGGAAGTAGAGTTAACCTGTCTCATGATTTAATTTGTTTTTAATTAAGGTGAAGGAGATCTCCACAATAACTTCATGCTTTGTATTCTAAATTACCTTCTGCAAAAGGTAAGAGTAGGCCTCATTTTACTGTCTTGGTAAAGTATCTCCTTCTAGAGGACATAGTTGTTTTGTATTTTAAAGGGTGCATGACAAGCAACTATCCCACCTCAGCTTAGTGAAGGGCTGCAGTGGGGAGTCCCACCAACAAGAGGTTCTTAAGAACCTATACATTGATAGAAATGCTCCATTTGTATGCTGTGTTGCACAGAAACCTACAAAGCTGTCTTGTGCGGACTGTTCCACCCAGAATTCTAGTGGTTTGGACAGTATAATAAACTAAACAAAATTAACTCGTTTCTCTAAATGGCAGTAACTCTATTCAAATTAAAATGGCAACTTTCTGTAGGCTGTCATTCAGCTATGATTATTCCCTTAGCACTATGTTTTAATTGGCCAAATCTAATTTAGATTCTGAAGGACATGTATTTATTATTTAAATTTTATTATGACCGCCCACTCCAGTAGTCTCTGGGCAGTTTATAAAATCTAAATAAGCAGTTAAAACAGTTAAAAAGTATAAAACAAAATGGACAGTTCAGACTATAAACAGTCACAATAATAACAATAAAACACAACAGGAGGCCCACAAATACGTTAACCCCAGGCCTGGGAATTGAAAGTTGAAAGACTATCTTGGATGTGCTACCTCTGGGTTAATTCCCAGCAATTTTCCCAAAATAAAGATCCAGAATATTCTATTAATTTAGGGATTAAATTATTGTTGCCAGTTTCATTTTTTTCCAGCAGTTTTCAAAACTTCAGATTCTTAGTTTCTTATACATGTAAGGCTAATACCGATAATGCTACAAATAGCTTATATTTCATGCCCAGTGCTGCAATTAGGCACATTACAAAATAATAAAATATAACAAATAGATTAATGCAATACATTAGTACTGTCCCATTTAAGATCACAACTAAAATAGAAAGCTTTGGTAACCTAAATATTTAACACTGAGAACAATAATCAGCACCTATATTTAAACAACAATACCTTTCTGAATAAAGAATTATTACTCCAGCCGCCTTCACAAAGACCTCAAGAAAAGAAAACATGTTCTTGTCATAAATGTCAATTTTGATTTATTCATATTCCAGCTGAATGGAACATGATTCCAGAAGACTGGGGCTTGATGGGTAAAGGTTCTGGTTATTTTAATACTAGAAAGTATCACCTGACCCCAGAGAGATGATTGAATCAAACACACAAACATATGAGCTACAAGAAGAATTTCCAAATAAACGTGTCCATGAACTATGCCTGATGAGTTCACACTGTTAGGAAATGATTATAACCCTAACTTGTTAGGTTGGCAATATATAAATCATCAATATAGCTTTAAGACTGCTGTATTGCTGTATTGCATCATACTGTCTCCTGATTGGTTAGCTCTGTAGCCAATGTCCTTAAGAGGGAGCTAGAAACATGGTTTGTCTCTCTTTGCTGATATCTTTGGTGTTTGCTGTGTGCTCTTTACTGCTCTTTGCTGTGTTTGCTACTGTTTGCAGCTGTTTATTGTGTATGACTACAACGACTGGTAAGAAGACTTTGTTATTGGATTATCCCTGGACTATTGTTTTACTATCTACTGCTTTATCTGTATATGACCTGGACTGTGTATTGGACTGTGCCTTACTATTTCCTGAAATTAAACACAACTCAGTGTATCTCTGTGTTGGTTGTGTTATTTTGTAACTACTCTCAATCGCTTTTCATGTACATAACCTTGCTACTCAAGGGTTGCTCTGTGAATTCCTTAACACACACCAGCAAACTAAACTTCTATTTTCAATCATCAACTCCACCATTGAGCTGAAGAAAATGTTTCCAATCAGCTGTGGCCAAATCATCTAGGGCAGCTATTCCCAAAGCAAAGGGCGGTTTGTCATACCTGGCTGCTATTTGGCTGTTGGAAAAGAGGAATTATTTCGGGAAAAGAAATGCAAATGTAATGCAAGAATTCAAAGCCAAACTTCTAATAATTACACATTCAAAGCCATATACTTCAATGGAGTAATCGGTCTTATTATTCTCTCATGTGTGATTTCTTGTAAGGAAAGGAAATATTTATCCATCCCTATTGGAAAGAAGTCATTTTTGTTTAACAATTGCTTCCCATTCTGTTATCAGTTTTCAGAAATCCCTGCGCTTGGTCTTCTAGTTGTCCAGAGTTTCTCAATAGTAAGATAGGAGGTATATAAATTAAATAAATAAGTCTTGGGGAAATGTGGGCTTGAGTTTAAATTTGAAATGAATCCCACAGATATTGGCTTGGATAGTTAAAAGAAAGTGAGAACAAAGAAGCAGATAAAATAACATATTCAACTAGGCTATTAGCTCAATTGGATGAAAATTCATCTCATGTAAAAAGCTGATTTTCCTTTGCCATCTTCACATAATATTTAGAAAGAAGCTCTCCCATCATCTTAAGCTGACTTTCTTTAAGTATTTAATTCATAACTTATAAATTAATATTCCACTTATCTGTTTATTGATCTCTACAATCCAGTTTGTGACAATTAAAACAATACAGGTTAGAAAGTGTTAGAAAAATTGAAACAATTACATTAAAGCTAAAAAGTCAAAATAGGCCTTAAAATAAAAGCTCGACAAAACAGATGTGTTGTGACAATTTACCTAAATACAGAATGGATTGAGAGTACTTTCCATTAACTTAGAGCCACACAGCAGTAGGTTCTGGTCTATGGACTTGATATCCAAGGTTCTGGTGGTGGGTACCTTTAGATAAACTTCTTGGTGATGTATCATTTAAATTGGTTTTAATCAGTGGTGGGTTTCAAAATTTTTTACTACTGGTTCTGTGGGTGTGGCTTGGTGGGCATGGCAGGGGAAGGATACTGTAAAATTTCCATACCCTCCCCACTCCAGGGGAAGGTTTCTGAAAATGCCCATTTCCTCCTGATCAGCTGGGACTTGGGAGGCAGAGAATAGATGGGGGCGGTTCTCTGAACTACTCAAAATTTCCACTACCGGTTCTCCAGAACTGGTCAGAACCTGCTGAAACCCACCTCTGGTCTTAATATTGGCTGTGTCATTGCTTACTGACTCCATGACTCTGGGTTTTAATGGCGTTTATTGTTGTGGCTGCTTTATGAAATTTTGTTATTTTCATAAAGTTATTTCAAAATAACTTTATGAAATGTTTAGAGAAAGACTCACATTGTTTATAATGTATGAGAACATTATAATTTATAATGTATGAGGCATTAGAAAAAAGTGATAAATTCTTGAAAACCAAATTTATTTCTTGACAAGGACAATTCTATGTTAAATAATTTAGGAGTAAAATCCACTGAATTCATATTATTTTTGTGCAAAATTGTAAGTATAGGGCTGATTGTACAGCTTCCTATATAAGAGAGAGGAGTCTTCACATTGTATTTATTATTAAATATTTTAAAGAAATTAGGTAATATAAATATAAGTCAAAGTGTAAAAGAATTTAAAAATAGATAATAAAGATAAAAATTATAAACAGTAAAACATGGATGGATAATCAACAAATTGGAAAGTTCATACAATATCTATTAAATTTTAAAGGCACTTGCCAGACACAATTCAAATCATGTTTAAAAAAATGAAATGAAACTATAGATAATAAACATTAAGACAATATTGTAAATTATATATCAATTATATGTCAAGATTTAAACTTTAACATCTGAATTTTGAATGTGGCACAACTCTATGTATAAAATTATAGTCTGAAATTGTTTCCAAATATAATTGAATTCTACATTAGATTTACTTTTTAAATATGAAGTTATCCTAGAAATTGAAGCATTGCTTCAGAGTTTGGTTAGACATTCATTCAAAGAGTGAATCAAGATTTTTTTATATAAAGACACATAAAATCCTTGCAACAGATATACAATATCAATTCTGTATATTTTGAAGGAGTAGATGCATTGTATGTGTAGCTATGGCTTTGTTCTCATATGTTTATATGAGAACAAAGTTCCTATGTTCTCATACATTGTAAACAATGTGAGTCTTTCTCTAAACATTTCTCCATGAAGTATTTTTTTCTATTCTCTATCTCCTTTGTGTAGCAGAACTGTTGTCTGTTTGCTTGCTGAAAACGTAGTAAATGCTGAGTGGCATTTAATGCCTTGACTGCCCCTGGCAGGTGGAAGTTTTATTATTTTCTTTCTACGTTCAGCAATAGGGCTTTGCGGTGATTTATATGGCTAAAATTGAATCACCCACTCCCAATGTGATCAGGTCTGACTAGGGTGATGCATATTGATCTAAAATCCTGGGAAGCTTTTGCCATTCAGCATTGGAAAATATAAGCACGTATATAGTCAATATACATAAAATTAGGCAACTTTATTTCCAAAAGCTTCTATATTTCTGATATAGGAGGGGAAAAAAAAAATAAAACTCTTCTCTGAACTTTAACATTAATAAGAATAACAAAGACCTTGAAGCAGGCTGTCTTTTCATCTGGCCCAGAACAGGAAGTACAGGTAGCGAGTTCTTTTTTACTTTGCATTTCTAGAGCTCAACACAAGAAGGCGCTAAAGCACTGTAATTACTCACCTGCCATTAGAAAACAGAGACATCTTTGAGCAAGCTACAGATGAGAGAGTCACAGTTTTTGTGCTGTGTTTCTTTTTCCCCCTGGTTTTGCTATAAACAAAAGAAAAAGGCTTTCCTAATAAAGCTCTGTGAATAATAAAAAGGCATTTTTTCATAATTAGTTAGTAAATATTCCCCTTTATCATTCCTTAAATGGAAAGGGAGATAAATATTATATCAATACAACTCTTGAATAGAAGAAAAACTTGGTCAATGAAAGAAGGTAGCTCAAAGTAAACAATTGTCCCTCAACTAATAGAATAAGAATATCAGGAATTAATTTCAAGTTTTTAAGACAAGTTTAAGTAATAAATGGTTCACGTTTTTCAAATGTTTGATTCTAAATTCATGTTTTTACTTTAGAATGTTCTCTCTCTTTCTGTCTCTCTCCATTTTTAAATAATGAGTTGCTTATGGTGACTAGCACATCCTTTTCTGAATACCTCATTATGATGGGTTAAAACAATACAGAGACATATTTTACCTTGGGGAGACACAAAGTAATGGAATGCCTTTTTTGGAAGTATAATCAATACAAATTAAGTTCACAAAAAGTCTATTAATTTTTAAAATACAACTGCTACTATTGAATTTATTTAACAAGACCCCCTAATCAAATTGATTAAAGGTGGCATGCATCGGGTAAAAAACATAATAATAAAACAATACAGAAACAGGTACAATATTTATTCATTTAAACAATTTATAAAGCTGCCCATCTCACAGAAGTAATTCAGGGCAGTGTAGAAATAGGAAATAATAGCTGTGCATTGAGGAATATAAGAAAAAGGTAACTAATTTTCCATACCAATCCATTCACAAATTCTCCTGCCTTATAGACCCCCCAGAAAAGCCAGGTTTGTAATGCCTTCTTAAGAGTCAGCTGGGCTGGCATCATTTGGGCTGGGAGGGAAGAGAAAACTATTCCCTAATGCAGAAGCAGAGACATGTCTCCCATGTTTTCCCCAAGATGGTATTGTTTGTTGATAGGACTCAGGGCAGGGCTAAATATCTATGGAGATTCTCAGTCATCCAGGTCATGGTTGTCCCAATGGTGCTTTTTCAAGAGGCAACTGGACTTTCTGGTTTTTCTTTGAAAATGTTTCACTTCTCATCCAAGAAGCTTCTTTAGCTCTTGTTCTTCCAGATCTTGAACCTCTAGACTGTGTGGGTTTTATTGCAGCAGACCTCCATGTCTGTTCATAGTTCATAATGTTCAAATTTCCTCTTAAAGATCACCCAGAACCATTCATCAAGAATTTATTCTCTTTGGAGGACTTCTGGGGGAGCAATGGTGGACCTAAAATCAGCTTTTTATAGAGCTGATGACCATGAAGGAACAAGGATCAGCAAATGATTCAGAGACATGTGGCCATTAAACTTATTTTGTCAGGGTTTCCATTAATACAATGGGTTCATTACAGGATCAACACAGGGCAGTTGGGAACATTGTATCACAATTGGTATTTATGTGTTACTATTAGTGGTTGTAAGGAAGAGAGAGAAGGAACGTATGGATGAAAGAGAAAAATATTTGCATGTCCATTTTGACTCTGTTCTACTCATTAAATGCCAATATACTGTATAGGTCTGAATAATGCAATGCAGAAATCAAAAGAAAAGGTATATATTTACCCCTTCTAAAAAGTAATGTTCTAATGTCATAATGCTTTATAATATAAAGTAGTAATGTCATAATGCTTCTGAGTGTAAGAAGGGATAGTCCCTATCAGAACTGTCTAATGGAAGAAGAGAGAGAATAGGATATCTATGGATTTATCATATACATCTGAATATAAACTTTATATGCAAAAATCCATGTGTAAAAGAAAACACTGGCAGCCACCCTTGGACTTTGAAAATGTGCTCTGAGAACAACTAATAGTAAGGAATCAGGAGACTGTGAGTTCTAGTCTTGCCTTAGGCATAGGTGACCTTGGGCCTTTCACTTTCTCTCAACCCTAGGAAGGAGGCAATGGCAAAACACTTCTGAGAAACTTTGCCAAGAAAACCGCAGAGACTTGTCCAGATAGTTTCTGAGAATTGCAGTTGACAGGAAAAAAAATAAAAAAATAGACCAGTATATGTAGAAGAACAGCTAACTCTCAGAACTCTTCTCTTAGAAGCCCTTTTGATCTTCACATCTTGGCCCTGTCTATATGAAACTATATGGTAGTTTCAGTTGCCCCCACTTCTTTTTTAGAGCAGTGGTCTCCAACGTCTACAGCTCAGCAGACCGGTGGAGGTGGCAGAAGTGGCAGCAAGAGGGAGAGGGGATGATTTCAGGTGGGCACTGTTTTCATAAATACAGCAGAGGTGGAATTCAGTCGGTTCGGATCTGTTCAGGTGAACTGGTAGCTCCGATGATCTGCTGGTCCCACCCACCTGCCCCCGCCATATCCTGTCCTTTATTTCCTGCTTTCTAGCTCATCTCAATCACACTGTACAGCTGATTCCCCTCCCCCTGCTGTTCTACTTACTGTTGCTGACTTGGAAGGTAAGCAGCTGAGCTTCTAAATGCTCTATGTTCAGCTTTATTTTCAGCGCAAAGTGCATGCTCACCGAATTGGTTGTTAAACCGGCAGCATTCCACCACTGAAATACAGTATTGTGCTTGCTCACCCGCCACTTCCGTGACAGGTTCCAAACAAGCTGCAGTCTGGCACTGTGTCATGGAACGGGGGTTGGAGACCCCTGTTTTAGAGAGTACCACACTTGAACTTGATACTCCATATCATCATTCCGGTCTGGAAAACCCAACGAACTCTAAAACATTTCAACCCCGTAACTTGATATGAGAGAGAAATAGGGCTCCTACAACCTGTGCCATCTATCGGGCAATTAAAATGTCAAAAACTAAAAACATGGAAGTCATTTCAATAAAGTTCCGTCCTGTTCACATAGTGTAGAGCAGAGGTCTCCAACCTTGGCAACTTTAAGACTTGTGGACTTCAACTCCCAGAGTTCAATTGAAGTCCGCAAGTCTTAAAGTTGCCAAGGTTGGAGAGTTCTGGCATAGAAGTTAGTAGAAAAAGTCTTTCCTTCCTTCCTTCGAAGATAAATCAATCTGACCAGAGGGCATCAGAGTCGGATACCTTCATAATGGCTACTGCAGTCATGGCTACTTTGAAAAAATAGGAGTTTGGAGGGAGTCAATCTGTGGAGGTCCAGATGAGAAACTTTCAGGTAGTGGCAATGCAACATCTGAATATTCTTCTCAGATACTAAACATGATGCCTTTGGTCACGAGTTGAATATTTTAATAGTCCAAGCTGTTTAGAGCTTCCGGTTTTCAGAGTTTTCAGCTTTAAGCTGTCATTTTATGCCACATGTAATTAATTTTATTTTGTTTGTTTTAAATACACATTTGAGATGACAAGCTAAAATTATCCAAAATGAAAATAAAGTAATAAAATAATAAACTAAAAAGATTCCCCAAGGAATAAAAGGCTGTTTCGGTGCATGAAATAGTTGCTATAAATAATGCTGTAGAATTAAAGTGCCTAATTCTATTCAGCAATCATAGAATTCATTTTCTATAAGCTAATATCCTGCGAAATGTGATGTTCCACACTGATAGGTAGAATGATAGATTTTAACCTTATTTATTAGTGCATTATACTAAGCACATCAATTCCAACTGGCTTAAATCCTAGAACTTTTATTTATCATTTTGTACCAAAATGGTAACATTCCTTTTAAAAATCATTGCATTAGATACCAATAAAACTTCACCTCATGAATTTAGATAAGAGTTAAAAGACAAAAGCTAATCTCTTAATTCACTATAGCACCATATCAATCTTCTCAAAGAGAGAAAGAGAGACTGCAGGTAGCAATGAGTACATAAAAATGCTGCTATGCTCCGTCTTTTATCATTGCCATGTCCTAGATACATAAGAACGCATAGTTTTTGCTTTGTCAACAATTTCTTAGCAGAAAGCAAACATTCTAGTAGTTAGGAAACTAGTTATGCTGAATTAATTTCCATTTTCTCTTAATAATAACAAGAAACTTCTTCATTTGGGGAAAAAAAAACCCTACTAGCCCAAATGAAATTTGGTGCAATGTCAATTTTTGTTTGGTAATATTGGTCACACCATTAGGCACAGTGCAACAACGATTTTGGGTGGTACACTGTGACCATAGTTGCTGGTGGCACAGTTTGCATCTGAAGTGAATAGCACTCTGGCTGCTTATTCTGTATGAATGAGAAGGACACTTGATGATGTAGCTGTGTGACATTTGTCTACAAATGAAGTTACTGGAGTGCAGCTTTGGTTTGAGAATCTCTTAAAATCAGTGGTGGGATTCAGCTGCTTTGGGCCGGTTCAGGTGAACCAGTAGTTAAATTGCTGTACGGCCCCTCCCCTCCCCACCCCGCCTCTTCCAGGAGTCCCCACATGCCCCATTTTGGCTCACACATAAGTGAAGGGAGGCCTACTAGGCCCAAAATGGAGTGCAAGGGGTGCGGTGCACCCCTCTGCAGCCCATTTTCACTCCCAGGAGGCTGCAGGGAGGCCTCCTAGGCTAAGGTGACCAGACGTCCCGCTTTTGGCGGGACAGTCCCGCTTTTGAGCAATTTGTCCCGCGTCCCGCGGCGTTTCAAAAAAGTCCCGATTTTTCTTGAGCCCCAGCTGATGGCTAGAAGAAAAAAAAAACTGTTTAAACTCTTGCCCGGGGCTTCAAAGGGCCGCCCTACAGGCAATCAGTGTAAAGCAGTTTTTTTTCCCCCTAGCTAAGCTTCAGAAACGAAACCGAAACCAGGGTCTTTGGTGCAGTGTGACAAAATGAGGCAGAGAGAGATTTATTTTTATTTTTATTTTTCCTCCCCAAAAAAGGTAGGTGAAAAATTGCAAACAATGGGAAATTTAGGAGGAGAGTTCAAGATTTTAAAACACAAAGGAAAAAAAGCTGTATTTAACTAGGGAATTGTAATAATTGAGATACTATTAATTGTATATTGTGTTGAAAGCAGAAATGGTTAAGTTGTGGTTCGGAGGAATATATGGGAGAAATTATTTGGTTTATTATTATTGGTAAATATAATTAATTGATTTGTAAGAAATTGGATTGCATGGAAATAATTGGAATATTCATGTTCATATTGATTAATATACAAAAAAGATAGTTTTATAACTAATTGATTTATATTAAAATGTTGAATTTGTATTAAACAACTGTATTACATAATTACATAATTAAACAATGTGAGGATGGATATAAAAATAGATGACAATGGGAAGGGGTATAATATAGAATAGAAGGGAAAAATTGAATTTGATTAAGATTAGAGATGAGGATGAAGGGTAATATTGGTTTTTTTAAAAAATAGATGAGGAATAAATATGGCAAAAAGGAAATATAGAAATTGTAAATTTAATTGAAATGACTAAACGCTGTTTAAATTTGTGAACCAGCCAAATATTCTGTTCAAAGAAAATACATTGTATGTTTGTATGTGTGTTTCTAATTATTGCTATTTATTCATATTTGTTCTCTTTTATTCTTCAAAGTTTAACAATTCATTCTTTATCTTAATATCTTTATATTTGTTTGGGGTTGGCTTTCTTCCCTTTCATCTTTTTTATTGTACAGCAATCTTTCTCCTCAAACCTACCACCACTCTCTTTTCTTTCCTTCTTACTTTCTCTTCCCCCCACCCTCTTTTTCTCCTCCCTACTTCCTCTTTCTTTCTCCTTCTCCTCCTCTCTTCCTCCCTCTCTTACCCTCACTCCTACTCTAATTTCCATTCCTTCATCCCTCTCTATTGCTGTAATCCTTTAATGCATATGGACTACTCAGAGGGCTGAAAAAGTTATTTTTGACTGGTCCTCACACTTTTGACCAGTCCTCGAACTTATGACTGTCCTCACATTTTACATTTTTGCCCTATCTTGTCATCATGGTGAAGAGAAGCAGTTGTGAAATGAGTGACATGGTTGTTAAGAATGCTGCACGGGCATAAATGTGAGGATGGTCATAAGTGTGAGGACCAGTCAAAAGTGCGAGGACCTATCAGAAATGACTTTTTTCAGCCCTCTGGTTAGTCCTTTTGTGCATATGGACTACTCAGAGGGCTGAAAAAGTTATTTTTGACTGGTCCTCACACTTTTGACCAGTCCTCGAACTTACGACTGTCCTCACATTTTACATTTTTGCCCTATCTTGTCACCTTGTTGAAGAGAAGCAGTTGTGAAATGAGTGACATGGTTGTTAAGAATGCTGCACGGGCATAAATGTGAGGATGGTCATAAGTGTGAGGACCAGTCAAAAGTGTGAGGACCTGTCAGAAATGACTTTTCAGCCCTCTGAATAGTCCCTATACACATAGCCATGGCCACCCGGTCACATGACCAGGTAGCCACGCCCACCCAGTCACATGGCCTCCAAGCCACGCCCACACAATAAGCCACGCCCACAATGGTGTCCTTCTTACCAATGTTAAAATCTGTTCACCTTACCCTATAGATATAGCCATGGCCACCCGGTCACATGACCAGCTAGCCACGCCCACCCAGTCACATGACCAGCTAGCCACGCCCACAAAATAAGCCACGCCCACAATGTCCCTCTTTACCAATGTTAAAATCTGGTCACCTTATCCTAGGCCCAAAATGGGCTGCGAAGGGGTGCAGCGTGCCCCCTCCGTGGCCTGTTTTTGCTCCCAGGAGGCTGCAGAGAGGCACCCACCCCGGCCCCATTTTTGCTCCAGGAGGCTGCAAGGAGTCCCCCTAGGCCCAAAATGGGGTGTGGAGGGCGCATCCCCTCGCATCTCATTTTTGCTCCCAGGGGGTGCAGGAGTCCGAGTGCTGCCTGTCACACTCCCTGGCCATGCCTACCATGGCCACGCCTACCCAGTCGGATATTAGGGCAGAGAACCGGTTGTTAAATTATTTGAATCCCACTACTGCTTAAAATGATGTCATTCAGTTGGCCAACTTGAGAACGAGTAGTGGTACTGGATGTATATAGAACAGTATGCATGGACGGAATCAACCAGCTCTATTCTGAGCTCAGGCTGTGAGATCTCTTACTTGACTTGTATTGTTTAACATGATTAAGGCAGCCTTTTTTGCCCTGATATTGATTAAAGTTTTGGGAATGTGAGCCTTCAGTTCCTCAACCAGCAAGACCAAAGTTTGGTGAGAATTCTGGGAACTGTGGTCACCGCATGACTGGAACAGTTGAGCTGAGGAAGGTTGAATGAGCATGCATCATTATTTCTCTGGCCTTATGGAGAAACAACAAAGTACTTGAAATGCAGGATTTCATTTCAGATACTGTATTGTTTATCTTTTTAAAACTGGCAGCCATAGCGAGCTTGATCAAGTATCATTACATGGTTCCCGAGGAAAGGGGTAAATTGATTATTTCCCTCCATTAACCTGTTGAAAATGAGTAGCCTCCCCACTGCTATTCAGTTGGTCCAGGATGAAACTGCAAAACCATCAACTTCAGATGGAACTATGAGAAAAAATACAATAATAATCTAAATGCATACAAGGCAGTTCTCTGATCCTTATCAGACCTCTCTGTGACTGGAGTCCTTGAAAAGAAGAAAATTCGGAACCATGAAAGATTTAAAATTATTTCAATCTATTTTAAATTATCGTTGAGTATTTTGAAAATGTACTTTAGAGGAGAAATTTGAGCAAATATTCATAAAATTAAACCAAGGCTAGATAAGAGAGAAAGTAAAGGATTTGCTTTATGTTTATCTGGCTAACCAAGGAACCCTTCTGCCTTGTTATCAAACTTGAGAAGATCTGCTGATTCTGTGGATGCCAAATTCTAATGAAATAAAATACAGCAATATTATCTCCATCAGCTAAACTATTTCTCTCTGTTAATATGGTCGCTGAGTGTGCTGTTTATATATAGTTGGTTTGCAAAAGTCCATGGTGATCCAATTTTGATTATTTATAAAGGAAATTTTGAAGAAAGAAAACCAATAAACTGATGAGCTGATGGGAAATACACAGAGATAACAGCACGTACCTGACCTTGAAAATAATAAGCCGACTATGACTTGCTTACCTCCTGGTTACGAAACCAACACAACAATTCTAATAAGCAGAAAAGTAAAAGCAAGTATTATAGAAGATAGCAGTGGCAAATTATTTTGACATTATTACCAAGAAAACAGCATGGCATAGTCACATAATTATCATAAGTCAAGTCATGGGAAAATTTACTTCTTTAGAGTACACCTGGCAAAAAAATAAATATATCGTATTTTTTAAAAAAATCTGTTTTTTTCAGATAGGATCAGTGGTGGTTTCAAATTTTTTTACTACCGGTTCTGTGGGTGTGGCTTGATGGGTGTGGCAGGGGAAGGATACTGTAAAATCTCCATTCCCACCCCACTCCAGGGGAAGAATACTGTAAAATCTCCATTCTGTCCCCAATCCAGGGGAAGGTTATTACAAAATCCACATTTCCTCCCAATCAGCTGGGACTTGGGAGGCAGAGAATAGATGGGGGTGGTGCCAGTCAGAATTTTTACTACTGCTTCTCTGAACTACTCAAAATTTCTGCTACCGGTTCTCCAGAACTGGTTAGAACCTGCTGAAACCCACCTCTGGATAGGATGGTTCCTAGAATCGAATGAGCATTTTGATATTAAAGGGTAGGAAGGACTGTATAAATTATTATCTGTAGGGTGTTTATATTGTTCACTGAAATTGTTTACACACCAGTTCTATAGCTCAGATTTCCATATAGAAAAATACTTTTCTGAAAACACAGCCTATTTTTTTTATATTTGAATGAAGAAAGAGTAGAACCAAACCTACTTAAGATTAATAGTTTTGTCTATATTCTTATAAAACATAGCATAATCTGAAAGTTTTAGGGTTAATACAGCACAGAAGAACCATTTAACCAACAAGACAACATTTTCATACAATAGTCAGCTACTTTCAAGTTATTGATTACAGGAAAAAAGAGATATTAAAAGTTAGGATGCTTTTTTTCATCCAAGTGCAATAAATGTATCTCTTTCTCTCTTTTTGACTGTGGAATTGCCCTTGAGAGCTGGGATCTAAGTCTCTACATGACGGTGAAAGGCTCATTGGTTTTGGAGGCTATGTCGCATGGTAAACGAGAGACAAATCATTGCACCATATGCTACAGGTTAGATCTATTATAGCTAAAAGAGAAATGATTAAATCATGTGAACCTTGCAACAAAAATCCGGAAGATTAAACTGCAGTGTTGAAATAAGCAGAAAATGTTGCTATTCCTATTTGCACCAAACCGCACCGCATGCTTAATATGTCTCTTAATTTTGGAAAACATTTTCATAAATGCAGATGGCAGCTGTAGGAGAGCTTAGTAAGACTTGGGAAAGTGAAATGAGAGAGAATATTTTTTTTTAAAAAAAATCTTTTTTCCAACAATGGAAAAGCGCGGCCCCGCTGTGAACCGGTAGTAAAGGTAAGTAGAACCCATCCCTGGCTATATCTATGCATATAAAGTGATAGTCCATCATTTTTTATCTGCACTGAAAGTCCACCCACACAGGATTGCCAGCTAATGACTATATGAAATGGATCAAGGTTCTGAGTTCATCAGAGATATGGAATGTGCTTCTAAAGATTATCATATGACCTTAATGTTTTTCCCACCTCAAAGTTGAGAGAAGAGCCTCGTTTGAGTCAGATGAAATTGCAGTAGTCCTTGAAATGCATTCTGCTTACATTCTAAGGCAGCTTCAGGCAGCAAAGAAGGATACGCCAGCTTCTCTATGGATCATAAATACTGAAGGTTTTTTTTTTTACTTTTTAGACTAACACAGGTAAATGTCAATCCATTACCTCATTAACCGCACAGTTACAGCATCATAAACAAATACCAAGACAAATACAACACTTCTACTTTTTTAGGTTTGAATTTGGTGCATTGCAGCAAAAATAGTTTCATTTTTCAAAAGTTGTTAAAGGGAATGATCAACCTAAGGAAAAGCAAGAAAATTGTCTCGCCTTGCAGAGACACCAGATTGAAATCCTGAGTGAAGAATTGCAAACAGATGGCATCATCCAATCAAATGGGTGGTTGGGCGAAGTTCTAGAAGGGTAGAACTATATCATTCTGTCAATGGGATTAAAGTGTTGATGCATCGATACTAGACTAGTGCAATTTTAGTGGATTTTATCATTGGGGGGTTTAACAGTTATTTCCACAAAACATTTTCAGCAAATTCAAAAAGCTACATTTGCACATCATACTTCGTTTGGTTCATTTTTTAAAAAATAAGGTTTTGCAGGAAATGTGTTCTCCAGTATAAAATATGACATGATCACAAGAATGGAAGACTATCTAAGTGAGTTGTGTACTTACTCAGTCTGCTGTTCGTAATAAATGGCGATGTACTTTTTCTGCTCTTAAGAATTTATGTTGAGATGCCTGGAAGTTTTGAGTTTAGGCTGAAAAACTTTAAAACAGAACTCTCTTAACAGAATTCTAAGTCATATCTGGTCATTGCTTTCTGCAACTTTCAGGCAGATCTTTAAGAACATTAAGGCAACACAAGGATTCTTGTGGATTTTTTCACAAGAAAAAATCACTTCAGAAGTTCAGCCTTTTAATCCATGAACAATAATGGGCAGAGAAGATGTAACCAGAATGTAACCATTTTCTGACACTGGAACCAAATAAGGAAAGCTACCATTTAAAGAACTACTATCACACATATCAGGGGTGTGATACAGGATACAGGAGTGACATCATCACACAAATAACTTGTTTGCATCAGATGTATTGCAAATGCATAATTGTGGCATGTTAATGTTATCACATAAGTGTCTTTATTTTGAGACCATTGCAATTTGTTACTGATGCTATCGATTGCTACTGTTTTATTATGTGTTTGATTGATTGATGTGATATCAAATCATTATCAACTCTTAGTGACCAATAGATATATTTTCTCAATGACAATCTGTCCCTACCCTGCTTTTCAGATTTTTCCAAAGATTCATTCATTGTAACTGAATTTGTTGCTGGTCATCCTTTTCTTCTTCCTTCCATCTTCCCCATTTGCATGTTGAAAAGAATAATTTCTCACACCTTTCTCATCTGAATTTCATTTCAGTTTCTTATCTCTGCTGAATATTTCTTACTGGGGTGCAAGACAAGAAAGTATCTTTGTCTATATCGAAATGCTGGAGCAGAAGGGGAGAGAATTATCTGCTTACAAAGGAGACGATCTTTTCATAAAGAATTCAATTCTGAATGTGTGAATGTAGGAACAGTTTCTCTACACTGAATTCATTTCAATGGGATATGCATAGATTATGCATATCTTCCAAGCATTGAAATCAATGCTTTGTGGCTTAGGCCTTATCCAGTGTCTTCTAGACATGGCAGGGATTCTGAAGTTGTGATCCCAAAATACTGGAGGATACCAATTTAAGGCAGATGGTACAGACAGATGGTCTACTGATATACTCAGATGTTTGTGTTTTGAGGAACCAATATTTGCTGTCTTGACTCATTGCATGTATACATGAATACAATAGTAAAGATTATATCTGGTTCTGGATTGTTTTGAATCATGGTAATTCTTTCCGAGCATTAGGGATTAGGCAGTAATCAGTCAGTGATCACAAGCAGTTTCATATTTATGTTTAAATAAATATGAGGGTGGGGGGTGGGGGGAATACATGAATTCCCTCCTGTAGGCAGAGCTGTCTGTGCTTTCATGCCAAATTTCTTCTATCCTGACTTTTTCTTCATCATTGATGATTGGAGCCCTGGAGGACAAAACCCCACCTCTTAATTATCCTAATAAAGCAAGAGTAATACATTTGTTGGTCATATCTGCTCAATAAATGAATGCTTTAGTCAAGATAATCACTCAGTAATCTCTTTGGAACTTCTGTAATGACTACTGTAATGTTGGCTTTGGCTTTGGGCTGTTGCTTAGCAAACATTCATTGTCAGTTGGTATTATACTAATACCACCAATTAAGATAGGTAATTATTGTCTTGTGTCAATTGGCTTCACATATTCCTCCATCATTTCTCAAGTCTCCCTATCTTTCGTATTAGTATAAACCAGCAAGCAGTTGATAGAAATAGGAGAAAGGAGTTTTATAAGAATTTTACAGGTTCACTTTTCTACATCAAAGAACTCAAAATATTCTGCAGCCTTAAAGCTGTAAAATTCTAAGGAACGCCCATAGTAATTGATTCAACAAATGATTAAGGTTAAGATAAAGCTTGCTAAAGGTTGTCTGCAGAGTTGAAAACAGAGATTATCTTTGAACAGAAAATTTCTGTTATACCCAGGGAGATGCAGACAGAATAGACACGATTCTCATCTATAACCCCGCAAGAACAGCATCTATAAATCAGATTTGGACTGAGCATGGATAGCAGGGCAACACTTAAATCCTTTCCTCTACAACATTTCCCTAATGATAACTGTTAGGGAATGGCTATTGCCTAACTGGTTGGGTTGGCAATATATATATACCATCAATGCATGTTTGCAGTCAAAATGTAATGTATAGCTTTAAGACTGTAATGCTGTATTGCATCATACTGTATTCTGATTGGCTAGCTCTGTAGCCAATGTACTTAAGAGGAAGCTTGAATCATGGCTTATTTTTCTTATTACATTATTATTGCTACCTCTGCTCCTCTCTGCCTGTTCTCTCTGAATGATCACTGATTGATCATTGCTACTTGTTGTTTTCTATTGTTTTACTGATTGTTTTACTGCTGTACTTGTTCCTGTTTGCAACTCCAAAAAAAACCTGTTTTATTGCATATGACTACAACAACTGGTAAGAAGACTTTGTTCTTGGAATATCCCTGGATTGACAATTTAACTATCTTTATCTGTGTATGACCTGGATTGTTTATTGGATTTTGCTTTGCTTTTCCCTAAAAGTAAAAGAATATCACAACTCGGTATGTCTGTATATTGACAGTGCTTATTCGCAATCACCCTCAGCCGTTTCTCATGTGCACAAATTTGCTACTCAAGGGTTACTCTGAGCATATTCCTTAACAATAACTGTCCCCTCTCCAAAATTATTCTCCCCTTTAAGAACCAATTTACTTAGACTTTATCTATCAAGGCCAATAGACAACCTTGACAAGCTGGAGTGATGGGGGAAGGGGCACAAGACTAAATTAACCACTTCTGTGTATCCAGAACTCAAATACTTTTGTAGAAATTTTAGAGAGATGGAATGACATCTATTACCATGTTTCCCTGAAAATAAGATTGGGTCTTATATTAATTTTCTCCAAAAGACGCATTAGGGCTTATTTTTTAGTTAGGTCTTATTTTGGGGAAAATACGGTATTAAATGCACCCATCTGGCTGACAATCTTAACTGGGGCTTATTTGGGGGGTAGGGCTTATATTACGAGCATCCTGAAAAATCATGCTAGGACTTATTTTCCAATTAGGTCTTATTTGGGAGAAACAGGATAGGGATTAATAAATATCTTCAACACTGAAACTTTTAGAGTTGGTTGGGTTTTCCAGACCGGAATGATGATATGGAACATCCACATATAAAACTTTTTTACAAACCTGCCTTGAGGAAGAAGACAGGGAATATGACAGTGGACATTCCATATGTCCTCACAGGCTGTCTTATTCTCCTGGAACCACAGGACATGACAAAAATACTCTATGCATCAATTCTTGCATCAATTCCTGCATCAATTCCTGCAGGTCCTTAATTGGAATGCCTAAGAATGCTTATTCTTTATGGTAACATTTGGGTCCATGCTTCTGAAATATTTTCTACTGCTGCATGTTTATTTACATATTATTTATGTAACTAGGCATCGTTGTCAGCTATTCATTGTCATCTCTGAAATTCAGACATTCTATGCATCATCACTGTCCATGCCCCTCTGTCTTGCACCAAAGGAAACAAACAAAATGTTAAAAAGTTATATTTATGTAGTTACTTACCAAGCACATCTAAAATTATATTAAAGTAACCAAAATATCTATACAATCTCCAAGGAGTGTCACAACTTTTGAGCACCTCTAATGTTTGGAAATTGAAAGTTGAAAAATTTGACATGCCCTACCATTTCCTTCAGATCTTTGGCAAAATATGAGTATTATCAAATGCAGTAGACTAATATTTTGCAGTTAGCCGAGTAATGAGTAGATTTAAGATGATTCAATTCAGAATTTGAAATTATCCAGGAGCATCATTGGGCGACGGCAGGCTATTCCTGATATAAGGAAAAGAAGTCATGGTTCTGCTCAAAGCAGACTGAAACTTTCTTGTTTCAAAGATATTTTGCTCTAATTCTATAACATCTCATTTAGCCTTGGCCACCATATTAAAATATAAATCCTACTTGGCTTGATAGGACTTGCTTCTAAATAAATGATGCCGTTTTTTTCCTCTGGTGGCAAAAAGATTTTATGTAAAAAATCTACTCGTTATATAAACTCACATTTAAGACAATTTACACTTGTAATTAGGAAATCAATTTTCTTGGATATAAAGTTGTTCTAGTTAATTATGACATCAATATGCATGGTCATCATTTGAAAGCATTCATCTGAAAAATCTTGTTTAATCTTATAGGGACTAAATGCCATCAATTAATTAGACAAGTAAAATAGGGGTTCTCTTCTATACTGTGTCTGATACAGTCAGTTGATGCTATACTTTTGTCCAAACTCTGAATGACATTTCTATTTAATGCTAATTTCTAACAGCATTTCGATCTGGCTAATGTAAATTTATTCCAATATTTCATTTTCTGTCATCCTTCTGGATGTTGAATTTTGAGTAACAATTTAAAGCAATAAAAGCAAATTGGGGTCATATTGATTGAAGGAGGGGAGGAGAGCAATCTAAAATTAATAGAGGCAACATCAGTATTTGTCCAGCTCAAGGTTAACAAACTAGGCGCAGATTTTCACATTTCCAGATTGCATAGAATGGTTAGGAGTTGTTGATTTTTAAAATGGATGGGAGAGTGATTGAGGAAAGAGTCACCAAACGTGTGAGCTGTTTGAACATATATGTAAATTCATTTTAAAAAGAGAAAGATAATTGTGTGTTGGCTGACCTATGTCTGTACCAGGTTATATGCTTAGGAGAATAATACAAATTTCAAGATATGCACATTGGATATTTAATCAGATACAGTGTTGTTGGGTTATCCCAGGAGATCGTCCAAAATATGCTGGGAAGAACAAGCTGCGAATAATTATTGGATTCCCATTTTTGTAAATAGGTATTGCAGTATTTAAAGCAAAAATTGTTATAATGCTTTTGTGAGATGCACAGATACATACGTATAGAACTCTGGCACTGGTGGAATTCAATTTTTTTTACTACCAGTTCTGTGGGCGTGGCTTGGTGGGCATGGCAGGGAAAGGATACTGCAAAATCTCCATTCCCATCCCACTCCAGGGGAAGGATATTGCAAAATTCCCATTCCCTCCCCACTTCTGGGGCAAGGATACTGCAAAATCTCCATTCCCTCCCCACTCCTGGGGCAAGGATACTGCAAAATCTCCATTCCCACCCCACTCCAGGGGAAGGATACTGCAAAATCTCCATTCCCACCCCAGTCCAGGGGAAGGATACTGCAAAATTTCCATTGCAGAGGTGGTATTTGCCAGTTCTCCAAACTACTGAAAATTTCCGCTACCGGTTCTCTGAACTGCTCAAAATTTCCACTACCAGTATAGCACCCCTGAACTCGGTGAAATACAATGGCGCCCTGTAGAAGAGAATTGTAATCTATAAGGAAGTAAATCTTGGAAAAGAGTAGTAAGTCAGGCAGCCTGCAGGATGAATACTAATGATTTTCCAAGAATTCTTTCCCAATGGCTATTAATTTTTTTTAAAAATGAAACTATGATTTGGGCTATATTTTCTTATATTTAGTATCAGTTGCTAGCTTTGACCTTTCAAAGAATTATGAGGAATTTCACAGTGATTCTTCTAACCACATAACAAAACAGGTCCAATCTCAGACTCTTGCTCTAGTAAACCAAAAACTGAAAAGTGTATGAAATACCCTTCACATTTTAGATGTTCTACAGCAGAGTGAATTTTATGTGCACCAGAAATGTTGAACTCTTTTGGAAGAAAGTTGCACTTTAGTACTATGTGTAATGCATCTACAGAAAATATATATATATATCAAAAATTGCTGTAGAGACAGAGATAGACTGAAAAAACATGGAAAGCTTCCAGACTTTTTATTAGCCTTTTCTTGTGACATACTTCAATGAATAGGGGCTGCGGTGGCTCACATGGTAAGATGCTGAGCAAGCTCTCCACTGAGGTCAGCAGCTTGGCAGCTCAATTCCCATGAGCGAATAAACCATGTAGAGACAGAAAAGGAGCCTCCCCCAATTGCCTACTGGCATTCAGGCGTCCCATGGGTAAGATAACACCACCCAAAAAATTTCCTTTCACAGAGGCAGCCAGCCACTTTGGTGATCCCTGGCCAACACGTGCCATACGCTAAATAAATAAACTTCAATGAATCAATAAGACATGTTATTGGATTTTCCAAAGAAGGGCTAATTGACACAGTCAACTAATCTGAGGAAGTTAGATTAGCCCTAACCATGCTTAATCTTTCATAATGTCACAGATTTTTTCCACTGGGATTATCTAACACTTTACCTCTCCTGACATTAAGAGGCCTTCAAGAGGCCATAAAAAGGCCTCTTACAATACCCTTTTTCTGCTTTAAGTAGTATATAAAACACAAGAATAAGCAAAAAGAAGTAACAAGAACTCCCTGGATTTGATCTGGATAGCATATCTCCAAAAATACACCCCAGATATTTATTTATTTTAAAGTATCTTAGAGAAAAGAAAAGAAGCTGGACAGCAAATAACAGGTCCTCAAACTGCAGTTTCTTGGAAATCTACAAAAAGCAACTGCAATAGATATTGCTGATGTACAGTAGTACGGCATTTATTAGGAAAGGATAATGATGAAGCTGAGTCATTTTGTCTTGGGAAATGGGCCATCATCCCATTATTGTTCAAGTGGCTTATTAAAGCAATTGCTTTCAGGGTCCAGATGGCACTGTATGGTTTCACATCCTCGTTTACTTTTTTCTTTCCAATTTCCAAGAAAGAAGAAATAGGGTGGAAGAAAAGTGGAATAATTGCACACTATCTTTGGTAAATACGAGAAACTTTCTACCTAGAAGCATCTCAAGGAAAATGCTAAATGCTGATTGGACTAAAATTTTGCTTCCCCTTCCCCTTCTCACTTTGCCTCTAAGGTAGAGGTGGGGAACTACTGTCCATTTATGACTTGTAGACTTCAACTCCCAGAATTCTTGAGCCAGCCATGCTGGGCTGGCTCAAGAATTCTGGGAGTTGAAGTCCACAGGTCATAAAAGGGCCATAGTTGCCCAACCCTGCTCTAAGGGAATACTCACTTACAGAAGTCAATGCAATTTCTGGCTTGATGAATCTGCTCAAAAAGTGGACACAAGCCACAATAAGCAACTTATGGAAATAATGAAAATTCATTAATATAATAAATTAGTAAACAGCAAATATATCTCAATTCTAAAAGTAGCATTTAAAAACAAACCTCAACAGAATGAAAGACAATGGTATCCATCAGGTTACAAAGCACTGGAAGCAGCTGAATGACTGAACAATATCAAGTTTTCCCTCTCTCTCTCTCTCTTTTTCTCTAATTCCAGACTGCCATTGAATCATTGTACTGCAGTAAAAATAGATTTACATGTTGCTGTCATTTTGGGTGTTTGTTATTGTTATTTGAGTTTAATATTATATATTTTGTTTATACTTACTGGCTTGTATTTCATCTTGGTGGAGTGAAAGGGTAGGATAGATATTTACTGAATTGTAAGGATAGTGACAGCAGCAGCAACAATTCTGAATATGTTTAGAACTGCTTCTTCAAGATCAACATCAAGAATAGACAGATGATAGATGATAAATGGAATCCATTCCCAGGGATAATTTACTAAAATGAGCACTGGTATCTTTCTCCTGTTGGCTAAAGTCTGTTTATTTATCAAACATTTTAGCCCATTGTATCATTATCTTTCAGTTTTATGATTTCTATCAATTTAATTGGTTAGTATGGTTTCTGGGTTTTTCCCCCTCTTTCAATATTATTTTTCTTGAATACTATAAGCCTGCAAACTCACAGAAACTGACAAACGTACAGTAGATCATATTGGTAATTGATGTTGATTTTAGCTTTGATTCATAGAAATTGTAAATACCAACAGTCCATCATGTTAGACATTTTAAAAGGCATTGTTATATTTATGAGGGAGAATAATTGGGACTTTGTAGTTTTTAGTCCTGAAGTCTGCTCTACAGAGAAGGTATTTGTCTCCTTTAAGTGTCTTTTATTTGAATGATGCTTCGGGACTTTGGGTATGATATGCTTAGTCTCTGGGACAAGCTTTTGCAAATCATTGTGGCTAAAAAAACCCCAAAACCCAGTAACTTATTCTGTGCAGCTGATCCATCCCAAAAGAAATTCAATCCATCTAACTCTGAAATAGATACAGTACTGGAATTCCCCGAAATATTAAGGCATCATAATGTATGCAGAACAATAAACTAATAGCGCATGGGATGCTATCCTGGAATACAAATCTAACCTTAATAGGTATACTTTGGATTCTTTAGTTATGAGGAAGAGAAAAAGACAGCAAAAGAATTACATCGCTGCAAGACTGAGCTAGTTAATTGAATCATACTATAAATGTTGATGTTCGGTGGTTTTTGTATCTGCCTAACTACTTAATCAGTTCAACCCACCTCTAGCTATTCAGGTTAGAATAGCACTTTCAGATCAAAGTTTGCTTGCTATTGTAATAATCTAGGCAGCTC
Source organism: Pituophis catenifer annectens (assembly GCF_029215685.1). Classification (NCBI taxonomy): domain Eukaryota; kingdom Metazoa; phylum Chordata; class Lepidosauria; order Squamata; family Colubridae; genus Pituophis; species Pituophis catenifer. The sequence goes on along the minus strand of NW_027256881.1, from coordinate 80,662,220 downwards.
ATATTTTTTTCCTCCAATAAAAAGAAAACATGTTCTTCTGAAATACTGAAGCCTTGAAAGAACAGCTTTCCTTCTACTGGTTTCTGCTACACAATTTCCCAGAAATTGTTAGAAATATCTGGAGGATTCCAAGAGTAACATATGGCAGATAGATACAGAGTTCATAGAAGCCTGTCTTCTGAATGTTGCTGTGTAAATCAAACCTTTCTCTCCTTTGGCATGTGGAGTTATTGTATCATGTACATAAAACACACAAAAATGTTGAGCCATGGAAGCCTCATTCATCCAGCCTCCTCCATCTTTATAGAAGATCACTGGCTAAATATTTGTTTGTTTGTTTGTTTGTTTATTTATTGTTTGTCAAACATGTACAGGATAGCAGATATGAATATGAACATAGACATGAATGAAGGAAATTAATACAAATAAATGGGGACAGTAGGACAGGGATGGTAGGCACGCTGGTGCGCTTATGCACACCCCCTTTACGGACCTCTAGGAATGAGGTGAGGTCCACGGTGGACAGTTTAAGGTTGAAGCTGTGAGGGTTTGAGGATGTAACAATGGAGTTGGGTAGAGCATTCCAGGCATTGATCACCCTGTTGCTGAAGTCGTATTTTGTGCAATCGAGTTTGGAGCGGTTTACCTTGTATTTGTATCGATTGTTTGCCCATGTATTATTGAGGTTGAAGCTGAAGAAGTCGTCGACGGGTAAGACATTGTAGCAGGCAATTTTGCGTCCTATGCTTAGATCAGACCGCAGGCGGCGCAGTTCCAAATTGTCCAAGCCCAAAATTTCAAGCCTGGTGGCATAAGGAATTCTATTGTGAGTAGAGGAGTGGAGTACTCTTCTCGTGAAATACCTCTTGATCTGTTATTTATGTTATTTATTTATGTTATTTATCTACTATTTATATTTATCTCTTGATATTTATAAATATCCAGAGATAAATATAAATAGTAGATAAATAACATAAATAAATAACAGATAAATAGTAGACATAGATTGAAGGAGAGATTGAAATTTAGTCCAACTAGGGCAGTCCAAGCTTAGAAAGATTGGTGCTGTGTAGAAGTACTTCTCAACTATGCTGTTTGTTTAGTCACATCTCACCTGGACATTTCCATCTAATTTTTGCTTATGAATGAAATTCCTGAACAGGCTTTATGGTCAATGTTATCCTAACTCTTTTTGTTTCTCCATTCAGTTAGTTTTTACAATAGGAAATGCTTGAATCACAGGCAGGGCAGGACAGAATAATCTGTCTTCTGCATGCAATGTATGCCTCTTTACTGATTATTATTTAAAAGTGTACATGATTGGATAAAGCTGCAAAAACATTGGTGTGATGTTTATAGATTTCATCATATTCCATTTTCACGAAATCCCCCTTTTGGCCTTATTTAACCACTAGAAATTTACAACCTTTATACCAGCTGAACTCAGGCAAATATTTTCAGGCACTTATTTAACTTGCACTGTTGAGGAAGTTTGGATATTAGGGAAGGTCTTTATATTTTTGGCACATCCCAAATTGCTTGCCATTAAAACAGAATGAAACAATGGGCCACCTGATGATTATGAATTGCTGCAATTGATTGGTGACTAACACTTTAACAAACTCCACAGAGATATATGAACCTGGCCATTAAATATTATGCTCAGTAGTTGTATTATTAAATCAGCTTTCGAGGCCATCATGTAAACAAGATTGTTATAAGCAAATTTGATAAGGGAAACCATCCATTGAGAGCATATTCACACTGTACTCTTAAACTGCACCTGTTCCATGCTGTTGTCAGCTTAACTCTCATCTGGTTTAAAAAAAATCAGTTCAGAGATATTTCAATAGTAGCTTGCAAAGGATTTAGTCCGTACTGCAGGTTACTATGGGGGTTGACATTGGGCAATTTTCCTCTTGCTCTGCTTGTCCAATTATTTATTCCAGGAAAGAATTTGCCAATCACTTTTCTTTCTGTCTGCAATTCTTATTGGATATACATTTGTGTGTGTAGAGAAAGCTTAATAAAATTTGCATATATTAAATACACACATGTGTAGGCACAGTAACCGGCTTTAAAATAAATATCCCCTTCTTGCATATTCCTACCTTTTTCAAAACAAAATCTGCCACTGGCTCTTTTTCAATTGCTTAACGGTTACATCACTTGCTTACCATACTGAACATGCCCAGTTAAAAATGAGGTGAAATATTTCCCTTTTCTTTTTAATTACTTAGTTACTATTTTCCTTCCTTCATCTATATCTTTTCCACTGCATTTTTTAAAAAATCTGCCCCTTTGCTCCATTTCATTGTTTTCCTAATTACTGAGGTAGAAGGATTTTACCTAAGCTACCAAATTGTCCACATAGTTATTTGGGAGCTGGGGGTGAAAGGCCTTTACCTCAAATGATTAGTAAACAATGAAACCAAGGATCAGTAGACTTAAAAAAAAGAACAGAATAACTCAGAGGAGGTGTAGGCAGTGGAAGAAAGAAAAATAATAATGATTAAAAATGTTTCTGCAGAACCAGGGATATTTTGTCTGTCAACCAAGTGTTATAATCAATAAGCCACTAAGAAAGATCTGTAAAAAAACATTGCAGTTAATCTTTTTGAGAAAATGCTGGGGAAAATTGAGACGAGGGAGGTAATCCTGGCTCTATGCATTTACAAATCAAACTGCAGGGGACTGATTAGAACAAAGTAAAGCTCAGCAAGCAAATGGATGACAATTCTTGAGCTAGCCTGAGCCAAGAAAAACAAACACACATTACTTTGTTTTTGGAGTGGGAAAATATGGGTGGATGTTACATTTATAGTGGGCTGGAGGTGAGTAGGAGACCATTCATTTCTGCCTTCCAAAAACTCTTGGTGATTCATACCCACAATCCATCCTGACGGTGTGGATAAGCTCCCAAATGTCCCACCTTCTGGTAAACTTTGTAATAACAACTGGAAGAGTGTGACTCACTTCCTAATCCAGAAGATGTGCTCTGGAAAGCTACCAAATCACTCATGGAATCACTCGGTTATGAATTCCCAAAGAAAAATAGAATATTCTGATCTTTTCTAAATATTCTCTTCCTGGCATGTTGAGTTTCAAACCCTGAGAAGTCCAATATTCAGAGAGAGTGTAATTAAAAAATAATCCCTAGACAGCCAGTACAAGTAATGTAGTCCAGGGGGTCTCCAACCTTGGCAACTTTAAGACTTGTGGACTTTAGCTTCGCTGGCTGAGGAATTCTGGGAGTTGTAGTCCACAAGTCTTAAAGTTGCCAAGGTTGGAGACCCCTCATCTAGTCACTATGATGATGGTATATTTCTATTTGAACACTATTTGTGATTTCCACAGCTCTGCAAAGGAGCACTTGCAAAGATTATCCTTATCTATATCTTCTTTTATTTTCTTCTTTATTGGTGTTCTGTTTGAAGCCCAGATAGGAATAACTTCTTTTTGTCCCAGCTCCAAAAAGCAGAAAATGTTTTCCCTTCTTCTTTTATTGCCTCCTACAATCTATAGCAGTAACCTGTGAGTTGGGACTTGTTTGGAGACTAATATAAAAAGAGGCATTGATCTTCTGGCAGAACCATTTGCCTTACTCTCTGATTTCCATTATCTTCATACAATATATAGTGCAATAGAAATGTAGAGTAGGAATAACAACAACAAATCTTTTGCCATTAAACTGTGTTGGATGAAGACTCACAGACAAGCTGGAGTGCTAATAGGCTACTCTATATTGCAAAAATAGAGAAAAATATACAAATTCATTCCTGTGCCATAACAAAATGTACATTAAAAAAGTATAAGATATGGGAAGATAAGATCATTTGCTAATTTTAAGAGGAGGTGATAAGTTACTCTGTTTATACTCACTCCTTATGATGTCAGTGGGAAGTCATATGTGCATGCTTTACTATTTTCTTTTTTTCTTTTCTCTCTCTCTTTTACCTTTTCTCATTCTTTTCTGCATCTTCTATTCTTTTATTCTTCTATATTTTTAAAGTTTGTATAGTTTTTACTGTTGTAATTATGTTTAATAAAATTACTATTTAAAAAGTACCAGCTATATAATGGTTTCCTATAACATCTGTTTTTAAACAGTTGCTTTTTCCAGACTTGTAATCTTTTTCCACACTGGGATCTCTTAAAAGATAAGGACATCAGGTCATTTCAGTCCAAGAATCTTCCAGAAAATATGACAGTGATTTTTTTCTCTATGGTTGATCAAGTCATCATCAATTCTTGTAAATAAGTGAATAAACAAAAAAGTTGGTATTTGCAGTTTCCACCTGTATTTATTCTTTTTGTTCATAGCATCAGAGAGTTGGGAAGGAACACTTTGTTCTGACCTAGGCTTCCCAAGTGCATGAAGCAGACTCCTTGTCCTGACAAAACCCCTTTTTTATTAAGTTACTGTGAATTCTTCTCATTCACATCCAGCAAAGTCTTTCAAGGGAGAATTTACAGTCACAGACTTTATCTGGCTTGGAGAGCTGCCTCTCTGAGATCTTCAAAACTTGGCAAGGAGTCACGAATCAATTAAGCGAACTAATTGTCTCCTGCAAATTTCACTCCCCTTTTGCTCCTCTTTTATTCCCTCTGGGAGGGGCCATTCATCATCCACCTGTGGTCTTACTACCAAGTCCACCCTTGTTCTTTAGCTGTTCCCTTCGTCTGGCAACTCTGTGCGTGTGCACACTGGGAACAGGCTCCAGCTGTTTGTCTGCCTCACTGATGTCTGACTCCAAAGGCAGCTGATAACTGGCATACAGCCCTGGCCCCCTCTCTGTCTCTGATGCAGAGCCCTCATCAGAGCCTTCCCCAGACTCCGGGACTGATCCATGTTCCTCCCCAACCTCCTCACTGTCTGAATCTGCTGCCAGCTCTGCTGGCAGGCCACAACACACTTAAATCATTGACTCCAGTCATTGATCAGTGCAGGAAACTAATTTAAAGATCTAGTCCTACTTCGGTTGGTACACATCCAATTATAGGGAATCACTTCTGTGGACACTTTATTGTTGAATTCCTCTTGCGGTCACAGATCTTTTCTAATTTGTTAATATTCAGCTGAAATCTGCCTTCCTATAAATTTCATGTCATTTTCAATCACCTGGGCATTGTGATTACCTTTCATTAAATGATTCTGTTTTTATCTGAATCCTCCTAAAGTATACTGTTTAATATTTGTGATACATTCAGAATCAAGTGAAACTATAACTTTCCACGATATGGAATTATACTTCTGTTGATACAACCCATCACTTTATGATAGCTTCTATATTTTCTTAGCTACTGATGTCAATCTGACAGTTTAATGGTTCCATATTTTGATATAGGGATGATGCCTGGTGGGAAGACTCCTCAAGGACTTTTCAAAGGATTTCTCAAATAGATAAGGATTAGTGATTTAGCTAGTAAATTCCTTCAATACCCTAGAAACTGGAGGATCCCCCCCCCTTTTTTTTGTTCACAGATTTGAATGCTTTCAAAGTAAAAATGGTCTTCCTTGTCTATGTTTATGCCAGCTTCAGGCTATATTTTTGATCCTTTAGTCTATTATTGTTAGCTGTATGGTAAGACACTTACTTCCTTATTGGAGAAAATTGAACTAAAATAAGAGTTGAATAGGTTTGCTTTTTCATTGTTAACAAAAAATTTTTGGCCAATTTTTTTCTGAGCAACTGGTTTACTATTTTATTTTATTTTCCTTTTTATTTCGGACTTTGAAGAAGTCTTGTTTGGAGTAATACTGATAGTTTTCTTACATTGCTCTCACTCTCTTTACCACTTCAGTTTATTCTAAACTTTATAACATTTCTGAATTTATTGTCCTTTTTTCCCAATTTCTTTTTCTGCCATGGATTTCTACTTACATGTTGATCCTTTGTATTGATCTTGATTTGGTGGTTTGCCCATTATTTTGGTTCGATGACATTTCTGTAATAACAGGAGAGATTATTGTGGTTTTTAATGATCTACTACTTGCATTGTTTATTTGTAGATCAATAGCATCGTTTTGAATTATTTTTAAGAGAAGTCAATAATTGCAGCATTCCCTTGTGGGAATTGATACAGGGCAAGTTAGAGTACTATTTAAGATGTAATTAAAAGGCTGTTGATCTCTAATTCCTTGGTGACTATAAACAAGATACAGTTAAATGAATTTGAGCTACAAACCACTAAGAAAACTTCTTAGGATGAATTGTATTGAGAAGAAATTGGAAAACAAGACATTAGGAAGATTTCCTTGTTAGAAATTAGGAAGAGCTGAGGTGGCACTGTATTGCAGCTAACTCTACCCACAGCTGGAGGTTCAATCCTGATCGGCTCAAGGTTGACTAAGCCTTCCATCCTTCTGAGGTCAGTAAAATGAGGGGCCAGAGATTGTTGGGTGCAATAAATATGTACATATATAAGAGTAAATGCATTGCAAGGTAATTTGCAGAGTGGAATTTTCATTTATTCTACTTCTAATCAGTTACTTGTGAGAAAACAATATCTTAAGATAACAAGAAATTGCCAGTATAGAAACAGCCTTAGCTCTGGAAGGCTGAAAAGGGAAGAAAAAGATAACACAATAACAAAAGTGAGTAATAGCTATGAACTATTGGTCTATCAAATTTAAAACAACATACTTATGTATATCTTTAAAAAATCAATACTATGGGTAATATCCACAAGATACTAGTAAACATTACATTATAGTAAGCTATGAAAACTAGGAACTTCAGTATATTCTTGAACTTGCTTGTGATATTTATTTGCTGAAGATACAATTGAATCTTCTGTTTCCATAGTAGCTGTTAGATTGCCCTCTTACATAGGGGCAAACTCTGGAATGATTTGAAGGGATATCCTAACTTTTCCAGAGGGGAAAGTACAAGATAATTCCAAAGGAGAGAAGAAAATTGCAGAGAATTTGTAACCTTTTCTTTTTTGCAGATATTTTGCAGTTGGATCAAGATGAATAACTCAGGGGTGGGTTCTACTTACCTTTACTACCGGTTCGCAACGGGATCTGGAAAGAGGACAACAACTTATGTCATTCTTGGGGAGGACTGGGTAACACTTGCAGTTTGTGAGAGGGGGATGTGTGTGGATGCTGGTTGAAGAGTGTGTTGTTGACTGAGGGCATTAAGTGCTTGAGCAAAAGTGCCCTAACAACCTAGACAGTGAAATCCAATTTTTTTTTTACTACCGGTTCTGTGGGCGTGGCTTGGTGGGTGTGGCAGAGGAAGGATACTGCAAAATCTCTATTCCCACCCCACTCCAGGGGAAGGATACTGGAAAATCTCCATTCCCTCCCCACTCCTGGAGGAAGGATATTGCAAAATCTCTATTCCCACCCACTCTGGGGCCAGGCAGAGGTGGTATTTGCTGGTTCTCCGAACTACTCAAAATTTCCGCTAATGGTTTTCCAGAACCTGTCAGAACCTGCTGGATTTCACCTCTGAACCCAGACAACTCTTGAGAGTATAAATTACTTTTCTGTTGTGATATGGTTGGAACCATCAATCCTGGAGATGGATCAGGATGGGCAGGGAGAGGAAGAATCTATGAGGGTTTAAAAGCAGGTTAGAACATCTCTATGGCAATGGGTAGCAGGAATTATGGTGGGAGACAGGAAGCAGGCCACCTTTGGGTTAGGGTTAAGGCCCTAATATAGGGCCTGGTGTCTTGAACCAGTGCCACATTGAGTCCAGCTTCCTGCACTCAAACCCTTGGCCAACAGACCAGGGCATTTGGAAGTTTGGGCTTTCAGCTGCTGCTTTTGAATACCAGGTCAGTCTGTAGTAGCAAGGTCTTCCTCATTTGTGATGTGATCTTGGATGAGAGAGCTGGCCTGATGTGACTGAAACCCGGTTGGGCTTGGATGGAGTGTCCCTTCTCAGAAATGTGCCTTGCTGGGATTTGGATATAGCATCTGCTGAGATCCCAGGGAAAGTGTGGAAGAGTGATGATTGTTTTTTTTTTTATTGAAAAAGTTTTTCAAATACAAATTTTTCCCCCTTTCCCCCCCTCCTCCCTAACCCCCCCTCCCCCTCCCCTCCCCCTGTGGCTTCTTCAGAGTACAACCCAAATTCATAACAGATTATATAATACTTTACCATCCCCTTGCTTTCTAATAATATTATTATATCCCCCTTATACTATACATTTCGAAATAACATTCTACTATAACATTATATAATAACTCCTAATTTAGCATAGTAATATTATTATATCCCCCAATTTAACAATTTTTATTCATGATCTACTCTTTTACTCCTCCCCCATACATGTATCTCTTAAATCAAATCTTTTTTGTATATTAATATGACATTTCAAAGCAACCTTCCACTATAAAACTATATAATAAATCCTAATTTAACATTTATTCAACTCATAGTCTGCCCATTTCCTCCACCCCCATAGATATATCTCTTAACTCAAATCTTTTACATATATTCATATCTAAACATAATAGATATATTAATATAACATAATATCCCTTTTCTTCAACTAAACCATCAATAAACTAACCTATCTCCACCCACATTCCTACAGAACTACCATACATAATAGTTCTTGATCTCTTTATTCTTCTGCCCACACCACTAAGAAGTATTCCCTTATATAAATAAAATCCTCATATGACTTTAAACTTGTAATCCATATAATATCTTCTGTAGTGTCTTTCAGATGGATTGTTAACTCCATCACCCATATTAGGGTAACATCACATCCTAATTCCAACAGTATGTTCGGTATCTTCAATTACCATCTGCCCCCATCAACAATAGATGTCTTGATATATAAAAAACAACCACCCGAGTGACTTTATATTTGTATTCCATATAGTGTCTATAGTAGTGTCTTTCATCTAAATTATTAATTCCAACCACCGTAATAGGGTAACAACCAGATCTTCTGCGTGCCCCAATCCAATAACTCTCTTGCCTTGTAGCTCAACATAAACGTAATACATTTATCAAAGAATCCAAAATAGATAATTCCAATCCATTCAGTTTAAGGCCCTTTTCACATCCCAAAAGTACAGCACTGCAGAGGTCTGTCACTGTCCTCAGGATAATATAAATCAATACTTTGCCTCAGCTATCTTTTCATATATTCAATCATCTCTTAGATAACTGGCATTGCACTGTTGTTTAGTTTAAAAGTTTTTTGTTTTTGTAAGACCTGCTTCTTCTTTTCTTGACTTTTTGTGGGTTAGATCTCCATCCTGATTTCCTTTCTATAAATTGTATATCAACTATTTGGTTTTCATGCTGATCTATAACTTGATCTTGTTGGTTTTGCTTTTGTGGCTTAAGTCTCCATTCTGGTTTCTTTTCTTTAAGTTGTATATCAACTGATTGATTTCTATGCTGGTCTGTAACTTGATGAATCATCACATTAGAATCCAAAGCCGCCTCTCTTGTATTTATAAATAGTCCAGCTGTAACCTCTGAAGGAGAATCCAGAAACTGCTCATCTACAAAGTCCTCTGAAACTTGTTGTTTTTCCATTACTTCCATCTCTTTCTGCTTATCCTGAATTTCTATCTCTTGTTGATTTTGCTTTTCTTTATTCCACTCATGTATTATACATGAAGAAGTTGAACCCATTTTAAGAACCTTATAGTAAAATTCTTCCGCTTTTTCAACATAGTTTAGTTGATATCTTTCTCCTTAATATCTCAATATTATGCCAACTGGGACATCCCACCTGAATGAGATGTTTTGTTTGTTTAGCTCAGTCACCAAAAATCAGAATTTCTTTCTATCTTTTAATATCTTGGGCGGCAACTCTTTATATATCCAGATCTTTCTTCCATACAATTGTAGAGTAGAATTAAAAGATTTTTGCACAATATCATTTCTTATTTCTTTATCTGTAAAATAAATCACCACATCTCTAGGCAATTGCCTTTGCTTTGCAATCCAAGAATTTACTCTATAGGCCTTGTCGATCTTACAAGATACCTCCTCTGGATGAATCTTTAAAATCCCAGCCAAAACTTCAGCAGATATTTTTCTTAAATCATCTCTATTGTTTTCCTGTAACCCTCTCATTCTAACCGCAAATTCTGTGAGCCTGTATTGCATCATTGTAACTTCTCTTTCAATCCCTTGTTTTATATTTTCTGTATTATAAGTCTCGTGATCAGCTTCCTTTTTAGACTTTACTTGTAAACTTGAAACTTGCTCACATAATTGTAAATGGGGGAAACCCCCCCCCCGCTGCTTGTTTGTCTGGCTTTGTTAATTTTAACGCCATCCTGCCACACAGACAAACTCTTTTTGAAGAAAAAGGACTTCTCTCCAACAAGATCAATATCAGATCTCCAAGAAAAAAAAAAGAAACTTAGAATAGAATTTTTTTTTCTCTATTCTAGCCAGCACTGTTTGCTCCGCTACTTTGTAACTTGTTACGGAAGGACTTTCACTTTCGGCTACTTCTCAAGCCTCAGCGGCCGCCATTTTAAGCTTTTTTTTTTCCTTCGCTTAGAAACGCTTATAAAATCATTAAAAATACTTGCAATTTAGGGTCCCAAGTCCAGATCTCATCCTCTTTAATTAAGCAATCTGTTGTTTTCATTGAAAGGCTTGATCTCGTCGCCTGGCTCTGCAAGAGGCAGAGGTCTCCCGAAGCCCGGAGCAGCGGCAAGGAAAATAGGGAGCCTCATCCTGCTTCGTCCCCAAGAGTAAAGGAAAAACTCTGGGGACTTTGCAGAGGGTTCTACCTACCCTTGCCTGCTCTATCTCACATTTCCTTATGGAAATGGAGTTTTTCGAGCCGCCTTTCAGATGTAATTATGTTACTATTATATCAGCCCAGTGGTGAAATTCAAATTCTTTTACTACCGGTTCTGTGGGCATGGCTTGGTAGGCATGGTGTGGCTTAGTGGGCGTAGCTTAGTGGGTGTGGCAGGAGAAGGATACTGCAAGATCTCCATTTCTACCCCACTCCAAGGGAAGGATACTGCAAAATCACCACTCCCATCCCACTCTGGGACCAGCCAGAGGTGGTATTTATCGGTTCGCTGAACTACTCAAAATTTCCACTACCGGTTCTCCAGAACCTGTCAGAACCTGCTGGATTTCACCCCCTTGCAGCATAGCAGCTTTCCTGCAGCAGCTCCTTGATCCCATGACCAGGATGGTGGTGGAATTTTCCAAGATCACAGTCACAGAACTATCTTCCGTTTACCATACCTCCCTTGAAAGAATGAGCTAAAAGACACTTAAGACTCAGTTTCTGTGTCAGAATTTGCTTTAGAGTACTGAAATTACTGCTAGTAGAACTGCTCTGCTGTTCAGTTCTAGCGAATTTGGCCATTTGGGTATATGTGTAAATTGCATCTTACAAAATCACCATCTATCACAGGCAAGTGCTTTCTCTGGACCCATTTACAGGCAAATGGGAAGTGCCCTAATAATATACCGCAGATAAAGTCATGCTACTCTGATTAATAGGTTTTGTTATGCATAATAGAAACCTTTGATAAAAAAATTAATTGGAAAAACACAACCAGATCTTGGTCTGTCCACTATCCACCTCTGAGAAGAAGAAAATAAAAAGAATATTCTTTTGAACCAAGTGTGGTCACAGCTGATTGTTTGCAGATTTAAGAGTGGTCTAGTCATTTGATAAATTTCTCCAAGAACCAAGACCTTAAAAATTAATGGCCTGAGGCAAACACATTTGCTTCTCTGCATTCCAGTACTCAGTGTTCAGAAATGTACTGAGGCCTTAACTTTAGAAATCAAAGACTACAGGTGGCACTTTGGCCCCAGGATTCTAAAAAAGAGCAAGTGAAGTGAAATTATTAGATTAGCTGCCATTTAGAAAGCAATGTTCCAATTTTTCTTGAGCTCTTTTTCAGAGTTTGGCATGCTTGCTTGCTTATTTATTTATTTCAACAATCAGAATAGAACTGGAAGGGACCTCGGAGGTCTTCTAATCCAACCCCCTGCTTAAGCAGGAGACCCTATACCATTTCAGATAGTTTTTTCTTAAAAACCTCCAATGATGAAGCACCTACAACTTCTGAAGGCAAGCTGATCCACTGGTTAATTGTCCTCATTGTTAGGAAGTTTCTCCTCAATTTCAGGTTGCTTCTCTCCTTGATTAATTTCCATCCATGGTTTTTTGTTTTGCCTTCTGGTGCTTTGGAAAATAAGGCTCACAATGAACAAAGGCTTGTGACTAAAGTAAAAAATAACAAAAAAAAGCTTCTTCCAACATATTAAAAACAAGAAAAAAGTCAAGGAAACAATTGGCCCATTGCTGGGAGAAAGTGGCAAAAAGGTGACAAGCAACCAGGAGAAAGAAGAACTACTTAACTCATTTTTTGCATCTGTCTTTACACAAAAGGAAAAAACAGTCCAACATATCAAAAAACAGCACCACAAAAAACAGTTATTTCCCTATTTTAACACAAGTTAAAATAGGGAAGAAAATGGTAAGTGAACACCTGTCTATCCTAGACAAGTTCAAATCACCAGGACCAGATGGATTACACCTCAAGTTTCTGAAGGAACTGGCAGACGAAATCTCAGAACCACTGAACTATATCTTTCAAAGATCCTGGAGCACAGGGGAACTGCCAGAGGATTGGAAAAGAGCTGATGTAGTTCTCATCTTCAAAAAAGGAAAAAAAAATAGATCCAGGAAACTACAGACCTATCAGCCTGACCTCAATACCAGGGAAGATTCTGGAAAAGATAATCAAACAACGAATTACCGAACACCTAGAAGCAAACCAAATAATAACCAAAAGCCAACATGGGTTTGTCAAAAACAGATCATGCCAGACTAATCTTATTGCATTCTTTGACAAAATGACAAAATTAGTGGACCAGAGGAATGCTGTCGATATAATTTACTTGGACTTTAGTAAAGCATTTGATAAAGCAGACCATAACCTACTACTAGTTAAAGTAGAAAAATGTGGGTTAGACAGCATCACCACCAGATGGATTCGTAACTGGCTGACCAACCGCACTCAACGTGTAGTCCTCAATGGAACTGCATCTACATGGAGGGAAGTATGCAGTGGAGTACCCTAGGGCTCTGTTTTAGGCCCAGTACTCTTCAACATCTTCATCAATGACTTGGATGAGGGGATAGATGGGGAACTCATCAGATGACACCAAGCTGGCAGGAATAGACAACACTCCAGAAGATAGGCTCAAGATACAGAAGGATCTTGACAGACTTGAACATTGGGCGCTATCTAACAAAATGAAATTCAACAGTGAAAAAAGCAAGGTTCTGCATTTAGGGAAGAAAAACAAAATGTACAGGTACCGTATATGTGTACCTTGCTCAATAGTAGTAACTGTGAGAGGGATCTTGGAGTCCTAGTGGACAACCATTTAGATATGAGCCAGTGTGCAACAGCTGCCAAAAAAGCCAACAAAGTTCTAGGCTGCATAAACAGAGGGATAGAATCAAGATCACGTGAAGTGTTAATACCACTTTATAATGCCTTGGTAAGGCCACACTTGGAATATTGCATTCAGTTGTGGTTGCCATGATGTAAAAAAGATGTTGAGACTCTAGAAAGAGTGCAGAGAAGAGCAACAAAGATGATTAGGGAACTGGAGACTAAAACATATGAAGAACGGTTGCAGGAACTGGGCATGTCTACTTTGATGAAGAGAAGGACTAGAGGAGACATGATAGCAGTATTCCAATATCTCAGGGGTTGCCACAAAGAAGTGGGAGTCAAACTATTCTTCAAAGCACCTGAGGGTAGAACAAGAAGCAATGGGTGGAAACTAATCAAGGGGAGAAGCAATTTAGAATTAAGGAGAAATTTCCTGACAGTTAGAACAATTAATAAGTGGAACAACTTGCCTGCAGAAGTTGTGAATGCCCCAACACTGGAAATTTTTAAGAAGATGTTGGATAACCATTTGTCTAAAGGGGTATAGGGTTTCTTGCCTGTGCAGGGGGTTGGACTAGAAGACCTCCAAGGTCCCTTCCAACTCTGTTATTCTATTCTATTCTATTCTATTCTATTCTATTCTATTCTATTCTATTCTATTCTATTCTATTCTATTCTATTCTATTCTATTCTATTCTATTCTATTGACCTCCTCTTCTTTGTGACAGCCACCTCAAATACTGAAATACTAGTATCATGTCATCCCTAGTCCTTCTTTTCTCTAGACTGGCCATACTCAATTCCTGCAACCGTCCTTCATGTTTTTATCTCCAGGTCCTTAATCATCTTATTTGCACTTCTTTGCACTTTTTCCAAAGTCTGAACATCTTTTTTGTAATGTGTTGACCAAAATTGGATGCAATATTCCAGGTGTGGTCTTACTAAGGATTTATAAAGTGGTACTAATATTTGAGGGAATTTTGAGTCTATGCCTCTGTTTTTACAACCAAGGATTGTAGGTATGTATGCATGTACTTATTTATTTATGTTACTCTAAAAGTGACTCTGGGCAGCTTACAATTAAAATCACAAATATAAATATAAATATACTAAAAACATTGGATATAGAGACAAGTGGCAAAAGGCTAGATCAGTACAACGGTAGCATTTTCTCTGTTAATCTACCAGCCACCTCCAGCAAAGTGTGCCCCCATCAGGGCCCCAGGCCAACTGGCAGAGCCAGTTTTTAATGTCTTTCAAGAAGGTCAATAGAGTGGGGAAAACCTCACCTGAAGTGTCAAGATATTTCCTAAGAGTGGGGGCCACAGCAGAAAAGGCTCTTCAGATGGCCGAAACCCTTTAAGTGAGGGGTCTGCAGCCTGCCCTCCTTGTTCTTGTTCTAGTTTATGAATATCCTTTTTTTTCCTGTGCCTGCCTTTCTAATTCCTAATTCTGATTTGAAGGAGAAAGAAGCAGTGTTGAGTGTTTAGTAGCTGGACTACTTTATTCTGCCCTATCACAAGACTAAATCCCTCATATTCTGATCTGTAGTAAGAGATAAAATAAGCAATCAAAAATGAGCAGTACAATTTTTGCAGAAATAGGAATGTTGCTGTCTAAAATAAATGGAAAACATTTCATTTAAATCTCACTGTTGTTATAACTACTACTGCTCACGGAGATTTCTATTTGCACTTCCTTTGCAAAAGAGAAAGTCACAGAGCTTTCACTAAGGAAAAAATTAGGAACCAGAGTGCCTGGAAATTGTAGGCAACACAATATGTCTAATGCAAACATTTTAAGCTCCACTATGGGTTTTTGTCAATTAATCACTAGTTGAAAATTGAATAAATAATTTTATTTCTTGTACCCAGCAGACTTGCGGTAAAATATTTGATGTTGCTTTTCAAGACATTCAGCCATGTAAATGAGAAATAAATGTTGCAGCTAATTAAATGGTACACCTTGGACCACAGATTTGAATGAATTTGAATTATGAATTGATTTTGGTCTGAGCTCATCTAAACAGAATTATTGAAGCATTTTGAAGCTTTTGTGTAATGACGCTTATATAACCCAATTACTCAACTAAACAACCTCCACAATTCAAATCAGCAGGAAATCAAAATTAGAGAAGAGTTCCCTCTAAACAGTGTAGTATACAGAAATATATGCATGAGATGTGAATGAAGTTCAGGAAAAAAAAATCTAGCTGAATTTTTTTTTAAAGAAGTTACTATAGGGGTTTCCCCACTTTTCTTTTAAAATCTATCAAGACTTCTGAATTGCCCAGGGCTTCAATTAGAGACAGACCAGAAGAATTCTGTAGTTTATTAAAATCTTCTGCCAGTCAAAAAGCCTACAAAGGATATTGGATTTGGAAGGTAGAAAGCTTGAGCACCTTCTATATGAAGACAAGAAATAAAAGAGTTATTACATGTATAATTGTTATGTTTGCATTGCCAAGGATGTACAGCAATTTTTGTCAGGCTACAAAATGCCTTCAAAGACTTGATTCCGCTCGTAGAACTGTTTATGGGAAAATTTGTTTTTTTCCTTCATTATTGTTTAAAAGAGATAAATGAGTTAATATTCCAGACCTTCTCCATCACTTCTTTTGCCAGGCTGATAGGGGTTATTTGTCTTCCCACTCTCTCCTAATTTGTTTTTGTTGTGGTGGTATGTCTGATTATATGCATGAGGCCACAGAATGAACTACTGTATTTTTTTTGTAAATTACTCAAGGAAGAGTTGTTTTGCTTGTTTTTTGACTGATGTATGAGGTAAAAAAAAATCAGGATTGGGGTAGTGATAAGCCTAGCCTAAACTTAGTGATAAGTTTATTTT
Organism: Pituophis catenifer annectens; assembly: GCF_029215685.1. Taxonomy (NCBI): domain Eukaryota; kingdom Metazoa; phylum Chordata; class Lepidosauria; order Squamata; family Colubridae; genus Pituophis; species Pituophis catenifer. The sequence continues at coordinate 80,645,983 of NW_027256881.1, read as the reverse complement.
TTCTGTTGCATATGGACTAATTTTATTTAGTTAAATTAGGTTTAATTGGTAGGTTTAATAGAACAGTGGTGGGTTGCTCCTGGTTCGCACCTGTTCGCAAGAACCGTTAGTAAAAATTTGTAGTAGTTTTGAGAACCGGTAATAACATTGGCTGGCCACACCCCCGAACCAGTCCCCGGCCCGGTCGCCACTCGCTTACCCCGCCCACCTCATCAGAGGCATTTTTTTTTTTACTTTTAAAAGCATTTTTTCCAAAACCTCTTCAGCCGAAGAGGTGGTAAAAAAGAAAGTCTCTGACGATCCCAGCTGAGTTGACCTCTTAAGGTTGTAGAAAAAATGCTTTTATAAGTAAAAAAAAAAAAAAGTTGGCCACGCCCACCATCACATTACCCCTCACCAAGCCACACCCACAAAATAAGCCACGCCCATAGAACCGGTAGTAAAAAAATTTAGAACCCACCCCTGTAATAGAACCTAGTTTATCTGCTTTTTCTATTATAAAGCAGTTACCTAGTTGATATTCCAGTATTCCTTTAGAGCTAGAGCTGCCCAGATTTTGATGTGTCTCCTTGGGTTTTTGGTCTCGAGAAATTAAATGATATTTCTTGTTTTTCTGTTCCCCATTTAGTTTGTAAGTGTGATATTATTATGGTTTGTTGCAAATGTTTAGATTGGATTAGACATTTTTATCTAGCTATTGAGTCCTTCCCAAAGACCTGAGATAATTAGATATTGTTTGATGGTGTTACGGGTATCATGACAGAATGTAAGCTGTTCCAAATAAAGCTGCCTTTTGCAAATGGTGGGGTTTTTTTTTCAATGCCGATGGTGTTCAAGTGATGCTCCAGGTGTTTTGAGATTGCATTCAAGATATCTATCACTATTGCAACTAGATTTACTTTCTTTTGCCACAATCATTCTGCTTATATTTGAAGTTTTTGTATTTTGTGATTTTCTCCAGTTCTTTCTCGTCTATTCTGGGGTCTCCAGGTACTGCAATGTCCACTATCCAGACTTTTTTTTTGTTTTTCTCATTGACACATTTTAGGTCTGAGATATTATGTGGCAGGAGCTTATGTGTTTGAATTCTAAAGTCCCACAGCACTTTAATTTCTTCATTTTCAATTACTTTATTTACTTTATGGTTACACCACTTCTTGCTTGCAGGCAAATGGTATTTCTTGCAAATATATTCCAAGGTTCTATTGCTACTACTTTGTCAATGTAGTCAGACTATAAAATCTTTTTGCAGCAGCTATGTAGGTGGCCTACTGTTTCTTCAGCTTCTTTGCAGAGGCAGCTTTTGCTGTCTTTTGCTGTCGTCTCAATTCTGTTTTTCTATGCATTTGTTTTAAAGGCTTGGTCTTGTACAGCCAGAATTACCATCTCTGTCTCTTTATTCAACTTTCCTGCTCTTAGCCATTGGCAGGTCTTGTTATCTGGTTGGCTTTCTTTCTTTCTTTTTCAATGTACTGGTTATGTTGTCTTACTTTATATTATAATCTGTTTGCAAAAATGTAATTTCATAGCTGCCAGTTATTTAGTTGGTAAAGGTAAAGGTTCCCCTCACACATATGTGCTAGTTGTTCCCAACTCTAGGGGGCGGTGCTCATCTCCGTTTCAAAGCCAAAGAGCCAGCGCTGTCCGAAGACGTCTCCGTGGTCATGTGGCTGGCATGACTAAATGCCAAAGGCGCACGGACGCTGTTACCTTCCCATCAAAGGTGGTCCCTATTTTTCTACTTGCATTTTTAATGTATTATCGAACTGCTAGGTTGGCAGAAGCTGGGACAAGTAACAGGAGCTTACCTCGTTTTGGGCACTAGGGATTCGAACCGCTGAACTGCCGACCTTTCTATCGACAAGCTCAACGTCTTAGCCACTGAGCTGCTGCCTCCCTATTTAGCTGGTATTGGCCTTCATATGCATCAACTGAGGTCTGGACCGCCCCCACCCTATTGGCCTTCTGCAAAGTGGTGAAGACCTGGCTCTTCCAGCAGGCCTGCGGCCATTGATCTTGTTATCTTGCGAGACCTGGCCACAAATTGGAGTGCATGTGTTTTAATGTTTTTAAAGTTTTTAATGTTTTAATGTTTTTCTTTTTAACATTTTTTATGGGATTGTTCGCATTGTTTTATTCTTTGTTGTAAGCCGCCCAGAGTCCCTTGGGAGTTGGGCGGCATAGAAATGCGACAAAATAAATAAATAAATGAATGAACTTCTTCCCAAGAACCTAGGATGTTAATATATTGGCATAGTATATGTGCAGATTCAAACAATGTGGACTAGTGAAATTGATAGGAAATGTTGTCAATACACAGATTTCCTAAATGCCATTATTATTATTATTCAGATACAAAATAAATAAATAAGGAAAAAAGACAACCAATCTTCCATTCTTTCTGTCCATTCAGTAAGTTTGGGCAGCATACCTCAGGTCCCTTCCATCAAATAGTGCCATTTTTCAGGACCCAGGAAAGGCAAAAGTCTGGAATAATATTTTCTCAAAGATCTGTGTAGCTCTCACTGTTGAGATGTTCCAGAAGTCTTTAAAAATATGGCTGTTCTCCCAGACTTTGGGGTAGGGTATTTGTGGAGTCCAGTGGTCTATGGTTTTGGGTTTTTTTGGTTGAGGTAACTCCAGACACATAGGATACCCTTTCTATTGTTTTCTGTGTATTGTTTCATATTTTTAGTGTAAACTGACCTGAGTTGCTTTGGAGTCAAGATCCTTGTAAATCAAGGGAGGGAGGGAGGGAGGGAGGGAGGAAGGAGATGAGAAATACAGAATCCATAGATTTCAGTTTATTCTACAGAATTCCATATAATATATGGCATTCAAGTTAACACAGGCTTTTCTAAGATTTGTACATGTCATAGAAGGATAGAAATCATATGCCTAGTGACAAATTTCCTTCTCCCAACACATAATAATTTAATTTGCTAGGAAAATAGAAATAAAGGCTATAGTATAAAACAGGTATCTGGGAGAAAACCCTGTCTTGTCTTTGTTTTTTTTTTGTTTTTTGTTTTTTTTTTGCCCTGTTGGGAATTACTTTTGAGTTAAATTTGTATGGGCTGGAGCTACATGTATTTTAGTCAATCCATATTTTCTAGCCAAAGATTTAATGAGTAGTTACCTATTGCCAAAAAGGGGAAATGATACATTTCCAATCAGAAAGCAAAAGAAAGATAACAAAAGAGAACAGCAGTTTGGGTGACATTTCTATATACTAATTTATACCAACATCTGCATATGCAACATTTCAGAATAATCACTATAATTTAAATACTAGAAAGCCAATACATCTCACCATCATAAGAAAGATTATAACTAGAATGTTTCTGTGTTTGCTCCATCTTCTGTTTCCCAGGGTGGCCAATAGCAGGCAGCTTCAAAATATGATACTTCAATTTTTATGTATAAATTAACTTGGGCTGGATATAGATTGCAGATTTGGATATAAGCTGTCAGGGATCCGACAGATGCCCTAATTAAATCATGAGGAGCCAAGCTTCAAAAGAAATCCAGCTATTTATTAAGACATAAGTATTTTATGACATAAGATTCCCCAGTCCTTTTTTTAAAAAAAAAAAATCTTATTTTTTATCTATTTATCTTACATCTTGTAGATCTGCCTTCTATCTAGAGGGCCAATATAACCTGATGAAATCTTATACTACAAAGCTATCCAAATGAAATTTTAGAAGCACTGCATAAAACCACTTTACTATTAGTTCCCAAGCCAAGGACATAATTTAGAGACGTGAAACTTATCCTTTGCCTTGCAGGTTCTATCAGTAGGAGTGTATATTCAGAAGCTGTTTCCTGCACTGGATACTTTATTGTTGGATGCTTTATGGCACATTGTTCAACTTGCTCAATATGAAGCCCAATTATATAAATATTTGAGCTGGTTGGATAGTTTATTGAAAAAAAAAAGAAATTTTACATCCAACATCTAAATTGACATAGTGTGTGTGTTTGTATAAACATTGCAAAGTTTGCAAGAATCTCTTATTTCACTTAGATTCTACTATCTCAATGAAAACATCATGGTGTTTCTTTCCTTGTCTCCAGGTCTGATTAAAACTTCTTAGAAGACTTATTGGCTGGAGTGTAGTGACACTTTTCCATTTAAAGGAGAGATGGTCAATTCTTTCTTGGCGATGAGCCATACTTTGCTTATCAAGGTTATGCTGCAGGAAGCTACATCTTGAAAAATAGCATATAAGTCAAGTAAAAAATTAAATGTCATTTCATTTTGTTTAAATGGAATATAGCTAATACAATTATTTTCCAATCATGTATGTAATAATTTCCCCTTATGGTTACATTAAAAAAAAACATTTGGGAACTTTGAAAGGTCTTTATTAGGTACACTGAGAGTCAATGGATAACCTTACTTTGTTTACGCATGATTTAAAGGAAAGAAATCATGTCTTATAGTTTCCTTTCTGATTACCTCTTCTTGTACCCTGCTCTTATCTCTATAAAGGTAATACAGTCCACAGTTCTTTATGCTGAATCCCATGTTTGTCTTCCATGTTTGCCTTTGTTCATCCTTGTGTATTAGGATGAACATTGGCATTCATTTAAAAGCCTGTGAGAAGTTTTCAAATGGGATTTGTTCATTTGCACTGTAATTTTAAAAAGGAATAGGGAGAAAAGAAGATAGGTTGCTTGTTTGCTTTCTTTTTTAGATGGACTTTAAAGAAGACTTGTATGATTGAAAAATGGGCTTGCAAGAAGCATGATCAATCAAGAACCTGAGAATTCTCAATATATTATGGGCTGTATTTGATTTGATAAATACGTATGCAAATATGTATGCAAATCTGTCTTTTGCTATCCCAAAAATTTGACAGGATGTTTTTTTTCCCCATCAGAACTTTCTCCTTATAGTTCATTGCTAAGCCTGTTTGAATCTAACTTGCGACACTTTCTTAAATTGGTAACATTTACATACAAACTCAAAATTGTCTTAGTGATTTTTTAAATGTCAGTTGTGAGGCATGATAAGAATTATTATTTTGGGGAAAAGGCAACTGCTCAGTCTGGCTGAAATACACGTAGATAACTGAATTTAGCTTGATTTTCCTGTCCAGGCACCCAATTGCCTTGAAAGTCAACTTTAAATTGCCATTTTCAAATGGCAAACTTTCAAATGGAAAACTTTCAATAAAGAGGGCAATGATCAGGGCAATAAAGATGATCAAATGTTGTTAATTGCCCTAAGACTGCCAATGTAAGCATGCTGTGCTTTATGCAGCCTAACATGGCTAACAGTCAAGTTAATTAAATGTCATCTAAATCACTTAATCTTTCAGACTACTGATTATATAGTTAGCTTTTGCATGTGGATTTCTTTGGCCTTATTAGCAAGCAATTTTATCTGTGTAACATCTGAAAATTGAAAGGCAAAAAAAGAAATATCATTTAATTTGTCTTTTAAAAGCCAGGGAAGATGGACCCAAGAATAGGAAGTTATCAGGGCTATTTTTTGATGTGTTTCTTGGCAAGGTATATGGTTTGTTTATTTGATTCCTATGGCTGCCCCTCTCAACAAGTGACTTTATAATTTGTTAGCGATTATATTATACAAGTAAAGATTATACAACTACAAAATAAAGAGATACAGTACGTTAAAGAAAATTAAAAACCAAGAAAGTGCAGAAAAAGAAAGAAGTAGAAAAAGAAAAAAGAAACCTTCCCTTTTATTCCCGGCAAGTATCAACATTAAGAAGTTATAATTATTTCTTCAAATAAAACCAAAATGTCATCATTCCCTATCTTCTCCAATTTCTATTAACCCATGAACCTTATCCTTAAGTATTGCAAATTCTATCTATTACACCAAACCTGACTCCATCTCTTCCCTTTAAATAATCCCCATGTCCATTTCTTCTGTTCAAATAAGCAAAATTCAATCTCACTTTAAAAAAAACCAATTAAACATTACCAGAAGTAACCATTGTCATTCAATCCTAATCAAGAAGCCATTAAACTTCCCCCAAATACTTCTGGCTGGGCCATGTGAAGGACTGATGACCTAGACCACAGCTATGTGGAAATGAATAGTTGAGTAAGTGAAAAACTTTTACAAAATGTGCATCAGTTTGCTCCAGCATGATTACAAATCTTGTGATTCACTAACAATTGTTTCAAGACAGGAATGCATAGGGTTCCCAAAGGCAGTCTTTTCTTGCTTGGTATCAGAAGTTGTGTTTTTCACCTCCTAGTAGTGCTGTGTGATCAATCTTGTGCACATTATTTAATTCCCCCAAAGGCTAGTGTCATTTGTGGTAGAAAACCCTTGTCTCCTGTAGTCACTGGTTGGTACTCTCTATGGTCATTTCATCATGGGCTGCTAGAAAATCTGTTGCCTTCTGAAGAGACTTTCTCTCATAAAGATGGAATACACTTTGCTGTATGAAGCTGCTTCCACTAATCAGTGTGTTGATACTTAACACACTTAAATTAGAATTTGCAGGATGGATGCCAAAGAAGGAAAACACCAAGAGAGACAGGAATAAGTCTTGAAGAAATGTTCATTAAGAAATTGCACCTAAATAACAGCATCAGGAGGATATCACCCAAATAGCCAGTTGAGTCTTAATGATGAGAAAGTTCATGTTCTGGAACTTGACTCAAGAGAAAGATGGAAAAAAGGGGTAACTCTTATAGTCCCTTTCACTCATTCCCCTGCTCTTTGGAATCCTCACCTTAGTTCCAGGATAACTAGTAAGGAAAATTAAAGCTTGTATTTGCACTTACTGGAGAGGAAGAGATTACAAGAGAGTAAGCAAGCACACAATACAGATTGAAAAGAATGTCTCAGTGCCATTTACTTAGTAAGAGGTGGCAGGCTGCAAGTAAGGAGTCACTTCATATTTTTTTTCATTTTCATTTTATTAAATTTGTATACCGCCCTACTCCCGAAGGACTCAGGGTGGTGAACAGGCACAAAATAAAACACATAAATACGAAAGTTAAAACATGATTAAAACCTAATTAAATAATTTTTGCCCGAGACAATTTAAAACTCCCAATAATTTCATATAGTGAAATTATAGACCACTTCATATAGTGGTCCAAACCAGCAGGAAGGTGATAATTAACCTCTTAGGAGATAATTGTTTAAGCAATCTCTTCATTTGCCCAGGAGAAAACTCTTCCAGGAGGGAGAAGGAAAATGGATCAGATGGTCATACATAGGACAGAGGCCTATTTCAAGCCTCATATGGCCTCCTTAGGGACATGGAGATACTGCTCATCTGAAGAATCAGTTTAGCAAATGTGGGTACCAATATTCTGGTGAAAAATCTGAACAACAGGTATGCACTATACAAATCAATTCAGCTTCACTGTGGTAAATCTAATTATTTTAACCTTCTACTGATGGTCTTTTCTTTTTTCTTTTAACTGATCCACCCAATAACTGCTGGATTCTTGTTTTTAATTCTGGTGAATTAATCCTTCTACTTTTTAAAAAAACTGTTCTGTTGATGGATGGATGAAATTCAGGAATACATGGAAAAGAGGGGAGTCAACAGAGGGAAGGCTCAATCACAAGATTAGAAAGCAGAAGCTACTTATCTGCAAAGATCATCCATGGAGAAGACAGTGATTAAGTGCCTCCTATCCTGGCATGGGTGAAAAAGGGAAAGAAGCTGGCTGATCCATCACATTACTATACTTGATCTTACCCAGATGGTTGGAGTGTGTGTGTGTGTGTGTGTGTGTGTGTGTGTGTGTGTGATATGCATCATTCACTGATTACACAGAAGAAATAGAAGCTGGAATAGTTGAAAGACTGAAACTATCTAAATTGCACATAATGCATTTTTTTAACAGTGATAAAAGAGAGAGTTCACCAATGGGTACTTGGTTTAAAGTAGGAAAGTGCTGTCTGGACAAATCACTTGGCAAGTACCATTGCCAAACTGGAGGAATGGATTGCAATTCTTATGCCAGCTTTACTTTCAGCCTGTTTCAGCATGGAAGATAAGTAGCTTAAGGAGCCATGTAGAAGAGCTCAAAGCTTTTGCTGTTATTAATATTAGCAAATACAAAGTTTAAAAACTATTTGTCAGTGGAGAAAGCAAACGTAATCCAAAAAGTTTGGATCTCAACTCCTATTGTTCCCAGACTATATTGGCAATTGAAATGTGTTGTAATTGAAACATCTAAAGAATATCAAATTGATTGCCCTACTATATATATGCAATATATAAAACAATAATGAAGCAATAAAAATACAGACATTGAAGAATGAATTGCAGTATTTCAATACAGTTTACGTGAAGCGAGGAGATGGCATTATTCTCCTGCATTCTTAAAAAAGAAAATCTTACATAATGAAAATTAACACCTATGGAGTGAATTGAACACCTATGAAGTGAATTGAAATTATGTTAGTTAAGTCGCAGCAAAGCTCTGTTTCTGGGGGTGGCAAGTTCATAACTGTCATCCTATTATCACGGATGGCCAAAGAAGAGTGATGGGGGCAAATGACAATATGTATTGGTTTCATCATGGAAATGCTGGGACTTGTGTCCTTGCATCAAACATCAGGATGCAGGTAAGTAATGGCAGCATTTGTAATGGGGATGACACTTATGTGAGTGACAATATTTTAGTATAATTGCAGTTTGAGGAAGAAGCCAGGGTGTTCTTCTGACATCTAACATGTCACACAAATCATGTTACTATTTCTAAATTTTTAGCTGCATAATATGACCAGAAAGCAGTGCTGTTGTTTATAAGGGTTTGTTTTGGTCCTCTTGAAAGGCCACATAGACTGTTTGAGGGTATACTAAGATCCAGCACAATTTTTGAAGCAGCTTTGCCTAAAAATGTCACAGTAAATATGTTTGCATTGCTTAAGAACTTGCTCTAACTTGCTCATATATACAGCAGATCTATAATTCTGGGGATACAGGACAATATCCTAAAACATAGGTGGCAGAAGGTGCATCTGCATATTGCTTCAATCTTCTCCACTTTGCATCACCTTCCTGTCCTTCACTTGAATGTGATTCTAAGTGTCAGTTAGGCGTTGTAACACTTGTGCAGAATAATTGTATTTGCTGTGAAAGGCAAGACACTCAGAATGTTCTAAAATAAATTAGGAAAGAGTTCACATCTTAATGTCAAGCAATGCCACACTATATTTTGCTGTCTAAAAACGAAGTGTGTGTAATATAATTGGCCTCCTTTCTCATTACGTTTGCTGCCTTAATTCAGATTAAGAGCACAGCAATATAAGAAGCCGCTCAGGATCGTTTCGAATTGCGAAATGGATGGCATATAAATTTAATAAATAAATAAACGAAGAGATGTCACTCTTTCTACACAGAATAATCCTTCAGTCAGGATTCCCCCTTCTCCACAATGCTCTTCTAGATGTGTCTCATATTTCAATTGCAAATCTGAAGTTGTAATTTATAAAGAGAGAGTCATATACATAGAGGTACCGGTGCCGAATCAGGAATCCTGAACACATGTGTGTTCAAGGAAATCTGATTTTGTTTTGGCTTTGGATTGCAAAAAGCCTGTGCTCATTGGTATCCTCAACTCATTTGGTGGATACAAGTCATGCAGATTGGGTCAGATGGTCTTTTTGGTCCTTTCCCATGCTGTCAGCCTATTAGAACTAAGCTGATTCAAAGTTGTCTTTTATTTCTTCTGGAATCATCTGAGCGTTGCCATGGTATCTTCTGCAGTGATGCTGTGGCATTCATATTGATAACAAAGACAGAAGAACCAGCAGTGGTTTTGCGGGAAATGCAATATTGCCGCATGCTATGATTTGACATATGATCCTCTTTAAATATGGAAGCCATAACTCTGAAATTGTACTGAAGGCATGAATTCATTAGCACTTATTTCAATAATCCAAACATTTGTTACTTTCCATCTTGTAATATGAGAAGCTGCAGGCACTTATGGTTTTTCTGTCAGTAAGTCTTAATTGTCTTAGTGCTTTGTATCAAGCATGACATGCTAGTTAAATACTTCGGACAGAAAATGTCATTCCATATTTAACTTCAAACAGCTCTATCCAAAGCTGCTGAATATCAGTCTGCACAATTACGATATTAAATAAAACTTGGGAAGTGATATGCATCTGATATAAATTAACTAGAAGCATCATTGTCAAGTATTTGGAGAAACTACACCTTCTCAATATATGACTGGATGCATCACTTCTAGTTTATTACTGACCTGAAAAAAAAAAAAAAGCAAACAGTTGGATGGATGGATCTGTATTTGCAAAGCTATCATAGAAACAAATATTTACAGTTTATATGTTATATAATATGATATGGTACTATTCTATTGCAGCTTGGTGGATTTTTTAAATGTAAATGCATAGTGTACGCATCTTAAGAATCGCACATTGTTATTATGTGTTGGTAATCTACAGTTAAATTCACAGTCTAAGGATGGTGGAAACTTAATAATTCAAGTCCTAACCAGGGACCTAAGAATGATTAAAGTAGCATCTAAGGATATAGGGAGTTCCAAGCAGAGAAGCCTTTTGTAAAATTAGTGTTCAGGTTCAATAAATTCAATATTTCTAGATATTAAAGAAGTCCTTTAATAACTAACTGTGTAAGCTTGGTTTTCATAAGTACCTGGACTGAAATTATCAAGGACACCTATGAAAGTTTTTTTAAATTGTAAAGCAGAGGAAAGGTTGGGGGTACAAGGTTAAAGAGCAATTGCTCCTTAGTTCAGTCACTTTCACAAACAATGAACTTTTCACATATACATTTTTCTGTTTGATATCATAAAATAGGCTTCTCCAATCATATGTCCATTAGACTTAAGCTCTTGTCACCTCTACTCTAGTCAATGAATGCTATATTGAAAGTTGTCTATCTTTGATATGAAAGCAGTAAGATTAGCTATCAATAAACACAGAAGATCACTGTCCAAACTCCACACTCCACAAACAAAAGGAAACTATAAAGTGGAAACTATTGTTGACATATGATAATGCATTCTTATACCCAAGAAAAATACCTGGGTGTTGTGAATTGTTGCTAGAACCAGCTGTTGTCTAATTTAGATAACATTCCTAGTTATTACTTTTGCTACATGACTACCCATATTTCCAGAAGCTATTTTCATTTTACGGTTCATATAATTAGTATTCCTTCTAACACTGTTACGTACTTTTATGTGTGTAATTATTAAGAATGACAAAGATTCTAAAATTAACTCTAGTCTCCGATTTACTCAATTTTTCCTCACTTTGCTTCTATTCCATTTTGCCAAGTATTTGTATTTTATGAACATGCAGTATTTTTATGCAGTCGTTACTATTTTATCTTTGCAAAGAAGCCATCAGTCTGTGTAAAGCCAATCATAATGGTTTCACAATTTGCCAAAACTAATTTAACCTAGATAACATTAATGTTACAATGTTGTACCTGTTCTTTTAATTAACTTGAAAAATGTGCTTGCAATGTAAACGTGATGAATAAATGAGTCCACGTTTTTATATTCTAGTTTGAAGATGAGGTTTATACATTTTATGAATGTTCATTAAAAACGAAAGTTAATGATTCCTATAAGTCATAATGATTTATTTCAGTGTATGTACGTATAAATTTTTCTTGCTAATTTATGCATTAACTTTTTATGAAAGTAAAATAGATCTTAAAGGATCCTCTGTCCAAATGCTTCATATCTTGTGTTTGTCATTTAACAGCTGATCTTATGTGGTTGTTGGTATATTTAAGAACCAAACTTTGGGCCCAGCATTTCAAACCAACACTTTTAAAGCAAGTTGATCAAAATAATGGAGGATAGGTGTGTTGGCTATTTATTATCCCGACAGCAGTGTGAAACCTTTTGATATTTCCAGCTAATATCAGATCTGGTGACCTGGTGATCTTGATCTTATTGAACTACTTTACAGCAAGCTTCCCCATCTACCAAAAAGTGATAGGAGATCCTGGTGATTGGGCAGCTCTTACAAGATCAATGCATTGAAATATCCAAGAAATTCTGAAAAGTTCAGCAATAGCAATGACTATCAGAAGACAGTTGGTGTGTTTTATAATTAGCTAACCAGTTTTTTTTTTTATTTACTATTACAGGTAGTCCTCACTTACTGACTGCAGTTGAGACAGGCAACTCCATCATTAAGTAATGCAATCACAAAGTGAAATGTCACATGAACATGCTGATTTATGACATCAGCTTTGGCTGTGGTTGTTAACCAAATCACTCATAATCGTTAAGCACAATGTTATGTGACTGCAACTTGTAAGTTCCTGCAAGCGTCTGTATTGAGTTGGGAGCTGGCAAGGAAGATAACAAATGGTGATCATGTGACCGTTTGACATTATAACATTCATATATGCACATAGATTGCAAAGCACATGAATCACAGGGAGAGCTGCGATGATTGTAAGTGCAAAGTCTGTTCATAAATCTCCTTTTTGTGTGCCTTGGTAACTTTGAATGGTTGCTGAACAAGCAGTTGGTAAGTGAGAACTGCTTGTATCCTCCTTGACCACTTGATCTCTGTTTCTTCTATTAATCTCTGTGTAAGAGTTTGCCAGCTATGACAATCTCAACTAGTTTCTGTTGGGCTTGACTTACTTAAACCATAATTAGTTTCCAATATATGTACTGTATGTCAGCCAGTGATCTGCTTTCCTCCTTTTCTTTCTTTCAGGTTTTTTAAAAAACACTTTTTGCTCATTTCAGTATCTCTTTGATCTGCACAATTTAGTTAAGAAAGAAAGAAAAAAAAATGACCTAAATCTCAAAGCTTAAAGAACATTTTTAAATTTTTTTAAAAATAATTTATTTACAGTTATGAAATTACATTTATAGTTTCATTTGCATGCTTTAAACTCTAGTTCTTGCTCTTTTCTAAAACTGAATAGAGCTGGAAGGAACCTTGGAGATCTTCTAGTCCAACCCCAGTCTCTTCTTAAAAATCTCCAGTGATGGAGCATCCACAACTTCTGAAGGCAAGCTGTTCCACTGGTTAATTGTCCTCACTGTTAGGAAGTTTCTCCTCAATTCCAGGTTGCTCCTCTCTTTGATTAGTTTCTATCCATCATTTCTTGTCGTGCCCTCTGGTGCTTTGGAAAATAAATTGACCCCCTCCTTTTTGTGGCAGCCTCTCAAATTACTCATTTTAAAGATTTTTCTTCATTTCCCCTCAAATTTCGTATTCATGAAAGAAAACTGATATTATGATAATTCTTTTTAAAGCATACAATACAATGTTTTTCCATATGGTGGAATTGAACACATTATATTTTTATCATCTGTGATTTTTGTGAAAGCTTTCAATACTAAGATATTCATTCTCTGTGCACAATGTAGATATGTAATCTTCTTATAGAATATTGCACAACACAATAAAAACTCAGTTAAAGGATTACTTAAGGGAAGGCGGAATCTGTTTTTCCAAGTGTCCATTAAATCTAAATGCATACCATTCACATGAATTTATGTCATTTGACTTTTACTTCAGATAGAATGGATTTAGTCCATTATTCCAGCAGGATGTTGTCCATTGCTCTCAGTAACTTGTAATTCTGTAACTGTTAAATTGAAGTTTAATATTTTCTTTTTAGCATAATCACTTCAATATTAAAACTTAAGTCTGTCTCTAGCATACCTTGAACAATTAGGTTTTGTGCTCTCTATGAGTTATGCTTCCAGACAAATATTAGATTTGACTAGAGGTATCAGAAAAGGAAAGTGAAAAATGGCATTTCCCCTCCTCTTTCTTTTTGTCAGTAAACAATATTTGTCTTCTGATAAAAATTATCTTTGATGAAGTAACAGGTTAAATGCATAGGGTTTATGCATTTAAACCCTATGCATCCTAGGGTTAACCCTGCATAGGGTTAGGATGGTTCCATGAAGTGAATTAATTAATATTTGTTTATTGTTGTATTTTTATTACAATATGCCCATCTTACAATGTGATAAAATATGCAAATATAAAAACAATTTTTAACATAAAACAGATTAAAATTACTTTTAAAATAATAACAAAATTATTATTATATAGTAGGAACAAAACACAAAAGTATATATATTATCAAAAATGAATAAAACACTTAAAAATAAGTGAACCCCCCCAGGAAAAATGCAAATAAAAATATGGAATATGTTCCTATATCAGTATTACAATTTTACATATAATTATAATAATGCAAACATTATGCAAGTGTGTATATGTATTTATATATATTTCTATTATAAAACTATCGTGCTTTTAAAAAACTTACTGTATTTTGTATATATGAGTCTCATATTTCATTATATGTACCCATACAAAATTTATGTCTGTAGGGAATCTGCTCGTAATATCAACCGTAATCAGATCTTCAATCCAGTGATTTAGTTAACAAATATAATTACACTTTAGCAGGCCTCCAACAGATAGTATGAGCCTGGGTGCTGATTCAGTAATTACTTCTCAGGAAACTTACGCTTTTTTTTTGTCACTGTCAAGATAATGAAAAAACAATTACTACCAACCTGCCTTCCATTGAGGACCTGTATACTGCACGAGTCAAAAAGAGGGCTGTGAAAATATTTACAGACCCCTCGCATCCTGGACAAAAACTGTTTCAATTCCTACCCTCAAAACGACGCTATAGAGCACTGCACATCAGAACAACTAGACACAAGAACAGTTTTTCCCCGAATGCCATCACTCTGCTAAAGAAATAATTCCCTCAACACTGTCAAACTAGTTACTAAGTCTGCATTACTACCCTGTTTTCCCCAAAATAAGACATCCCATGATAATAAGCCCAATTGGGCTTTTGAGCGCATGGCAATAAGGCCAAGTGCTTATTTCAGGGTTCAAAAAAATATAAGACAGGATCTTATTTTTGGGGAAACACAGTATTAATCTTCTCATCGTTCCTATCACCCATCTCCTCCCACTTATGACTGTATGATTGTAATCTTGTTGCTGGTATCCTTAAGATTTCTATTGACTGTTTCCCTATTAAGTGTTGTACCTTACGATTCTTGACAAATGTATCTTTTCTTTTATGTATACCGAGAGCGTATGCACCAAGACAAATTCCTTGTGTGTGCAATCACACTTGGCCAATAAAGAATTCTGTTCTAATTCTCTGAAATAAATGTATTTATTCCAGTGCTCTCCAAATATCTTCAACTAAAATGATGTTATATTCAGCCACTAGTACCATAGCCCATGCTTGGCTGAAGTTATGAAAGTTGTAGTTTCATACATCTGAAGGAATTTAGGCTGAAGAAAGTATCGGGGACTTAACAAAGTGACTTCTGATTTCAATTCTCTAGCAATCCTTCTCCTTTGGTCCCACAGCCAATTTAGAAATAATTGGAACTCCAGATTCTTTTTAAATTTTTCAAAAGCAGGAAAATGTCACAGCGCTAAGACCTTTTAAAACAGTCTAGTCTAATCTACTCTAGTTTAATCATCTATTTGGGGATTAATTTAACTGAATGTAAATAATCCTGGACATTTCATCTTCATCAGTTGAATATGGGTACTATTATAAGTATTAAAATTAAGCAGATTGGTTCTCTTCTATTCCAGTTGGCAAATTTAAGCATATACAGTATCTCTGATAAGGATAATTTTTTTCTGTGCCATCTTTTTCACAGCTCCCAGAGATGAGCAAGATCAACATGAAAAGGAGCTGTGCCATTTTTCCAGGAATGTTGTGATTTGGGGTAATATAATATTAATTTTCTCACTTTATTATTGGAGAAGATGCAATCTGAATAAGTCAATCTCTTTTTTGTTGACCCACTGGTGGTGGGCAATTCTATCACTGAACAAACTATAGGCTGGATTCTTAGCAAAGTTTATTAATTTTAGTTTTCCCAATAAAATACTTTGGGCTCCTTTCTTTCACTGTCCTTATTGATTCCGATTTATATTCTGGATTATTTGAATAGTGTTCACTTCACCTCCCAGCTTTATTTAGCTGGCCTGGCCAAGTAAATATATCTTTGGGATTTGGGCTTATTCATTTCTCTCTTTTTTGGCCCTTTTTATTCTCTTTATCAGATGTAATCCTTGCATCCCTCAAGGTTTCATTGCCAGCTTTTGGCATTTGTGCAGGTTTGACTCACTACAGATCCCTTTGTTGCATAGCTGACTGCCTTTAAGTTGACAGGGAGAATTTCTGCCAGGCTTCAGATGAGCTCCTGTTGAACAACAAACCGAGTTTTCACACTAAGCTCTAGGCAGAATTTTAAACCAAATTGTGGCCACTTACTGTGGCCTTTGATTTTGGCAGCTGGACATTCCAGCCTTGTGTAGTGCCTATGGCTATTTATGTTGTTCAGGCAGCTTCTTCTGCTTCTGTTGTCAGATTGTAATCTATAAGCAGAACTACAAAAGAGCTGAAAAGGAGAAAGATATCTAAAGGGCTGAACTTCAGATTTCCCTCCGTCTTGTGATCGAGTTGGTTTCCCTATTTTATGTGTAGCGAAGTGGGCAAAGCTGTTTCAACTACAGATGTAGTCACTTTCCTGAAAAAGCCAGAATGTAGTAATTTTCATTTACCCAAGATATACTAAGACAGGTACTGTGAAGAAACTAACAAATAACTAATGGTTTACCCTTTATTTTCACAAGTCTAAGCAACCCCTTAATAGCTTATCCCAAATTTACAACAACAACAACAAC
This sequence comes from Pituophis catenifer annectens, assembly GCF_029215685.1. Lineage (NCBI taxonomy): Eukaryota > Metazoa > Chordata > Lepidosauria > Squamata > Colubridae > Pituophis > Pituophis catenifer. The sequence goes on along the minus strand of NW_027256881.1, from coordinate 80,629,293 downwards.
AAAAAAAACCACACTGAAATTTTGTACTGAGGTGCAATGGTCAGGTTCCTTGATAGGTTACAAATAGAGGTTGAAATAAATGATTCAACACTGTATTTTTTTTAGTTCAAATTCACTATTTGAGAATTGTACTTTAATGATGAAAGTCTCCAACCCAAAAATTTTAGTAGGTCAGTTTCTGCATAAAGTTTTCTGCAGACTGCCACATTTTCATATTTCCATGCTGACATTCTTCTTCTCAGAACAGAACTTTATGACCTTTGTCCTTCACGCTGTTTGATATTGCATGAATTTAATGTTCAATCAGTTTATGTAACTTGCCATAGAGACATCTGTTTGAATATTTATTGCAATTAATTGTATATGTCAATGATTGAGATCCTAACCAGCATTGATTAATTGAACATAGTAAATATATGATAGCCCAGGCCAATTTTCACAACTCACATTTCTCTTGCAATCACAAGTCATTAAATATAAAATACCATGAAGCCATCATGAAATCCTTGACCTTGTTGTATGTGGGCTTATTAAAATCAGAAAAATACCATTCGTTTCTATGTCCATACCCCATTCCTAATCATGAATGCCCTTAACAACCTCAGTCTGACAGTCTGAATTTAATTTTCCTTCAGGCTGCTATCACTGAGCAGTTCATTTCTTGATGCTGATAGTTTGCAAGTTCAAGAAACGCAGGGCCACGGTTCCTGAGCTTGAGAGTGTTCAGTTGCTGACTTAAGGCAATCATTACATTTAGTAGGAGAGAACCGTATGTCAGCAGCTGTGAAGCCATATCATTATGCTCATCATCATCAAACTTGACTGATCTCTCCGATGCTGCAGATGGTAATATGTATCTCCATCAGAGCTACTAGAGATTGTTTGCCAAATGTTGAGTTCGTGGTTGATTTCATTTCAGTTCAGATGTAGAGGATGCAGTGAAAGGACAGAAAAATATGTACTGCAGGCAGAGAATATCTGACTTATCGCATGGTGTAATGGTTGGAAAGCAGGAATTGTTGTGGCCCGCCAGCGGCCTGTGCAGATCGTGGCTGATCCCGATGATGAGGAGGCTGGTGTGGTGTCACACCAGCAGCCGGCGCAGCCAGCGCTCGCATCGGACAGTGAGGAGGCTGAAGAGGATGTGGTGCCAGAGGCAGAGACTCAGCCAGGGCCTTCAGAACCTCCAGAGTCTCCTTCAAGTGGAGAGAGTGAAGTGGAGGAGCCTCTTCTCAATGCTTGAGCACGCAGGGCTGCCAAAAGGCAGGAGTGGCTACTTAGGAGGAGGAGGTCTCCTTGAGGGTAAGGCTTGAGGATAATTGGCCACTCCCTTAGCCTATTTAAGTCACATGCCTTTAGTAAGTTTCTTTCTGGAAACAACTTGTAATTATCATCAGAGCATTTTTGGAAAAGTCTTATCATATCTTGTTTTCTGGGCTGGTTGCCAACCTTTGCCAGACTTTGATTTATTCTTGCTACTTAATAAATTTGATAAGGACTGTTGGTGTGTGTCAATATCATCGGGAATCCAGAACTGGGGCAGAACAGGAATCCAAATGAAAGCATCTAAGGTAAATAGATCCCTTGCTTTCACTTGAACATAGCCACAACCTCTGAATAGTTTATACCATCAAACTATCCTACCAGTCAGGAATTACTATTCCTATCATTTATTATGTTTAGAAAGATTCAGTGGAGCACTTAAGACATATACTCAGATCACTGAAATCCATTTACTTTTTTTCTAATAGTGAAAATTGAAAAAGAATTCATTTTCAATAGATCTTCATGTCTGGAAGAACTTCAGATATGGGTGGTTGGGTTTTTTTGGGGGGTGGGGAGGAACTTAAACAGCAAAGAAAGGATCTAATCATTTTAAAGACTTGATTTGTTCTTGATAAACAGTCTTGAAAAACTGATAAAGCAAGAAAAGAGCTTTGGTTTTTATTTTTTTCAACACAGCAGAATGAAAAACACAACATGAAAATTACTATTGATCTCTCACTGGAAAAGAACAAGTTCTGTGGTCTGGATTTCTGAAAAAAAAGTTATCAATTGAATTTCTTCCCATGGTGTTATATAGCATGTTCTACAATGCTGTCCCGTCATGGTTTCTTCCGAAAATTGTCCTACTGGGTTTCATTATTTACTGCTTGGTCATTAGGCTGGAATACTATTGACTTCAGTGAGTCAGAACAGAGAGCAGAATAAGGTAAAGCAGAAGATAACGTTTCTAAATACTGTCTAGAAATAAAAATGAAAATGTTTGACAGGTCCTCAACACCAGACAAGACAGAAACTAGACAAAAGAACATGACCCCTTAAAAATTCTGATTTACTGTGTCACGACAGAGGAAAATAAAATAAAAACACATACTTATATAAAATAGCAGGCTTATCACAAATAGGTTTGGGGGAATTGAGATTAACAAGTAATATCGGATTTTATTGTTAGTGGCATCTCAGTGACTAAATCTTAACCTACTCTTGATTTATGGATGGGAGAAGTTTGCAACAGTTCAAATTATGTTGAACTAAATCATGGCAAATTGTCAGACTCCCTGTTCCAGTTTTACAAATTAGTCGGCAACCTGCTTGTAACCAACATATAATTGTAAATATAAAAGCAGACTAAACATTAAGTCACCTTGATAGCTTATTATCTCCTATGCAAGAATCATTTTTGTCCCCTAAAGCTTTATTTTAGTTTCAATTCTGAACTCAAAATCAAAGAACCATTTATGTCCTTTCCATTTCTTTCTGCTTCCTCATAAACTGAACTGTCAGAATGGAGTCAGGAAAGTTTCAGTTGATTTTCTTTTCACCAAAAGTCAGAAGAAAATCCTGATGGGGAAAAGATGAGGGCTGCAAATAATTATATATGAAAATATAAAATGAATTTGCCTGCAAAAGGTGGACATAATCCAAAGGAGATTTATCCACAGCAATTTGCTCCTATGTATGGAGATTGGAAAAGAAAGAATGAAAATCAGCTGGAAAGATATCAATTCTTTTCCTCTCTGAGAGGCGGTAAAATAAATGGTCTGTATTAATCATTTTAATGACTGCTACTGCTATATATTCAAAGCGTACCTTTTGAAATCCTGCTTAATCTTTTCATGCCATTTTCAGATTTTTATTCTTATGAGCTATCATACTGTTAGCAACCAACGTAAGAGAGACAGTTTGGTGTAGTGGTTAAGGGATCAGGCTAGAAAACAGCAGACTATGAGTTCTAGTCCTGTTTTAGGCATAAACCGAGCTGGATGACTTTGGGACAGTCCCATTCAGTCGTGGGAAATAGCCAATGGCACACACACTAAGCTTGCTTTTGAAAATTAAATAATTAAATTAAATTAATAATTAAATTAAATTAAATTAAATTAAATTAAATTAAATTAAATTAAATTTAAATTAAATTAAATTAAATTAAATTAATTATTAAATTGTTGGGTTGGCTTAGAAGAAATTTTTAAATTCTTTTAATTAGTTTGTGATTCTTAACTTTCGGGCCAAAATTTATATATATTTTTAAATGTTTTAATATTTGTATTCTATGTTTTTTATCTTGGCTGTACACCACCCTGAGTCCTCAGGGAGAAGGGCGGTATATAAATTGGAAATTAAATTAAATTAAATTAAATTAAATTAAATTTTAAATAATTAAATTAAATTAAATAATTAAATTAAATTAAATTAAATTAAATTAAATTAAATTAAATTAAATTAAATTAAATTAAATTAAATTATTAAATTAAATTAAATTAAATTAAATTAAATTAAATTAAATTAAATTATTCCACATGGAAATTTAGACATTACATAAACCTTAAGGTGTTTGCTTTAGTTTAATTTTGGCTTAGACCAATGTGTGAATTTGTATCCTAGTGAGACAGTTGAATCAAGACACCATTATCTACCACTGGGTGAGGTGATCTGACCATTTGAGGTGGGGTATCGTCATGTTGATTCTGAGCATTCTATTTCCACCCTGGGCTGCTTGAGTGTCAACTTTCGAAACCACTTCAGCCGAAGCCTTTCTTACTTTCATTTTGTTTCTCAGTTGTCACTCTTGGGGGAAAGGGGGAGTCAGAAGGTATTGGAATATGGTGCCTTATCCTGCTAGACAAAACATCGACCAGACTCAGCAAGGTCATGGCAATGAACATCTGCTAAGACCGAGGGGGAAGCTGCTACCGGACTGATTGGTTAACATGATCTAGGACACCTGAGGTGGGTGGGAAGTTTTTATTTTTTTAACTACCATAAAGCATGGGTATTACTTAGAGCTAGCTTCACCTTTCTACACGCCGATACGATGTACTCAATAAAAGGCCTTTTGAGCCAGAGTCCTGATTCGATTGGGTTCATTACTCAGAATCATGACAGATGGTCTGTCTCAGTGCCTGGAAGCTGTAGGGGCCTGGATGGGACAAAATGGACTGATTGGTTTTGAATACTTGGGCCTTGTGGAGGTTTTTTCCCCCATTTCTGGTCTTGGCCATGGCCTTAGATGGACTCAGGAGTCAATTTGAGGGGTGGGGGCTCTTGGACTCATAGTGAGTAGCAATGGCTAAAAGGACCTTTGCACACTTTTGGGATGTGTGCCAATTGCACTCATTGCTGGACTAGGAGCCTCTGTTACTCATGCTCTTGTGATCTTCCTTTGGAGTACTGAAATGTGCTGTAGATGGGGCTGCCCTTGGGGTTCTCCCCTTAGGACTACTGCAACACTCTACAGGGGGCTTCCCTAGGAGCTTCAGCTGGTATAGATTGCACCCCTGTGGCTTGTAAATGGTGTTGGCTATTTGGCACATGTAGCTCAGTGGCTAAGACACTGAGCTTGTCAATCAAAAGGTTGGCAGTTCAGCGGTTCGAATCCATAGTGCCGCATAACGGGGTGAGCTCCTGTTACTTGTCCCAGCTTCTGCCAACCTAGCAGTTCGAAAGCATGTAAAAAATGCAAGTAGAAAGGTGGGAAGGTAACAGCGTTCCGTGTGCCTTTGACATTTAGTCATGCTGGCCACATGACCACAGACATGTCTTCGGACAGCGTTGGCTCTTCAGCTTTGAAACGGAGATGAGCACTGCCCCCTAGAGTCGGGAACGACTAGCACATATATGCAAGGGAAACCTTTATCTTAATATCACTGCTGCGCATTCTGCATTTGTTGCCAGTATATTTATAAGTGCAATTCAAGGTGATGGTTGTTACTTTTAATGCTCATCATGGCTTCCACCACACTGTACCCAAAATGCTTTGCCTGATCATGTTGGGACTCAGCTATTTGAAAAGCTAAACTCTTGTCTACTTACAAGAGATCCTATCTTGTTTAAAGCTAATTTAATGCACAGTGTGGCATTGTTCTATTCAAACACCCACACACCCACAAACCCAATATCCGCAAAGAATACATTTACCCAACACTGAAAAAGTTAAATATTGATTGGTGAGGAGAAAATACTCTCACTAAATTGCTTGTTCACAAACCTAATGGATATAGCTTTTGTACCAAAGCTTCGTTTGTATGAAGTAACGACAGCAATGGAGGTCCATGAGCCCCTGGAAAGATTTTCTAAGTTTTGTTATCCATTCCCTGAAGTCACTTTGTTTCTTTTCATAATCTGCTTTGTTATTTTGTCTCAGTTTGGAAAATAAAGGATTCTTTCTCCGCTTTTGTTCAAACAGATGTCAAGAATATCTTCTTTTCATCTTTTGTTGTTTTTAATACAGCAGTTAAGATCCATTAACATTGACTACAAGCACTTTAGAGGGTGTATATGTGTGTTCCTTTGTTTACAGATTCAAAATAGGAGCCCCATCCTTCCCATTCTTCTTTTTCTTATTTTTTTAAAACCATGTTCCTGTAATTTATTTATTTAAGAAAATTTATATGGCCGCCCATTCACTATTAGTGACTCTGGGCAGCTTACAAAAATTGTAATTGTGTATATTCCAAAGGTGGTGCTTCTTTTTTTTTTTTTCCCCCAAGAGGCAACTGGGCTTTCTTGTTTTTCTTTGAAGACATTTTGCTTCTCATCCAAGGAGCTTTTGGATGAGAAACGAGACATCTTCAAAGAAAAACAAGAAAGCCCAGTTGCCTCTTCAAAAGAAAAAAAAAAAAAAAGCACCTTTGGAACAACCATGACCTGGATGACTGAGAAACTCCATAAATATTTAGTTATGCACTTTGGAATGAACATCCTTCAAATGGTGTGGGAGTATGAACGGATTTCCCGAAAATTGGAGAGTACAGGAACCATTTGTGCTTCAGTTTGAGATTGTTCTGCCCCAGCTACGGACCCCAAAGAATGCAGCACACATAAAGTCCGTACAAACCTTAATTTACTAATTAAGGACTACTAATGAGCTTTCTTAGTAGTTGTTCGAACACAAGTACAATAAATCAGCCTTTTCTGAACAAGGGCTGTTAATTTAACTTCATTAACAGCCGACAAGAATTCAAAGAATAATAACTCAGTTCTGAGGCACAGTATTTCAGATAACCATAATCTTACTATGGTTGGCAGAATGCCCAGAAGCAATTTGCAGGAGAACTGATAAGAGAAAAACAAGAGCAGAAATCAAACGTTTCTGGAATCAAGGCACGAAGGAATTTGAACGAAGTTGTTTCCTGCAAATTGCATCAGTCGTCATTCTTCCTTAAATAGGCTAGGGGAGTGGCCAATTAGCCCCAAGCCTTACTCTCGAAGAGACCTCCTCCTGAGGAGCCACTCCTGCCTTTTGACAGCTCTGCGCGCCCATGCATCAAGAAAAGTCTCCTCCTCTTCTTCCTCTTCACTTAAGAGAACTTCTGAAGGTTCTGGAGGCCCTGGCACCACATCTTCTCCAGCTTCCTCATTGTCCGACTCGAGTGCCAACTGCACAGGTTGCTGGCGCAGCCCAACACCAGCCTCTTCACTGTCGGAATCAGCTACTAATTGCACAGGCCGCTGACGGGCCACAACAGAGAGATGCAGACAATACAGACTCGTCCCCCACTGTTGTACCTGTGTTCAACAGTGAAGGGACACAGGGCAGAAAACATCCTGAGAAAGCACAGTTCCAACTTCTCAATGACTCAGGTGACATAGATAAATCTCCAAGTGGCCTCAAAGACTCTCTAAAAGAATGCAAATGACCAGCCATCTGCAAGGAGTATAAATCCTTCCATTTCCCCAGTCAGAGTTGAAGAAGTTTCTTGGATGAGAAGCGAAATGTCTTCAAAGAAAAACAAGAAAGTCTAGTTGCCTCTTGGAGAAAAAAAAAACGCACTTTGGGACAACCATGACTGGATGACTGAGAATCTCCATAGATAATTGTGTATATTGTTTTCCTCTAGCTGCTTTTCATTATTATTTTAAGAATATTTATATGCAAAGTACATTTATAAGGCATGATACAAAAACTGGATACATTTATTCTATCTGAGGATCTGGCATCTCTCATTGCATCAAAGGTGTCGGCTGCAAATTTATAAAATAGCAGTTTCAATCTGGAACATACTGTTGACTTGGTAGAATCACAGTTAATACTCAGCAAGAACTTTTTGGAGCAAATCAAAGTTCAAAGTCACTAAAGAAAATAAACCAATAATTTTTAAAAGATCCCCTTCGCTGAACTATGAAACTGCCTATTTACCTGTGGAATCCAAAAATAAGGGGCACTGCATATCATTTATAAATGTTATTTGGCTTAGCCTGAAGTAAACTCTTTGAAATTTAGTTTTCCATTGTGTTCCTTAAGTATCTAATTGTTCTGCCCCAGCTACGGACCCAAAGAACGCAGCAGCACACACAAAGTCTGTACAAACCTTAGTTTACTAAATTAAATCAGTCTTTTTCAAACAAAGGCTGTTAATTAACTTTCTTAACAGCCTACAAGAATCCAAAGAATAAATAATCGTAATCTTACTAGGATTGGCAGAAAGCCCAGAAGCAATTTGCAGGACACTGATAAAAGAACTAAGATCCAGATGCGAAGGAGAGTGAACTAAGTTGTTCCCTGCAAATTGCCTCAGTCGTTGTCCGTCCCTAAGTAGGCTAAGGGAGTGGCCAATTAGCCCCAAGCCTTACTCTTGAGGAGACCTCCTCCTGAGGAGCCTTTTGGCAGCTCCGTGCACCCGTGCATCGAGAAGAGGCTATTCCTCTTCTTCCTCTTCACCCATGGAAGCATCTGGAAGTTCTGAAGGCCCTGGCTGAATCCCCGCCTCTGGCACCACATCTTCTCCGGTCTCCTCATTGTCTAACTCGAGTGCCAGCTGCACAGGCTGCTGGCACAGCACCACACCAGCCTCCTCGCTGTCAGAATTAGCTACTAGCTGCACAGACCGCTGACGGGCCACAACACTAATTTTAAAAGGAAAAACCCAAAGTACAGGTAGTCCTCAATTTATAATCATAATGGAGCCTGCCCATTAGAGTTATAAGTTGTGATGGTTGTAAACAGGTCACCCATGTGAACTGTCCCTGATTTTATGTCCTTTTTTATGGTGGTTATTAAATGAACATAGTAGTTTTAAAGCAAATGTGTGTTTGTTAATTGAACGCCACATCGTTAGATGAATCCATTATTCGCTAAAAGGCATAAACATTGGTTTTCTGCAAAAAGATTGCAAATCACAGTCATATGACCTTGAAATGCTGCAAATGGCCATAAATGTAAGCTTAGTTGCCAAGCAAATGTGATCCTGTGACTGTAGGAACTTTGGAACCAGGTTATAACTACCTTTTGGCTAATTCATTGTAACTTCAAACATTCACTAAACAAATGTTCATAAGTCAAGGACTACCTGTATTGGCATTGTTGGAGTTCATCAAACTAGGTTTTTGGGCTGCACATATTTTATTGCTCTAAGTGGGCATAATGGATATAGAAGTTTTATCGGAGATTATACAGTATATCCTTGGCTTGGCTAGGATGGACAAGACCCGATGGGCTAGCAGTGGAGCTCTTGCCCCACAATCAGGAGATTGTGAGTTCGATCCTAGGTAGAGGCAGATGTAGGGTCTCCTGCTTGGGCAGGGGGTTGGACTAGATGACCTGCAAGGTCCTTTCCAATTCTGTTAATCTGTTTACTGCTTTGTGAATGATTGATGCCTTAGTATTGGTAGATTATCTACTGCCTGAAAAGATGGTAGTTCTGTTTTATCACTATGTTGGTTACTTCTTGTATGATTGGTTATATACTAGGTTGTTGAAATGATGGGTTTTTTTATTTGTATATTATTATACTACTAATAATTAATAGTTGTTTGGAGTTATTAGACTGATAAGGAGATAAATGCAGTTAATCTAAGTATTGGTTGACTCCTATGTGAAGGGATAGGGCTGGAAGGGACGGTGGAAGTCTTCTAGTCCAACCCTCTGCTCTAGGGAGGAAACCTTATACCATCCTGGATAAATGGTTGTCCAGTCTATTCTTGAAAACCTCCAATGATTGAGCACCCACATGGACCCAGATCAGTGGTGGGTTCCTCCCGGTTTGGCCCGGCTCCACCGAGCCAGTAGCGGTGACAATATGATGTCACAGAACCGGTTCTGCCCCCCCGCACCCGCCCCCTCTGCATTATTCTTACCTTTTATTTGGCCCCTATTGCTGCCTTCTGAGTCCCAGTTGATCAGCTAGAGGGGAAAAAACTGTTTAAACTCTTGCTGTGGGGCTTCAAAGGGCCGCCCTACAGCTGATCAGTGTTAAAAGAAAACAAATGAGTAGACCACTGCCTGAAAAAATAAATGGGTAGACCAATGCCTCCAAAAACAAATGAGTAGACCAGTGCCTGCAAAAATAAATGGGTAGACCAGTGCCTCCAAAAACAAATGAGTAGACCGATACAGCTCTGCAAGCAGTTAAAAGTCTGGTAGACCAGCACCTCTACTAAATCCTAAAGAATTGTCACATGACCATCAAGCCACGCCCACAAAATAAGCCACACCCACAGAACCAGTAGTAAAAAAATTTGGAACCCACCCCTGACCCAGATGAATTGTAGTTGTGTATTGAACTGCTGTACTAATATTAGGTTTTTTGTTATTTCTTTTAATTGTTTCATAAAATATTTGTGTTGGTTGATCACTGCTTGGAGTGTTATGCATCTAAACATTTTGTATTTTTGATCTCTGTTGTTCTAAGATGTCCATTATCTCCCAGTTGAAGGGAAACTTGTCTCTGAGGAATAAAAACTTATTTGCTGCAGTAGAAAGTTCCTCATTCAAGGCAGAATACTTTTCTGAATGCTTTTGCCTAATCAAGCTAAATCTGCTTTTCTCCTTTGGCTATGCATTAGAGCCGGTTCTAAAGGCGAAGGATAATTTCAAAAGGGCTCCATGCCTTTATGAATTTGTTCTTACCATTCCTTAACATGTACCCTGCAGAAGTGTTAGGCACATGCTAGCTGGGAATCATGGAAGCTACAGTCAATGCATGTCGTAGGCATTATGTTGGGGAAGCACATTCCAAGCACTGAATCAATGAAGAGAAGAGGAAAGGAGAAGAAAGAAAGAGGGGAGAGTAGAGAAGGAAAGACGGGAGGAGAGGAGAAAAATGGAGCTATTCCTTAAAGCATTTCTCCTCCAGTTACTAGATCAGTGATGGCTAACCTTTTTGGCACCGAGTGCCAAAAGTGTGTGCATGCCACACACCCATAATGCAATGCATGCAAGACCCCCCCCACGCCCTGCTCCCTGCGCATTCACGTGTGACCCGTGTGTGCCCCACTCCCAGTGCATGCATGCGTGACCCTGCGCATGCACCTGTGACCCCACACATGCAGGCATGACCCCCTACATGTGCCCCATGCATGCGTGACCCCTGCACGTGCGCCCCAGCCCTCCATACATGCATGAGCATCTCCCGCTTGCCCCCCAGCCCTCACACATGCACGGCAGAGACCCAAAAACCAGATGGCTGGCGGGAGGCGCGCATGCATGGGTGGCGGAGCTGAGCTGGGGCGACGGCTCATGTGCCCGCAGGGAAGGCTCTGTGTGCTGCCTGTAGGATGCAGATCATTCTCACTTAACATCACCATTTCAGGATACAGGGGGAAAAAAAAAGACAAATGGGTCAACTTGAGCAGTGTATAAATATAAAAACTTCCTGAATTATCTACTTTAAATGAACCAGTCTCCCTCTTGTTGTAAAGGTTGAATCAGTCAATACCAAAACAGAAAGTCTTAGATCAGCTAATGGTCCATTCCATTAGCAATGCACATGTGTCAAATGCTCCTTCCCCTGAATCAGTCTGTTATGCTATATGGCCAGGAGTGGGTTCTACTTACCTTTACTACCGGTTCATAATAGTAGAAGATAGAACCGGTCCAAACTGGGAGCAACCAACCACTGTATATGGGAGAGAGAAAGAATTTTAAGAGAAGATCTTAATTGAATCTACTAGATATATATGGTTTGCATCTTCTGACCCCGGTTGTTGGATTTCTTCATTAATGGCTGCTCTAGTTCTTGCAATAAAACTGATGCATGAGGAACTGGGTTCCTGAATCATTTGTGTGCAAGGCTTCTAGTTCCAGCATTAGTCAAGGAGAAGCCTAGCCTTGCTATCATTCCTTGTATTATATATTGCTGCAGAGCAAAAGTTGGTTTCTTTCTCTTCTGAAGCACCTGGTCTGATCATCCAGTTATATGTAATAAAGATAGATATGTCCTTAGTTGTTTTTAAAGAGTTTCCCCTCTTCCTTCTGCAGCTAGCTGAAAAATATGTGTCCCTCAATCAACGCTGTATATCATCTTGCTCTGAAAAGTTGGCATCCTATTTTTTTGACTGACAACAAGGCTGGCCATTAAATACTGGGCAATGTGAGCTTGTTTCTATGATGAGTCACAACTGTGATAATTATATTTCCTCTGCAGGCTCCCTTTGTATTGCAATCAATTATATCTGCTCACAGTTCTTTTCTTCCAGTGCCAGCCTCTCATCTTTATAGTTCCTCCTAAAATTTACTTACTATGATCAATATATTTCATAGTGCTTGATAAGTTTGATTACTATTGAGATAAATAGATAGTATGATAAATCTCATTAAATTTCATTGCTATTTGCTGCATATTAGCTTACCTTTAAGATCAATTAGACTGTCAGCCACAAGAACGTAGAACAAATTAGGGAACAGCTTCCTAAGGATGGAGGGATCCATCAACTTCATTTTCTTCACAATCTTAAATTCATTATTTTTTTCGGGGGGGGGGGAATGCAAACCTTCTATCTGTATTTTTGGAGGTGAGCACAACTTACAGCAGGGGTGTCAAACTCAAGCCCTTTGGGCTGCCCTGGAAACAGCAGAGGACCTGCCCACAATGTCTCTGCTAGCAAAAACGGAGCTCGGGAGGGCTGCGTGCGGCGCTCCCAAGCTCCGTTTTCCCTGGCAGAGGATTGCAGGAGGCCATTGCAGCCGAGAACAGAGCTCGAGAGCCCGTTTTTCTCTGGCAGAGCGCTCAGGCCACCATAGGCACCGAAAAGAGTGATGTCGAGCTGGCCACATCCACCCTGGCCACACCTACCCCAGTCCCCCAAGGTCAGACACAACCCTGATGCGGCCCTCAATGAAATCAAGTTTGACACCCCTGACTTACAGTATGTAAGTTTGCTAAATATGCATATTATGCAAGCAGGTTTTATAATAAAAAGGGGTTTTTTTTGTAGCAGGCTTTATTAAACATGTCATTCTTTTATTGAAAGCCTATTGCTTTAATTCTTGTAACATTTTACATACAGGCATTAAAGTGATCTACAGCCAACCCTTGACATAAACCACAACTGGGACCAGAATTTCCAGTCGGTTGTTAAGTGCCTGATTTTATGACCTTTTTGCCATGGTTGTTAAGTGAATCATGCAGTCATTAAGGGAATCCAGCTTCCAAGCATTGATTTTGTTTATTGGAAGCTGACTGGGAAGGTTGCAAATTGGGATCAAATGACCCTGGAACAAGTGGTGGGATTCCATTTTTTTTTACTACCGGTTCTGTGGGTGTGGCTTGGTGGGCATGGCAGGGGAAGGATACTGTAAAATCTCCATTCCCACCCCACACCAGGGGAAGGTTACTGCAAAATCCCCATTTCCTCCCAATCAGCTGGGACTCAGGAGGCAGAGAATAGATGGGGGTGGGGCCAGTCAGAGGTGGTATTTACTGGTTCTCCAAACTACTCAAAATTTCCACTACCGGTTCTCCAGAACTGGTCAGAACCTGCTGAATACTACCTCTGCCTGGGACGCTGAAACCATTGTAACTACATGCCAGTTGCCAAGCACCTGAATTTCAATCACAGTCAAAAATATGAGGACTGCTTGCAAGTCACTTTTTAAGGATTGTTGCTAAATGAATTGTTGTAAGGACAACCTGGTATATTTATATACTAGATATATCTATATTACAATTATATCTATTTATTTTTTTATTTTATTTAGGAGTTATCTATAACTCCTAGAGGTTTTTTTTTTTAACCATTTTAATTTTATTTTTTATTTACCACATTGTTTGCTGTAGTCCAGAAAGGCAAGCCTGTAAATATTTGAATAAACATACAAAGTTAAATTAATTGTTGCTGGAGTGGGGCAATGTGTTGAAATGACAGTATTAAGCAGTGAGTAGGAAGGAAAAGTGCTGGAAGGAAACGTGAAGTCCCTATTTAGTTACAGAATAAAATTGATGGATTCCATGCAGAGATTGCAGTAAATTGTACCATTATAAGAATATTATTGTGTATCTGGCAGGCAATAATGTGAACATAAAGAAGGAGAATGTTTCTGATACTTAGTATAAACAAACATGTAGCCAGTTTCCTAGTAGCTGAGGAGCATTCAAAAACCTTCGTGATTTTTCACTCAAAGTACCATTTCATTTTTTTTAATGTGGCACAGAGGCCAGAAGTTTGTTGCTGATGGGCTTTTAGCAGTTGATATTTGGAATATATTGGAGAATATTTGTGGATGTCTTTGTGGTCAGGAGAAAGACAAAGAAACCTCTGGACCAGTTTATGGAAACTGCAGATAGTCGAAGTGTGGGTCTGTAGAGATTCTCAGTCCCCCAGGTCATGGTTGTCCCAAAGGTGCTTTTTCAGGAGGACTTTCTTGTTTTTCTCTTTGGAGATGTTTCACTTCTCATTCAAGAAGCTCCTTCAGCTCTGACTGGATGGTGGGGAATGGAAGGATTTATATTCCTTGCAGACAGCTGGTCATATGCATCCTTTTAGAGGGTCATTGAAGCACTTGGAGGTTTATCTGTGTTCTCTAGGTCATGGAATGGAAGGGGCATGGCTGCCCTCACCTTTCTGGCCTTCTATGGTGGTGGTAGCAATGGTTAAAATGCAGTACTGCAGGCTGACTGCCGATTGCCAGCAGTTCATTAGTTCGATTCTCACCAGCTCAACATTGACTCAGCCTTCCATCCTTCCAAGGTCAGTAAAAGGAGGACCTAGATTGTTGGTGGCAATATCCTGACTCTGTAAAATCCTCAGAGAGGGTTGTAAAGTGCTATTGCTATTGCTTCCAGAAGTGCCTTAACATCTGGCATTGCCAGTTGACTTGGGGCCTCAATGGGGACGTTCCAGGCTGCTGGTGGTTGGTGCAGTGACAGAGAAGATACTTCTGCACCACCCAGGCCCACATCTTTTTAGTCTGTATTTAATTTTTTTGTAATTTTTAATTGTTTTTATATTGATACTTTTTTAAAAAAATTGATTTATATGCCGCCCTTCTCCGGAGACTCAGGGCGGCTTACAATGCGTTAAGCAATAGCCTTCATACTTTTGTATATTTATACAAAGTCATCTTATTGCCCCCACAACTGGGTCCTCAATTTACCTACCTTAGAAAGGATGGAAGGCTGAGTCAACCTTGAGCCTGGTAAGATTCGAATCTGCAGTAATTGCAGGCAGCTGATGTTAATAACAGGGTGCTTTAGACCACTGTACTACCAAGGCTCTTTTTATTGTATTGGAAGCCACTCAAAGTCGCTTTGGGCAGCAAGATGGGTTTGCTTATAAATTTAATAAATAAATAAACTACCTATGTACCTAAGCAGCCTCTGTTGCTGCATTCCTACCCGCTGGAGAGAGGACCCTCCAGTTTTATAGCCTTCCTAGGCATGGAGAGTCATGAGATAATCTGGCAAGAATTGGAGAAAGCCGGTAGGGATTCTGTATCACCTCCCACAAAAGGCTGGTATTTGACTTTATTAATATGATGGTGTACTATTAGATCCAATGTTAAGTAGTTCTTGAGTTAGTGACTGACTGAGTTAAGTGAGTGATATGAGTGCCGTGACTGATGTATAGTTCTGACTGCATAGATTTGACTTGCAAAATCTTTCTTCGCTTAGCCAAGCTGCAACCTTTGATGACTGAAAATGTAAAACAGATTGGAAGTACATTTTACCATTTAAGCTGCTAGCGCAGAAATGCCATTCCTTTCGTCGCCCCCAGCTGCCAAAATGGAAGAAGGATTTAGCTTGTTTTTCATTATTTTCATCTCTCTCTCTCCCTCTCCCTCCCTCCCTCTCTCTCTCTCCCTCTCTCTCTCTCTCTCTCTCTCATTCTCTTTCTCTCTCTCCCCCTCCCTCCTCCCCCCCAATATCTAAGGACCGAGTGCTGAAGTAGACCATAAACATTCAATAGCCTGAAAGAAAGAAAAAAGGATGAAAAAGAAAAAGAACAGATGGATCGCTCTTGCCTCTTCTTGGCGCTTTGCTTGAGAACTTTCCAACTATAAACATCTCTTGCCAGCAATAACCTCTGTGATGGAGCTGCAGGGTAAGAGAGCATACAAATCAAGAAGTCTGATTCTATGTCGAAGCAATTCAATCTAGTTAGGAGAGACTGAGCATGGAGGAGAAGATGGTACTGGAAACCAAACTTTGATTAAAAAATATTTAACAGTTGAATTTAACATATTTACATATTTGGAAAATTGCTCTTCTGGCTCTCTTTTATTTTCTGATCATTTTAATTGTCATTTCATACTTCTCCTTTTTTATTCTTTCACCTATATTTATGTAATTCTTTCTCATTGATACATTCTTTCTTCCTGTTTTCCAGAAATGGGTATAAGATTGATACTAGTTAAGGTTTCCATATTAAATTGAAAGTAGCCCAATTAAATTCATAGTGCAACAGGTCATTGATTACAGAATACTCAGCTCAATAGTCAACTAGACAATCAAATTTGTACATTCTAGAAAATATTTGCACAGCCCCAAAATAAATGACATTTAGAATCAACCACATAGTTATAGATTCATTGCATACACCATCAGTTAGCTGCTCATTATAAAGTTACTTGCACAGCTGAACATTGTCCAGATAAAAGCTGAATGATCAGAGATTTTATTGCTGATAAAACTCCTAAAAACCAATGTTCAGGAAACAAGTTGACGAATCTACCAAATGATGCTTTTTGAAAAGAGTTATGCATTGCAAAATGATGACTATTTTTCATTTTAAGGTACCATATTTTTCAGAGTATAAGATGCACTGGAGTATAAGATACAGCTTAGTTTTTGGGGAGGAAAATAGGGGAAAATCTGCCTACAAGGTATTCATCTGGCTAGCGTCTTTAGTCTGGTCAGCTTCAGCACATTAATTTGCTGGTTTTTTATCCCCTGATTGGGGATGAAAAACAGCTTCTAAGGCACAGCTGAGAGGAAGCAGCAATGAGAAAAGCAGGCAAAGCGGTGGGGGGGAGGGATCGCTTCACTCTGCTAGCGCCTAGTTAGGGCTGAAAAAAAGCTTCTAAAGAACAGTTGAGAGTCGGAGCAAAGCATGGAGATCGCTTCACTTGCTAGCGCCTTGTTAAAGCACAGCGGAGAGTCGAGGGAGCAGGCAAAGCTTCACTCGCTAGCGCCTCGTTAGTGCCTCGTTAGTGCTGAAAAAAAGCTTCGAAAAAGCTACATTCGGAATATAAAACGCACCCAAATTTTCAGCCTCTTTTAGGGCGGAAAAAGGTGCGTCTTATACTACAAAAAATACCATAGTTTTGTAGTAATAGGAAAAAGAAATTTATTTTGCAATCTTTGATCCACCTATCTGGAAATATACCTTATTTAACTCAGTGGGATTCGTTTATTCTGTGTAAATGTGTAGAACATTGAAGAAAATTATCTTCACAATACTTTATTGTTTAAAACCTTTATTCTTCTTATTTCACAAAACACTGCAGGAGAAATTTTATATATAATGGTTGTTTTCTGTTAGTCCAATTATGGCTGCATTTATTAGATCATTCACATCTCTCTACAGTGTATTATTTTGGCTCTTATGTCATTATCTCTTTAATTGCAAATTAACGGAAAATAGAACTTTTAAATGTATGTGTAATTTTATGCTTTTTAATTAGGATGGGGAAAAAGCTATTGCCATAACTTATTTGGGATCTATTTCCAGAGGAAGCAGCTTTGATATGGAGAACATGAATCAAATTTCTCTCTTCTGCCAATTCCTTAATTTAAATGAAACAGCAGACAGAAGGGTTTTAGTAGGAAAAGTAGCTATTTTTCCTTTGTTTAATTGCTCCAAGCCTGCATATTAAACTCAGTAGCTACGAAATGAACTGGATGCCTCTCTTTTAATTTTAATCTGAAAATAAAACTGATGGATAGAGTTGGCAGAATGTTGTACTTATTTTCAGTTAATTGTAAAATCTCAATACCTTCCGGACAGTATTTATTTATTTATTCATTCTTCACTGTAGGCTCTATCTTTTTTCTAAGAAGGACAGGCAGCATATTTGCAATCTCAAATTCTTTTTCAGTGGTGGGATAACAGAAGTAATCTAAAACTGTACTAAAACATGACAGAAGCTTTTGGGAAATTTGTAATTTTTCATATAAATAAAGCAAGGGACATCCAATGGGGGAAGGATAGATACAAATCAAGATGGTGGCCACAATCATGTGACTAAAACTCTACTCGTTTCTTACATGTATGCTATAGTTCATACAGCAGTAAATCAAAATCAAGCAAGCCACATTCTGGCTTAATGCAGTGAAATGAAGCTAGTCTAGAATGCCCAGTCTGGAAAGGTTAATGGAAGTAGAACAGCTAAAGGAGGTAGAATGGCTAGTTAGAAAAGCTAAAGTCCTGTTTACCTTAATAAATAGAAGATGGGAAGAAATGATAACAGTCTTCCAACACTTGAAGGGCTGTCATAGAGAAGAGAGCATCAATTTATTCTTCATAGCACCTGAGGATAGGAGAAGAAGCAATGGGTAGAAGCCAGTGGTGGGATTCAGCCAGTTCGGGCCAGTTCGGGTGAACCAGTTGTTAAATTGCTAGCTGGCCCCACCCCTTCCCACCCACGGCTTCCAGGAGTCCCCCTATGTTTTTGCTCTCAGGAAGCTGCAGGGAGCCTTACTAGGCCCAAAACGGTGTGCGACGGGGGTGCCGTCCCCCGCAGTCCATTTTTGCTCCCAGGGGGATGCAGGAGGCTGAGTGCTGCCTATCACGCCCCCTGGCCATGGCCACCATGGTCTCACCTACCCAGCCGGTCATTATGACAGAGAACCAGTTGTTAAATTATTTGAATCCCACCACTGGTAGAAGCGCACCAGAGGATGATCCAACTTGGAAATAAGGAAGAATTTCCTGACAGTAAGAATTATTAAGCAATGGAACAACTTGCCTCTCAGAGTTGTGGGTGCTCTTTCACTGAAGATTTTCAAGAAAAGATTGGGCAACCATTTGATATAGCATAACAATTGATTCCCTTGGGCAGGAAATTGGACTAAAAGATCTTCAAGTTCCCTTCCAGTCCTATGATTCTATGATTCTAAATGGTGTCATTTCTTTTTCCTAAAACTCGAGTTCCGGCGCTCCGGCGTGCGCACACACACACTCCAGTTTCAGCACTCAGTGCCAAAAAGGTTAGCCATCACTGACTTATGGCATTCCAGTTATTGCTGAACTTCCATTGATCATACTTCATAAGGATGGAGTTGTAATTCAGAAAAATCTAAACTGCTACAGATTGCCTAACCCTAAAATAGGTATTTCCTTCCAATTCCTTTATTTCATCCAAGTGCCAAAAAATGCATTGCTCCATTTGAATATGGATCTGTTGCGCAGAGAACTTTTGAACCTCTGTTATACTTTTGCTGCTTCAGTAGCCAGCATGAACAAGGCAAGTCTTTTAAAATAGTAAATTAATTATAGGCTTCTGGTACGAGATATAATGAAGTCTGCATTATTAGAGCATCACACAAATACTATGAATTATATGATATGCTCCGTTTACATTGGATGTCATGATTGATGTGATGTCATTTGCTTCTCTTGTCCTCTTCCCTACATGGGCACTCATCACACTAGAGCATCTTGAAACAGAAGTAGAACAAAGTTTTTGGTAGCTTTTATGCCTGGAGTCCTGAATGAGGGGAAATAGAGAGAGAGAAAGCCATAAGTGGGCTGTCTTTGTAAGTGCTTGTTGCATTGTGTTGGAGGATGTTTTCAGGATGGTGTTTATCTGGGTGGAAGCTGGACTTTTGGAATCTGGAGTTTTGGACCCACTTGGACTATTGAGAATTGTTTGGACTACAAATGACATTTTGCCATGTCTATGGATTTGGTGTTGTTGTTTTTAAAATTCAGTATGGTTTCTTGGATCTCCAGAGGATTGTTTGGTTGATGACAGAGCAGTGGCCATGATATGAAATTGGGAGAGCTCTTGGTATTTCCATTGTCATGATCAGATCATGTTCTGATTACCCTGGATTGTCTAGTGTCACTATCCACTACAGCAAAGGTGGACCTGTTAGATTGGTCCACCATTACCAATGACTGATGGATCTGAATGAGCCCACCACTCCTTGTGGCTCATGAAGGAGTTGCAGGAAATTGAATGAGAGAAATGACATTTAGAAGGTTGCTGGTGCTCAGCATGAAACAAACTCAACTAATGTATTTTTGTAGTTTCTCCAGATGACAGATTGAAGGAATGACAGATGAGAGAGAGCAGCAGCAAACTTGGATGGGACCAGTGGTGGGCTGCTGGTGGTTCGGACTGGTTCTAGCAAACCGGTAGTTCCGACAATCAGCTGGCCCTGCCCACCCGCCCCTGCCCTATCCTGTCCTATATTTCCTTCTTTCTAGCTCAGCTGATTCGCGTGGCACAGCTGATTTCTGCGCCTCCGCTGTTCTACTTACTGGGGCTGCCGTAGAAGGTAAGCAGCTGAGCTTTAAATTGCTGTATTTTGAACGCTGCGCTCAAGCGCGTTAGGCAGAACCGGTTGTTAAACTGGTTGCAGCCCACCACTGGATGGGACCTTGGATTCACCTGATCAGGCATATATTCAAGGTACAATACCTAGTTTGGCTGGGATTCATCTTGACAAAGAGCCTTGTTTTGCAGTGCTCTTTATTGAGACAAAGAAATAATGCAGTCTGCTGCAACAAAGCACTTGCCTCCTTAACTGGCTATTCCAAGACTGGGAGAAATTCTACACAAGTACATGTGCAAAAACTTCTAGCTTTTGCAAGTGCTGGTCATACTACTCTTAAAAAGTAGCCCTGGTAGTAAACCAGCAGACTAAAGCACTGTTATTAACATCAGCTGCCTGCAATTACTGCAAGTTCAAATCTCACCAGGCTCAAGGTTGACTCAGCCTTCCATCCTTTCTAAGGTAGGTAAAATGAGGACCCAGATTGTGGGGGCAATAAGCTGACTTTGTATAAAATATACAAAAGTATGAAGGCTATTGCTTAACACATTGTAAGCCGCCCTGAGTCTCCGGAGAAGGGTGGCATATAAATCAAATAAAAACAAAAAACAAAAAAACAAAAACAAGGGGCTCCTCTTGCTTCACTCTAATCTCCAAAATGTGCACAATTCTAATTCATAGTACCTGGAAGCTCCCAAAAATAGATGTATGATGGTATGAATGGAAGAAATGTGTTCTTTGACAAACATTCCTAGTGTTAATGAAGGCCCTGAAAATTTATATGGTGTAGGAGCGCTAATGGAGAAGGTTGGGAGAAGCCTGGTTTTGCTTTCTTGTAGACCTGCTACTATCTCAGCCTTTTCAGTTGTCTCTTATTACACCTTTCTCATGCAGAGAACATCCTATATAACATCAAGCCTATATTTGAGTTATCACAGACTGAGGGGTGGTTTTGGAATAACACCCTGCTTTGATCAGAGCTCATGATTCTTAGTTTGAAAACTGGAACTTAGTGAGAGTAAATTAACAGGAGGATACAGTGGTGTGTTTCAAATTTTTTTACTACCGGTTCTGTGGGTGTGGCTTGGTGGGTGTGGCAGGGGAAGGATACTGTAAAATCTCCATTTCCTCCCAATCAGCTGGGACTCGGGAGGCAGAGAATAGATGGGGGCGGGGCCAGTCAGAGGTGGCATTTACCGGTTCTCCCAACTACTCAAAATTTCCACTACCAGTTCTCTCCAGAACTGGTCAGAACCTGCTGAAACCCACCTCTGGGAGGATAGTACTATCCAGGTGAGAACATTTATTACAAGTTCAAGTAAAATCCAAGAAACAGCACATAGATTTCTTGCAGAGGAACAAGAACCAAAATGCCTGAGTCACAATCAGCAAGTAAACAAATTAGCAGTTTTAAAGCTGGGTTCTCAAAGCTCTGACCTAGACTCCATTCCAGGCCATTCCAGATGTATTCTGTGGTAATTTTATTCATGAATATTTTCATATGCATAAGGAGTTGACTTTTTATATAGGCACTTCTTTGTCTGACCATCCACTGACCTTAAACCTTTTGTCGCTTATCCTCCACTGAAGTGACAGCAGGTTAATTATAGTTTAGGTTCTGTTAAGGGTTTACTGATATAATGAAGAGAAGGGTTGACCTGGGGGGGGTCTCTTCTATCTGGCAAACCCCCAGCTCTTTTTCTACTGAAGAACTCTCTAGGGACCTGAAAAATGCATTGCAATTTCAGGACTGAGGAAATTGACATAAAAGAGAACTATTTTGAATATTAATAGACTTTAAAGGAATGGAAAGAGCTCATACGGAGTCACCACCATGCGCCCTTGGCAAACACATACACAAAGTCAATTTAGCACACGTTCTGCACTGTTGACTTTGAGAACATCACACCACCACCCTTTCGCTTTCCCCAGGGCAGAGCCAGAACCACTCAGCAGTTTTTAAGAATAATTGTAAATCGCTGTTGAAAAATCTCTTTTGTTATAGACAGCCTTTTAGCTCAGCTTGTCACTTTCTTGCTTGTTTACCTAAAAGGTGCAGAAAAAGGATGGTACGAAACGGTCTTGAAAATAGTTGAGATTTGCAAAATTTCTGTCTTTTTTCCCCCCCTCATCAGATTGCTGTTTTCAGTCCAAATACACGAAACAGGACATTATCTTTCCAAAGCAGCTTCTGCTATAGAATGTGAGTTATAAATCAATAACAAGGAAATATGTTCTCTTGGAAGCTACCGACTTTCCTCACCACACAATAAAGCCATGCATTACATATCACTAGTGTTAAACATAGAAAAATTGTCCTCTGAAAATTAATAGCTTCACGTTGAAAGTGAATCTAAAAAAGTAACAGGATGAGAGAGACAGCATTTGGAATATTCAGTACTAGGATGGACAAATTGATCTGAATTGTTCCAGCTTTAAATCTTTTGGAGCATTCATTTGATTATGTTTCTTCATCAATATTTGAATATTTTGACCCCCCCCCATGTATATTTGTCAATTTTTGCATGTAATTTTTAAAATTCTTATACATCTCATTATGCTTTGTAAAATTGGAAGTATGACTGAAGAAAAAACATATTAAAAAACTACTTTGGAAAATGCAAATGAATACGGCTAGGCAAAGTTTCAATGAGTTTCAAGTTTCAATATGCAAAACCTCTAAAGTATCTTCTCTGACCAAAAGAAAGCATTTACATTGCTCCATTTATAGGTAGTCCTCAACTTACAATTATTCATTTAATAACTGTTGAAAGTTACACCACCACTGAAAAAGTGATTGTGAAAACATTTTTGATGGAAGTCCTTGTTAGGCTTCAGGACAATCCCTTATAGGACAATCCCTTCCATAGCCTGGACTGATGGGGGTGGGGGGTGGGGGGGTAGTTAATGAATTTTAAACTGTTTTAAATTGGATTTTAATTTTATATCGTTTTAACAAGTAACTATGCATTTTACCGTTGTGAGCCGCCCTGAGTCCTCGGAGATAGGGTGGCATATAAATTGCATAAAATAAAATAAATAAATAAATAAAATATGATAAGAGAGAGGATTAAGGATAACTTCATTGGCTTTTCATCATTGCTTTCTAGGTATTGGTTGGGTAAAGTCTGAGGAATCTGCCTAAATTATGCAAGTCCCTGGTGTGATTCAGAGCTCATAACTGTGCAGAGAGATTGAGTGAGAGAAAGAGAAAAGGAAACTGCGGGGAAGATGAAATAATTATAATAAAAGGAGCTTCCATTGCTCCATTGCCCTCTCTACGAACTAGAGCTGAGGAAGACAGCCAGCCACATCAAGCACAGACTTACAGGAGCTGACAGGAGGAGGGAGAAGTAGTGCTGAACGAACTGCCCGCTTCAGGGGGAAATTTGGTGGGAACTTAGATTAGCTGGCTCTATTCCTTGACTCAGCTGAGCTCCACCTAGAGTGCTATGGACACCTCTACCCATCCCACAGAGCCATGGTGAACACCATTGCTGAGGGGCTGGAGGGAGAAGTAAGGGAATGGCTAACAACCCTCCACAAGAAGAGAGCCCCCCAACCATAGATCACTTCCTACGACAGCTAGAGGCCTGTGAAGGTTGAGGGACAGTTGGCTTGGATGCCCTAATTAAATCATGAGCCACAAGTCAAGCTTCAAAGGAAATCCAGTTATTTATTAGGAGCTTCGTATTGGCACATTCCTAAGTAAAGCCAGCTCTGACCCTACGTAATTTATGTCCCAATCATGACCCTGTTTTTCCCCTCCCTCCAGGGTTTGTCATCAATCACATTCGCCAACAGAGCAATTTCGTGGGTTGTAGAGACCACTCCCCTTTGGCTGCTGTGGGTAACTCTGGGATACAACCTTGAGAGAGATAAGTCTGGAATGTGCATCTGTCTTTGCCTGCCATGCTGTTTTGTTGGTTTCCCATCCCCCTTGCCCATGGCAACTCAAGAGCAGGCCAGGGATGCTTTACGAGTTGACATTTATCTCCTTTCTTCTTTCTTGGGAATTGTGTAGCATCCATTTGAACTGGAGCAAACTATATATTCCTTCATTCTCTAGAATTTCTTTTGGCAAAATAAATTTCAGCAAATCTCCTCAGTACTTCAGCAAATGGCTATGTACAGGCAAGCTTATTTGTATGCTTTTAGTCATGCAGAGTTGTGATTGTTTTTGCTCAAAGATCATAACCAATTTTCCAGCCAATTCCAATTTAATAGGGTTTATTTGTCTATTTTATACACTATTTGCCATAGCACTCTGTTTCTAATAGTAAACCTGATATGCTGAGCAATAAAATGTGGGAAGAAATAGAGAACAAAGGTCACCAATGGGACTGACTCAGAGAAAAGTTCTATTTTAAAAAGTCACAACATATCCTTTCCCTCCCTTGGCAGTTTTAAATATGCAGACAAATCATACATGCATTTATGTGCAGGAGGTATTTATCAACTATGAATTTCTTTTAAAAGAAATTGTCAGTAGAGTATATATTATTTGTTTATTCTAAAATGAGCCTCCTTCCATGTGTAAGACCATGTCATGCCCCCTTTGGAGCCTGAATGTGGAGGAGCTGGAGCTGAAGGTGATCAAGGGGATGTTTTGTTGGTTTCGGAGGAATGTGGGGAGGAGCAGGCCAAGGTAACTCAGGGCCCCTCAGGATTTGGACAGCTTGATAGCTGGGAGGAACAGGGGCAGGATGACTGAGAGAGGGCAAACAGTGGACATGAAGAGCAATGGAGCTCAGGCGATAAGAAAGGACTGCCCCCTCCTGATACCCGAGCATGGAGAGTGGAGAGAAGGTGGGAACAATGCAGGCTGACCCAACAACTTGGGAGGAGAGCATCCTGCCCCTCTTCACAAGGACTGAGATTTAAGGAGATGCTGGAGGGAGGGGCATTTGTTGGGAACAAACACTGAATTGGTAGAGTTTGGTGTGCAGGTACAGACATTTGGAGTTTGCAGTACTGCTTGCTTCTTCCTGACTTCGTGGACTCAGTGCCTTGCTCCTGAATTCATGGACTCAGTACCTTGTTCCTGACTTTGTGGACTCATTGTTTGTTCCTTGTTTCATGGACTCATTTCCCTGTTTCTTTATTTTGCTGGACTGGGCGCAGCCAGAGGCTGCTGTGTGTATGTTTGTACACTTTGCTCTGGGACTTGCCAAGAATGTGGGATCATTTCAGGGGAGATTTGGAGCATTAAAGGGAAGTTTGAACTCCCAGCTGGCTGTGTGACCTTTGTGTCTTGTCCAGGGTCATCACAGACCACAGACCTCAAATGCTGCTTCCAGTTTTGTTCACCACATCACAAAAAAGATGTTGTGACTTTGGAAAAAGTGCAAAGACGAGTAACTAAGATGATTAAAGGCCTGGAGATAAAAACATGAAGAACGGTGGCAGGAATTGAGCATGGATAGTCTAGAGAAAAGAAGGACTTGGGGTGCCATGATAGCAGTATTCCAGTATTTGAGGGGCTGCCACAAAGAAGAGAGGGTCAACTTGTTTTCCAAAAGGCAAGACTAGAAACAATGGATGGAAGCTAATGAAGGAGAGAAGCAACCTGGAATTAAGGAGAAACTTCCTAACAGTGAGGACAATTAACCAGTGGAACAGCTTTGCCTTCAGAAGTTGTAGATGCTTCATCACTGGAGGTTTTTAAGAAAAGACTGGACAGCCACCTATCTGAAATGATACAGGGCAAGTCAAACTCGATTACATTGAGTTGTCTTTGACCTCACGGAGGGGGGGGTGTTTGTAGCCAGGGTGGGCATGACCAGCTTGAGGTAACTCATGTCGGAGGTGCCTGTGGTGGCCTAAGCACTCTGCCAGCGAAAATAGGTTCCCCGAGCTCTATTTTTATCTGCAACTGCCTCCTGCATCCCTCTGCTGGCAAAAATGGAGCTCAGGAGGGCCACACATGGCCCCCCAGGCCCCGTTTTTGACTATGACGGTCTCCTGCAGCCCTCTGCAAGTGAAAACAGAGCTCAGGAGGGTGCACACAGTCTCCCCAAGCTCCGTTTTTTCTGGCAGAGGGCTGGAGGCCATCGTGACAGAAAATGGAGCCCAGGAGGGCTGCGCACGGCCCTCCTGAGCTCTGTTTTTGCTGGCAGAGGCACCATGGGCCAGTCCTTCACTGTTTCCAGGGGCCCCGTGAGCCAGTTCTAAGCACCCTGCGGGCCAGATCTGACTTGTGAGCCTTGAGTTTGACACCCCTGGTATAAGGTCTCCTGCCTGAGCAGGGGATTGGACTAGACCTCCAAGGTCTTTGCAGCTCTATTCTGATTGAATGAAGATCCAAGTTTTACTGAGTACAATGCAGCAAGGGTAAAACTCATGTGGCTGAGGATCTGATACTAGACCTCATTTGTGTAAATATGAATGCAAATTGAATTAGAATTTAGGATTTTTTACTTAAAACCCAAATAATAAACTCCGATGCCACATTCTAGCTAGAGTGGCATGAGTGCCAGGCAAGTAGATTAATTACTGGCTCTTTAAAATAACTTCAGAGCAATTGCTTCTATAATTACCAGGGCACTAATGTTTGTTGTATATACTATATCAGATGAATTTATCTTGAAGTTTTAGAAACTGAGATGCTGGAGGGAATGATCTGCTTAAATTTCCAGTTAAATCAACACGATGGAAGTGGATCTAGTGATGTTGTGAATTTGCTTGGAAGGTCTTAGCAAGAAAAGATATACCTTTAAAAATCCACTAAGCTAATCAAAAAAAGCCACTCTCTAACTTCTTTTATACCCTCCAATATGGGGAGATCAATGACAATCATTATCCAATGGATACCAATGATTCTCAAGTACAAGCAGCCCTTGATTTAATGACATTTTGAAGTTATGACTGCGTAGGAAAAAGAAACTGACAAGCTGTCCTTGAAGTTATAACTGTGGGGGGGGGGTTGTACACCACCCCCACAGTTATGTGATTAGACTGGTGAACTTACCTTGAAGTTTGCAACTGTTGTACCATCTCTGCAGTCATATAAATGCAATTCAGGCACTTGGCAATCTGCTCGCATTTATGAAGATTGCAAGGACTTGTAATCATGTGACAGGAATTTTTCAATCTTTCCAAGTGTCTTTCAATAAACAAAGTCAAATAGGGAAACCAGATTTGCTTATCAACCCCACTTAACAAATTTGTGATTCGCTTAAGGGCTGTGGTAAAAATGGTCTTAAAATCAGATGCGGTTATGTGATATTTCCCTTAGTGACCACATTTTAATTTCATTTCGAATTGTGGTTGTATGTTGAGGACCACTTGTATTCATATTCCAAATATTGGTATAGAAGCTGAGAGTGGCCATGATTGAACTGCATTTATTCAGAATCAAATGACCATATTTCAATGCAAAAACCTTCTGTAGTTTTGTTCCATAAATTCTTAATTACTAAGGAGCAAAGAAGTTAACAACTTGTCATTCGGTACACATTCTCCCCAGTCCACCCCATATTAACTCTTCAGCTAAATTTGACAAAGCATTCTGGATACCAATAGAAGAGAACATTTGTAGTCAGGGTGGAACTGTGGAGTTCTTGACATTCCCTGAGCTTGATCTGAACTGTGGCGTCCTTGGTGCTGTCTGAGCTTGGTTGTTTTCTTACCAAACTCAATAACATCATCAGTGCTAGTAGTTAGTGGTGTTTGCTCTTATTTTTATATACTCTTAATGTTTATGATTTGCATTGTCACTGTTAGTAGGAGTGTTCTTGGTACTTCCTTGATTAAGATGTTGTTTACTGTTAGCTTGTTCATCTACATTGGTCGCTCCTTGATAGGGCTATTGTTTACTTAACAGAATAACAGAGTTGGAAGAGATCCTATGCCATTCTAGAGAAGTGGCTGTCCAGTCTTTTCTTAAAAGCCTCCACTGATGGATCACCCACAACTTCTAAAGGTAAGCCATTCCACTGGCTAATTGTTCTCACTGTTAGGAAATTTCTCCTTAGTTCTAGGTTGCTTCTCTCCTTGATTAGTCTCCATCCATTGCTTTTTGTCTTGCTTTCTGGTGCTTTGGAAAATAGGTTGACTCCCTCTTCTTTGTGGCAGCCCCTCAAATATTGGAACGCTGCTATCATGTCATCCCTAGTCCTTCTTGATTGTTGGTCAAGTGTTAATGTTCTGAATGTTCTGGATAATGTTCTACTAGTATTCTGGATAGTATGTTTCCATAATGCCTTCATGCTATTTGTTTTGGGTTTTTTTTGTTTTGTTTTTTTGGTTAAGCATTTTGCAGTAAATACGACAAGCATTTGTAGCCATTAGAATGAGCAGATATTATTTAGGCATGCTGGACACAACTATTGACTCTGATGCATCCATTCATAATAATGTTTTTGAAATTATCAATATAGAACATTATGGCAAATGGAGGGACCTAGATCACTGAAGCCAATTTCCTCTCCAGCTAATGAGCTTTGATGACCTTTCGCTTTATAGCCTCTGGGGCCAAGGATTGCTGTGATTTGGAGACCAAGTAATATTCTGCCTTAAACTATTTGAACAAGGAGAAGTGGAGATTTGTTCAGCTAAGTTAAATGTACATGTTAGCTGTAAGCCATGAGTGATATTCAAAGGAAGCTGAAAATTAATACCAGAATACAGATTATATAAATTAATTTAGAATTTTAGATCTAGAAACAGTTTATAACATGGTTTTGGTGGCCACAACACAGATGGATAATAATTTTAGAAATGTTTTGAATATAGTATCCATTATGCCAGAATTTTATACAGCATTATGACTCTTCTTCCCATAAGAATCGCTCTGTCTTTGATAAAGATATTAATGGAAATGTTTGGTAGGTCAAAGTATCTGATTTCTGTTATGTTACATGAATCAAAGCCTGTTTTACTAATTTTAGTCATGTGGGTGAAAAATAAGTTCAAATAATCGGGGGGCCTGCCCATCACACAAGAAAAAATCACACTGTTTCAGCAGTAATTAACTTTATGGTGTCCAGCTTTATGCACAAGATTATTAATCCAACTTCCTGCTTTATCAATTGGGCCATGAATCAAATTTTTTCCCCATAAGTAGGATTCAGGATGATTGACAGACTGCCAGCCTTCTTCCTAGTCCTCAGAGGGAGTGATTGGCTCAAAGTCACCTAGATGAGCACTCATGATTTCCTGGTTTCTAGTCCATTGCCTTTAATCATTATATGCTGGCTCTTGCCAGATGGGTAATGCTTATTTAATTATGGGGATATAGTTTTATGTTAAACCTTTGTTCCTGGGCATTTTGGAGGTGATCCCATATTAAGTCTGGACTAGGATGATAGGAGCACAAGGGCATTTTGTTTCTTCTGATACTCTGGCCATTTTGAATAGAGCATCCTTTCAAGACCTGACCTGAATAAGTTCAGCATTAGAATTCCCTCCTCCTTGTAGGGGAAGAATGGCACAACCTGGGAACAGTGTTAAAACAGGAAGCAGCCTCAAATCTCTATGTAGTCACAAGTGGATTAAGTTCAAATCCCACCCCCTTGAATTCCACTGACCCTTATCCTAGCAAGTGCTAGCCATTAGTTGAGAAGATTCCTTTGCATGGACATGAGTAGAAATACATCAATTAAGTGCCGGGGGAATCAGGAAATCTAGACAGTTCAAATGAATATAAAGGGTCATTGCAATCTTAAGCTCTCTACAAGAATCTAAACTACTAATCGTCAAAGCAAATAGGTGGTAGATAAAATGGAATTCAAGCTGGGTTGGATTTAGATGTCTTGTGGGCATGAAGAGACTCGAGACTGATGATGTGTTTGACCATCTCTCATGCTCAGCCTGGTCATCTCCTACAAAATCAGATAAATTGGACCTTCATGTGTGGACTTGACACTCCTCTTCAAATTATGTCTGACACTTCCTCAAATGCTGGAGTGGTATTATTAGGAAGGGGCTGAGCTATTATAAGAAGATCTAGAATTATTTCCCGACATCTTCAGAAATGACTAGGAAAGACTAAATTTTGTCAATCTAGCAGCTTGTCTTACCTGTCATCCTTCAAGTATATTGGAATTATAATTATTATCATGTTGACTGGGATTTCTGAAAAAAATATACAATTTGTGAAGGCTGTTTGAGGAAGATCAGCAATAAACCTTTGATCACTCAGAATAAACATGCTTGTTTGTGCCCAAATCTCCGGCTGTATTAATTTTATGATTTATTTTCTAATATCCCTGTGCTATTTGAGCCTAAATTTTTAAGGGAGGAAAAAACAAAACTTGTTTGGAGTCCATTATAGTTATTCCCAAACCACAGCTGGAAAAACATGAAATAAAAAAATATTAAAAGAAGTCCCTGATATATTTTCAAATAAATTCAATTCAAAGTAAAATGTATTTTAGAAGCCCCAGGAGCAGAGACAGCATTTGGTTCAATTTCATGGTAGAAGAATGATTAGAATTATAAGACTCTGCAAACAACAACAAAAAATCTAAATTAAAAAAAACAGAAACAGAACAATTTAGAAGGAAAAATGAGTTAAAAAGAGAAATCTGGCAGTGATTTCAAATAAACAAAT
Organism: Pituophis catenifer annectens; assembly: GCF_029215685.1. Lineage (NCBI taxonomy): Eukaryota > Metazoa > Chordata > Lepidosauria > Squamata > Colubridae > Pituophis > Pituophis catenifer. The sequence goes on along the minus strand of NW_027256881.1, from coordinate 80,598,576 downwards.
AAAAAAACCCCAACAACACTGAAGCTGCATTGCTTCCAGAGCCACTTTTACAATTCATTAACAACAGACACCTGGACAACAGATGGCCCCAAAATAACATGCAAGCTACAGACTGTATCCAATATTAGGCAATTGACTTTCACCTTCCACTAAAAACATGGGACGTCCTCTTCCTCACTCTGGCCAAAGGTAAAAGGGTTTCCTTTTTCTCTGCCAGGTTTGGGACATTATTCAAAAATACATATATTGCTTGACAATTTCTCATGACCTGCACATCATGTAAATGGGCTTTACTATAGAATGAATGAAGAAGCATTTTTTTAAAAAAAGTGTTACGTTTAATAGAAAAAAATGTTTCTAATAAAAAAAATCTGATAAAGGATTTTTCATTTACTGAGGTAAATTAAGTAAGTACCTTAAAAATGCCTGTTGAAACAACTCTTTTTTTTTGAAGAGAATGAATATATTATACAATATATAATAATAAATGCATGATAGCATATATTTTACGAGAAGAGTCCTCCATTCCTCTAACCGCAATAAAATACCTTATGCCACCAGACTTCAAATTTTGGGCTTAGTCAATTTAGAACTACTTCGACTTCAGTCTGACCTAAGCATAGTATATAAAATTATCTGCCACAATGTCCTTCCTGTCAATGACTACTTCAGCTTCAACCACAACAATACACGAGCATATAATAGATACGAACTCAAGGTAAACCGTTCCAAACTCGATTGCAGATAACATGACTTCAGTAACAGAGTGGTCAATGCCTGGAATGCACTAACTGACTCTGTAGTTTCTTCCCCAAACCCCTAAAACTTTAATCTTAAACTCTCTGCTCTTGACCTCACCCTATTCCTAAGAGGTCTGTAAGGGGCGTGCATAAGTGCACCAGTGCGCCTACAGTCCCTGTCCTAATATTCCTTTTTTACTTACTCTTTTCATGTATTCCAATTATGTTTATACTTTTACCTGTCATCTTATATATGCTTGACAAATGGTTATAAATGGTTTTAATTTGGTTTTAATGGGGTTTTAAAATTGGTTTTAAATGAGAGCTTTAAATTCGGCCTATGATTTAATTATTTTAATCTGCTTTTAAATTCTATTTTGTACACTGTTTTATTATGGCTGTTCACCGCCCTGAGTCCTTCAGGAGAAGGGCAGTATATAAATAAAATAAAATAAAATAAATAAATAAATAAATAAATAAATAAATAAACAAGCAAAACAGATAATAACAAGACCTGGCAATGGCTAAATTGAAGAAAGAGACCAAGAGAATAATTCTTGCTGCACAAGACCAAGCCTTTAAAAACAAATGCATAGAAAGCCAGAATTGAGAAGATAGCAAGATAGCAAGTGCTGCCTCCTCAAGGAAGCTTAAAAAAACAGTGGACCTCCTAATTACAGTAACTACTGCAACAAGATCATGCAGACTGACTACAAACAATGGCATGTAGCAACAATAGTGCATTGGGATATCTGCAAGGAATACCGTTTCCCTGCAAGCAAGAACTGGTGGGAACACAACATAGACAAAATAATAGAACATGAAAAAGTTAAAGTGCTCTGGGAAAACAAACAGACAAAATACCTACCACATAATACCCAAAACTTAACAATTATTGATAAGAAAGGGGGTGGGGAAGTCTGGATAGTAGTACCTGGAGACAGTAAAATAGAAGAGAAAGAACTGGAGAAACTAACAAAATGCAAAGACCTGAAAATAGTATCGGAATGACTGTGCCCCAAAAGAAAACAATTCTAATACTGCATCACAGGTGTATAATACTGTTAAGAGGTGGATTCCTACAACACAGTCATGGCAACAGAACATCTAAGAATTTTTTTTTTTAAAAAAACCCTGGGGACTAAGGTGATACCGTTTTCATTCCTTTCAGCAAATATGATTCTTTTAATACTAAAAGTGAATCATTTAGTGTAATGGTTTGTTGGAAGAAATATCTTCTGGGTTCAGCTCCTAGTGGGGAAAAAGACACTGGAAATATAGAGACTGCTTGGAAAGATGGTTTAATGGTGGACAGGATCACATGGTTTGAGTTCCTGAACAGAAAAGGGCCGAAATGCTGAGTGTGCCTTGGTTTTATGCCCTCTCTGTGCTTTGAACTTCCTGGGACACAGGAAGAGTATCCTGATTGGTTGTCAGACTTCCAGGGGGTGGGGTCTTAGCTAGCCTTGCTGGCTGATGTAATCTTCCCAGGTGCCATGTGGTGAGTTTCTGTTGCTAGATGGGTTCTTTTGTGTTGCAGATGATGGCCCATTGACAAAGGTGGGGGGAAATGAGTGAGCTTGGCTGAGGCCTTAATGGCCCATTGACAAAGGTGAGGGGAGGCAGAAAGCTGCTTTGTCTTTAAAACATGTTTCTCCATTTCTCATCCAGGGAAACATAATATTCTGCCCGTTTCAATATTTCCTAAAATATTTCATTCTTCTAGGGAGGGGTTGTGAGAGAAAAATTCCCTCACAGTTGCTATGCCTATTAATGACCTTTGGCTTAGACAATTAAATAAGCCAATCAGAGAGCAGCTCCTGGATTTGAATCTCCCGGGCTTTTCTATGCCCTCCCCTAACTGCCACTGTGACAGTATAAAAGGAGATGCTTGCCAGCAGATTTCTCTTCTGGGCTTCGGGATCAGAGGCAGAGCTGAAGTCACTACAACCTCTTCCTTCTGAGGAAGAAAAGCCCGAACTCCAATCGCATAGAGCGATTGCACCAGAGAGCTGACAGGACACTTAAGAAAGAGAATGACATCTAATATTCTTTTTGAATAGACCTTGTTTTATTTTATGTAAATAAAAACAGTTTAGCGTAAATTGCTTGTGAGGCTCATTTGTTCTAGTAGATTGTAAAAGAGATAAGGTTACGATCCATCGAGGCCCCCTCCATCACAGGGGTGGGTGCTAACTTCCTACAGGTTAAAGGCATCAGTCTCAAACTGGAAGTCTGTATGCCTGCATTAGGATCAAAGCCAGCTAGGTGCCTTGAAGTCAGTCACTCTGTCTCAGCCCTAGGAAGAATGTAAGGAGAAGCTATTTCTAAAAATGTTTCCAACAAAACTGCAAGGACTTGTCCAGGCAATCAACAAAAATCTAGAGCAATTTGAAAGCGTAACAACTCTAAAAGCACAAATCTTTATTTTATTTATTTGTATCCTGCCTCTTTATTTTTACAAATAACTCAAGTCAGAGAACATATCCCACATACCTTCCTCCTATTCCTCCCCCCTGCAATCACCCTTTGAGGTGGATTGGGCTGAGAGAAAGTGCCTGGCCCAAGGGTATCCAGTTGGCTTGCACGGTCAAGGTGGGGCTTGAATGCATGGTCTCCCACTTTCTAGCCTGGTGCCTTAACCACTAGACCAAACTGGCTCCTATAATGGGAGCTTGTACCAAAACCAAATGTTCAGAAAAATGAAATAAGATGCATACAGGATATGAAATAAGAGACTGACAGTCACATAATCAGGGAAAGCCATCTTACTTTGAATTAGTTTAAATCTCCAGGAATAGGGGAAAAAAAATCACTTAAGGGTACTGAAGGACTTTGTTGGTAGTCTGGCTGAACCATTATGAACATAGTGTCTTAATAATATGTAAGACTTAAACTTACTTTATTTTTTGTAAGTTGCCCCTTACAGCCTTATTGGTCTTTTGCCACCCTTCCTCTACTATCGGCAGCGTTAAACCATTTGCAACCTTTGCTAAGAGAGAGGGAAAAGATTTGCTATTTTCCTTTTCCTCTAATCCAGGGGTCCTAAATTGTGAATGCTCCAATCTCTTTTTAAGAAGAGATTGGACAACCATTTGTCTGAAATGGCAGGGTTTCCTGTCTGAGCAAAGTGTTGGACTAGAAGACCTCTAAGATCCCTTCCAACTCTGTTATTCTGTTAATCACATTTAATGTCTTTACATTAAAGACATTAATGTTATTGAACATCAGGATTATCTCCTAGAACAGCGGTTCTCAACCTGGGGGTCGCGACCCCTTTGGGGGTCGAACGGCCATTTCACGGGAGTCGCCAAAGCCCTCTCTCGGGCCCCCCCCATGCCTTCACTCACCCTCACCCTCTGCCTCTGCTGGATCGCCCGGTCGCCATTCGCTTACCCCGCCCACTCCCAATCTATTGCTGCCTCTGGAGTCCCAGCTAATGGCTAGAGGGGAAAAAAACTTTAAATTCTTGCCGCCGGGATTCAAAGACCTGCCCTACTCTCAGCTGTTTTGCGGAGGGCTCTGTTGCTAGCTAGCTGCAAAGAGGTAAATTCCTGGAGCAGATTTTTTTCCCCCTAGCTATGCTGAAAAAGCAAAGTTGAAAGTAAGCAGGGTCTTGGCTGCAACGTGACAAAATGAGGCAGAGAGATTTCTTTTTCTTTTTCCTCACCAAAAAAGGTAGGTGCAAACTGCAAACAATGGGAAATTTAGGGCAAGAAAGGTTCAAGATTTTAAAACACAAAAGAAAAAAAGCTCTATTTAACTAGGGAATTGTAATAATTGAGATACTATTTATTGCATATTGTGTTGAAAGCAGAAATGGTTAAGTTGTGGTTTGGAGGAATATATGGGGGAAATTATTTGGTTTATTATTATTGGTAAATATAATTAATTGATTTGTAAGAAATTGGATTGCATGGAAATAATTGGAATATTCATGTTCATATTGATTAATATACAAAAAAGGTAGTTATATAACTAATTGATTTATATTAAAATGTTGAATTTATATTAAACAACTGTATTACATAATTAACCAATGTGAGGATGGATATAAAAATAGATGACAATGGGAAGGGGTATAATATAAAATAGAAGGGAAAAATTGAATTTGATTAAGATTAGAGATGAGGATGAAGGGTAATATTGGTTTTTTAAAAAAATAGATGAGGAATAAATATGGTAAAAAGGAAATATAAAAATTGTAAATTTAATTGAAATGACTAAATACTGTGTTGGAAGAAATATCCTTCTGGGTTCTGCTCCAAGTGGGGAAAAAGACACTGGAAACATGGAGACTGCTTGGAAAGATGGTTTAATGGTGGACAGGATCACATGGCTTGATGGGGCCCATTGTGTTAGTTTCTGTTGCTATTGTGTTGCAAATGTCCTTTGACAAAGGATTGAGTTTCTGCCTCTGGCCCATTAACAAAGGGTGGGGGGCAGGAAGGTGGGAGCTGCTTTGTCTGTAAAATATGCTTCTCCATTTCTCATACAGGAAAATATAATATTCTGTGTTGCAATATTTTCAGGATCAGACTCAATAAATCATTTAAGAATTAAGAGTTCAAATATATCTCTCTTTATTTACATGAGGCATTCTATATTCACTGAATATTCACAGATAGAAGCAAGGAATGAGAGCGTGCAGCTCCTTATATATACAATGGGTGGAGCTAGATATGGGAGTGGTGAAATATGAATACATTAAGAAGTGAAGAATAAATTAACCCCTGATATCCCGTTCATATACTATTTACATATTGGAGAATAAGGCATTTACTTGTGACAAATCCCCCTCTAAATGCCGATTCGATATGCTACACCAATTACATTCAGATTCAGAACAATACAAAACATATAACTTAGAAGTCGGGTATTTATGTTGTTTAGATGGCAAAAGTTTTGTTAATATGTCAGCTAATTGTTCTGATGTCTCACAATGCACCGCTTTAATAAATCCATCCTGAGATAACTGTCTCACATGTTTAAATTTTATATCTATGTGTCTGGACCTTTGTCCAATGGCGTCAGATCTAGATATTTCGATAGCCGCTTTATTATCTTCATGCATAATAAAAGGCAAGGTGGGTTTTTTCCAAATGTCAGAAATTAAGTCATTAAACCATACAAGGTTATTTGCTGCTTTAGATAGACAAACATATTCTGCTTCTGTTGTTGAAGTGGCCACTAAATCTTGTTTGCCAGTGTACCAGTAAACTGGACAACCGTTAAGGAGGAATATATAACCAGATGTACTTTTTCTGCATGAAGTGTCTCCAGCCCAATCCGCATCTGCGTAACATGTGAGGTTTGGCTCCTTGACATTATTAGGCTCTAATATCAAACAAAAATCTAAGGTATTCTTTAAATATCTTAATATCCTTTTGACAGCTTCCCAATGGTACATTGTTGGTTTGCTGACATGTCTGGACAATAAATTGAGGGGTAAAGCGATGTCAGGTCTGGTCCAATTGGAAATGTAAAGAAGGGAACCTATGATTGATCTATAGAATGTGTTATCTTTGAATTCAGGGGATGATTCATCTGCATTCCTTAAAAAATCAGTCTGCATAGGAGTGTCACAGGGTTTAGCATCGCTTAGATTACATTTATTCAAGAGCTCTATGATCTTATCTCTCTGTGAAAGCTTGAATCCTCTTCTAGTTTTACTAATTTGAACACCAAGATACTTATTTACCTTGCCCAAAGATTTCAGTGAAAAATGTTCATTTAGCTTTGTTACAAATGTTTCTCTTTTTTCTTTATGTTTACCTATGTACAAAATGTCATCCACATAGATCAATACAAATTCTATGGAATCATCACCCTTTTTAACAAAGAAACAGTTATCAGCAGTAGTAGCACTGAAATCCATAGTTTTAAGTACTTTTACTAAACAATCATACCATCATTTACCAGATTGTTTTAACCCGTATAAACTTTTGTTTAATAACCAAGTCTCATTCTTGTTTGTGTATTGACTGTGGGGTGCTCTTACATATATTTCCTTATCTAATTTTGCGTGTAAATACGCAGTCTGTATGTCATATTGGAATACATCGAGATTGAGTGCTGATGCTACAACTAGAGCTGTTTTGACACTCTCAGTTCTTACTGTGGGGGAGTATGTGTCAGTATAATCCTCGGGATATTTCTGTGCATAACCTTGTGCAACTAATCTAGCCTTGTATAGAGTATTGCCTCCCTCTAAATTTTTAATTTTATATATCCACCTAGTGCCAATGATAGTTTTGTCCTTTGGTGCAATTGCAGGTGTAAATACATCTAATCCTTGTAAACTTTCCATCTCTTTTGTCATTGCTGATTCCCATTTTTCTTTTTCTTTAGGAGGAAGTTTTAACACTTCCTCATATGTATTAGGTGTCGTTGATTCTCCATTCATATGCATTATATAATCCTTGTATTTATTTGGCATTTGATTTCTGGTATTTCTAATTGTTTTTTCAGGTTTACTATTATTATCATGCAAATATCTTGCTTCCTTTTTTGTTAATGTATCTGTCTTTATTTTGTGTTGACTGTTTGTCCATGTTTTGGTTTTGTTTCTATGTTTGTTGTCATTTTGCTTTTCTTTTCTTTTGGGGTTTTGTACCTGTGTTGTTGCTTGGGAATATTTCATTAAGATGTATTTTAGACCAGTTGGCCTGTTCATGGAACACAGCTGTTCTGGAAACTATAAATTTGTTATTATTATCAATGAATCTGTATCCTTTTGTACCTGTCTCATATCCCATAAATCTAAGTCTTCTAGACACATTTTCTCCTTTTCTTCTTAATTGTTTAGGTATGTGTACGTCTGCAGTGACTCCAAATATGTGCATGTGTGCTAATTTTGGTTTCCTATTATACATCACTTCATATGGTGTCTTATTTACAATGCTGGACCAAGTTCTATTTTGTGTGTAATTGGAATATTGTAGGGCTTCTGACCAGAATTGTTTGCTTAAGCCAGCATCTTCCAATGTGCATCTAATCATGGTTTGTAATGTTGAGTTCTTTCTCTCTGCAACTCCGTTCTGGAATGCAGAAAATGGGCTAGATGTGTAATGTAACATTCCTTTGTCCTTCAGCCATTAGGAGAATTCCTTAGACATGAATTCACATCCCCTATCTGTCATGATTTGTTTTATTTTGATATTGTGTTGTGTTTCTACTCGTTTGTAAAATTCTTTAAATTTCTGAAAAGTTTCATCTTTATGTTTTAATGTGTAAACAAATCCATAACGACTATAATCGTCCACAATGGTTAAGAAGTAACGTTTTTTATAAGTGATTGATGGAGTTAGTGGACCAACCAGGTCCATGTGTACTAAATCAAAAATTTTGTTGGTTGACCTTGTTGATTTTCTAGGCCTGGAACTAGTTTTTAGTTTTGTAGACTTACATACTGAGCATTCCAAATAGTTTTCACAATTTTTTATTTTAACACCTTCTGCGTGTTCAGTCATCTTTTGTACTACAGGAAAACTGGCATGTCCTAACTTCCTATGTAAAACATGAGCACACTCATCATGAATTGGCTTACCTATTTTTGGTTTTTTCTCATTATGAGTATCCTTGTGATTATGAGCTACTTTACATTCATCATTGTCACTGTTACTAATGTTTCCATTATCTAGTTCAATACAATCTTCCATATTTGAATCAATGTTGTGTAACCATTTCTCCTTAGTTATTAAATAAGGTAGGCCTCCTTTAATCATTACTGTACCTATATCTATTTTATTTTTCTCCAAAGTCGCTTTTCCTTTTGAAAACACAATATTAATATCTGAATCTCTGCTTAGTTTTATGGCACTTAGTATGTTATGAGGTATTTCAGGTATTAGTAATACCCCCTCTATTTTTCCTAGGCCAGGTAAGGTTACATTCCCTCTACCTATTACTTGGACTTTTTCTTGGTTAGCTACCTTTATTACAAATTTATCTTCTACAAATGAAGATAATATACTTTTATTATTAGTGGTATGATTAGTTGCTCCAGAATCAATAAGCCAATTATTGTTCTCAGTTTGTTGTATGTTAGTGTTGTCTTGTTTGTTTAGTCCATTCAGTGAACCAGATTTTCTATCCTTTGAATTATCTCTGCCCCCTCTATGCTCTTTATAATTTGGTGGGCTTCTATATCTATGTCTATTAATGGAAGACTGTCTATAGTTGTATTTATTTCTGTGTTCTGACCTATGTCTTTCTTTTGAAATTTTAGGGCAATCTCTCCTATTGTGTTCCTTGGATCCACAGTTGTGGCATCTAAATGTTTCATGATATCTTTCTTGAGAAGCTACCTTTCTATATGGTTTGTGTTCTATGTGATTGTTAGAGCGACTCCTCCTTGAATTGTCTTCAGCTATTAACTTATTGGATAGACTTTCTATGGATAAGTATCCTAGATTGATTGTGTCTAAATGTGACATATAATTATCCCATGATGGGTCAAGTGAGTTGATGATAACACTTTTCATCGTTTGGTCTGAAATCACCTCCCCCCTTAAATGCAGTTCAGCTCTAATTTTGTTTAAAGATATTAAATGTTCACTTATGGAAACCCCTGGTTTTATCCTAGAAGAAAAGAAATCTTTAGACATTCTTGTGGTGGTAGCTACACTATCACTGTGAAACAAATTGAACATGCATTGAATAATTTCTGAGACAGTCAGATTTTGCTTAATGCTGTGATACATTGCTGGAGATACACTAGAAATTATTAAGAAAAATGCTCTATGGTGTAAGCAGTCTAGCTTTAGAGTCCAAGGTCTTTTTGGGGGATTAGTGATAAAAAACAGTAAATTTTCTTTCATAAAGACAACCTGGAGCTGCTGATACCATTCTTGTAAATTAATGCCATCTATTCTCAGCTTTGGGAAGTCACTGGGCAAGTTTCCGACATTATTGGGTCCATTACTTACAACCGGGGGTAGTCCGTGGTCTCGTAAATGCTGGAAATTACAAAACGGCGTGGGAATGCTCGCAACGAGTCTGCATGATCCTTTCAGCAACTCATGTCTTCCTGGGCCGTCTGCGTGGTCTTGCGCATGCGCGTTGCTCATTTCATTCCTGGAGTCGTCGTGAGAGGTTCTCGTCGTTGCGGCTCGCTCGCTTTGCTCCTCCTCGGATGAATCGGTCTCCGGCTCGATCTTGGGAGTCCTGACGATGGCGGTTGTTCTTTTTCTTCTTTTGAGAGCGTTGGTGCTTGCATCGATCTGCAGTGTGGGGCGGTATCTGCAGGGCTCTCTGGGTTCAGGCGTCGGTGCTCTCGTCGTCAGGATGGGAGCGGGTAGATTTTGAGGCGTTGGCATGTTCGCTTGCCTTCTAGTTGATTTTTTGGTAATCTTTAGTTTCGGTCCAAATGCAGCAAAAAGTGTTTTCATTGCTGACTTTATTTGTGTGTCTGTTGAATCACCTTCACTTTCCGATTCTGATCCTTCTGAGGTGTTTGACTTTTCTTTTTCATTTTCGTTATCTAGTAATGTCCTTCGCGCCAGAAATTTTGAATCAAGTTTTCTGATTGGCTCTGCTTCGCTCACCCTGGAGGTCTGTTGAAACCAAGATGGCTGCCATTCGAAATTTTGCGCGGGATCACCGTTCTTCTTCTTCACAGCGTTTTTGTCTGTAATCGTATCACTCACTATTTTTGAATCTTTTGGCTTTTCAGTAGCGATGTGCTTCTCTCTCGCTGCTCCGCTGTTTTTCAGCATATCTTGGAGGTTCGCGATGAGGCTTTCATCGTTCTTCTGGCTTTTTAACAGTTTTAGTATCTCTGACCTGAGTTCGTTGTTTTCTATTTTGTTTTCCTCTCGGTCATCATTTTCATTTATTATTTCTTCGTCTTCAGTGGTGTATTCTTCAGATTCTCTCGAAATCGCATTTGCGGATTCATCGATTATTTCTTGATCCATTTCCATTTCTTTGCTGTATGCCCTGGTGTTGGGCCTATCTCTCTTAGACATATTTAAGTTTTTATTGAGTCAATTCAACCATCCTCTGCTACCAGCTTGTTGCAATATTTTCAGGATCAGACTCAATAAATCATTTAAGAATTAAGAGTTCAAATATATCTCTCTTTATTTACATGAGGCATTCTATATTCACTGAATATTCACAGATAGAAGCAAGGAATGAGAGCGTGCAGCTCCTTATATATACAATGGGTGGAGCTAGATATGGGAGTGGTGAAATATGAATACATTAAGAAGTGAAGAATAAATTAACCCCTGATATCCCGTTCATATACTATTTACATATTGGAGAATAAGGCATTTACTTGTGACATTCTGCCTTTTTAATATTTCCCAAAATATTTCATTCTTCTAGGAAAGGGGTGGGTGCTAACGTCCTACAACTGTTTAAATTTGTGAACCGGCCAAATACTCTGTTCAAAGAAAATACGTTGTATGTTTGTATGTGTGTTTCTAATTATTGCTATTTATTGCTATTTGTTCTCTTTTATTCTTTAAAGTTTAACAATTCATTCTTTATCTTAATATCTTAATATTTGTTTGGGGTTGGCTTTCTTCCCTTTCATCTTTTTTATTGTACAGCAATCTTTCTCCTCAAACCTACCACCTCTGTCTTTTCTTTCTTACTTACTTTCTCTTCCCCCCTTCTTCTTCTCCCTACTTCCTCTTTCTTTCTCCTTCTCCTCCTCTCTTCCTCCCTCTCTTACCTTCACTCCTACTCTAATTTCCCTTCCCTTCTTTATCCCTCTCTATTGCTGTATCCTTTTATGCATATGGACTACTCAGAGGGCTGAAAAAGTTATTTTTGACTGGTCCTCGCAATTTTGACCAGTCCTCGAACTTACGACTGTCCTCACATTTTACGTTTTTTGCCCTATCTTGTCACCATGTTGAAGAGAAGCAGTAGTGAAATGAGTGACATGGTTGTTAAGAATGCTGCACAGGCATAAATGTGAGGATGGTCATAAGTGTGAAGACCAGTCAAAAGTGCGAGGACCTGTCAGAAATGACTTTTTTCAGCCCTCTGAGTAGTCCTTATACACATAGCCATGGCCACCCAGTCACATGACCAGCCAGCCACGGCCACTCAGTCACATGACCTCCGAGCCACGCCCACAAAATAAGCCACACCCACAGAACCGGTAATAAAAAAAATTAGAACCCACCCCTGGTTGGGGGTCACCACAACATGAGAAACTGTATTAAAGGGTCGTGGCATTAGGAAGGTTGAGAACCACTGTCCTAGAGGAAGCAGTCTGACTGCCCTTTCCACACAATGACCATACTTTAGAGGCTCTGGGATGGTATGTTTATATATATACAGTATATATTTTTGTGTATCCATTCAACTGGGAAATCAGTGAAAGTCTTGGGGCTGGCAACATTTTCCATGCATGTGTGACTGCCTCCCTCTATTTCTATTGAAAACTGCTTTATGCTAGATCAGATTATTCCTCCATCTGGCTGATTTTGGTCTGTTCTGATTGGGAGCTTTTCCAGAATCTTCAGCAAATCTTTGAAGACCTACCTCTCAAACTAAGAATTTTGATCTTAACCTCCAAGGGATGAACAAATGTACCACATACATACATACATCTCTAAAGAATGAAAATCTCAGTGGTCTTTCTTGAGGCTTTGTATTGATAATTTGGCTATAAGTATTTTCATCGGAAAAGGTATTTTTGGAAAAAATAATAATTTGTACATTGCCTTACTCCAGAGGACTCTGGATGAAAGATACTTTGAAACACCAATAAGGTGGGAGCCACCTGGATCTCAGGAGGAATCTCATTCCAGAGAGCAGGTGCTGCAATAGAGCAAGCATTCTTCCAAGGCCTGGATAGATGGCATTGCTTAACTGAAGGAACCTGGAATGTGTCAAAGCCATCAGTTCAAACTGGCTGGGCAAACACTGGGGGAGATAGGCAGTCCTTCAAGTAAACAGACCTCATACCATGTTTATTATTCTTGCTTGTCTACCAGATAATTGAAGCCTTTTCTATCACATAGTACATTTGTGCAGAAAAAAACCCCTCAATATATTTAAAACCCATATTTTCTCCAATTCATTAAGTCAATAACCTGTACAGTAGGATTGAAACTAAAAGTCCCGAGGAGAAGAAAATTGCTACGTAGTCATCTTATTCTTATAATTATCCCAAGTGGGTAAAGTTGCTTTAATAATCAGATATTCTTTCCATGTATCCTGTAATCTTTACCTCTCTCCAAAAGATACTTAACAATACAATTTCATGCATGCCTACTCACAAATAAATCCAACTGAGCTCCATAGGATTTATTCATAGATAAATGTCACTTCTTTGATTCACTGCTTCATATCGTTTGTGTTTCCTTGTATTACTTTCAAAAGTCAGGACTTTTTAGAAAGTGGATTTAATTATTCTGAACTACTTATCCAGGTATTTCTCTATTCAGAATAAATGTCAATATTTAAATAACAGAGATAAGTATATTACCAATTCCAATAAAACCCATTTCTTGTTACAATGTTAATTTTTATGAAAGCAGTGTCAGCTATACAAGATAAAGTTAATTTTCAATACATGTCTAGGTACTTAATCAGAGACTATAAAAATAAGAGTATTATACCTGTGTTTCTCTCCCTAATAGCTCTCTCCATAATCTGAGGAGTTGTAGAAAAATCTATATGATGGAAACAGATGGATGGTCTTATCTGCATTTTCCAGCTCTATTCTGCCTGACCTGATGGGTACAATCAATAGGGCACTCAACAGGAAACAAGTAAACAACTTCAGTGTTCGTTCAATTTTGCATTCACTTATCTTCAGTTACGAGATAGCTCTTGTTTGGATGGGAAGGACGATCTTTATCTGCAACTTGTGCAATTGGAGACCCCTGTAAATTTGATATAAAAAAGGAGGTTAAGATTCATAGCAAGAAGATGCACTCCTCTGAACAGTTTGGTGATTCATAGATACAGTCGTACCTTGGTACTCAACTGTTTTGAAATTCATTGAATTTGGTACTCAATGCATTTTGATGTGAATTTGATATGAAAATTTTGGTACTCAAAGCACAAGCTAGAGCTTGTCGGTGTCGGGTGCCTTGTGACTCACTACGTTATTCCTTATGGGAAAAATCTGTTGGTACTCATCATTTTTGGTACTCATTGCATCTCCCAGAACCAATAAACAATGAGTACTGAGGTACCACTCTATATCTAAATTCAGCATCATTCACTGGTGGCTAAAGTAGCTGCTGTGGCTTCAAGGCCTTATATAGAGACAGAGTGACCTGGACAAAGACTCTCACAAAATGATTATTTGCACCCTGATACTTTCCTTTTGGAGCTATTAGAACACATTTTACTTGGAGGTGATTTTGAAACCAGTCCAGTTATTTCAATTAACTCAAAACAGGGCAATTAAACTCCTAATTGAGACTGATATGCTTACATTAGTCCCGTGTTTTGCTGTCAACATTGGCTTCTAGGCCATTTACAAGACCAATTTAAAGTGTTGGCATTGACTTACAAAATTCTCATTGCTGTGAGGTCAGGCTAATGAAAGGAGCCTTGCATTCCATATATACACATAGTAGAACCTCAAGTCTTTCAGCTGAAGTTTTCTCTAGGAAGGTGGCTGTAACAGAAGGATATTGTCAGGTCCCAGATATTTCTACAGGGACTCTGGCATTTTGGTGGGAGGAAGGGGAGAGGAATGGAGTGATCTGTATATGATGTTTCTGTTTCCAGTTTCTGTTTCCTGCATTACTGTGTTAATCTCTATATGAAGTCTCTGTTTCTGTTTGCCTGCAATGATGTAGTGTGGGAGGGATTTGGTTAGCATTGCTTTAAATAGCTGGTTTTAAGTGAGAAGCTTCAGTTCTTGCCTATATCCCTTGTTATCACAAACCTTTTAATAAAAGCTCCTTTTGGAATAACTGCAGTTTCAAGAGTTCTGATTTCTTGGGAAGATTGGAGAGGCAAGACCTTACAGATATTTTTAGTGGAGACACCTTGTCTTAAGAACATGATACCCAAAAGAGTTTTTCTGTCATGTACAGTGTGGACTTCCTGATTTTTTTTTAAAAAAATTCCAGACATGTTAAGAGCTGCTGTGGTGTTTTAGGATGTCAGTGGTTTATTGCTAATTTATTGTGCTGATTTGATGCTAAACCTTTATTATTAATTATTACTATTACCTCTAATTCTCTCTTGTTTGTTGTGCTGTGGTTTTGCTATTGTTTTTAATTAGAAAATTCCTATTATTGCTCTGTCAGTCAATCAATCAATCAATCAATCAATCACAAATACCTTTCAAAATAGGCACAGTGTGACACCAATATCGGCAGGAGATTGCAGCCTGACAAGGTAAACCAGATAAGAAATATAGGCTACATTTATCTAAAATATTTATCTATTCATTGCCTTAGTAATGGATCTTCCCTTTGTCCGTGAAGGTACTGTACTGTCTACAGTACACTTGAATTCATTTCCACCCCACCACCATCCTCCCTTTTCATGTAAAAAAAGGAGGTTGGTTTAGTAAAGACTGATATCCCAGTGTAAGAAATTCATGAGAGATCTGGCAGAGAAAAGGTCCAGCTGCTGTCAGAAACAATAAATAAGAAGGTAGGGTTTAGAAGTTGGAAAAGAAGGAGTCATATTTTTTTTGGCACCTAAAACTGTTAAAATTTTTTCCATCAGTGCAGTTCTTTTTTGTCAGCGACAGCAAAGTCTGTCCCTCCAGAGACCAAACTTTTTTTAAAAATGGAAGTAAATGGGATATCTGAAGGGAGAATCACACCTCACCTTGCTAGAATTTTCTATATAATTCATACATAAGTAAACAAAGCATAGGCAGTATGATAAGCAGTAAATCTGTCCCCTTCTCATTAACCTCCAATCTCCTATAGAATAATTTTGATGTTTTTGTTGGTTGTTGTATTGTGTTCATCATCATCATCATCATCATCATCATCATCATCATCATCATCATCATCATCTTAGCCATTGTCTATGGACTGCAGGATGAAGGCCTCTTCCGCATGTTTCCAAACAATATGCTCCTGAGCTTTCTTTTTCCAATTGGGCCCACAATACTTGCTGATGTTGTCAATCCATCTTATTTTAGTTCTCTTTCATGGACACTTTTTATGAAGTGGGATCCATTCTATGACTGCCTTGCTCCACCTGCCATCAGGTCTTCTTGCTATGTGACCAGCCCATTTCCATTTCAATTCTTTTACTATCTTAATGATATTGTACACTTTTCTTTGTTCTTTAATCCATGTGCACATCTTTCTATCTTGTCTTGTAATGCCACGCATGTATTTTTCTATGGCTCTTTGTGCCACTTGTAGCTTTTGTATCAATTGTGAAGTTAGTGTCCATGTTTCACCGGCATATGTTAGAGCAGGTGATTGAAAACTTTTCTCTTCAGGCATAGGGAGAAGTTGTGCTTGAAAATTATGCTTAGCTTGCTGGATGCCTGCCAACCACATTTTTTTTTTTAATTTGATTTATATGCCGCCCTTCTCCAGAGACTCAGGGCGGCTTACAATGCGTTAAGCAATAGCCTTCATACTTTTGTATATTTTTATACAAAAAATATATTGCCCCCACAAACTGGGTCCTCATTTAACCTACCTTAGAAAGGATGGAAGGCTGAGTCAACCTTGAGCCTGGTAGGAGTCGAACCTGCAGTAATTGCAGGCAGCTGTGTTAATAACAGGGTGCTTTAAACCACTGTACTACCAAGGTTCTTAACACATTGTTCAATTTTCTTTATTGTACCACGTTCCATTGAGATTGGCCAAGGTATATGTAGTGGTCTACTATGTCTAGTTCTTCTCCATATATATAAAAAATTCTTCCAATATGAAAAAACAACATATATTATTCTACATATGACAACGGCGGCAAGATTGGCATTTGCGCAATGTTGGAGAAGTTCAAACATACCCTCCAAAGATTTAATAATTAGAAAGGTATTAGATTGCGCTGAGATGGATAAAATGACATTGGAACTGAAAGGACTGATAGATTTGGACTTTTACGTAATATGGGAGAAATGGTATAATTGTATTGAAGATAGAAAAAAAGGGAAATAACAGATAGTAGATTTTGTAAAATTATATAGAGTAGAGGAGAACATTAGTGTGATGATATGTAAATGGTCACAGTCATGCACAAGAGTTGAATAAGAATTGTTTAATTGTTAAAACCCAATAAAAACTGTCTTCCTTTGGTGAATTTATTAAACATAGCCTAACTCTTTTTCAGATTTAATTTTAAGCCAAATGGTTCTCTTGCTTTGTGCAGCTCTTGTATATGTCTTTGCAGCTCTTCTGGGTCTTGTGAGAAGAGAACAACATCACCTGCAAATCTTAAGTGATTTAAATAGGCACCATTGATTTTTATTCCATCTTTTGCCCAGTCTAGTTTGTGAAATACTTCTTCAAAGCAAACTGAGAAAAGGATAGGTATTATCTTGTCGTATACCTCATGCTATGTTGATTTCCATTTTAAATCATTAAGGCAAATTGTTACCATTGTTTCTTCATATATTGATTGTAATAAGTTTACATAAGCAGTGTCTATGCCTTGATTGAGCAATGCCTTGATTATTGTGTGCTGGAATACTGAGTCAAATAGCTTTTCATAGTCAATGAAAGCCATGCACAGAGATATGGAGTATTTGTTGTGCCTTTGTTCTGCCCCAGCTACGGACCCCAAAGAACCAGCACACACAAAGTCTGTACAAAACTTAATTTACTAAAATAACTCAAACAAAGGCTGTTAATAAACTTTCTTAACAGCCTACAAGAAACCAAAGATAAGATAATCACAATCTTACTATGGTTGGCAGAAAGCCCAGAAGCAATTTGCTGAGAATCCAGACGCAAAGGAGAGTGAACTAAAGTTGTTCCCTACAATTTGCTTCAGTTGGCATTCCTCCTTAAATAGTCTAAGGAAGTGGCCAATTAGCCCCAAGCTTTATTCTCAAAGAGACCTCCTCCTGAGGTGCCACTCCTGCCTTTTGGCAGCTCTGTGCGCCTGTGCATCGAGAAGAGGCTCCTCCTCTTCATCCCCTTCACTTAAAGGAGCTTCTGGAGGTTCTGAAGGCCCTGGCTGAGTCCCTGCCTCTGGCACCACATCTTCTCCAGCTCCTCATTGTCTGACTCGAGTGCCAGCTACACAGGCTGTTGGCTCAGCACCACACCAGCCTCCTTGTCGTCAGAATCAGCTACAATCTGCACAGGCCGCTGACGGGCCACAACAGCCTTTCAATGACTTGCTGAACAACCTGGATGTGATCTATTGTGCTGTAGCCACTTCTGAACCCTGCCTGCTTCTTTGGCTCTGCATCATTTAATGTTCTCAATATTTTTTTTTTTGCTATTATCTTGGTGAAAACTTTGTAGATGATCGAAAGAAGGCTTATTGGGCAATAACTCACTTAGGCCTTGGAAACTGAAGTGGCATAAAATAATTATAAATAAACAAACAAACAAACAAACAAACAAACAAATAAATTCAAAGTACCGGTAGTTGTCCTGCTATGTGTTATATTTAACAACTTTGCCATGATAAATTTCTCATTTCTTTTACCCTGAAGCTCTTTTCATTAAATGTCATATACCAAAGAATACAGAAAATAATATGATTATCTCTTTACTAATAATAATCAAACTTCATGTAGACTTTGCAAACCAAAGACTTGAAAAGTTTTCAAAATATTTATTACATATTTCTAACAGTAGTGGCAAAATAAATTAAGTCTGTCAGTTTAAGTTTAATATTGTTTAAAGTTGTTGCTTAACTGCTTCCTATGTCCAATTAAATTGACTTTCTGCCTTCACTATAGAAAAAGATATGCCTTCTGTAATTACAAATAAAGATTGCACCTGTACTGTGGAAAATCATCAAGATGAAGCAAACCAATTTGTTAGGTTTCATTAAACATGGGAAAGGTATTTTTTAGCAGTTTTTCCAAGCCTTTGATGATGAATGGCAGGGGGAAGAACGTGGGCGAAGAATGAGAATATCCTCCAGAAAGGAAAATTTGGAGCTGACCTTTAGGAAGGTATGAGGGACACATTAAGGCAGGAAAAAAGGCGTGAGTCATTAAGGAGTGATTTGCAGAAGAAATTTAGAATCCAGAGATTGAAAGAAGTATGAGAAAGAAACTTAAAATAAACCTGCCTTCATTTTATTTAATGTAAGATGTGCTAGAGGAAAACTTGGATGAGTTATCAAGATTGATATCAACCATTTGAGGTAGGTCAGGTCAAGAAATAGATATAACAGGAATGCTGCTTTATTGTTATAGGGCAGGGATGTCAAACTCACGGCCCATGGGCCAGATGACTCATGCGCTGGCTCACCCCCAATTTAGTGAAGGGAGAAACGTGACAACGTGACATCACATGACGACAACGTGATGCTGCGAGTTATAGGGTATATAGGAAGTCCTCAGGATACAACTGTATTGGGCTTATCCATTCCATTATGGTTGCATGTCATGATAGCCATCAAGTGAAGCATCGCACTTAATGATCCCCTCATCCCTGCTATCTCCAATGAATTGTGAAATGAATGGATGGGTTATTAAGTGGAGCACAAGGTGCCTCAGGAATGGGGGAGTCCCTGAGAAGCCTTACACAGGCCTTTGCCCATCTGCCTCAGTCCCCCAAGACTTCCCCCACTCCATGGGTCACCTTGAGCTTTGCTAGCTATCCCTTGGGTCCCCACAGACAGAACAGTCAATGTGTTGTCTATAGAAGTGCATTCATGTGCAAGGCAGCTGTGAAAGTCTTGAAAACAGCAAGGCAAAACCTTTCATGATTGCATTGGTGCTGTATGTTAAGGTGTTTTGCTCATGCCAATGAACTTTATGAAGTACTTTTTTCTATGCTTTCCACACTCCACAGTATGCCACAAGCAAGTAGAATGTGGGTGGGAGCAAATTAGATAGTACACGGGTGTCAAACTCACGGCGTCACATTGTCGTCACGTGACGTATCATGTTTTTTTCCCTTCATGGGATTGGGATGGGTATGGCCTGTGCATGATGCATCTGGCCCACCGGGCTGCCAGTTTGACACCCCTGAGATAGTAGATGTTGGTCAAGTTGGAAGTATGCAAAGAGAAATAATCTGTAACTAGAAGCCTAAACTCCAAATTGCTTCTCAAGTGAACAAACTTGAGCTGGAAGCTTTGAAAGGGAAGTCATCATTAATTAATTCCATTCTGCCTGCTAAGAAGTTTATCTAAATGATCTCCTTGATTTTCATTATGTAATGGATTTTATGTATTCATGATTTCAGCTCCTCCTTCTGCAGCTTTATGTGTGCAACAGAATATTTCATTAGCAGAACTTTCATTATCTCTTGTTATAGATCACTACGCTTTCCTAGAAAGAATAAAAGTATTGCATACTTCAAGGTTCTTCCATTGCTTATGCCTTTCTATGGGGTAGGAATTAGATTTGAGTGAAGATTTTATTTATTCTAAATAACTATTTTTAATATCAAACCCATGTATTGCATCAACTAAAAAATTAAATATAATCAAATGATTAATGAAACAGAAAAGATCATGGATTTATATTACCTATTATGTTACCTATACAATTCATACATGCTGAAGGATTTTATTTTGAATCAATCTTCAGATAATGTTGTGCAAAGCTATTTTCTGAAATAAAAAAAAGTATCCTATAATTAGCAATTTCTTGATTCCAGATTTTATTTTGCTTTTTTGCAATGCTACATTCAGAGTCTAATACTTAAATATATACTAAGGGTCAACACATTTCTAATGTATTCTTATTTTAACTCATAATCATCTAAGGGCATGATTTATCTTAATCATTGATGCGTAGATGAACCACTGGTAACACCGATCCATGTTTTTGAGTCAAAATACCAACTGAGGGCCTTTTCAAGGAAATTGTTCCACGTGGCAAGCAGCTGCATTTGCTATGTCATCTCCTGTGCTTTCAGCTACTCAACTGTAGCAAGAAAAACACAGAAAATTAAATAAATTTCCCATGGCTGAAATCACAGAAACTTTACTACGTACTTGTAATCTTTTTTTCCCATCAGGCTTCCTCCACATACTTTGTCTCCCTGCACCATCAGGGAATGAAGGCTAATATTATTATTTTTTTTTTTAAAAAAAAGGACCAATAAATTCAGATTTCTGCTAATTCTCCCCTGATTCATTTATTTAGCTCCAAGTCACTATGGGCTCTCCATCTGTAAATTATAAATAAGAATAATATGGTGGTACAAACTATATTTCTGTGTAATTAGAATATGTGATTTAAGTTACAATAAATTTCCTAGTTTTTGAGGAGTTCCTGGAGTTTCAGCACCCTAGTTAGCAAATATATTACGTGAAATAACTCAGTATAAAAGACTGCATGGATGATTTAAGATACCATTAAAAAATAAATAAGTAAAAAAGTATTGTGATAGACTGGCAGTAGGGGATTGTGCTGTGTCATTGTAATTAAAATAAAAGGTGGGGCAATATATATACCTGGCTTGGACAATTTTTTGCTGTAATTCTGATTATTTCTTATAGCAGTTTTTTCCTTCCTTCCTTTCTTTTTTTGTTTGTTTTACTTTATAATAGACATTAGGAGCTCAAAACCAAGCCTGTCAAAATAGCATTGCTTTTTAAGGTTATTTTCTTCAGTACGGGCACTTGGAAAAAAACAGTGACATCTGGCAGGCTGTGTAAATAGAATCATCATTCTCGATAAAATGAAATTTCAGTGGACTTATGGCAGAAAAAAGTTGCATTGATAATGAAAATCATGGACATAATATCGCAGGCAGCAATGCTTTATGGCATTGAAATACAACACTTCCTTGGAGTATCAAATTTGGATTCCACCCCCCTGCCCTCAAACAAGATCTTGAAATACTTTTGAAACGTCTCCTGAGAAAGGATACTCAGAGAACCAACATTTGTTCACCAGGAAGAGAAATGAATGGATTCACGTTTAAATTGGACCTGCATATAAGGGATAAGATACTTAAAAGCTAGACTTCGAGACCTTTCGTTTTGTGAATGGATTCAGTACAACTCCATCAAGCTAAATTCTTGGTATAATAGAATTGCCTACATGCATATAACTATACGACACTTTTGTGAGTTATTTCATTTGCTGGCCACTAAATGAGATATTTAAAAGCCCTTCGGGGGATACTTTTGTATAAAAAAATTTATATTTCCTGGCAAGTGTTAAAAAAGAACATTGACATGTGATGGTTCAGGTTCATCATTCAGCTGCTCTACTTAAGTTCAATTGCAAGAGAAGGTGAACTTTTCCATTACTGTAGACTATACTGGGAAGTAAAAGAGAGAAAAAGAGATGTGGTGGGTCGGTGACCAAATTCTTCCATTTTTCCTAATGCCAAGTTTTTAAGCTAAGTTTTTAAAAATGGATGGATACAAAAATGCTTATTTTAAAATACCATGCTTTTCAAAATGAGCTATTTTATCTATTAAAAAGTAAATTAAATGAAAAAGGGAATTTGCTGATCAGTGTTAAAAAAAGAATAAAGGTTGTCCCACCCTTAGGACTATTCCTTTAGCAATCATTCAAAGTTATAATAGTAGAAAAAATGACTTATGACCATTTCAGAATCCCTGCAGTCATGAGATCAGAATTAAGGCACTTGACAGCCGGTATGTATTGATGATGGTTGCAGTGCCTCAAGCTCACATGATCACCATTTACAACCTTCTCAGTTGGCTTCCAACAAGCAAAATCAATGGAGGAAGTCAGATTTGCTTAATGATAGCATGATTCCCTTAATGACTAAGATGATTTGTTTAAGGAAAGTGGCAAAATAGATTGTAAAATCGGGCATGACTCACTTAATGATTTCTTCGCTTAGCAATGGAAATTCTGGTTACAAATATGGTCACAAGTCAAAACTACTGTATTTTTCAGAGTATAAGATGCTCCGGAGTATAAGACGCACCTTAGTTTTGGGGAAGGAAAATAAGAAAAAAAAAGCCTGCCTCTGCCTACCAGCATCCATTGGCATTCATCTGGCTTGTGTCCTGTCAGTGTGTGAGACTGTTTGAAAACTAAAACAGTACTTGCTGTGTGAGCAACAAGGAAGGGGACAGCAAGGAGCCTGGGTGTGGTCAATTGTTCTAAAGCTGCATGCTGTGCTGATCTCTGAAACTAAAACTGAAACTGAAATGCCTTCCTCTGGTTGTGTTTTGCTTGCTGCTGCAAACTCTGACAGTCCTTGCAGCAAATAGCGAACAGCCAGGTCAGCTTCAGAACATTACTGCAGCCTGATTCAGCATGAGCAGCTGATTGGCGGGTGGATCGGCCTCCCATAATACCCCCAATCAGCTGTTCCAGGCTGCAGGGATTGCCATAGACCATTGCCTCCTCCGTGCCTCGCGTTTTTGGCTACATTCGGTGTATAAGACGCACCCAAATTTTCATCCTCTTTTTGAGGGGGGGGGAAGTGTGTCTTATACTCTGAAAAATATGGGTACCTGTAATATCTTGAAACCGATATAGATGGGAAATAAATTCAACCCAGGCCATACATTTTTATGGTGCATAGGTTTACCATTGCTGGGTGGGAATTCAAGGAGTTGTACAACTTGATTACTGTTTCCATTTTGGGGGAATGGAATGCGTTTATGTCAGTGTTGACTCCGGGAGACTACCTGGGAAAGTTCCTGCATTTTCCTTGGCAAGAGTTCAGAAGTAGTTTGCCATTACATGTTTAATAGGGCTGAGATGGAGCTGGTTTTGTACCTACATAGGTCTAGAACTCACAGTTTCTAGGCTGAAGCTTTAACTGCTTGATAATAACTAATACTAGACTTGCATTTTACAGGAATCAATAAAGGAGAATATTTGTAGCTCAGGGTTGAAATGAGGAGTCCTTGGAGCTCTCGGAGCTTGCTTGTTTTCTTGCAGACATTTCATTATCCCAACTAGGTAACATCATGATTGCAATGAAATGTTTTCAAGAAAACAAGCAAGCTCAGAGAGCACCAAGGACCCCTCATACTACAGGAATATTCAAGAAGGCATGAGCAAACCTTTTGGGCTGGACAATAGCACTGCTTGCTACAGATAGAAATGGTGGCTGGGTTATAAAAGCCTCTTAGCTACAAGAGCTTTGTAATAGAAAAATCAGTGTGATAGCCATCAAACTGGAAACCAAACCAGAGATGTTGGTGGATCTGGACAGGAAGTTATGACTTGGTTAAACTCATCACAAAAATGTTTGATTGCTTTGCTGCATTAATATATTCATATTGCATACTGAGTGTTTCTACTGATAATGGTAACTGGCAAGTGTAAATAATTTACCAAAGCAATTTAAAAAATCTATTGCTACTGCACATGGTGGATAATTCATATGATGACAATTTTATATTATTAACATCTGTTATGGCTTCATAAAGTAAAGTTGAAAAGTGATATATTACAGCTTTGTTTGGTTGATTCCTAAGATTGGGAGACTTCTAGATGATCTGTTTGAATTAGCTTTCTTTTTAAAGAAGAAGGGACTCAGTAGCTCAGTGACTAAGACGCTGAGCTTGTTGATTGAAAGGTCAGCAGTTCAGTGGTTCAAATCCCTAGTGCCACGTAACAGGGTGAGCTCCCATTACTTGTCCCAGCTTCTGCCAACCTAGCAGTTTGAAACCACGTAAAAATGCAAATAGAAAAATAGGGACCACCTTGGTGGGAAGGTAATAGCGTTCCATGCATCTTTGGCATTTAGTCATGCAGGCCACATGACTACGGAGACGTCTTCGGAGAGCGCTGGCTCTTCAGCTTTGAAACAGAGATGAGCACCGCCCCCTAGAGTCGGGAACGACTAGCACATATATGTGAGGGGAAACTTTACCTTTTACCTTTTTTTAAAGAAGAAACATCTTCTTACAAAAAGAAAAAGGCTGACATTCAGGTTGGTGTAGTGCTTAAAGTACCAGGCTAGAAATCAGGAAACTATAAGTGCAACTCCCACCTTAGACTCAAAGCCAGCAGGCCTACTATGTTTCCCTGAAAATAAGACCCAGTCTTGTATTTATAATGGAGCTTATTTCCTGGTTAGGTCTTATTTTGGGGAAAACACGGTAGTCATTCCTTTTCAGCCCTAAGAAATGGACGAGGGCAAACCGTAACTGAAAATGTTATAATCCAGATAGCCATCAAGAGTCAAAACAGACTTGAAACCCCCAAAATAAACAAACAAACAAACAAACAAACAAAAAAAGGCTACAGGATTTTGTTTTTATTCTCAGCCTCCTCGAGTTTCCTGGTTCTTCTAATTTTTCTTAGTAGTAAGATTTTAGTTTTCACCTCTCTTGGAAATGATGGACGATACTGCCCCCCACAATCATTCTAAAACTTCTTGGCTGCTCATTTTTCCCAATTTGAAAAGACAGTTTTGATTGGCTATCAGCTGGAGAGATGATAAAACAATCAAACATACCTTTGACCAGGTTATAACTAATTAAGTGGAAACCATACCTTGCTTCAACCATTAAATATTCATCAGCATTCACCAACATTCTTTTTTCTTGGGAAAAAGATTTCCAAAAGCTATGGATTGGATTGGATTGGATTGCTTCCTGCTGATTCACAAAAACATAGATGGATTTTTCTTTATAGCAATGTATATCATCATATTCAATGTTCTATCTGTGATAGTTCATTGATAGAACCTATCAGGAACACTATGAATCACTTTACTTCCCAAAATGTCCTGATCAAATTCCTCTATTCTGGAAGGAGAAAACAATTTTCAAGTTATTATTATCTCAGGAACAATTCATTTTGCACATTCCTATTTACAAATCGCAATGACCCAGTGGTTCTTCTACGTTTTCCAAAACAGGTTTCCTTTTGATATCATAAAAAATATACATTTATATCTATCTGCCTATCTGCCTGTTTATCTATCCATTATCTATGCCACAAAAGTGTTATCTAGCAACTGTGCAGTTAAATTCTTATCATTTTGCAGAGCAAAATCAATTGCTTTGATGTGGGTTGTGATGGTTATTATTAGTGAAGAATGGGACAGTAAATCTATTGTCAGGACAAAATATGCAGTTTGCATAGCACTGGGAGAAAATGAATTGCAGCTCTTGTCAATACAATTCCAGTCCATCCTAGACTTCTTTTAAAAAAAAAATATGAAAAGATTTTACATATATAATAAGAAATTGCTTAATGCATTGTAAGCCGCCCTGAGTCTCCGGGGAAGGGCGGCATATAAATCAAATTTATATATATATATATATATATATATATATATATATATATATATATATATATATATATATTTCAAAGAAAAAAAGTAAAATTAAGAGAAAAAAAGAGAAAAATAAAACAAGGAGAAATGCAAAGAAAAAAGTTAATAAAAAGAAAATGAAAGAACAGAAAACATGAAAAAATATGTATATTAAGAAGTGGCTTCCAATCAGTTATACATACAATTTTAATCAAACCTGTATCATGTTTCATCACAGTTCCCTTTTTTCTGTAACCTCTTTTTTTTTCAAACCATAAGTCACAAAATCATTTTCTTTATTATGTAAAAGTCCATAAAGGCTTTTTTGGTCACTGATGAATGTCAATAATGACTTTTCTCAAATCAAAGAAGTCAGTTTGGCCATCTCAACAAGTTCTGTCAATTTCACTGACCCTTCCTCCATGGTAAGTAATGCCAAATTATTTCTGTTCAGGAAGTAGTTAGTCACTGCGCAGAACTCAATTGCTAGTTAGATAAACAGATAAAATGCAATTTAGCCCATAGAAGGAATATGGGCATGGCAAACATTTCAGAAAGGACCCTTCCTAGTTTCTTTGTCTGCAAAGACGACAGAGGAATAATGGATATTCAGACTTAAAAGATTCTGTTGATGTAATCTTAAAATAAAGTAGAACTAGTACTTCAGGGTGTGTTTTTTATCACACCTGAAGTACTGACACCTAGGTACTCTACACTGAAAGCAAAACATAATGTTTGGAAATATTTTTTTTAAAAAATAATGAATATAAAAGCAGCATTTAAAATTAACAACCAGTAGTATTGGAATTAAATGGCCAACTTCGACTTCTTGTCAGAAGGCTGAGAGAGTGGTATAGTATTGTATATTATCCCAAATATCTTTGGATTTTGAATGCCAAATTATGGGTTTTTTAAAATGGGGGTGTTTTAACTGTGGGCCAAATTAATTTAATTGTTTTTTAATATTGTTTTAATTTTTGTAGTTTCTGTATTTTATCTGCTGGCTCCAAGTCCTTCGGGAGAAGGGCGGTATACAAAATAAATTAATAATAATAATAATAATAATAATAATAATAATAATAATAATAATAATAATGATGATGATGCCCTCAGTTCAAATTAAGTACAAAAATGCATTAGAACAATTTTTCCTTATTTGGTGATCTCCAAATGTATTGGACTACCGCTCATGAATTCTCAGAAGAATTGGAGAAGATTTCACTAGAGACACAGAAATGCTTGCCCTTTTCAGTTATAGAAATGTTATCATCTTTATGAGTGCATTATGAAGCTGATGGCAAAATAACAGCAACACAGGGCTTGGAGCTGTTTCTTGTCTTGTTTGAAATCCTTGAAAGGCCTAATTATCTGTACTTTTCAGAGTATAAATTGCACCTTTTTCCCCCCTAAAAGAGGGTGGAAATATTTGTGCATCTTATACACCAAATACAGCCATTTTTGGCCTCTCGAAGCCCCGCCTCACTCATTCCATTTTTGCTCAAAACAAATCCGTTTTTTGTCCGATTTTTGCAAAAATGGAGGCGATTTTGTCCTCCCCCAGCCCCCAGGAGCACCCTGTAAGCCTCCCAAACCTTCTGCACACCCTGATTTTTGCAAAAACAGGCCTGTTTTTTTGTCCATTTTTGCAAAAAAAATGGGGCACTCAGCGGGTTTGGGAGGCCTGCAGAGTGCTTCTGGGGACTGGGGGAGGGCAAAAACGCCCGCATTTATGTGAAAAATGGATGAAAAATGGGCCCATTTTTGCAAAAAACAGGGTGCACAGAGTGCGTTTGGGAGGCCTGCAGAATGCTCCTGAGGGCCAGGGAGGGCAAAAACCATTTTTTTTTTCCTTACTTACCTCTTCAAAATCTTGGGGCATTTTATACACCGGTACGTCTTACAATCCGAAAAATACAGTAGGCTGACTGCTCAAATTTACAGGAAAATTGTAATCCAACAAAATGTTAGCTGAGATGCGTGAAAGAAATGAACCTGCAAAAAGTTCTTTTGGTTTGAGTCAATTAATTAAATTCCCAGTCTCTGAAGAAACAGCAAACAGCTGAATGATTGCATTTGTGGGAATATGTTTGTTTTCTGCTGATAGGCTGACCTTTTCTTTTACTTAGATATGTTCCTATGTGAAGACTATGTCGAAAGAAAAGGACTGCGGTCTTTTTGTTTTGGAATTAAACTGAAATGCTATTACTCCAATTGGGTTTCAGAAGGAATAGAAATTTGAGTGCAATAAACCATGGAATAAATGATGTCATCTTTATTTTAAAATAGTTTTAAAGAATTTCTGCCTTTGCTTCATGTTATATTCCATTACTTTAAAAGGATGGAGGCAGAGTGACAATGAATTATACTATTCCAAGGAGAAGCTTCTGAAAATTCTAATCATTTCTGATGGCATAAATCAGTAAAGAAAATTAATGACCAGAAAACTCTATTTTGCTACCAAAGGGCAAAAAATAATAATAGAAAATTACACATCCAACAGGTCTAAAATTACTGTTTTTCAGACATTCTTCTCATGATGCTCCAGTAAGCCTGTTGAGGACAATAAGTGTCTTTGTCCTCATCTATTCATTACACTTGAGGTTTATATAACATAGTGGTGCTTTCAGATGGAATAGAGTCATGTGGTGTGTATCCTATCTCATCCTCATAACAAGTGAGTGATAATTTAGAACTCAAGCAGAAATGGCAATGGAAATGAAAAATGCAAAGCCTGGACATATCCATTGCCTTTTTTCCTTTTTTTTCATAACATGCTTAGAAGCAAGAAATAATAGAAATGGCAAAGCCCTTATGTTGCATTGATTGCCACCTAAGAATTAAGAGCCTTTAGGAACCGAAGCAATAATTTAAACAGAATCTGAATCTGCATTCCAGGATGGAGACTGGTTGCTAGGAGACTGAAGGGCAGGATGACTTTTGGAATGGAAAAAAAAATGTAAGAAGAGGAAAAGAAACAAAAGATTCTCTGTTTATGGGTATAATTTAAAAAATGACTTATGGAGAGGAATTCTGAAATTTAAAATGAGAATGAAGGGCATGGATTATTTTCTTCTGGATGTTCATGTATATTTGATTTCCACTTTATCTTTGTATTTAATAAAAAAATTAAAAAAAAAAGAGAAAGTATTCACGTGTATAAATGAAGTCTGGACAAATATCTGCATATAAAGATGGTCTATTCTGGAAGTAAATCTATGGGTCTCATAGCCATGCTTTTTTTTTTCCTGTTAGGTTGCAAGAGAGAAATGACCAGCAAATGAAGGAGTACTTCAGAGGTGCTTTTTAGCTACATCGATTTAATCTTGAGTTTTATTGCAGAAGATCAGTGGGTAAATTATTTCATCTGAATGAAACAGGAAAGAAAGAAATTACTAAATTGCTTCTTTGTTTGCCATCCATTGAAAACAAAAAGGACATCCTGGGGGTTCAAAGGTTCTTGACATCTACAACAATTAGAGAGGAATGTTCTCAATACTTACAAAAGATGGGCAAATCAGTCTTTTCCCTTGATCAGTGACCCTGGAGAAAGCTTTAACCTTTGCATCCTTCATTCACTGATGTTATGTTAGTGTGACTGATGTTGTAGTTGCATGGCATTGTCTTGATGGAGGCTTTTACCATGTTTCTAAATGACTGCTTCATTAACTTGACATGTAATCCTATGAAATTAATTGAAAGTGTTGTAGCCCTATGTTCTGTCTAGTTTTGAATTTTAGTTAGTTTGTTTTTGTCTTTTTATAAGAGTCTAGTCAAAACTGGGGAGGAGATGGGATTGTATTCAAATGCTTTTTTTGTGAGCATTGATAGTATTAATTAGTAACAGTAGCAAAATTCCCAATAGTACTTACTGGTTAGGTTTATTACCATCTTATTATTTCACAATCCCTAAGATACCCATCTTACCTTTTAAAATATATGAAACCTTCTCCCAATCAGACCATAATTCAGTCCATCTTTTAATAGCAACACCTAAGAATCTGTATAAAGCCTGATGTTTCCTTCAAGTTGTCCATCCCTTTGGCAAACACAGATTTTATCCATATCAATTCAGTGAAGATTTAAGAACTTCCAAGCTCCCCATTGAAAGCGAATTTGCTTTTGTTGCCTTATAGCTCTTGTTCTGATGCATTAACTGATATTTTATTCACGTGATCCATGTTTGTCTCTGAACAAACTAGAAAAAATGCATGAAAGTTGTCTCTTATATCTACATAATAGAGCCATATACATAGCAGAAACTGAGTTGGATGAATTGCTTCAGAATTCACATGAATGAGTGTCTGGCTAACCTGTTCAAGCCTTCCATGTAGTTAATGTAATTCTTAAAGCCCCTGCATCTGTTTTCTATCAAGCTGAACCATTACAAAGAATACACACCCCTCTATGTAACAATGCTTTCTTCAGAAAGCTTATCAATAAAGTTAGTCATGATATTGCTACCAATGGCATTCATTCCCCTCTAACATAATGAGTTTACAGAAGCACCTCAAGAATGGCAAATTGAATAGATTTCAATCAAATACCTGTAATAGCTAATCAAATGATTAGCTATTACAGGTACAGTTGGTTTGACTCTTGTATATTACATTGTGTACACACACAGTTCATCAAATCATCTTCATTCTCAGTTTTGATGTCTGTGGGACCCTCCATCATCCAGGAATTTCAGTGATCCACTTTTGGAAAGAATATTTTGGTATCATTGAAAAAGAGCATATCCCTAATTTGAAGATCTAAAAATAATAATAATACTTTACATACTAAGATTGCGCCCAAGTATTAAAGGAATTAGAGGAAAATACAGATCAAATCCCAATTATCATAAATTCTTCATGACCAAATGCCCTTCAGATATGTTGGATTAGCTGTTTCTGAAATTACCAACTCTCAGGGTTAGTATGTCTGCAGGCTGTACATTCTAACAGCTGCCTTTCCAAGCCACCTAGACAACAGAATGAAAAAACTTGACTACCTCATGAGTCCCACTTTTTATTCTTATTAAATTTATGTGCCACCCAGCTCTCAGTGACTCTGGGTAATTTACAAGTTATTTGAAACATTAAAAACGACAAGGGATAAAAATGGTGAGATGACAAACTGGGTGGAAACAAAGGAAAATGAGCCAGGTTAAGAATTCTTAAATAAGTTACTATCTCTAAGTGTTGTGAATGTGTTGGATTCAGCTTCCTTTAAATATTGAATGCTCTTTTTCATTTCATGAATGTTGGGCATTTAGTTGTGAAGAGTTTATGATCATTGGGATTTAATCTGTATTTTCCTCTAATTCCTTTAATTGTATGATATAGTGAATTATTGAGCCATGTCATAGACCAGTGCATCACAAAAATACAGTAAAAAACTTGTTTACTGCATGGCTAGCAGTTCAGAAGGTTCTAAAATAAGCCAGCAAATAGATTTCAATTTCAAGTGATGATCAAGGTTCTGGAAAATGTCTCAGGTTTTATTCTGTCATCATTTCCTCCTCCTCCTCCTTGAAATCCAAGAGCAACTGAAAAGAAAAGTTGTAACTAAAAGAGTGATAGTAATAGGTGCTGACAAAAAGGGCTTTAGAAAAGAGAGTAATTAATATTTTTCATTTATGCTTTTTTAAGCATTATTCATGGGGAAATCTTTCACCCTTTTGTCTCTAATTAATGAAGGGGCAGATTGAAGCTGTTCCCAAATCTCTGAATGAACCTAAAATGGAAGCTGATTATTTTGGCAGCCTACAGTTTATTGTTATTATAATTTATTTCAGGGATTATCCATTCAGCAATGACTATAGCATGTTTGGGGACTCTGGTTATACATAAAATGCTGATATTCTTATAGGACTTTGTATTTCAGACCAGGGAGCTGTTAATTTATTCAGCACTGTATATTTAAATGTATGTTTTTCAAATGATGCATGGCTGAATTCTGGATCTCCAACATGTATTTGACTTTCCATATTCATATATGATAATTCAATACTGTCATCTACCTTTTTATATAAATCTGAGCATTCAGATGTGTTTGTCAGCTTGCTCTTCAAACCAAGATCCATGTAGCATAATATTTAATCTCACATAAAGTAGGAAACTAAAGCTTGATTTCAGTTCAATTTAAATTCTTAACTATACTACTGTCTCTCTGTCTCTCTCTTGTCTCTGTCCCTGTCTCTCTCTCTGTGTGTGTGTGTGTGTGTGTGTGTGTGTGTCTCCCTCTGTCTCCCCCCCACCCTCTCACACACACACACTTCTGTAAAAAGAGGAGAGGACAATCTCTAGTTTGTCTTTATCTTTCTTAGAAGGAATAGGAATGTGTTTCTATCATGTCTACTGAAAGTCAGCTAAGCCCAAGCTAAATCAAGTTGGAAACTAAGAGATTTGACCACAAGTAAGGATTAGTAAACAGTAGATGTGGTCAAGATTTATTTTATTTTATTGTCATTGATCTATTGTGGCTTTTTATGTATGCATGTGGTTTTTAATGTATACAGTATGTGGGGTGGATTTGGAATAAAGAAAGTGTGGATTACTAGATAGATAAAGTATTTAAATTGGAAATGCAAGTGACAGGCCAAGAGAATGGCATACAAAGGAATGATAGAATCTGGGAGAGAAATTAAAAGAGGAATTAGCCTAGAGTCTCTAAATAGTCATAAATGGACTAAATCCAACCTCTCTTGAATTCCATTAACCTTTATGTAACACCAAATTAATGCTGCTAGTTGAGTAAATTCTTGTGCACAGACATGATTAGTAATAAGTCAGTTTAACTGGAACTTCATGTATGATCCT
This sequence comes from Pituophis catenifer annectens, assembly GCF_029215685.1. NCBI lineage: Eukaryota > Metazoa > Chordata > Lepidosauria > Squamata > Colubridae > Pituophis > Pituophis catenifer. The sequence continues at coordinate 80,565,762 of NW_027256881.1, read as the reverse complement.
GTTTTTCACACCTGACATGAAACTAACTGAAGTTTAAAAATTCAGAGGGAAATACAAATTTTAAACCAAGAGAATTACCTTGATCATGTTTTCATATTGGATCTATAAAAGAGGCTCATTAAAGCCTGGAAGAAGCCTATGCAATGAGACAAAGAAGAATTGAAGAGATCAAATCCAATGATAATATTTGAATGAACTAAAGATTAAGATTTTCATAAGGTTTTCATTCCTTCATAAGAAGGAATATAAAGCTGGTTTATTTGATCAAGATTAAAATAAGATGTTTTCTAGTTACCTTTACAGATTTTTCTGTACATCAATACTGAAAAGTTCATATCTTTTCTCTGTGTGTGGCATGTTTGACTGTGTGTGTGTGTGTGTGTGTGTGTGTGTGTGTGTGTGTGTGTGTGTGTGTCTTCACCCTCTATAATGTTATAAGCAGATATATATGTGCAATGGGTTCTCTTCTTGTAACATAGAGGGTGAAAAGCTACCAAACATGATTATATATTTTTCTTTTTCTTTTGTTTATTTTTAAACTAAAATAAACTTTATTAAAGTGCCCCCCAAATATTGTTTTACACAAAGAATACAGTTAAAAAAGAATGAAAAACAAAAAAACTGTAACACAATTCTGTCAAACATGTTTATACTTTTTGTAATGAAAATTGGAAGTCATTTCCATATTTATTTCCATATTCATTTTCTTTTTGTTTATTCCACTCTTTCCCTTTTTTCTTCTCTTCTTTTTTTCCTCTTCTTTGTACTTTTTACTCGTTTTTCTCTCTCTGAGTTAGCTTGTATTACTTTTTGTTAATATAATCAAAATCTTTAATAAAATATAATCTTTAATAAAATTATGTAAGTATGAGTAATCATAGGTCTCCTGTAGCTCTAGAAACCTGTGTAAACTTCAGGATAATTTAGGCTGCATTTGGTAGTAATTTCAAAGCTTTTTGCGGGTATTAATTGCACTTTATCCAGCAGCTGCCATAAGAGATAATTCTGTCTCTGTTAGCTAACTAACAGAAAAGAAAAGAAGGGACAAAGAAAGGGGGAAGGAGAGAGTGTCAGAAAGATAGAGAAATGATTGCTTTACCTATTTAGGTTCTGTCTTCAATTCTTTTGGTACTGCCTTTCACTGACATGTGATGAATTCAGCATAGAAATGAATGAATTCATGGCCCACAACAGAGAAATAGCTTTTTACTCCTGATTTAACTGTTGATTCTTTACATCCAGAACAGTTATAGGCAGTGGTGGGATTCAACTAATTTAACAACTGGTTCTCTGTGCTAATGACCGCCTGGGTGAGCATGGCCAGGGGGTGTGACAGGCAGCACTCGGCCTCCTGCACCACCTGGGGAGCAAAAACGGGCTGTGGGGGGGAACGTGCCGCCCCCCTGTGCCTCATTTTGGGCTTCGTAGGCCTCTCTGAAGCCTCCTGGGAGTGAAAATGGGGACTCCTGGAAGGGGCGGGGCAGGACCAACCAGCAATTTAACTACCGGTTCGCCCAAACTGATCTGAACTGGCTGAATCACACCACTGGTTATAGGATAAGGGTAGATTATGGAATATTTCCATCACTTCTAACAGTATTTGAGAAGAAACGCTAATATTCTGTGAAAGATAGGTAGTGACCAAGTGCATTTTAACTAACATAAAATGCACCACGAAGAGGATAGATCCATGCATGTTGGGATTGAAATGGTGTTTGTTTTGAATAAACTGGTCAATCAAGGAGAAATCTGATTAAATTTAATGAACACTGATGGTTCATAAACATAAATATTTGATTGAAACAATGCTTTATAGAAGAGAGTGATTTTATTTTGATTGGAAACAAACACTGGTTTATAACAGAAGATTTGATTTCATTTTGTTTGAAATCAGCAGTGTTTCCTTAAGCATAAACTAATGAATGAATTAGAATAAAATATTTATTTATTTATTTTATTTTGAGCCCATTTTTTTTAAAAAAAATCCATCAGATAATAAATGGAGATTAACTAAGACTGAAGTGGATTTGTGAATCACATATTATTACATTTATTTAGATTTCAATAAAAAACTCAACCTGGAGCAAGTCCTTTCCTTCTACAGCTTTTTTTACCAGCTTTATGAGATGAAATAACATAGAGGATTTGTGACCTCTTCAAAAGTTTTGAGAGATACTCTCTCATGTGCTCTCTCTCTCTTTCTATCTTTCTTTCTCAAAATATCGATTCACTTGTACTACACCAGCAAATTATTGAACTTTAAGTCACTATGTTTTCATCTTCCACAGATTTTTAAGATTGCTGAAGTTTCCAAAGTATGTCCCATCAGGTATTTGGAACAAGGACTTTATCCACTTATCAAATATCCTAAGCATTTGTTGTACTTCAGCAAAGAATCTGTCACACTTTCTGCAACGTTCCTTTTGAAGCTTTTGTTCCATAGATCTTTAACATTACGGAACTTGTGCATTTTGCATTTGGGAAGGATGGCATGAACTGATTTTTTTTCCCTTTTGTTTTTGAATGTGTGATTGAAATACACATGGATGAATGATTCTCCTGGAATTCATGTTTTAAAAACAGGTTCATCAGAATGGATAGATGGATGGATGGTCCTGTAAGAAAGAATGAACAATTCAAGACCAGCAATAGACCCTTGGTCTTAGGAAGATGGCAGTGAACATGTCATATCCACACAAAGTTATATAAAAAGAAACACTTTATTCATCTAACTGTACATATAGATGTTTCCTTATGGCTAAGTAGTTGAGCAAAAAACTTAATTTCCCCATAGATTTCAGAGTGGGTGTCAAAATAAGAGTGGCATCACAGCAATCAGTGAAAGTTGTAAGTCCCAAGAGAAGTAATATAAAACTAGTTCTTTTAGCTCTATTTATTTATTTATTTATTTATTTATTTATTTATTTATTTATTTATTCATTCATTCATTCATTCATTCATTCATTCATTCATTCATTCAATTTATATGCCGCCCCTCTCCGAAGACCCAGGGTGGCATAGAAATTGAATAAATTTATGTATTATATAATTCATGTAGCTATTACATAATTCCATTCAATTAAACTTTCAAAGTCCTGGGTCCCACTGAACAGAGCAGAAACCCCCCCCCACACACAAACTCTTTCATTTATAATGAACTTATTTAGTTAAAGCTTCTTAAAATAATCCAGTCAGATTAATTAATTTGCTTTCAAACTTCTTCCAATCCTATTAATTACAGTAGGGGCCAAAATTGTGGAAACCTTTTGCGAAAAGTATATTTTTGAGGTTTGATAGCTAATAACACCGCTTTTTTTTTTTTTTGAGTTTCAAGATAATCATATTCTACTGCTAGAATGGCCTGGGAATAACCCAAACCTTAACCTAATTGAAAATCTATGGAACTGACTAAAGAAACGTATTAGTCAGAAGCGACCCAACAATAAAACCCAGTTAATAGAAGCAATCATTCAATCTTGGTTTCACATTATAACAGCTGCAGAGCTAAAAGACTTGGTTCACTCCACGGGAAGACATTGTAAGGCCGTAATTCATGCTAAAGGTTACCCAACTATTAACTGACATGGTGATAATTTTTTTATATCTCATTTTTTCTATGGTGATAATTTTTGTATATCTCGTTTTTTCTACGTTTCACTTTTCTTCTTTATACTGTAACTGATATTCTAATAGCAAATCCTTCATAAAAGTTATTGCATTACATTCTTGATTAAATTATCTTTCCATTGATATATAATTTTATGGTACTACTACTACAAAAAAAGTGGTGTTATTAGCTAGTTTTAGAAAATACACTTTTCCCAAAATGTTTCCACAATTTTGGCCACTACTGTAATTATGGATAAAAATTATTGTTGTTATCTAAAATTACATGTTAAATTCATGGAACTTTTTCACAGTGATCTAAATCCCTCAAAATTCCAGCCAATGTTAACTTTTAAAAAGTTCCACCTTCCCCTGGAGTTACATTTATTTTTACAAAGATGACTTTGGGTTTACAAAGATGATATTGGGTTTTATATTTTATATTATCCATTCTTTAATCTAATGAGGCACTTTTTTGCAATATCCTGTAAAAAGATGTGCTCTTAAGAAAATGTTTGTACTAATGTAAATTTTTTATTACTACTTTGTTCTCAATTTTTAAAATAAGTTTAAGATATAATTTCAGTTTAATTCTTAAAGTAAAATAATTATTTTTGACATTGTATATCATTATTAAGTCTGGACAATTTGTTCCTGTAAGATCAATATCTTTACAAGATTCATGAGCTTTTAATTTATTTTAAGTCTTAAGAGGGTACTAAACAATTTAGTTCAAATCATGAGCATATTGATATCTTGAGCTAAGCTCCTATCTGGCAAAGAATTGATTTATTACTTTGTCCCTTTTGTGTAAAAAAAAAAAAGAATGCTTGTCATGTCATATTGGTTGTTGTTTCACAAGGGACAACACTGATAGCTGCTGCACATACCCATTGAAAAGAGAGACAATTAAAAGTAGAGTTGATATGAATGTCCTGATACTTATGGAAGCAACTCCAGTGGTTGTATGAGAAACCCCACTGGGCCACATGGACCAAGAGGGTTAACCCACTATGGGGATCTCTCCCGGATATACTGCTTCAGTAAAGCAATATTTCCATTTTGAAAAGCAGATCTTTTTTATGCTGCTGCAACTGGTACCAAACAGATACGGTTCCTTGCTTCTGCTGATTCCATCAACAAAATATATTCTTTCTCTCTTATACTTGTCAATGATATTAATAAAGATATGTACTTATTTATGTTATGCTTCAGTAGAGAGCAAAAAAAATAATAATCTTGACACAGCCAGGTAAGATACATTATCAAAGCAACAAGGGAAAAACATAATTTGAAAACAAGCTGAAAATATGTAGAAGAAGATCCCACAGACACATCTCTAATTCACTGAACTATAAGAAGGGCAGAAAGTATAACACAATCAGAATTGCAAGATTATAGCCATTCTCAATAAAAGTAATCCTAGCCTTCCTGTGGAGTTGATTCTTGGTCTGGCCTATCTGGTGGGACTGAAAGCCCCCCCCCACTCTCTCTCTCTCTCTCTCTCTCTCTTTCTCTCTCTCTCTCTCTCTCTCTCTCTCTCACACACACACACACACACACACACATCAGTGTCAGAAATTGGGTCTTTTGGGATGGGGAAAAAACATGATGATTCAGCCTGATCTGGGCAGGTTCTCATTGGAAGAACTGGTGATGAATGTGGAGGGGCATAAGAAGATGGGAACCACCTGGAGTGATCAGAAGAGCCAAACCTCTGATTGCTATCTGCCATGAGGTCCACAAAATACAGAAGGAATTCAGCTGCCTCACATTTCCAGCCTGGTTTGCTGAATCCCAGATCAGGTTCCTGTTTGGACTTGTCAGCTGCATAGAAAAGGCAATCATCAGAAGATCACCACAGGACATGACACACAACCTCCAATTGGGCAAGAATAACTCATATTTCAGTCCAAAGAAGGTGCTGCCCCTGGGAGTGACTTTTGCAACCCTCCCCCCAAATTTGTTTGCAACTTTCCAGAGAGGTGAAACCCACAGTTTGAAAAGCTCTGATTTATGCTATTAAGTGCGGTAGCAATAAATTATGAATAGGTTAGAACTGCAGGGAGATCCACAATGAACATCTTGGTAAAATTTAAAATAGCAAGTTTGATGTCTCCCTAATGGGAGACTTTATGATTTATCCTTTTGAGTTATAGTGAAAGTATACTGACATAATAAAGATGGGTTACAAAGGGAAGCAATTTGACTGCATTTCAAAACGATTGAATGTAACACAAATCTTTGATATGTGTTTAACTGAATCCAGACATTGGGAGATTTCTCAGGCATTGATCTGTTTTGCATGTTAGATTCATCTCTACAATGTGATGAATTTCTTTCCTAACTTCTAAGAAGAGATTATTAGTATATAAAATAGAAAACTTTAGACATCCTTCTCTCTCTATACCACAAGTAATTTCATTAAAACACCTGTTATGCAGTTTGCAATAACAGAGATTTCTTGATTACTGTGGTTGATTCAAAGACATGATTAAGAAAGGCACTGTTTTAGGCACTGTTTAAGAAATGGATAAATTCATCCTTGGGGATAATTTATGCTGTATATGGAATACAGCATAAATTATGCTGTATTCCATACAGCATACATTAAGCATGTGGAATAACACTATTTTGCTATTTCTATTAATGACAAAATTAGTTACATATTGATGCCAAGAATCCTATATGGATATGTCAGGAGAGCAGTTCATTTTAGGTAAGCACTGTACTTATTTGGCTTTAAGTATTTTTTGTTTGTTTGTTTGTGTGTCTTTGAAATGGAAGCATCATTACTAAAATGGCATAGTTACCAGCCTTCTATTCAGGTTATTGCCAGAGCTGGTATCATCCCTTCATCATGGATAATGAAGTCACAGGCAGCATGCTATTGGAGTCATGATCCCTCCATTTTATTGCCAAAACAGGGAGCAATTGCAGATGCACAATTTTATTTGTGCCTGAAAAACAACAAACATATGTCCTGGTACATAGTATCTAAACTACTTTCTAAACCTGCTTCCATCTGGATGTATCAGAGTACAATTTCAATCACCTTTAACCAAGCTGACAGAAAATGTGTCAGGTTTATAATCTGACACCGTGTTTGGAAAGACTGTTCTGATTCATTAATCATATTTTTTCCTATTTGTTTTCAACACAATTCTACTTATGCCTGCTCAGAAATTTGACCTGTTGAAGTCAGTAGTGAATACTGTGGGATGATTATATGGCAGACAATATGTCAATTATAAAGCTCAGTCTGTATGCACCAATCATTCTAGCTTCTGGTAACGATTAATATATTTCTCCTTCCCTTTTGTGTCAGGTTTAAAATTTTATAGGTCCAATTCCTGTTTAATTTCTAGATGGAAAATTAGCAAAGCTAGCTCTAGGGTAGGACAACTAAGAGCTTGAATGGACAGTGAACATGGTTGAATCCATTCTGGCAAGATCTCTGTTCCATGTTGGAATTATCATTTAGGCAATTTAGAATACGGTCTCTGGCCACTGTGCCAACAAGAAGCCAAAATGGCAACATCCTTAGGGGGCTTGGACCATAAACAGGAATGGGGTATGCTTAACCTAATAAAGAGAAGACTGAGGGAAGACATGATTGCAACTTCCAAATACTTAAGGGCCTTTCACAGGATTCAGTCTCATAGCTCCAGGTGTCAGCTTTACAGAAGGATCCAACCTTGGATAAAAGAGGAATAAAGAGGAAATTCCTGATTGTGAGAGGAATTAAGCAATGGAACAGCCTACCTGCTGGAGTTATGGGTGTTCTTTCACCAGAGGTTAGATAGTCTGTGCGGCTCAAGTGATTCCTGCAGGAGGTTGGGCTAAAGGACTACTAAGGTCCCTTCCAAACCAATGATGGTATGAAACTGAGCCCTGCTGATATATAATTCTTTGCCTATAATACCAAAGGATGAATAAAACATTTAAAAATATAATATTAATATAAAATATTACGAGCAAATGTCACATTGGGAAAATCTTTTAACAAAAATATTTTTAGACTCTGAGCTGAAATGTTAAAATACAGAAGCAAATAGTAAAACTGATTATTGATTCATGGTCTGCTGCTGCTAGATAATTGGTAGTTACTACCATAAGAGCTTGGTTGTGGAGGAGGTTAAATCAAACCTTCTATTTCTTTCTGTATGTTGCCCTGCATATCTCTCTCTCTCTCTCTCTCTCTCTCTCTCTCTCTCTCTCTCTCTCTCTCTCCCTCCCTCCCTCCCTCCCTCCCTCCCTATCTCTATCTCTATCTATCTTTATCTCTATCTCTATCTATCTATCTATCTATCTATCTATCTATCTATCTATCTATCTTCAGATTTTTATATTCATCTCTTTTAGTTTAGATTAAAATACAGGAGGGTTTTTTAAACATTTATTTCATCTTTAAAGAAATGTAGAAGAGTATCCAGAAGTGGTGCAGAATTCAGTGGCACATCCGGTTTAGGGGCCCCTAGGGTGGCCATATTATATCGCTGTTCCATGTGCTGCAATGGCTGCCAGTTTATTTCTGGATTCAAGTCGATTTTTCACAATAAAATCCCTGGCATAGGTACAAGCTATCTAAGAAACCAGCTCAACCCAATAGGATTAGCCCACTCCATCCACACCAGCCAAAGGGGCATGCTGCAGGCCCCATTAGCCAAAGAACAGATAAATAGTCTTTTTTTGCCATGGCTCTCATTCTCTGCGGCATCTTGCCCTCCTCCCCCAAGATCAGAATCACTCCCAGCCTCTTGGCTTTCTGAATGTCCTTGAAAACATGGCTATGTCAAGTAGCCTGGGGGTCCAAAGTGGGTGAAGCAGTGGTGGATTGCCCCTGGTTCGGATCGGTTTGCAAGAACTGGTAGTAAAACCAGCGGGAGGCCCCGGCCTCTGTCCCAGATGTTGTCATCAGTGATCTGAGCATGTGCAATGCGATCCCGTTGCGAACCAGTAGTAAAGTTAAGTAGAACCCACCCATGGGGTGAAGCACTTTAGAGGTGGCTAATGGAATAGAGAACACACTTTGCTCCCTCTCTCTTCACCCCGCTTGGTTTTATTTTAATTGAATTTTAAATTTAAGATCCTCATTTAATGTTCTACAGTGCGTTTTATTCAATGTCTGTAAGCCACTTTTGGTGAGATGGGCAGCATGCAAGTTTGATCAATAAAAAAAGAATAGCTACAGACCTCAGTCTAGATCTATTCATGTATAGCAGCTGGTATTGCTCTGTTTGGAAATTTTAAATTGTGCTCCAGGGAGTTTGAGCTTAGCTGAAAACTTATTCCATTCTCTGTTTCCTTTTTTCAACATTTCAGTTGTGTTCAGAAACTGGTTTGGGCTACAAAATGATTCAGGAAATAATGTGTATGTGTGTCTTCCACCTCCACATCTAACCCAACCTGGAAATGAAAAGATATTTCTCTTACATAATAAGACAATTATTATTCTGTATTGTACACTGAAGTCTCAGAATGGTTAATAGTATTTATTCGAAGATAAATACAATTTTCTAAAACAAAATGCTTGAAACAGCAATACACAAGTTCATACATTTAAAGTACTTTTACTCGGCTTGTATCCCTTCCAAAATATTTCGTAGTGTAACGAAGTCTGACTTTTTTTTAGGGGAGTTGAAGCAGAAATGGTAATATCGCTCAAAGCACAAAAGAATAAGATAGTACAGAATGTAGTTATAAACTTGGAATAAAGTTTCATGCAAATAAGGACATTTATTTAAGCTAATCTGCACAGCTATTATTTGGTTTGAAGCTGGCTGATCTGTAGAAATCACATGTGGTTCAGTTCTTACAGCTCTTCTTGCCCCAACCTTTATTCAGGTAATTTATATTGCTTGGAGAAATATTATTTTTATGCCAGCAGGTTCCAAAGATCTTCCTGGTATGATGGGGTGAGCTTGGTCTTTCTTAAACAAGCTTTATTTTTCTCAAGGGAATCATGGAAATTACTGTGTCACAATAGCTCTGCAGGAATTGGAGTTCCAGCGAGGAGAAGACATTGTGAGTTTCAGCTCAATAATCCTCTACTCTTTAAATGCATGGTGGAAAGTAGGTAATGGCGTTTCATTGTGACAAACCTGGAAATGCTACTTTGCACAGATGGTCATGCTGTGTTTTGAGCTTACTGGTAATGTGTTCAGTGCAAATCCTTACAAGCAGTCTTAATGGTAAGCTTGATTTAAGAGCAATGTTTAATTGTAATTATCACCCGCTTTATGTAATATTATAAATATAGTATGAAAGTTTGTGTAACTTTTTTTTCTCTTCGATTCACATGTTAGGATATCCCTGTCTGACATCTTTATAGCATTTGGTATTTTAATAGAATAAAAATCCAGTGTAGCAATATCAGCTAGAACATTATGTACCCGTTTGTATTATTATTAGCTTGAGATCTCTTTAATTTATCTGCTCTTCATTAACCTTTTCGTCTTGCATTTTGAGATCTAGCTATATGATGCATGAAGGTCAATGAAGATGTAAAAAAAGGAATAAGTTATTAAAAGTTTTATAAGGAAAAAATATATAAGCGCACTATTTTAAGGCCTATCTTTTTCAACTCATGTAAATGTTATGCAGAAAACTTTTTTTAAAGAAAAAAATGTGCTATTTACTGCTTCCATTCTTACTGAGATACCATACTATCTACCCCCTTAAAATTCTTACTCTATAGACTAATTCTCATATTGTAAGTATACTTGAAATAGCACTGTGACTGAGGCAATCTCTTATTATGGGGTGTTATGAAAATAACAGCCTCCCCCTACTAACATATAAAAATATATCATAATTAAACATCATCCTGTTATAAAGGGAAATACCCAGTGGACTATACAACTACGGTAAATTGTATAGCACCCTGCTATGAATAGAGAATATGGTAGTATTGTCTGAACATTGTGCATGAAATTCATAGAAAGGAACAAAGGCAACTGCCAAACCACTGAACATTAATTGTTTCATGACAAATGGGAACAACTCTACTGGCTGGGGGTTGTTAGGAGATACAGCCAACATCTGAGAGATCTTAAGTTCCTGATTTATGAATTAACAAGCTTTTTATCTTACTTAGAATCTCATTTAAATAAAGCTGTTCATTAACATAAAATGGACAATCTTTGAATGATGGGTTCAGAACTGGAAAAGGAATGAAATTAATTCCCTTCTTGCTAATGTGACTTTAAACTCAGTGATGGGAAAGAATTCAAACTGGAAAATGTGGAAGAGTCAACAGGTTCCTTATGCCCAGGGGTAAAATGCTCCGAGTTCGGACCGGATTGGGCGATCCGGTAGCGATTGTGGCAGGTGGTTCAGAGAACCGGTAGCGATGGTGGCATAAGGCTCCGCCCACCCACCCTGGTTTAAGACGGTCTGCCCACGCATGTGACGTGCACTTCCAAACCAATAAGGAAGGTAAGTAGATTTCAACTCTGCTTATGCCATATTCAACCCTAAAACAGAGACATACATATGTGAACATTTTAAGAAGAGAAAGGGCAAAAGATAAAAGGTACATTGTTTTTATAGTTTTATAGTATATAGTTTTATAGTTTACAGGTAACAGGAACAAAGAATCAGGATCATATGTTAAATTGCAGTTAAGAAGATTTATTGCTCAAGTCTATATATAAGAATCTAGTCAACTGATGGCCAGTACTAAATTGGCACTAGATAAGAATCAGCAGAATTCAAGAGGGGCTGGAATTGGACCATTTGTGGATACGTAATGATTCTAGGATAAGTCCTCTCTTGACACTGCCCCCAAGCTCTGCCTCTTCTTCTCCTACAAGCAGGAGTGAAATCCAGCAGGTTCTGACAGGTTCTAGAGAACCGGTAGCAGAAATTTTGAGCAGTTCGGAGAACCGGCAGCGGAAATTTTGAGTAGTTTGGAGAACTGGCAAATACCACCTATTGCTGGCCCCAAAGTGGGCTGGGAATGGAGATTTTGCAATACCTTTCCCCCAGGAGTGGGGAGGAAATGGGGATTTTGTAGTATCCTTCCCTTGCCATGCCCACCAAGCCACGCCCACCAAGCCACACCATGCCTACCAAGCCATGCCCACAGAACCAGTAGTAAAAGAATTTGGATTTCACCATTACCTACAAGTAACACATGTCACTACCACATGTCGACCCAATGTTCTTGTTATTGTGCATAAAAATTTTAGCACTACATTCTATTAAGGAATATTCCCTAAGAAAAAACTAATAGAACAGTAAAGGAATTCACAGTCGGTCAACTGCTACTATATGATAAGTGCATAATGATGGATTTTATCTACATGTATTGTCTTTTCCTCTACTTATTTTTTTCAGGTATCCAATCAGAACAATTCCAAAGTCATGACTTTATAATTTTCTTATGGAGAAGCAATCAATTTCTATCAAAGAAAGCCTGTTTTGGAGGAGGTCTGAGAGAAATGAACCATTACATCTTCAGACTGTGTGTATCAAATATTGCTATGATTGTTGAACCAAGGAATAGGCTTTTTCTCCAAAATGAGCAGAATAATGACTATATGTCTCACTTCATTATCCCAAATTTTCAAAGGTCTAAAATGAACCTTTAAAAAAAGGCTACATTAAAAAACAACAACAACAAAGAATGTTGGGATTGAAGTTCCATTTCTTTTTTTTCCTCCCATGTGTGGAAACCAAGCTGGACCTAAATAGGGTGGATCTTTGACATGATGCCGTGCTTTGTTCAATACCAGAGTAAAGTATCCTTTTAAGCAATTTGCAAAATGAAACAACATCCCACTAGTATTCAGGAAATCTTCCAACTGAGCAGATCTGCCAATTGGCTCTCCTGCCACAATTGTCAAGGCAGGGTGATATGTTTATATAAAGTTTTTCACGACATCAAATAGATGGATCTCCATCAGGTGAAATACTTCATTAAAATGGATCATCCATAATCCATCTTTCTCTGGTAGTTAGAATTATACAGATTTTTCTTACAATGATATGGGGGTCTCCCCAGCAATCAGATCTAATGGGCTTAGTCTGCCCACTATGATTATAGTATTGCATGCAAATCAGGGGTGGGTTCTACTTACCTTTACTACCGGTTTGCAATGAGATCGTGCACGAACGTTTGCTTCGCTCACGAGCGTGCCTTGCTTCTGTGCATGCGCAGATCACCGATGATGACATCCGGGGCTGTGGGTGGGGCCTCCTGCCAGTTTTACTACTGGTTGTTGCGAACCGGTCTGAACCAGAGGCAACCCTCCACTGATGCAAATCATCTTTTGTACTTCTCCCCCCCCCCCAAATATATCAATGTGTTTTTTTTTTTCAGATGCTCAAGCAGACTGAATAATAATAGTTTGTGTGTGGGGGGTTAGGGATAGAGAGTTTACATTGTTTGGATATTCAGTTTGCTGTCACTGCCTCCCATTCAAGAGGTCTTCTGATATTTCCTGAGCACTACCCAGCTCATTAAGACTACTGGTGGTGTTTTTGTCAACATTTTCTTTAAAATGACAAAACACATTTTATCAAAAGGGCAAAGGTGACATTGGATGGTAATGTCTTTATGGCTTTTATTATCTAAGAAAAAGGTAAATAGTGCACTTTAGGCCACAGATTATTTTGATGCACAACACAACTGACACACTGACCTTTAAAAAGGCCTTTTCCAGACAGTTTTGACTTTTTAAATAAAAAAATAAGAAACTTGATCTAATCCTTTCTCACTTAAAAGCTATTGTCAATAGAAGGCTATTGCTTAACGCATTGTAAGCTGCCCTGAGTCTCCAGAGAAGGGTGGCATATAAATCAAATTTTTTTAAAAAAAATTGTCTCAGTTTCCTCTACAACATGGCTTTCCTGCAATGTTTACTCTTTTTAGAGTTCATAATTTCATAATTTATCACATTTTAAACTTTCTGTGATATTCTTTAAATCACCCAAAGCAAAAAAGGAAGAAAATAATAAAACGCACTCACCACATAGCGAAGGACATGCTGTGCTGTGACATGAAGCAGGTATACCACAAACTTTGCTACCATTTAGGTGACCCGAGAATGCAAATGCTTAATAAATTTTAATTGATTGGTTCAGCTTTAATGAGTGAGTGCACCTAAGTGAGTAAAACTAAGAATTAAAGACATGTGCTTTTTAAAGAGAGAAGTATTTGTTTCTGGTAAAGGTTGGATGAAAAGTAATGGCTGGTTATTCCATCAAGATGGACATTTAGTCTGGGTGTATTACTAAATATAACACTGAATTTTAACAATTATTCACTTTTGTTGATTTAATTGTTCCTTCAGATTATGCTGATTTTGTACATACCCGTATGGTAGGGCTGAGGTTTTATGAATATTACTTTTCTTTGAATTTGATGACACCATTATAAAGAACATGGAAGATTATATCAAACTATAATCATAGCACACTGTTTCTTCAGTGTTATATAAACTTTAAACTTTATAAAAACAAAATTCCACATTTTCTGGATCAGATCCAGTGGTGGGCTACTCCCGGTTCTCTCTGGTTCTTGCAAACTGGGAGTAAGAGTGGTGGGAGGCTCCGCCCACCCGCCCTGATGTCATATTTTGCAATATGTGCACGCGCACAAGCGCATGCCCATGCATGAACAAAGCAAGCATGCACACGTGCTCCCATTGCAGGTAGTAAAGGTAAGTAGAACCCATCCCTGATCAGATTGTAACTTTGAAAAATATATTCATAAATGTGGTATTATTTATTAAGGTCCAAGCAATTTTGTGGGAGCCCTCAAATGATGCTGTAATGAATTCATTGTTCTTTGGCATTCAGTTTCAAAATATTAGAAGCAACATCAAAACACTGAACATAGCATGCCTCTTATAATCTAAGAAAACCTCCTATAGTTTTGAGCAAAGGAACCATTCCATTGTACATGGAAAAAAAAAACCCCACTTGTATGAAGATTATTCATTTCCAAACATTAATTTTATCAATGTCAGAAAACTAATTTATAGTAAACTTCCTTAAAGAAAACAGCAGTGAAAAGTCAATGCAGACTTTTTTCTCTGAAAATTTTCTTTTTAATGGATAATGGGATGAAACGTTTACAAGACAATAATCGTAAATATTTTATAAGTGACATATTATTTTCTTTGTTACTATTGTTGGAATTCCAATCACTTTTTGAAATTGTGTAAGTATTTTGAAATGTATCATTACCCAAATCTTTTATCCAAAGTCCTTTATGATTATATCTTAATTTTCAAGTATGCAATTATTGTTTATCTCATTTATAGGCCATTAAGCACATGCCATTTTGTCAGAAGGAGAAAAGATAAAAATGATATTATTTCAAAGAGATCCCACATGAAGTTAAACCAGACTGCTCATTGGAAGCTCTGATAATGAAGCTAAAGCTTAAATATTCTGAACACATAATGTGAGGGCAAGAGACATTAGAAAAGATCCTAATGCTTAGAACAGGGCTGTCAAACTCCTGGCCTATGGGCCGGATGCGTCATGTGCTGGCCACGCCCATGCCCAGTTTAGCAAAGGGGGAAAAGGTCACGATATGTCACGTGACAACACCGTGACAATGTGAGTTTGACACCCCTGGCATAGAAACATTGATGGGAATCAAAAAAGAAACTAACAGAAAGCAAGGTGGTGAGACAGCATTGATGATGTTAACAGGACACACTTACAAGAACCAGTTATCGATGGATACTCCTGATAAAAATATGTCCATGCATCACAAGGAGTTGAAAGTTATTGAATGGCTGAAAAAAGCAATAGTACAACAATGACTGATATAATAGTACACATAAAACAAGAATCTTTGTGTTTCTAAAATACTAAGATATATTACAGGGGTGGTATTGACTTATCTTCGCTAGCAGTTTGCAAATGGGACCGCGCGCACACATACTTTGCTTTAGTGGTGAAATCTGAACCGGTTTACTACCGGTTCTCTAGCTGTGTGCTGTGTGCCAAGCGCACACTGCGTGCGTGCATGTGCACTGTGCATTATGCACCAAATACTAGGTCACACCAAAAGGAGGCATGGGAAAGAAGGTAAGTAAAACAGTGCATGGGGGAGTAGGTATAATCAGCTGTGGCACACAATCGTCGGAGCCTCTCTTTTTGCTTTTTTAAAAGCATTTTTAACTACTATTCGCTCTGGTGAATAGTATTAAAAATGCATTTAAAAGGTTAAAAAAGGCTCTGACAATCACAGCTGTGGCGTGCGATTGTCAGAGCTTTTTTTACTGTTTAAATGCATTTTTTACTACCTATTCACCTGAATAGGTAGTAAAAAAAATGCTTTAAAAGGTAAAGTAAAAAGGCTCTGACGATCACGTGCCACAGCTGTGATTGTCAGAGTCTTTTTTTATCTTTTAAATGCATTTTTTACTACGGGTTCTGGAGAACCCGTAGTAAAAAAATGCTTAAAAAGTTTTTTTTTAAAAAGTTCTGACAATTGCACATCACTCGTCGGAACTTTTTTTTTTTTTTTTTTACATTTTTACTATCAGTTCAGTGAACCAGTAGCCTTTTTTAGTACCAGTTTGGGTGAAACGGATCGAACCGGTAGCATCTTACCTCTGCTTCGCTCACACATGCCACCTCCGTACATGCGCAGCACCTTCTGCGCATGTGCAGAGTGTCAAAAATGGAACATGATGACATCCAGGTGGGTGGGCAGACCCTCCGATTCGCCTGAACCTGATAGAACCAGTTGAATAGCACCACTGATATATAAGATATATTATCACATAGATGCATGATTCTTGCAGAATAAGGAGGGAGAAACAAAAGAAAGCATTGCAGAAATACCATAAAAAAGAGAACACATCATTGGGGGTATGCATGACATGTACCTTATGCAGTAGCTAGCCAACTATTTTGACTATCTATTCTTTGTTGTTTAGGAAAAATAAAATTTAATAGCCCCAAATGCTTGCAATTAGCATAAGAGCTGCATAGGATCAAATCAACTCCTCATTCATTTGAGTATTCTCTCAGAAGAAGAAACTAGCTGTTTCTGGAAAATCTATAGCAGTGATGACTAACCTTTTCCAGATCGAGTGCCCAAAGAGCTCAAGCATGTATGAATGCATGTACGCGTGGCCAAACCCCCAAAATGCTATGCATGTCGGCCACATGCATGCACCCCACGCACGTGTGCTATCCCCGCACATGTGTGCAACCCCCATGCATGTGCGTGTTCTGTCCCCATCTCCACACACACACACACACACACACACACACACACACACACAGCCGAGGGTTAAAGGAAGCACTTGGCACGCACAGTTTGTTATCAAAAACTTGGCAGCAATACGAGCACCGACTGCCAAGTGCTTTTACTTCAATAAACGGGAGTATCCCTTCACCATATAAACAGAAATACACACAGTTTGCAAATAGTCCAGTTCAAAACAAGAAACCTTCGGCAGATTTAGGCGTTGTTCAAAGTGACTAGCCAGAGTTAGTTTTTGTCCGTCACAGAGTCTTAAATAGCCACCACACTCTCTTATATAGTCTCTGGGGTGTGGTCCAGTGACTCAGCCTAATCCCTGGCATGCCTCCTCAACTGCTGCAACCATTTATCACGCCTTCATTGGACGATCCAGGAACGACAGATCGCCTCCATCGCTATCATCGGAGACACCTGGCTCCTGGCTAATCTCCTCTTCCTCAGCCGGCACCTGAGGCAGTGCCAGAGAGGAGGGGCCTGGAGAGGGAGGCCTGGCCAACTCCTCTCCTTCATGTTCGGAGCCTTCTCCCTCCGATAAGATAGGCTCGGAGGACGGAGCCACAACAGCGCGCCCTACCACCTGTGTGTGCCCCACCCTTGCACATGCATGCAACCCCTGCATGCGCCCCACCCATGCGCTCATGTCTCCTGCGTGCACCGCACACACATGTGCTTGCACCCCTGCATGTGCCCCACTGCCACGCATGAGCGACAGAGTTCTGAAGACCAGCTGGCCGGTGGGAGGCACGCACACATGCAGGGTGGAGCTGAGCTGGGGCGATGGCTCGTGTGCCCACAGAGAGGGTGCTGCGTGCCACCTCTGGCACGTATGCCATAGGTTCACCATCACGGATCTATAGCAAAATATGAATGTGATCGTCCTCTTCTTTCCATTGCTTCAAGTAATCTCATTCAAGGCCTCACTGCAATTTATGTTAAGAAAATGTAATGTAAGGATGTAATATAATAATTCCTCATACATAGGTATGCATAAAAATAATCTTTCAAAAATTTAGACAAATTGAGAACTACATGCCCCTCTGAATATTAGGCAGGACAAAAATATGACTGCAAAACATAATACAGCAACCTGGAAAAAGTCATTTGGATATTTTTTTTTCCTATAATGAAAATATAATGTAGATAATTCTATTAGTCATTCTCACATGCATATGTATTTTCCAAGCTAAAGGGAAAATCTTGGTTGTAAATTAGTATCTCCAGTCAGAGAAAGTGCCCATGTTTTAGTAGGACATGGAATACATTTTCACAAGAAAGACTAATGTGCTAATTGAACCTACTTCTAAGATACCCATGATGATCCATTACATAATTACCTCCTGGCTGGACTAGACTGTAATAAAATTTTAGGTAGAGTTTTCTTCTTTATGACTCTTCCTTTGATCTCGCTTTTATCAGTTAGTGAGAGAATCTTCTCAATTACAGCTTCTGCTGAGATTTAATAGACCAACGCTCTGAAAACACAGCTTTTACCTAAGTCTGAGTGAATATTTTAAAAACAGGTGAAGTATGAATGCATTATGAAAATGCTATCCATTTTTTTATATTGCATCATGTCACATTCCTGTAAAGAAAATTAAAAGAAATACCCTACTATGTTCATTTCTTTGCATTATCTACCTCAGCTGTGTTTCTTTTATTTTTTATCCATTATCTGTCTCAGAAGTTTCTTTCAAACTTCTGTGAACATATGTGTTGCTGGCAGTTAGTGAATTGGAAAACATTTGTCAGCCGTACTTTTTTTCCCATCAGACAACTTATATTCTGCTGGAAATAAATTAGGTGCTTTTTTTCAACCATGCCTATGACATGAAGCAAGTCCATAAAGATCACTTAGAGACGTATGCCTAAATTTAAAGAAGGGTATATCAATCCAGCATTTACAGTAATAGATAATTTATAGATAATTTATTATCCTAAATTCACATTGATCAGAGAACAGAATGAACGATATATGCACCATATTATGCTCTGCCCAATCAAATCCTGGGTTAGAGCAGGCATTTTCAAACCACTACTCAAACTTAGAGAGAGGGAAATAGTAAGAAAGAAGGGTTTTGACTCTAACTCCATCCAAAAATAGCACCTAATCAACTTTTCTTATGGATCAATACAATTTCACAAAAGAAAGTTTCTACATTCTGTTCAGTGGTGGGTTTCAAATTTTTTTACTACCGGTTCTGTGGCTTGGTGGGCGTGGCATGGCTTGGTGGGCATGGTAGGAGAATTATACTGTAAAATCTCCATTCCCACCCCACTCCAGGGGAAGGATACTGTAAAATCTCCATTCCCTCCCCACTCCAGGGAAAAGTTACTGCAAAATCTCCATTTCCTCCTGATCAGCTGGGACTCGGGAAACAGAGAATAGATGGGGATGGGGCCAGTCAGAGGTGGTACATACCGGTTTTCTGAACTACTCAAAATTTCCGCTACCGGTTCTCCAAAACTGGTCAGAACCTGCTGAAACCCACCTCTGATTCTGTTCTGAGGGAACAAAAAGACAGAGCAGTTCAGCAGTTTGTTTCTTGGGATGATTTTCCTTGTATTTATGTGGAATCTTGTGATCTTCATCAGTCTTTCAAAATATTTACATCACAGGGGAATTAGTAATTGAAATGACAGAGAAATGGAAACAATATTTCTGGTTTGCTTAGCTATTCTAGCGTGCTATTTTTAATATGCTGCACAGCACATGTTAAAACAAAGTATGAGGGCAACATTTAAATTTTGCCCAGGGCAGCAATATATATTTCAGATGGTTAACATAATTATGAATGAATTTACAGTCGTTTACAGCAGTGTTTTGTTTCTTCTCTAGCAAATATTTTCTGAGGACTTAGTTTGTAAACAAAAGTAGAATACATATTCTTTATATTTATCAACAGAAAAGCAGAATCCATGTGTATTTAAAGATGTTTATTGAAATACAAAAATAGATTTTGCTGATTATCACATCCATGACACTCATGCAGCCATTCCAATCAACATTTCCCTTACTCTTTCTTCTTCTCTTTCCCTTCAGTGACAGCTCCAAATTCATTTAAAAACCCTCTTTCTGGTTCTGATTAAGATCTATAAAAAGCTAGCCTTTCATAAATTGGTTACTCTGGAAAATATGATGGGCATTTTGTGTCTTTTCTCACATTGCAACAAACTAATGTAAGTACTCTTTTGGACACTTTCTGCCAACAATAAGACCTGAAATATTGGGTGGGAAATGCTCTGAATATTTATTTCTCACCATTTCTTAGTAATAGATATAATATTCACCTACAGAGAAGGAAGACTTCTGAATCAATGGAATCCATTTTATTTATCTATTCTTTAAGTATTCTCTCTTGCTAAATTCTCGCTAACCTTAAGCATTTAGCATATAAGATGTTATAACAAGAGTAATAAAACAGAATCTAAACAGCAATGATGTAAAATGACAAAATATTCACAGGGAACAAAATATGATAAAAGCATATGTAACAGAGATGGGTAATACAGGCGGCATGTGATTTGTTCCTGCTCTCAAAGATCAAATCACTGAATGTCAATAGTAAAAAAGCTAAATGTTGCTTCTATGTGGGTTTTTTTTTTTAATTCTCCTTCCAAGTTCGTCACTTCTTTGATCTTTCTTCATGAAAAGGAGAGATTCTTCAACAATTTCTTCTCCCTTTCAGTGGTGACAAGAGTACCATAAGTGAAAAAGTAGTTTCCTCATGCTGTCTTTCCCTGGGACTAAAGCATTAAAACCAGAGAGACAGTAAACTACTGGTATAGATGATTATATCATGAAGAAAAATAAAGGATATTCACTTATTCCACTCAGCCAACTTGTAACTAAGTGCCCAATCCATAAGAATACTTATCCATTATTGCTAAACCAAACTATCTTTCATTAATTTAAATGAGAGAATGGGCAGTTAAAACATCAGAGAGCATCACTGCCCAGCCTTGTGTTCACATCACAAAAGTGCTGTTGAATTTGCCTTCTCTTGGGCACAAGAATCAATAAAAGCTACAGATTTTGAATTACATTGATTCCCCTGACTGCATTAATTAATAATAGATTTCCTGTTTAAAAATATCTAGAAGAAAACCCCTGAAAAATACATTACATGCCTTTTGTAAAATTAGTATTACTACTGGTTCCAATTGCTACATTTCTAAATGCTTA
This sequence comes from Pituophis catenifer annectens, assembly GCF_029215685.1. Taxonomy (NCBI): domain Eukaryota; kingdom Metazoa; phylum Chordata; class Lepidosauria; order Squamata; family Colubridae; genus Pituophis; species Pituophis catenifer. The sequence goes on along the minus strand of NW_027256881.1, from coordinate 80,544,730 downwards.
TTGCCCCCACCCACCCATTTTCTATATGTTCTTTGTGTAATTTTCCTTAAAAAAAATTAAATCCACTAACAAGAAAAATCCATCCTTAAAGACTCATTTAATATGAATCCCTTTTTTTTCCAATTTAATTGAGCCAACAAATATGAGTATTTCACCCTTTGGGAGAAAAGTTTTTCTTTTTTCTATTGTCAAGTTGACCTGTTTCTGGTTACTTTCCTTTCTGACATGCCTCAAGCTGGATGAAGTTGGCTTCCATGTGGATATATTTGGAAATTTGGGAATATTTTGCTATGTTTTCAAATGATGTCCAGCTCTCAAGAAGCAATGCTGCTGTGGTCTTTGCTTTGTGTTGATATAGGAGAAATAGCATGCATCTTCCACATTCTTACCATTATTCTCTTTCTCCAGAGAAGGTGCTTTCACTCTAAATAAAGCCTGTCTATATTCTGTCTGGGGAAAAAAATGGAAGGGAGGTAGAAGTGCTGCTGAGATTCTCAAAGCAGAACATTTAAAAAGAGCATATCAGAAAGGCCTAAACAAACATCAGCTACACAGCATGAGCTGTTTGCACAGTTGGCTGGATTGTGTATGAATTTAATGTTCCTAAGCAAACATCTGTCTTATTCGTTTCTGTTATACAATGCCTTCCAAGCTAGTGTGGATAATCTTTTGCACAACGAGACCTGTGTATCTTCTTTTTGAAATAAAAATGGCAGCCTTAAGGCGTACAGTATGGTTATTATAATTCATAATTTATTATATCCTTTTTGTAAATGACCATTTGCTTCAGCGTTGATTTATTGAAGCGGAATGTACTCCAAGAACGTATCTCCCTTAATGTTAGAAGCAATGGTCTTCAAGGTGCATCAAGGCTATCAATTTTATTTCAACAGACTACAATAACTCAGTTGTTCTTTCAGATAAGGAATAGAGTTTGGTTGAATTTTGAAATTCTTTGGAATTATGGATCCTACCATCTTTATTATAAAACTATAGTCATACTTATTATTTTTATCAGTGCCCACTATGAATGGTAGCAGTGGTGAAATCTAAAATTTCTTACTACCGGTTCTGTGGGCATGGCTTGGTGGTGGGGGATAATGTGACTGGGTGGGTGTGGCCTTTTTTTTTTTTACTTTTAAAACCATTTTTTCTATGGTGAAGAGGTTGTAAAAAAATGCTTTCAAAAGGCTCTGACAATCAGGCAACTCAGCTTGGATCGTCAGAGGCATTTAAAAGAAAAAAAGGGTTTTTTTTCTTTTAAATGCCTCTGACGATCCAAGCTGAGTTCTTTAAAAAGCGTCTGCTGATCAGGCAATTCAGCTTGGATCATTAGAGGCATTTTCTTTTAAAAGCCTTTGACGATCCCAGCTGAGCCGCGCGATCATCAGAGGCTTTCTTTTTACTTTTAAAAGATTTTTTTCGGCCGAAGAGGTTGTAGAAAACATGCTTTTAAAAGTTAAAAAAAAAGCCTCTGATGATTGTGTGGCTCAGTTGGGCATGGAGGGGGGGCAGGGAGTTTTGCTACCGGTTCTCCGAACCACCTGCTTCCATCGCTACCAGATCAGGTGATCTGGTCCGAACCGGGAGCAATTTGTTGTGGCTCCATTGCCTGAGCCTAGGCTATCAACAGATGCAGATTCTGAGAGTGAGGGAGAGGAGTTGGCAAGGCCTCCCTCTCCAGGACCCTCCTTTCTGGCAATGCCTCCAGAGGACACCGAAGGCCAAACAATAGGCTCAGAGCCAAGCACATACCCGCAGCCACAGGTGGACAGCGACGAAGGAGATAAGTGCTGGCTGGACCCGCGACAGAGGCGCAGGGAGAAGTGTGCACAGCAGAGGGGAAGGCGTGCCAGAGATTAGCTGAGTCACTGGACCACACCCCACAGGGTATAAATGTGGGTGTGATGGCCGGTTCAGTTTGTGACGAGCAAAAACTGGAAATACTCCATGATCTCTGCGTTACTGGACTTTGCCTGCTTTATCGGATGGCATTTGGATTAATCCTTGTATTGTTAACATTCTGCCTGTTTTATCGGAATGCTTGCAGTCTAATCTTTGTTTTGTGTGAGTAAAGTCTGAATTGGCAGCTAGCCACTGGGTTGCTGCCAGCTTTATCTTCAAAGAGTTTTGTCGTGTGGCTTATTAACTCCGGGCCGTCTGTGGGGGTGCGTGTGTGGTACGGGGACAGAACACAATTCACCCCTGAATGGTAGCCATTTTTTTCAGGGATCCAGTATGGAAAGGAGGACAGCAGAATGAGTTTAGTGGGAGATAAACTGAAGAATGAATTACTTGCCAGATTGTTACTTAGAATTTATTCTTTCCTTTGATGTTCATCAGATTCTGATCCTATAGTATCACCCCTACTTTCATGGCATAATAGCTGAAAGTCCTGAATTTGTTTTCACCAGTGAAATATTCCATTACTTTGGAGAGATGAGGAAATGTTCAAACTCTACCACACCATACACTAGATACACATATACATAGATATGCTTTGTGGGGAAGGGGCATTTGAATACCAAGATAGATGTGTAAATGTTGCCCTTGTGAACTTTCTTCTCATGCATTCATTGGAAGAGAGCTAGATACTCTGAAATAATGTTCATTTTATTTGTTGTCAGAGTTGTATATTTCTCCTCCAGAAACCCAAGACAAGATATTGGGTTTTCCTTATCTCATTTATTCTCCTAACAAGTAATTAGGTAAACATATCAGGGATGTTTCTTCAGGGATCTCTGCAATTCCTTTGGTTCTATTCCATTACGACATCACATTGGCTTAAATTTCTTTAGCTCAAATGGAAATCTAATGGAAATTTTCTTTCCCATGTAACAAAAAACATAGTCCACAAATTATTTAAGAGTGCAATTTACATACCGCCAGAGAAATAAATAAATAAAAAGACAAGAACCCATTTTGTGCTTAGTAGGTACAGTATATATAGTTAAGAATGTGCTCTATCTGCTCCATTAGTAGTTGTTTGAATGACTGTAGTATTCTTATTTATTTATTCATGCATTTTATTAATTCAATTTATGTGCCTTCCCACTTAGCATGTGACTCTGTCTAGCTAGCAATCCATTAAAAACAGTCCTGGACTAAAACAACACATTGCATTCAGGGTGATTTATAATCCACAGAATCACTTCTTCAAATATGGGCTCACTTAGCATCCAAGGAAAGAATCAGGTCTTCAATACTTTTAAAAAGGCTGTTTGGGTCTCACGAGGTACTCTATTCCATACGACAGACATCATGATGCACCTTCTTGTTCCCATCAGATGACATCGAACTGATGTCATCAATCCCACAATGATAGAAGAGACCTGGAGCTTGTGTATCTGACACACATTGTTGGAATAAATGTGGGCTGGACAGATATGATTGGACACATAGATAAATGAGCCTTGTTCCACGAAGAAGTTTATACATGATAATAAGCACTTCAGAGGCAGGCCAGAAACCTTGTAGTTTAAGAAAACCTCTGTTTCTTAGGGGCACCAAAGTATAACCATACCAACTGTGCCACTGCATTCCAGATCATCTGTAGCTTCTGAATGGACTTTGTGGACAAACCCATGGTGAGCACATTGCAATAATCCAGATGTAAGAGGACCAAATGTGAAATTGTAAATGGAGCCACCCAGTCTAAGAATAGGTACAAGCAATGCATCAGATGGATCTCTGCAAAGGTGTTGTCATTTGATCTTGGAGCAGGACAGAGTTTAGGTGACACCTCCCCCCCCAATGTGCACTATCTCTGTCTGGGAGCTTACTACCCATCCATTATCAAGGAAAGTCGGCCATTTTGTTTTGTTAGGGTTGAATCTGAGCCTGTTCCAATTCCTCACAGACACCATATACTGAGAAATAACCTGGTTAGCCCAGGGTAGACATATATAATGGGGTATCACCAACATATCATGCCATCTAATGACCCCACATGGCTTCATATGGATGTTAAACTAGACTGGAAAGATAGTACCTTCCTACTGAATCCTGCAAATTGAAGCTTATGATAATACCACTCCACCTCCCAATACTGATTAGAACTGAACTTGGTGGAAGTAGGAGAACCATCACATCTCTTACTCCTATCCTCCTGAATCAGTCTAGATGGATACTTTGACTTATGTTTTTGAAAGCCATTGATAAATTAAGGAGGAGTAAGAACATTACACCAGTCTTCACTGATGTTCAGGTTCTCTTCTCTATCTAATTTGAAATACTTTGTTTAAACTGGCACAGATTTGAATGGCATTTATTTTTTAAAATTAGATAATAGCATCAATATAAACTGCATGCTGGTATAAAATATCAGTTCATTATTATCAGAGAATTTTGATTGGCTGACTCTTGATTTATTTGCATATAAAACAGTTATAAAGGCAATTTTTGGCCCATGATGAAGATAAAACTCTTTGTTTTAGTTCAGAGCAATATAGCGTTTAGACTTTGACTAAGATTTAAATTAAAGAGAGACATAATTATTATCAGAGCCAATTAGCATCTTTGCATTGTTGATACAGAACGTGTGTTTACATCGAACAAGAACTTTAGCAAAGTAATTGGATGGGTAAGTCTTGGAATTAAGTATAATTAAGGAGACATGGCACATAAAACTATAGGGAGTTGTATTTTACATAAAATGCTTTATTCTCAAGTTTATCTTGTTGTTAATTAACTTTTTGTTTAGAAGTTACTTTTTTAAAAAACAAAATGACGTAAGTGGGTGATTTAGCAGACCTGATCTTAGCTTTTCACAAAAAAGAAAGAATTGCTAAGTAGATATCTAGTTTCTGAATTATATCTTCATAATAAACACAACAGATGTGGCCCCTTTTCTACAATATGGTGTCCAAGAATGCCAATGCATCTATTGTAAATATTGCTTCCTTCAAGTTGCATAATATGATGGTTTTAGACTCTTGATGTTATTTACTGTTGTTTGGGATGCACATGAAACTTACTAAACCATTGAATATGTTAATATTAATAAATTGATGTTAAAATCAGTTGACTATAGAAATCAGAAGTCTAAAATAAAATGTGCTTGATCCAGACTTAAAAAAAAAAAAAACTAAAATACAATCAGAGTAAGACTTCAATTTGGAGGAAGAAATTGGGCTAATATGTTTTCATTTCTAAAAAAAAAGTTTCCCACCTTTCTACTCACTAAGGAGAGCAGGAATGCAGTTTCCTTTTATTACATTCAGCTGTACTGTCTGTCATTCGCAGAGATGTCCGGGCAGGTGGGCAGAGCCTCCCGCCACCGCCGCTACCGGTTCACCCGAACCAGGGTTAACTGGTAGCAACCCACCACTGTTGTGTATTTGTACATATGTGTGTGTGTGTGTGTGTGTGTGTGTGTGTGTGTGTGTGTGTGTGAGAGAGAGAGAGAGAGAGAGAGAGCATGTGGTATATTCTAGAATTTAGTACCAGAATGTGTTAGAAAAACATATATGTAAATATTAAATAAATGATGAGGTAATTATTATTTAACACATGCTTATTTGAGATAAAAACTTTGTTGACTCCGATATGATTTCTTATCATATCATAGCTTAAGTTTATACAATATGTATGTTTCATTAAGAATAGCTATACTGAATGCACATACAGTATGTCTGTATTAATACAGCTTAGGGGATGAGGATTTCCCCCCCCTCTCCTTCCATCAATTATCAATGACTGTAATTAAGGAGCATCGTTATTCTGAACATTGGCTTATTTCAGTTTCTCAACAAGCCTACAAACTTTACCTGGAGGACTTCAATTTTATGACAATGGTATAGTTACAATCCAAAGGCACCAGGTTATGGAATCCAATGAAATCACTTCAACCACTGAGAGCAGACATTTGGGGAACAGAATGTGGACAGAGCTGCAATGAGATTTCTATGTGAACAACTCTGTCTACACATACTCTATTGATATACATTTTTTTCCTTCTTTTTTTTGGTTACATTTTAAAGGGAACACAATGTGGAATGCAATAGTATAAAAGGAAGGGTTTGAATTTTTCCCAAATACTTTAATTTATTACATCCAGTTCTTGGCATACTTCTCTTGAAATAGTTAAGCTACTAAAATACATTTCACAATACATTATGCAACAAACTTGGAAAGTACAGTGTTGTTTTGCTTAGAACAGTAGTGTTCAACCTTGGTAACAGTATGGCTGATTCAGGAATTCTGGGAGTTGAAGTCCACAGATCTTAAAGTCGGCAAGGTTGGACACTCCTGGCTTAGATCATTCAATTTTGGAGAGCACAGCTCTCTGATCTATACTTTTTCAGGGATGAAAGTATTCTTGGATGACTCCAGTACTGGAACTTCTTCTATAAATGTCCCAAAAATATAAAATGGACTGACTGAAACCACTGAATTTAAGAATCCCTTTCTCTGTTTATTTCTACTGATATTGGTAGGACTTACTTTTGATGTATATGTCTGCCTGGAAAAGTTTCCAGGTCTCTGAAGATTTTGAAAATACTATAATGCAGTTCTACTGACAACTTACAAATCTGACTAACTTCTGAAACCTAAATGAATGGTATATGAATCTAGCGAGAACATCACTTGCCTGCTGCAATCATTTCACAGTCATAAAAATGTCTTGATTGATGCCTTCAGTTTCCAGTTTGACTAAAACATAAGAATGCATGGCAGGGGTGTACTTTTGCTTTTCAAAACAATGGTTAGAATGTAACAAAATGCATCTAGAAGGCACAACAATGTTCATCAACTACATCAAGAGCGAAGTTATGAATTGTAAACCCTATTGGGGGGTGGGTGGGGAAAACATGACATAGTAGCTAATATAAATATATAGCAATATACAGCCTTCTTTTGATGTGCCCCAAATGGATTGGTTTTACAGCAGTCTGCTGGCTAGAGATTTTGGGAATTGAAGCCTCTGGTACATTTATCAGTCTAACTTGCAAAAGGCTGACACAGTAGCCTTAAGCAGTGGTGATATCATTGGGGTGGTGGTGGTGCAGAAATGTAATTGGTATTCTTATTGAGTACCAAATTTATTTATGCGTATATTCCCCTTTTTATTTACAGAGGGCTCAGGCTTACATTGTTATGTATCAAGGAAATATATGTCACACACATTTTAATGTATGCATAATAACATCCCAGAATTGTTGACTTGGAAAAAGACACTTTGATTGGGTGAACTACCTCTCTAGGCAGTGTAAACATGTAAAAATATGGAATGCACTATCTTCCATAGATGACTATCTAGTCTCCTCTGTTAGGCATCCAGTGAAGAGAATGTGAAACTGTTTTTACCTGTAACCTAAGAGTTTGATTCAGTCCTGGACTTGGAGTCAGTAAAAAACAGGGAAGGGGTACTATGAATCACCCCTGATGTGATTCTAACTGGAGATTCAAGATCTGATAGTGTCAAGACTGAGTTCCATTTCACATTTAAAAATTCAGAGAAAACATGGGTCAACACAGAGACCCAAAAACTTTGAGATAACATTTGAAGGAAGCTTTATCCAAAGGCTTTCTCTTTAAAGAAAGCACTAGATGAAAAAGAGAGGATATTAGACATGCCTGAGGACTTTATCCTGCAATCTTTCCAGCTTCAAGGTGTTACTATAATAAATTTTAAAATATTCTGTTTGGAACTCTCTGAAAGCAATAATGATGAGGAAAAAAGAGCATAGTAGTGTCCAAGATACCTAGCAAAGAATCCATTGTGTGCTGACTGGCTTCAGTGGGCTGCTGGCTGATTGGCATGGAAAGAAAGAGAGCTTTTTCTGAAAATGGCTGGCCAGAATAACTAGTGCCAGAATGAGTCAGAAAAGGAGGGCAGAGACATAAACCACCTGGATCATGTGCTTCCCGTAAGTGTCCTAAAAAGAGGAGCTGGTTTAGCTCATACTAGCTTTGTATGGCTAAGGACCTACGTCAATGTTCAAGAGCTCATCAGTTCAGTCAACCACTTTACCTTTGTCCACTTAAGAAAAAAAGGTTGCATGGTTGTATAAGAGGCTGAAAAGGCCATAAGCATCGGAAAAATCCTTGGATGACTCACTTCTTTGATCTGTTTCCACAGTATGATTAGATGAAAGCATCATTAATTCACCCTGTCAAAGAGCTACCCAGGCTTAGAGAACAAATCTTGCCCTTTTATGTAGGACATTTTTGGTACTTGAAAAATGCTACCATCCCCTCCCTTTGTTGTCTTTTCTGAAGCTTAATTTACTTGGTTGCCTCAATCTTTGAACTTTTTTTTTTTGCATCCTTTTTCAATCTCTCAAAATACTTCCACATTTCTTAGTAGAGTTAAGAAGTGGTCAGAGGACTCAAGATGCAGACTGAATACTACATAATATTACCAAACAATTACTTCCCAAGGTCCAGAAGCTCTATCTCTATTGATGAAGGATTAAGATGCTTTTGAAAGACACATTTAAGCTTCTCCCCCAGCAGGCTAGATTAGAAACAACAGATTCACAAGAATCCAGGAACTTCTGTTTAGGTTTTTTTATTGTAGAAAGGCCATTCCAGTGACTGCTGTGCATCAGAAGACAGATTATATTCAGGTTTTGTATCTCTTTATTTCTCCCGCTTTTGCTATACAATGAGCTGGACAGCCCTCTCTTTGAGGCAGAAGATCAATTCCTTTTGTCTCTTGTTTTGATACAACTAATATATGATTGAGCCGTAATGGTTAGAATGCAGTATTGCAGGCTACTTTTGCTGACTTCCAGCTGACTGCAATTTGGCAGTTCAAATCTCACCAGGCTCAAGGTTAACTCAGCATTCCATCCTTCTGAGTGTTGTGGTTCGCCAGCAGCCTGCGGAGCTGGCAGCAGAGTTGGACAGCGATGAGGCTGAGGAAGAACATGGACCAATCCTGGAGGCCTGGATGAGGGCTCTGCGTTGGAGGCAGAGATGGGGCCAGGGCCATCGGGGAGTGTTGTGAGGTCTCCGGAGCCTCCAGTGGCTGACAGTAGAGAGACAGACGAACAGGAGGACCCTGTTCCTAGTGCACGTACGAGAAGAGCTGCCAGAAGGCAAGTGCAGCTAAAGCAAAGAGCACGACTCAGGAGTAGGGCCAAGAGATGATTGGCCCCTCCCATAAGGCTTAAAAGACCAGCAACGGCTCTTGGGCTCTTCGTCGGAAAACAACATTGATAGTCTTGCTGCACTTATCTCTTGTTGGAGTCTTCTGCTTTTGAACTTTTGCCAAGAGAAGCCTTTGGCAGTTTGCCTAATTATACCAAGGTTGGTGATTAGACTGAAGAATTTGTGTTATGAAGAGTTTGTTTTAATTTAGTTTGGACTACACTGAGAATGAGTTAATTCTCAGCTGTTCTAATAAAGTCTATTTGTTTTGGAACTGTTTGCGTCGAATACTACCTACTTGGGCCTGGGTCACAACACTGAGGTCAGTAAAATGAGGACCCAGATTATTGTGTAGTGGGCTTCAGTAGGCAAGAACCAGACCAGCATAGCTGCAACAGTATTTATTGACTCAAAAAGGGAACTGAGGAACTGCAGGCAAATGCCTGTTATTTATACTCTAGGCCCACAGGGCCTTAACCAATCATAAAAGCAGAAAAAGCCCACCCAAATATAAATGTTTTAAATTTTCCTTCAAAACAGTTGGGATCATCTAAAGGTTAGTTTCACTTTGGCAGTCACAATTAAGGTCATCTAAAGGTTAGCTTCATTTTAACACAACTATATACATTCAATACATAACATAGATTGTTGGGGGCAATATGCTGACTCTGTAAAACTGTTTAGAGAGGGCTGTAAAATCACTGTGAAGCAGTATATAAATCTAAGTGCTATTGCTATTATGGTATGAAAGCTAACTCTCACACTTACTGTTAAAAGGCAGATGTTCCTTGACCTCTACACATTTTTGCTTAGTTTTTCCTATATTAAGAAATATGCATTTGCTTTTTATACATTAATTAATAGCTAATGAACTATTCATATTGAATTTTATTGCTGTCTTTTAGATAATTAACTATCCTAATCCATTAAATACCATCTGCATATTTTATAACTGTTCCCTTCCTTCCTTTACTGATTGATTGATGATTGTTATATCTTAAATTACTTAAAAGTGATTTACAAATAAACATGACTAAAATACATAAACCCTATTTAATAAAACAGCAACATAATCTAGAGTTTGGAGCACAAAGTCCAAAATCCAAGTGTTAGAATGACAATCCTTACAAATTAAAAACTTGGTCAAATAACTTTTATCACTTTCCTAAACATGAGCGTGAAGGACATGCTTCAGAAAAAAATGGAATAACCACAGTATTTTTTTGTAGGTTCCATATATCCCGTCCAAAAACAAATGTATCAGACAGATTGATTCTATTTAGCAGAGATGGTCGTCACAATACTTGGGAGCCAAACCATGTAAGATTCGACAGGCTGGGCTGAGAAACCTCACCTGGTGGAGAGGTTGTATTCTGCACCAACTGTAACTTGTAAATCAGGCATGTCAAACTTGATTTCATTGAGGGCTGTATCAGGGGTTGTGTTTCACCTCGGGGGCTGGGAGGCATGGCCAGCTTGACATCACTTGTGTTGGGGGCACCTGTGGTGACCTGAGCTCTCTGCTAGCAAAAATGGATTTCGGAAGGGCCATGTGCAGCCCTCCTGAGCTCTGTTTTTGCTGGCAGAGGGCTGCAGGAGGCCCTCACAGCCTAAAACAGAGGTTGGGCGGGCTGCGCATGGCCCTCTCGAGCTCCACTTTTGCTGGCAAAGTCACAGTGAGCCGGTCCTTCACTGTTTCCTGGGCAGCTCCACGGGCCAGATCTAAGCACTCTGAAGGCCGGATACAGGTAGTCCTCAATTGAGCCATTAATTTAATAACCATTCAAAGTTACAATAGGATTGAAAAAAGTGATTTATGACTGTTTTTCATCTTGGTGGCTTGTGACTGTTGCAGCATCCTCATGGTCATGTGATGAAAATTTGGATGCTTGGCAACTGACTCATATTTATGATGATTGCAATGTCCCGGGGACATGTGATCACCTTTGTCAAACTTCTGACAAAGAAAGTCAATGGGCAAGCCAGATTCACTTAACAACTGCATTATCAATTTAACTGCCGTGATTCACTTAAGAACTGTGGCAAGAAAGGTCATAAAAATGGGGCAAAACTCACTTAACAACTGTCTTGCTTAGTAATGAAATTTTGGGCTCAATTTTGGTTGTAAGTTGAGGATTACATGCACCATGTGTAATGGACGTGAAGGCTATTGAATAGCCCAAAAGATCCAGGTGGACTCATTGTCTGTATCCATCAAAATGATCAATATTGTTTTCATCCCATTCTCAGAACTGAATAGCACTAGAATTTAGACTTATTTACTGATTCACAGTGCTTTACAGTCCTCTCTGAGCAGTTTACAGAATCAGCATATTGCTCCCAAACAGTCTGAGTTCTCATTTTACCGATCTTGGAAGGATGGAAGGCTTAGTCAACCTTGAGCCAGTCAGAATTAAACTCCTGGAGTGAGTAGGGAGTTAGCCTTGCAGTACTGCATTCTAATCACTGTGCCACCATGGCTCTTAAATCCTAACTAAAAGGGAACCAAGTAACCTATTTCATCTAGAGTGCTTGCAGATACAGCCTCATAATTTTCTTAGACTGTTCCTAAAAAGCTGCCCTGAGTCTTCGGAGAAAGGCGAAGAGAAAGGCGGCATATAAATTGAATTAATTAAATTAAATTAAATTAAATTAAATTAAATTAAATTAAATTAAATTAAATTAAATTAAATTAAATTAAATTAAATTAAATTAAATTAAATTAAATTAAATTAAATTAAATTAAATTAAATTAAATTAAATTAAATTAAATTAAATTAAATTAAATTAAATTAAATATGTTAAATGTACTTTTCCAGGCAGCAAAAGTTGTCTAATCATTGCATATAAAATAAAAAACAGTAATCTTTTAACAAATCCTTGTGTTATGTTTTTTTCATGCAATGGTTCATTTACTATAATAATAAAGTATTTATTAAATACTATAGTATTTCAATACTATAATAATAAAATACTGTATAAAATAATTAATATTGTATATTAATATAATATTACATGATACATATAATGCTATATATTAACGTAAGGTAAATATATCAAACACTCACACTTCCTTGGGCAGGAACTTGGGTACTGTACTTTAGCCAAACTAGACAACTGGCTGGTTATTTTTACATTAATTTAGGGGAAAGTGAATTACAGTATGTCTGTTAGAATTAAGCTATGCATATTGTAATCATTTTTGTTCTCTCTTCCAGTAACTGCTCACTTGTGTTTTCCTAATAAAAATGTGATCATTAACTTGTGTCCTGAGACAAATAATGTACCTCAATTTATTTCAAGTGAAGCCATTTTTAAAATGGCTCTTCTCTTTAAGAAGAGACTAGTCAAATTTAAAAAATGGAAGAAGAGAGTGAAGAAGCCAATGGGAGAAACATTGAAATAATTTTCAAGATGAAACAATCAAACTGTAAACTTCTTTTGTTTTTATAAGTGGAAAGAAGAAACAGCTAATTATATTAGCACACATGAGTCAACTTCTCACTGAACAACAACTCTGTGAAGATAATTGTTTTAGCAAGCTTTTACTGAGAAAGTAACACGAATTTTTGTTAGTGAAAATAATTTAGGAGTGCAGGATAACCTGAAATATTCAACTGTCAACAGAAATCTATACATTTTTTTAAAAAAATCTCTATTGAGAAACAATACCTCTGCTGATACTATTGACATTACCTGAACTTTAACTGAAGAGAGGTACAACAAAAAAAGTAATTTTGTGGGTTAAATATGTGAAGACTCTTGTAATAGATCTGCTTTAAGATCTGCCTGTGGAAAGTTTAAGAAAGTATATCTGCATTGACAGATTGGTTGCTTGGTCCACTTCCCAGATTTATAAGGTGAAACTTTACATGATCCAGATTCTATGAGAGTTGAAATGGTTCCAGGACTTTTATAGGAGGTGGAATGAATCAAAATCATTCATGCACGTGCTATTTGTCAATAGGCATTGATGTCATGTTTTCTCCTGTTTTAAAAGACCTCGGATTCTGACATAACATACTGACATTCAGAATGTTTTTTCTCTTGTTGCTTTGGATGTTGAATGGAGATCAAGTTTTGTCTTGGTCTTGAAAAGAAGTTAGCCAACTAAAGTAATACTCTGGAGTGCCACCAATTAAGAATAGAACTAAACTGAATCTTTCTATTCCTTCAGGACCAGAAATCTTTCTCTGTATTATGGCTCTTCCTAAAGGAGTCTGAAAGCTTAGGAGCTTAAAACTTTACTTTGGAATTTAGCATTCCTCCTACTCCTATAATTTAGAGACAATAATCAAAATATTAATTAATCTATACAAAATGGTAAAAGAACTGATTTCCTATCAGAAAAATTCACCGAATTATTTTATCCTACCTTTATTATTTTTATAAATGACTCAGTGAACATATCTAATACTCCTTCCTCTTACTTTCCTTACAACAACAACAACTGTGAGGTGAGTTGCGCTGAGACAGAGTATCTGGCCCTAACTTACCCAGCTGGCTTTCATGCCTAAGGTGAAATTCACAGCTTCCTGATTTCCAGTCTGGTATCTTAACCACTAGACCAAACTGGCTCTCTAAAATTGCCAAAACATCTTCTCCATATTTTATTAAAGTTCTATTTTTCCTAGTTAACATTGAATAAAAATGGAAGATCTCAGCTAGGGTTAAACTTCCATATGTTTTTTTTTTTTTGCTGCAGTCCACAGGAATGTTAATTTGACTGGATCAATCTCTGTGGATTAAAGATGCATATATTCTTCATGGCTGTCCCTAGTATTTGAAATCGATTTGAAGACATTAAGAATTGTAGACCTTTTTTTGGCATGGGCATATTAAGCAACATTTAAAGGAGAAATCTATACCTGATCTAGAGCACAGGATTGTCAATACGTGTTGTTTATGAATGTTTGGATTGACTTTTTTCCAACAATAAAAAGCATGGTTAAATTTTCAAAAAACATGGTTATTTTTTTCTTTTGTTTATAATATGATTTTCAGTCCCTTTAAAAATTATTATTATGCTTATTAATTTTGAGGATACATTAAATTTCAAAAATATATTCACCTGTGTATATGCTTTTCTTCTGTTAATTAGTTTGAATATATATATATTCCTGTTGTGGCCCTCCAGCGGCCTGCGCAGATCGTGGCTGATCCCGACGATGAGGAGGCTGGTGTGGGGTCGCGCCAGCAGCCTGCACAGCCAGCGCTCGCATCTGACAGCGAGGATGCTGAAGAGGATGTGGTGCCAGAGGCAGAGACTCAGCCAGGGCCTTCAGAACCTCCAGAGGCTCCTTCAAGTGGAGAGAGCAAAGTGGAGGAGCCTCTCCTCAATGCTCGAGCACACAGGGCTGCCAAAAGGCAGGAGTGGCTACTCAGGAGGAGGAGGTCTCCTCGAGAGTAAGGTTTGAGGATAATTGGCCACTCCCTTAGCCTATTTAAGTCACACGCAGTTAGTAATTTCTTGCTGGAAACAATGTGTAATTATTACAGAGCATTTTGGAGAATGAGTGTTTTATCGTATCTTGTTTTCTGGGCTAGTTGCCAACCTTTGCCGGACTTTGTTTATTGTTGGTACGTTATAACTTTGAAAAGGACCGTTGGTGTGTGTCACAATCCTTGGGAATCCGGAGCTGGGACAGAACAATTCCTGTGGTGGGTACTTTTCTGAGAAAATACATATTGATAGAAATTATTTAGGAGAAAATACTAAACATAGTCACTTTGGTCTACTGGTTAAGGCACACGCTAGAAAATGGGAGACCGTGAGTTCTAGTTCTGCCCCAGCCAGTCCTTGGGCCAGTCACTCTCTCTCAGCCCAAATCACCTCACAGGGTTGTTATTGTGGGGTAAATGGGAGAAAGAAGGTATGTTGGATATGTTTGCCACCTTGAATTATTTGTAAAAAAAATCATAAAGACCGGATACAAATAAATATAGAATAAAGACTTTGGAATAAAAATAGATTGTTTCCAAGAAACATGGGACACTGTGTGACAATGGCAACTTTCAAAGAACCAACTAACTGCAAAGTATGAGTTTTATGAACAAATAGAATACACATTACTGGTAGATTTTATTATTTTGTTTCTTCCTTTAAATTCAGAATTTGCTGAAAACACTTTTTTCACATTTTTGCCTTAAAAATTCACAAGATGGTTAATTTTAATAATGCTGGTTGTGGTGATTGTATACATTATTTTATGCATGTGCTCCAAGAATACTGTTCTGTCAGGCTTCATATTTGCCCAAGGATGCCAGTTTGGTGTGGTGTTTGTCTTCCCCATCATAAAGGAGAATGACAAGATTTCTTGGGTAGTTCAGTTCAGGACTCTATCAGGATTCAGCTTAGGAACTTCTGGATCAAGAGGCTCAGCAGTGCTGAAGTTGAAACTGATTTCCAATCCAGCATTTTTTCTTGGCTCAAATAATTTGACTGGTTTTCCATTAATAAATCAGAATCTGAATCAAGGCAGGTGCTTGAAAGTGGAGCCATGTTCAAAAAGATTTCTGCTTTTTTTCTCAAAACTATACCCTCATGGCTAAACCTCCACTTCTGTTTATTGCAGATACTACCCATATGTCTAAACTGTCTGTGAACACCTGAAAGTTCCCTGCATACTATCATTATAACCTGTAAATTAATAATTTGCTCAAATACAAAAGTCTGAGGAAGAGAGTGGTTAGATATTATTGATGAGTGCTTTGTTGAAATGGCGGTCAATGTTAATTTATGTTTTGGAACCATCTTTAAAATGTAGAAACTACCGGCAACTTAGCAGATTTCACAATGTAACTGTACACAAATAAAAATATATAAGGGTTACATCTTTTATTTTTCCAATGAAGTTTGAAATTATGTACAATTTCTTTCACTGCAAGGACAAAATAACAGCTTTTTAATGCTCTGTAGAATATCTATCATGTTTTTTTCTGGTGGTGTGAATGGAGAAAGTACAGGAAGGAAGGTTAGAGACTTGACATATCCCTTGAATAACTTTCCCTATTTATCTATATGCAGCTAAAACCTCTGCTTAATTGGACTAGACTAAAATAAAACTTTCAAACTATTACAACTGATTTTTCTATTTTTTTATTTTATTTATTAATCTATATAGTACCTGACTCCCAATGAATCTTGGTGGTTCACTGATTAAAAGCATTAAAAACAAGACGGGGTGGGGGAAAAAGTAAAAGATGATAAAGATGACTAAATTGGACAGGAACTAAAATAACAAAGCAAGGAACTCAGACCCATACAACGCGAAGGGAGCCTCAATCATCCTTGCCAAAGGCTGGGAGAAATGCTTTGTAGTTAGAACTACACAAACTTATGGTTAAATTATAGGAAATTATTTAAATAGATAAACTAGATTACAATTTGAAATCATTCAAAACAGCTATCTTTTTGTATAAAGAGAAATATGCAAGTATATAAGCATATGGAACACAATATTCAGCTGTTCATCTGATTCAGCTTTTCTTTAGCTGTATTAATTTTGAGCAAACAAAATGGAATAGCAATTTTAAAAGGGCAGTTTGAAGTCCATAGATCCACAATAACAATGCCAGAAATACAAAAATGCATTTACCACACTATTGACATTAAGCCATATATCAGTTCAGATTCCTGGTTACTTTTAACAAGATGACTCTGGTTTTCTATAACTGTTCTTCAGTTTCCAGCATTTAATCTCCTAGCAAAAGAATCCAGTCTGTCTTGTCTTTTCCTTAAATGATGACTCTGCTTCTATAAACCGAAGCAAAATTGAATGTTTCCTGCTGAGCAAGCAGAGACTGCTTCAGAAAATAGATGATTAAATATTACCAAATATGCAAAGGTTTGGGCAGCTGCTGGATGACTACATTTTTTTGCAACACAGATTTGGGAATAACAGAGTAGCACCAAGTTTCAAGGAAGAGAATTCATTCAGGTAGCAAAGAGGATGATCTAATAGGAGTTTGTCACAGATAAAGGGGAGAAGGACCAGACTGCCATGCGTTCTATAGGACTTACGTCTTGAATAGTTATTGCCCACAGATGGTGACTCAGTGATTATTTCTTGCTAAGATTATACATCCAAATCTTTGCAAGAAATTGAAGGTACTCGGTTTCCAGAAATGAAAATAAGTAAACAGAAACAACTAATAGATGTTTAGTAGCAGAATTTAGTTGGCAACTCAAACAATTTTGCCTTCAGCCTAATCAACATGTAACTTGTGTACTTGAGAACTTAAGAAATGAACAAGAAGAAATATACTTTATTTTTTAAAAAATCTATTTAGTTATTAAATTTATTCACTGCCCATTTCACAGTCATGCGATTCTGAGCATTCTACAATCTGATAAAATGATATTATGAAAGATTAAAACAAGTAAAACAACAAATATAGTACATTAAAATTAATAAAGAAAGAGCTAAGAAAAATACCTTTCTCCTAGGGTTGCCTTAAGAAACTTACCCTATATCTGCAACAAATGCAAGCTTGTAGCAGCAGTTGAGAAAAAACAGTAAGAGGATTGGAGCAATCACTGGCCATGTTTCAACCTGTTCATATTTATTACACCAAACGGTAGAAGTATTATAACAAAAACTGACCCCCAAAAAAGCATCAGGGAAAGTAGCACACCCCGTGGATGAGAGAACCAGATGTAATAACCTCTGCATTGTGGGAACTCAGAAACCAGGCCTTTGTTCAATAAGCATGTTTGTGACTTTTGGAAAAGAAAAAGGAAAAGAGGCAGGAAGAAGATCTCAGAAGAGCCACAAAATGTGGATGCTACTCCAAAGAAGAGAGGGATGTGTTATAGAAGTTGGTAACTCACTACAGTGGAACACATAAACAAATCCACAAGTTTGTGAAATATAGATTTCTAGGTTAAGATGGAGGAATGGTTGGTGAAGTTGATGCAATTTACTGAGTGGTTAAATTGAATTCTTTGATCAAAGAAAAGACATTTTTTACATTTATTGCTGACTGGAAACCCCTTATGGATTTTTCACATTAAGCAGGAAAAAAAATGAATTCATCATTTATGGTTCTGATGATTAGACTGGATTGTTCTGTCCTCACTACATGTTACTCTGTGTGCAGCTTGACATGCAGCTTAACCCACCTATCCTCCAATAAAACAGACCGTGAGCACAGATCTGGATGCTACATCTGGATGTATGGGATGTGGATTTTAGTCCTCAGATGAACATATGTTACCGATAAGGCTGGATTCTTCCCAGTTCTTCTGTTTCATCAGATAGCTAAGGAAATGGAGTCTGACTTCCTAGGATGCACTTGTTTTTGGAAAGAGAGGTGATGGGAAGATGGATGTCTTAAAGAGCCGGATCAGTTTCTCAACAATAAAGTTTGGTATTTGGCTCCAGCCACTAGATGGGGTCAGAGAATAATACAGTATATACACAAATTATATGCTGCGGGCGGCATGACAAAGATAGATTATATAAAGAAGAGCATTATGTTATAACCATAGAGTAAATCCTAAATGTATAATTGTAGTTATAACTGCTCTAAATAAAATATTCTTGATATACGTTTCTATTTTTCTTTTACTTTTTCCTTCTTTGCATTTTTAGCATTCCCTTTGATTCGGTGGTGGGTTGCTCCCGGTTCGCACCAGTTCGCAAGAACTGGTAGTAAAAATTTGTAATAGTTCGGAGAACCGGTAATAACATTGGCTGGCCATGCCCCCGAACCGGTCCTCGGCCTGGTTGCTGCTCGCTTACCCCGCCCACCTCATCAGAGGCTTTTTAAAAAAACTTTTAAAAGCATTTTTTCTACAACCTCTTCGAAAAAATGCTTTTAAAAGTAAAAAAAAAAAAAGCCTCTGATCTCGCAGCTCAGCTGGGATCATCAGAGGCTTTTGAAAGCATTTTTTTCTTCAACCTCTTCAGCTGAAGAGGTTGTAGGGAAAAAAAATGCCTTTAAAAGCCTCTGGCAATCCCAGCTGAGTTGCCTGATCATCACAGGCTTCTAAAAGCATTTTTAAGGTTGTAGAAAAAATGCTTTTAAAAGTAAAAATAGTAAAGTAAAAAAAGTAAAAAAAAAAAAGTTGGCCACACCCACACAGTCAAGGCCACTACCCCTCCCACCAAGCCACGCCCACCTAAAAAATTTTAGAACCCACCCCTGCTTTGATTTCATTTTTTTTAAACTTTATATTAGTTTGCATTATTTTTTAATGAGGGGTTCTTGGTGCTCTCTGAGCTTGCTTGTTTTCTTGCAAACATTTCATTACCCTAATGAGGTAACATCGTCAGTGCTAGAAGGGAGTGCTGTTTGCTATCAGTTTATGGTGTCTTGCCTGTCTGTGTGTGTGGGGATGGTCTTAGAGAGATTTTTGGTTGGGCTGTTTACTGATACTTTTTGGCAGTTTCTTGATAGCAATAGCACTAGCACTTAGACTTATATACCACTTTACAGTGCTTTACAGCTCCCTCTAAGCCGTTTACAGAGTCAGCATATTGCCCCCAATAATTTGGGCCCTCATTTTACCCACCTTGGAAGCATGGAAGGCTGAATCAACCTTGAGCCTGGTGGGATTTGAACTGCCAAATTGCAGGCAGCCGCCGGTCAGCAGAAGTAGCCTACAGTACTGCACTCTAACTACTGCACCACCAAGGCTCTGATTAGGGTATTGCTTACTTGATTGTTGATCTGAAGTTAACCTTGAAGTTAATCTATGCTAACCTGAGTCCTGATTACTGGTGGAGAGGTGCTGGAGTTTTTTTTTTCTCTTTTGGCTGGTTGATTATCTCTTTTGCATAGTCTGTAGATGTTTTTATTGTCTGTATGTCTATTGATGGCTGATTTGTCAGAGCGCTAGGTTTCCAGAAATTCTAGAAATTTCCTGGCATTTTTGGACTTGGCCTGGTCTAGGATCATCACACTCTCCCAATTGAAACTATGGTTAGATTTGTCTATTTGTTGTGAAATTAAAGATTTTTTGTCATGTCTTTTGACTGCCAGTTGGTGTTCGTGGATGTGTTTTGCCAGTCTTTTGCCTGTTTGTCCTACAAAGTGGTTGTTGCAGTTCTTACATTATATGTTGTAGATGACTCCTATTTTTTCTTCTGGGGTTGCTGGGTCTTTTGGTTTGCTTAGGAGGTTTTAGTTGGCTTGTGTGCTATGCTGATTCCATTTTGGTTGCGGTAGTCTGTGGTTTCTGATATTCTTGATATATAGCAGTGTAATTCTTTTTAGGGTTTGTGTTGATTGCGCTGTATTGGGTTGAGTGGTCAGGGACTTATTGATAAAGTTGTGCGGGTATCCATTTTGTTGGAATTTGTTGTATAGATGCTCCATTTCCTTTTTCTGCTGTTCTGGGTTGCTACAGCATATTTGGGCTCATTTAAATAAAGTCCTTACACAGCTTCTCTTGTGGTTGGGTTGTTGCTTTAGTGGTGGAGCACCTGGTTAGTATGGTTGGTTTTCCTGAAGACATTTTTTTTAATCTTCATTCTTAAAAAATTCATTCTTTCATATTTTAATAAAAATATGAAAAATTCAAAAATGATTTTTTACAGATGATGGGCTACAAAAAATGGCATCAACCTTTAAAATCATGTTATAGCTGTAGAAAGGCAATTACCGTATATTTGTCAGCCCTCCCAAGAATAGGTGTGTGTGTGTGTTTAAAGTAGCAAAATTTCCTTGTTTAGACCAGCAAGATTTTTAAATCAAATATCCATACCTAAATTTATGACAGCACTAAACTTACAGTTGTTAACATGCAGTACTTCTAACAGCTGTACTTGAAGGTAAGAATAACCCTAATTTTTAACACTCTGTCCTTGTGAGAAAGGAACAATTGAAAATAAAATCTTATATTGTTGCATTACCCATTTTATAAAAATGTATGACTAGGTTTATATCCCCTTCTTAACTGAACTTCTGAATCATTCAGATTTATTTTATGTATACTAGTTGTTGTTAGCAGACCAATATGATTCAGTTTCATTGAAGCTGGCCAAATTTTCTTTAATTATTTGTAAAATCTTCTATAGCTGATCAGATTCCTTATTTAATCATTATTATTTTTAACTTTTATTAGTTTTAATTTCTAACTTTTTAAAGTCAAATTCTGGCCATTCCCCATAATAAAGGGTAGACTGAACGATTGACTAGAAAAAGAAATTACTCAGAGAGGTCATGAGTTCTCTATTTAAGGTTGATGAAGAACTATCTGTCAAATAGCTTTTAATTTGAATTTCTGCAGTAGACAAGAGTTGGATTCATTGGCTTAGGTGATGCTTTCTACCTGTTGAATTCTCTGCAGTATCTGACATTGAGAAATGCAGAAATGGTACTGAGCTGGTTCTAGGATTGCTGTGGGATAATGACTGCTAAGAGTTCACATGGGAGAAAATGTCATGAATATATGCCTGCTCTTTCCCACTATTCTCTAGTTTTGTTGTTCTGGGAAAGTATACAGTAGAAGGCCGTGTATTTATGCTGATGCAAACCAGAGTATGATCATGGCCATTTTAAACTTATTTATTGGAGGTTTTTCTTTGTTAAAAACAACTTTGTCTTCTTCCTAAAACTTTGTTAAGAATTTTTTTTCTTCCTATAATCCTTAGCCAGCTTTCGTTAATACTTTGGGAATTGCTGCTCAAAACATCAGATTTTGAAGATATTTGTGTTTTCTATCCCTGGTGTATTTATCGCACTTAATATGCTCAAACTTTTCAATTCCTGCCACCTGACTGATGTTTTAAAAAATCAAGTTGATTATGTGTACAATAATAATGAGTTGAAGGTATTAACTCACCTAGGAATAAGTAGCTTTTGCTGATCATTTATATGGCATATGAAAGCTTTCTAAATATTCAGAATATTTTACCAAAAAAAATAATAATCACCTTTTATTGTCTAGAGAAAAGGAAGCAACAAACTGGTAAGATTTTTTTTTCTCTCTAAAGAAATAGTGGCCATGTTAAAAGAAAAAGAAAACCTTGTGTGGAATTATTCTCAGCAATAAAGCAGGTGACTCTCCAAAAAAAAGAAGAAGAAAGAATTCTGATACACTGTCAGTTGAAGGAGTTTTTGTAATGCAATTCTTGATTTAATGTCGCCACCTGATCAACATTTTTTGCACAAGAATGATCAGAGTTGTAGAGGACAAGTGTTTTTTCACTTGCCCTCTACATTTTACTTTTGAGTTAAAATGCAATACGTCGTTTTAAGAAAATCATCTATTCTAGCACTGTGTGTTCTCTAAAGTAAAAAAGTATCTGATACGAAAAGAATGAAGGGGAAGGAGATATTGTACTCAGTTTGCTATCTTGAAGTACAGACCATAGAAATAAAATTTACTGCTGTCTTGAATTGTGTGTATCCTCTCTCTCTCTCTCTCTCTCTCTCTCTCTCTCTCTCTCTCTCTCTCTCTCCCTCCCTCCCTCCCTCCCTCCCTCCCTCCCTCTCTCTCTCTCTCTCTCTCTCTCTCTCTCTCTCTCTCTCTGTGTGTGTGTGTGTGTGTGTGTGTGTGTGTGTGTGTGTGTGTGTGTGCCTGGTGCTATTTCATTCCAACATCAGTATTTCGGCTACTTGGGGTACTGTGGGATGAATTGTAATGATTTGATGGGAATTTGATTATTATTGCAAGTTAAAATTACTCTCCTCTCTCCCCTATTTTGTGGCATTGCCATCAGAAAGTACTACTTTCTAATTTTTGAATTGAATAACACTGCCTTCCCAGAGGGAGCAAAAAAAGATGCTATTGTTCACTTGTTTACAGTTCTATTCAAAATTTTCTCATCCCCTGAAGATTTTCCTAAGTTTTGAAGACCATCTGTTGTTAAAACAACAAAACCACAAACCCAAACAAAGCAAAATTAGTTTTTGCATCTAATACTTCATTGCTAGCAAATATCCTGTCTTCCCTGTTTCTTGAGTTAAAGATGTTGGATATGTGTGTGAGGGAGAATGGTTGTGACAAGGAACAGGTAGTCCTTGACTTATGACCAAAACTTTTGTTGCTAAGTGAGATGGTTGTTAAGTAAGTTTTGCCCCACTTTATGACTTTCTTTGCCACAGATGTTAAATGAATCACTGCAGTTAAGTTAGTAACACAGCTGTTAAAGAAATCTGACTTCCCCATTAACAGTCCTTGTCAGAAGGTTGAAAAAAGATAATCACATGATTCTGAGACACTGTAACCGTCATATATATGAACTAGCTGCCAAGCATCTGAATTTTGACCAAGCGACCATGGGGATGTTGCAATGGTCATAAGCATGAAAAAACTTTTTTTAGTGTTGTAATTTTGAATGGTCACTAAAGGAACTGTTGTAACTGTTATGAGCCATGGTGGTGCAGTGATTAGAATGCAGTATGGCAGGCTAACTCACTGTTCACTGCCAGTAGTTCGATTCTGACCGGCTCAAGGTTGACTCAACCTTCCATTCTTCCAAGGTTGGTAAAATGAGGACACAGATTGTTGGGAGCAATCTACTGACTCTGTAAACTGCTTAGAGAGGGCTGTAAAGCACTGTGAAGCAGTATACATATCTAAATGCTATTGCTATTGCTATTGCTATTGCTAAAGATTATCTGTATGAGAAAATTCACCTGGACCTTCTCAGAATCTGGTTTTGCCACGGTGACTATGTATATGACTATATGTATGTGAACACAGCCTTGTATGTAGACAGTGAAATATGTAAGGTGAGAAAGATTATAGTTTTGTTTTTCACTCAGTTGAAATATCATTTAAAATAATTGCTGGGCTATTGTAGATTGAGGGGTGGTATGATTAATAAACGTCAACAGGAAGCAGCATCTAGCTAAACTAAATTAATCCTAGAAGCTAAACAGTGATGGCCATCACTTGGATGAGGAACTAACTAAAAATTCTAGGATTATTGATCAGATAGAGAAGTCAAACAAACATCCCAGAAGAAGGTTGTTGTTGCCCAAAAACTGTATGGATAGAATAATTATGAGTTAAGCTTAGCTTCAGTTGATCTTTATCCTTTTATTATTATTTAAGATAGATTAGTGAGTACCTTGAGACAACTGTTTACAACTTTAAAAAATTCTTGAGTTTTTGGAAAAGAGGTCGTTGGGGGTCAGGTTGTTCCACTCAGTGAAACTTCACTTATTTGATGAGAATGTGACTCAGTGAGAATTCCTTGTGAATTTATTTGAAGTTTTCTGTGATTAAGAGAAACTGTTGACAGCTTATGTTATTGCAAAGCATAATTTTACTGAAATGCATGATAGATTGTGATGTTTTTGTGATAGTCTAACATAATTGTCAAGACAGAATCTTCAATCTGATAGAGAGCCTTTTGGGGAGCATCTTAATATACATAGTGGAGAGTCCAGTTTTCACCACAACACAACCATAAAAGGGAAATATACTTGATAATCTAATTGAACTCATCTTCACTACTACAGGTGATAAGCAAGACTGTATCCTCAGCCCATTATTATTCAATTTTTATATTAACAATATTGTTAAGATACCAGTAGGCCAGATTTCTAACCTCCTTTTCTTTCCCACTGTTTGATTTCTACATATTTTCCTTTATGCTGCTAATGCAACCATAACCAAAATAAACCTCCAAACTTTCTCTCTTCCTATCCCCCCCACCTTCATACTGAACTAAATTATTCTAAGACAAAATTCTCCTTCATGGATTACTGCCTTGTTGTGGTGAAGGGGCTTGCGTAGCTCAATTAAGCTATGAGCTATGCCGTGTAGGGCCACCCAAGATGGACAGGTCATAGCAGAGAGATCTGACAAAACATGATTCACTAGAGAAGGAAATGGCAACCCACTCCAGTATCTTTGCCATGAAACCCCCATGGACAATAACAAAAGGAAAAAAGATATGATGCCGGAAGATGAGCCCCTCAGGTCAGAAGGTGTCCAATACACTACTGGGGAAGAGCAGAGGGCTAGTATTAGTAGTGCCAGAAAGAGTGAAGCAACTGAGCCAAAACCAAAAGGACACTCAGCTGTGGATGCATCTGGTGGTGAAAGGAAAGTCCAATGCTGTAAAGATTTTCTCTCCATAGGAACCTGGAATGTAAGTTTTGTGAATCAAGGCAAGCTGGACGTGATCAAACAAGAGATGACAAGACTGAACATCGACATCTTAGGAATCAGCGAACTAAAATGGACGGGAATGGGTGAATTTAATTCAGATGACCATCAGGTATACTACTGTGGGCAAGAATCCCTAAGAAGAAATGGAGTAGCCTTCATAATCAATAAAAGAGTAGGAAAAGCAATACTGGGATACAATCCCCAAAATGACAGAATAATCTCAGTTCGAATCCAAGGCAAACCATTTAATATCACAGTAATCCAAGTCTATGTCCCAACCATTGGTGCTGAAGAGGATGAAATTGACCGGTTCTATGAAACCCTACAGCACCTTATAGAATTAACACCCAAAAATGATATCCTTATCATCATGGGGGATTGGAATGCTAAAGTAGGAAGCCAAAAGATAACCGGAATAACAGGCAAGTTTGGCCTTGGAGTACAAAATGAAGCAGGGCAAAGGCTGATAGAATTTTGTCAAGATAATACGATGGTCATAGCAAACACTCTTTTCCAACAACCCAAGAGGCGACTCTACACATGGACATCACCAGACGGTCAACACAGAAATCAGGTTGATTATGTGCTCTGCAGCCAAAGATGGAGAAGCTCTATACAATCAGTAAAAACAAGACCATGAGCTTACTGTGGCTCAGATCATGAGCTTCTTGTTGCAAAATTTAGGCTTAAATTGAAGAAAATAGGGAAAAGCACTAGGCCACTCAGGTATGAACTAAATCATATCCCTGATGAATATACAGTAGAGGTGACAAATAGATTTAAGGAATTAGATCTGATAGACAGAGTGCCTGAAGAACTATGGACAGAGGTTTGCAATATTGTACAAGAAGTAGCAACTAAAACCATCCCAAAGAAAAAGAAATGCAAGAAAGCAAAATGGCTGTCTGAGAAAGCTTTGCAAATAGCTGAGGAAAGAAGGGAAGCAAAAGGCAAGGGAGAAAGAGAAAGATACACCCAAATGAATGCAGAATTCCAGAGAATAGCAACAAAAGATAAGAATACCTTCTTAAATGAACAGTGCAAAGAAATAGAAGAAAACAATAGAATAGAGACGACCAGAGATCTCTTCAAGAAAATTGGAGATATGAAGGGAACATTTCATGCAAAGATGGGCATGATAAAGTACCAAAATGGCAGGGACTTAACAGAGGCAGAAGAGATTAAGAAGAGGTAGCAAAATTACACAGAAGAACTATACAAGAACAAGCATAACATCTCTGATAACCACAATCAGGTGATCATTGACCTCGAGCCAAACATCCTAGAAAGTGAAGTCAAATTAGGAAATCTGAGCAACAACAAAGCTAGTGGAGGTGACAGTATTCTAGCTGAGCTAGAATCTTAAAAAGACGATGTAGTAAAAGTGCTACACTCAATTTGCCAGCAAATTTGGAAAACTCAACAGTGGCCATAGGATTGGAAAAGGTTAGTTTAAATTCCAATTCCAAAGAAAGGCAATGCCAAAAAATGTTCAAAATATCATACCATTGCACTCATTTCACATGCTAGTAAAGTTATGCTTAATATCCTACAAGCTAGGCTCCAGCAGTGTGTGGATAGAGAAATACCATAAGAATAGGCAGAGGAACTAGAGCTCAAATTGCCAACATATGCTGAATCATGGAGAAAGGTAGGGAGTTCCAGAAAAACAAATAATAATAATAATAATAATAATAATAATAATAATAATAATAATAATAATAATAATTATTATTATTATTATTATTATTATTATTATTATTTTATTTCTATACCGCCCTTCTCCCGAAGGACCCAGGGCGGTGTACAGCCTATTTAAAAACATAAAACAAAACAACGATTAAAATTTAAAATCATTAAATAATTAGGCTCCAATTAAAATCCCAGAAATTTAAAATACCCCAATTTAAAATTATTATGTTGATAGCCCGGCCTGGCGGAACAACAGGGTCTTCAGTGCGCAGCGAAACACCCAGAGGTTGGAGATCTTATGTATTTCCGGGGGCAGTTCATTCCACAGGGCTGGGGCTCCCACAGAGAAGGCCCTCCCCCTGGGTGTCGCCAGCCGACATAACTTTTGCCGATGGCACCCTGAGGAGACCCTCTCTGTGGGAGTGGACTGGTAGGTGGGAGGCTGTTGGTGGCAGAAGTCGGTCTCGAAGGTACCCGGGTCCTATGCCATGGAGCGCTTTAAAGGTGGTAACCAACACCTTGAATCGCACCCGGAAGACCACTGGGAGCCAGTGCAGCTCGCGCAGGAGGGGTGTCACATGGGCGCAACGAGTTGCACCCATAACCACCCGCGCAGCCGCATTCTGGACCAGTTGGAGCCTCCGAGTGCTCTTCAAGGGGAGCCCCATGTAGAGAGCATTACAATAGTCCAACCGGGAGGTAACACTTCTGCTTCATTGACTATGCTAAAGCCTTTGATTCTGTGGATCACAGCAAATTGTGGCAAGTTCTTAAAGAGATGGGAGTACCAGACCATCTTATTTGTCTCCTGAGGAAACCTGAGGGTCAAGAAGCAACAGTGAGAAATGGACACGGAACCACTGATTGGTTCAAAATTGGGAAAGGAATCCAGCAAGGCTGTATACTGTCACCCTGCCTATTTATCTTATATGCAGAGCACATCACGAGAGAGGGATGACTAGATAAAAGTTGGAATTAAGATTGCCGGGAGAAATATCAACAACCTCAGATATGCAGATGATACCGTGCTAAGTGGTAGGAAGTGAAGAGGAACTAAAGAGCCTCTTGATGCGGGTGAAGAAGGAGAGTGCAAAAGTTGGCTTGAAACTCAATATTAAGAAAACTAAGATCATGGCTTCCAGCCCTCTCAATTCCTGGCAAAAAGATGGGGAAGAAATGGAGGTGACAGATGTTATTTTCCTGGGCTCCAAGATCACCACAGATGGGGACTGCAGCCAAGAAATTAAGAGACGCTTGCTCCTGTGGAGGAAACCTAGACAGCATACTAAAAAGCAGAGACAACACCCTGCTAACAAAAGTGCATATAGTCAAAGCTATGGTTTTCCCAGTTGCAATGTATGGCTGTGAAAGTTGGACCATAAGAAAGGCTGAGTGCCAAAGAATTGAGACCTTTGAACTATGGTGCTGGAGAAGACTCCTGCGAGTCCCTTGAATTGCAAGGGACTCAAACCAGTCAGTCCTAGAGAGGATCAACCCTGACTGCTCTTTAGAAGGCCAGATCCTGAAGATGAAACTCAAATACTTTGGCCACCTAATGAGAAGGAAGGACTCACTGGAGAAGAGCCTAATGCTGGGAAAGATTGAGGGCAAAAGAAGAATGGGACGACACAGAATGAGGTGGCTGGATGGAGTCACTGAAGCAGTAGGTGTGAGCTTAAATGGACTCCAGAGGATGGTAGAGGACAGTAAGGCCTGGAGATACATTGTCTATGGGGTCGCGATGGGTCGGACACGACTTTGCAACTAACAACAACAAAGACAAAATTATTTATATTTTTTAGGAAATACAGATCCATCAATCAATGATTAACAGTATGGTCATCAAGCAGGAGAGATTCAGTTTGGCCTTGGTAGTTAAGATATCTGGTTAGAAACCTGGAGAGTATGAGTTCCAGTCCTGCCTTTGGTATGAAAGCTGGCTGAATAACATTGGGCAAGTCTTTCTCAACCCATGACATCAGGTTCAGGTGACAAGCTAATTAATCCATCCCTGTTGCATTTGGATCAATACTTTATTGAATGATCCAAAAGACCCGACTCAGTTGATCTGAAAAAAGCAGAAACTGCACTTATAGGAAACTTGTAGGAAGGAACATTCCCCAAGCAAGGAAAAACCTTAAAATATCTAGGTGTTTCAATATTCTATCTGTGAATCTATTCAAACAAAAGGAAAAATAAGATATTTTATGTTTCTGTGAAACAAAGAAAAAGGGGAAGATCTAGTAAATCTTAATGAAGGTGATCTGAACTGGTGGAACAGAGCTGAATGTAAGCAAAAAAAGTAAAGTTGTAGATTTAATTCTGAATGAAAGGGCTAAAATATGTCAGAAGAGTGAATTGATATCATCTAGGCTACTGTTGATTTGTATGAAATTAGAAATCTACAGGCTGGTGATAGTTGCATGTTAACACTTTTGTGAATGGTGCTAATGAAAGAACCAAAAGTGAATTTGGGGAAAATGTATGAAGGTGGATGAAGATAACACAAATGGATGGTGGGAACAAAATAAGAAAAGTATGGAAATTTATCTCAAATATATGATTTAAAAATGTCTAGTAACATACACGGCAAAAAATGACTCTTAATGTCAAAGCATTAGATACATTAAACTATATTTATTTAAATAGTGTATATTATAATGTAAATTGAGACCTTTTCTCTAACCACACCAGTACGAAATATTTGACAGGTTGTTTATATCTGAAAAAAACAGGAAGTGAAATTTCATTATAGTCTGCCACATTTGCTTCCAAGTGAAGTTCATTTGAGAAGGATAAGTGTTGAAACATCACCCTTAACACAGAAAATCTAAAATTAAATTAGTCAAGTAAATATTTGGGTTATTATACTGTGAAATAGATAGTTTGATTCACCTGGCAGCATATTGTTGGTGTGTGGTGTCATCACTTTGTATGTTAGTTGTATTTTTATATCATATTTATATTGTATTTTTAAATTTTTGTTAGCCACCTTTAATTGAATTAATGAGATGGGTGCCATATAGATGTATAAATATGAATAAACTGCATTATCCATGTGTTGCTTTTTCGACTCTTGATCGGCACCAACTTCTACAATAATTTGGTATTACTTACAAATTGGCTGTCTCCTTGCTCATCCTTGACTTCAAATCACTTATGAAAGTTAATATATTGAATGCTAATAACAGACTATAAAATATAATCAGCCATTTCTCATTTTCAGACTCTTAGGTACATGACCTTATAGAGATATAAAAACTATGGCTTTGAAATGCCAATATTCAGCAAGGTCACTCCATAGAACTTCAGAGGGATACAAACCCACAATCTAATATTCATTAAGAGGGTGTGCAGAAACATATGGAGGCTCTCAGCACAACCTTCCATTATCAACAGCTGTCACTCATTGTTCAAGTTATTTGCAGATTGCTTAGAACATTCAATTCCTGCCAAGGATAATCACTTCTCTATCCAAGCAATTGGCCATTTTACTGCCAGTTGTCCATATCATAATGATGGATGACATATAAAAATACTAGCTAGTGCAGACAATATCCCAAAATCTGACTTTCATGCAAACAGGTTTGAGATCAAAATATCATCTAGTTTCCTAATGCTAAACCTGATACAGTTTGTTAACTATTCATTTGTCTTTTGTGGAACTGGCAAAGGAAAAGATCTTTTAGCTTCCTAGAAACATTTTTGGTGCTGGTTAGTGAAGGCTAGTCCCTGATTGGTCTGATCCTGAAACTCAACACTTCCAAAAAGATACTGGCCATGTAAGCCTACAACAGGACATTGTTTATGTCAGAAGGTATTAGTAATACTTGGAGCCTCCTTAAAAATATAGAATTTAGAGACCATGGGTCAGCCCATACCAAGATCATTCCAAGTTTTTGTAAAATGCTACACTCCAATAATTTACATCTCCTTTGTAATTCTTAGGAATCATTTCAGAGGATGTATAACTTGTAAGGTCATTGAGGCTCCTCTGCAAGTTTTTGACGATGATGGTGGTGGTGATCACTGCAGTTGTGCATGCCAATAAAAGATAGTTTGTTGCATTTATCTCATATCTAACTAATTAGGTTTGATTCCTAACTGAAGTGCACTTTTGCCCCATAATAGCCAGGAGCAAAATATATTTCCATTATCATTGTATGACTACAACTATTATATAGCACAGCTGAAATTAAGCACCTTCAATAGAAGTGTGAGATATAGCAGCTCTGAAGTCTGGATTTGTCACCATTCCCGATATAAGTTAAACAAAATAACTATCGGTGGTGAGGCACTCTGGCACTTGTGGGGAGATATAATGGAATTTGCAATGACAGATGTGTTACTCAATCAAATTGAGAACCATCTGCCAACAGGTACATAGCAATAACAAACTCAAGGAAGGCAATTAAGTGTACAGCTTCATATAAATTGCTTATGGCTTAGATCCAACAGGTATTTCTGCTTATTTGTGGCAAAGTAATTCCTTCTTCCCTGAACGATCCAGAAAATTGATGTCAAGAGTCTTTGGGAAATGTTTCTGAAACGGGTTTATGGAAGACTGAAAAGGAGAACTATCTTTTTTCCATCAGACTAGCTGACTCATCCAAATACTAACTAGGTCTGAGGAAGTAATATACTTTGGTATCACACACACACACAAACAC
The DNA here is from genome assembly GCF_029215685.1 of Pituophis catenifer annectens. Classification (NCBI taxonomy): domain Eukaryota; kingdom Metazoa; phylum Chordata; class Lepidosauria; order Squamata; family Colubridae; genus Pituophis; species Pituophis catenifer. Next base: position 80,513,191 of record NW_027256881.1, on the reverse strand, counting down.
ACAATTTTAATAAAAAACATTTGTGCACTATTCAATTAATCATAAATTTAAAATAATTATATAAGAATTATAAAATGATCTCATACTATAATCTGTCAAATGCTGAATAGCATTAGTATACAGTACATCTGATATAAACATTGATGTGTGCAAAATGAGTCCAAAGCCAATAACATGTTTTATCATGATGTATCATTTAATTACCAGGAGGGGAACTGAGCTTGAGAAAGAGATGAACTTGAGGAAGAGATTAAAAAAAACTTTACATACAAAGACTTCCACATGGAGAACTTAATTTATTATTATTTTAAAAGACATGATCGTTTGATTTCTGTTCAATATTCCACATAGGTCATATTATATGCAAGAAGGTAAACTGCCTTAAATTCACCACCAATTTATTAGCAACAAACCTAGCTGTATTTTGAACTCTGTGTTTTTAGTTACAAAACAAATTTGGAATGAGACTTTCCAAGTCATTTTTTTTTACCATAAACATAAAATAGAATGAAATAAGGTCGTTTTCTGAACTGTATATCTTTCATGGCTTTACAATTCCATTATGTCAGTCTTGATTCCTCATAGTCCACTTGTCAAAACATTTTGGTTGCATATTCTTTCTCTCGCCTCCACTGTTGAGATAGTGAGTTGTATTTCTTATAATACCTGCTTTGGTACAACAGGATTCCTGTTATTGTAAAACTTTACGTGATAATATTGATATTTTGTTTTACATACAATGCATTGAATTACATACATATCATCTGTCTGTCTGTCTGTCTGTCTGTCTGTCTGTCTATCTATCATCTATCTATCATCTATCTATCTATCTATCTATCTATCTATCTATCTATCTATCTATCTATCTATCCAACAATGAAAATACATTAAGGAGAATATGCATGAGAAGGTATTCTAGTCCCTTAATAGTAACTTAATTTTTGAGTTACATCACCAGGAAAGAGGGGGGCTTATAACAGAGCATTCATAGCAATTCATTTTGAATTTGTTTTCTCTGCAATCCCCAGTCTTATCAAGGCATTTTCACTTAATCTTTCATTTGCAGCTTTCTCCTGCTCCACCATTGTGTTCAGTTTTCAAAGAGTTATGAATCCATTCTGAGGTGAACAGAAAGAATGTTAATTCCCTTTATATAATTTCTTTCCAAATTTTCAATAAATTGGAAATAATACAAATAAGTAAGATTGAAAAATAGAAACGGAAGGAGAAAATGGAGGAAGGATAAAAGGCCAGGAGCTCCAGGCTATGCCAAGAAAGAGACAGGGCTTTCAACATTCAGAATTAATTTCATATCAAAAGTAATCTTCTGACAAACCAATTAAAGATGCGCTAATTCAGTTATGATTGAATCATACTATTTTTATCTCTATAGCATCTTTCTTGTTATTAGTACAATGGGGCTCTTTCTTTTGTACCTTCAGTATTTTTTTCAAGGAAGCCATTTCATGTACTAATTAGGGATGCAATCAAAACGCCTGAAACCCTCTTATTGAATTAATTTCTCCATTACTTATGGAGTTAGTAGTAACCTCTTCAATCATTTTAGATGACTATGTTTAAATGTAATCTAGCATTTTAGAAACAGCACTTAAAATCTATGGAGGCAGATGTCAGGTTCACTTGCAGATGTTGCATTACCTAATTAGATAATATTGTCAGTGATAGTGATTGTGAAGTTTTTTCCCCGTTTATATACAATAGCTTGCCCTGCCAATGATGGTGGGAAATGGTTTTCTCCTTGGTAATTCTTTGATTAGGATGTTGTTTTCTGCTTGATTATTTGTCTGAAGTTAATCCCTGCTTATCTGAGTGTAAACTACTGGACAGGAAATATCTTCTCTTTCAGTTTCCTTCTTACCTTTTTTTTTGTACTGTTTCTTTTGAATGGTGTGTAAATTGGATTTATCTTTATGTATCTATTGCATAGTTTATATCTATGAACAGCTGATTTGTCTGAATTTCAGCATTTTTTTTAGTAAAAAGTGAAAGATTTATACAATCTGAAGAGAAACCAGAGTATAGAATATCAGCATTTTTGTCTTTCCTCTATACCTGACACTATGCTTTTTAAAATAACTTATGAATTTGTCTACCAGATTTTTTTAAAAAAATCCAAAATATTGACACAAATGATCAGTAATTTAATTAGTTTTAAATTGTGGTTTTGATTCCAAAAGCAACTAATAGTTTTCTTTTGCTTTATAAATCCCTCCAAATCCTAATACTTGACTTTATTTAACTCGGTAGCCAAAAGCGAACTGATTGTCTTGGATCATTAATTTACACATCACACAGCAATATTAATCTGCTATTCTGTTCTGCTAAATTCAATATTATATCAAATTGCATATAGCCACAGAACAACCAGATCTGAATTACTCATTAAGTACATCATTAATTCAAGTTTGCAATTTATCAGAAAAAGAAAGGGAATTTAAGAAAAGCATATACTGTTCCTTGATTCTTCCATACTGCCTTGAACTTTCTGAAGATGTCCATATTTATCCACAAAATAGGCCAGTGAGGAAAAAAACCACATTTGGTGAACAGAAAGGGAAGATGGGAGATGGGGATGTGGTCATAGTAAACATCAAGATGGTGGCAATGCATGTAAGAGAGAGGTTTAAAATCATTAAGTCACAATCAACATCTTCATTTTGTAGACACTCTGTAGATACCTCTGTTGACCTGGAACACACATTATGCTTAGTCATAAATCTGTTTATTTACACTTGGCCAGACACAAGTAATGATAGTGCCATTATACTTTCTGTACCCATTCCAGATTCCTATCTAGAAAATGGTAACTCAGTCCTGGAAAAGTAGAAAGGACGAGAAAGAAGCTCAGATTAATCTCATCTTGATTTGGTTTGATATAAAACAGGGCAGCAGGAAACAGGCATTCATTTTTCTGTAATTCTACTTATAAAGGTAAAGGTAAAGGTTCTCCACACATGCATGCTAGTTATTTCTGGCTCTAGGGGCGGTCTCATCTCCGTTTCTAAACTGAAGAGCCAGTGCTGTCCAAAGACGTCATGTGGCCGGCATGACTAAACACTGAAGGCACACAGAGCGCTGTTACCTTCCCACCAAAGTGGTCCCTATTTTTCTACTTGCATTCTTTACATCAGTGGGTCTCAACCTTCCTAATGCCGTGACCCTTTAATACAGTTCCTCGTGTTGTGGTGACCCCCCAACCATAAAATTATTCCATTGACCATTGAAAATATGTGTTTTTCGATGGTCTTAGGCGACCCCTGTGAAAGGGTTGTTCGACCCCCAAAGGGGTCCCGACCCACAGGTTGAGAACCACTGCTTTACATGCTTTAAAACTGCTAAGTTGGCAGAAGCTGGGACAAGTAATGGGAGCTCACTCTGTTATGCGGCGCTAGGGATTCGAACCACTGAACTGCCGACCTTCTGATCTACAAGCTCAGCATCTTAGCTACTGAGCCACCGCGTTCCTTGTAATTCTACTTACCACACAGCAATAAAATAGCCTCTTTAACTGGTGTCAAATGGTAAAACCTCGGGGTCATTAGATAAAGGCAAATTGGAATTCAGACAGGGATTACATCTGCTAATTTGATCACAACAAGCAATAGTTATGTATATTTCCTGTTATAAGGATTCTTGCCTGCCAAAAATCAAATACAATAGCCAAGCAAATATATAAAACATCACAGTGTTGCAATCTGGATTCACTTAGGATTTGTGCGAAGTTTCAAATTAGGTTCTGAAGTCTACAAAGGCAGCCTTAATTTTATCTCAAAGGGGCAGAGATGAGAATTCCCCATTTATCTTACTCATAAAATATCAGGCATGCAGAATATTAAAGTATTTTTTTATACAGATAAATTGTAAGCAATATCTTTCCTAATCCATTTAAAGCTGCATTTGGCTGTATCATTGCTTCAGGTTGCCTTCCTTATAATTTTGATTATGATTAACATTGTTCACTAGTTTGGGCTGCGTTTTTACCATAGTATAAACACAATGTGTAATTCGATATTGAAGGTAGCTGCTGGCTAAAAATGTATTGTGGGGTTTTTTGTGTCTGTATAGCTTAGATTTTGCTCTGAAAATTCACATTATTGTTCATTTATCACATTGTTAAGATTGGTAATTGAACCTCATAATGAATTTGAGCTTCTGAACGTACAGGGAGAGTGGTGTTTTTTATCAGAGCTATTTTATCAGAGATGATTAAATACTTTACATCAGACCCTCATGAATCATTTCAGAGTAGTATAGCTGTTAAGATAGTTGACTAAGCATGGGTGGACCCAGTTCCAAGTTCTCATCAGCTATGGAAGCTCAATGTGTATAAGCTGCAAAATAGCCACAGTAACAATTTAATATAAATTTATATTAATTTAACAAACAGCAAGGTGAAATCAAGTGCTTCTTCAAAGCACTGTTTAGTATACATGCTGTCTTCTTCTCTTTTTCCATTTTTGAGCTGTACCTTATATTTTATAGAGTCACAACAGATGCAGACAAGTGGTGTTTCCAGGCATTGCGGTATATAAAAAGTGAATCAAAAGTATATAGGAATAAGCAATGGTGAAATCCATTTTTTTACTACCGGTTCTGTGGGCGTGGCTTGGTGGGCATGGTATGGCTTGGTGGGTGTGGCAGAGGAAGGATATTGCAAAATCTCCATTCCCACCCCACTCTGGGGCCAGCCAGAGGTGATATTTGCCGGTTCTTTGAACAGCTCAAAATTCCCGTTACCAGTTCTCCAGAACCTGTCAGAACCTGCTGGATTTCACCCCTGAGAATAAGAATAACAAATAAAAAAAGAAGAAAAACCAGAAAGCCTTGATTCAAAACCTCACCCATCTCCATTTTGAATCCACCAATCTTGGTTTCTCCATATAATTAACTGTGTTTATTAGTTTATTGGGCATATCAAATGGGAATCTATCTGAAAAGATACTATATACCTGTGATGGTGAACCTATGGCCTGCGTGCCACAGGCACATGTAGCCATATTGGTGGGCACAAAAGTTCAGCTCCAGCGCTTCTGGACCAGAATGGGCCAGAAGCTGGCAAACGAGCCATTTCCGGTCTCCGGAGGGCCTCTGGCCTCCGGAGGGCCTCTGTTTTCGCCCTCCCCAGACTCCTAAAGAGGCTCTGGAGCCTGGGGACAACAAAAAACGGGCCTACCGGGCCATCATGTGCCAGGAGCAGATGGAGCAGGGGGATCACGTTCGTATGCATGGGGGCGGGGTGCACAGAATTATGGGTGTGGGCACGCATGCACACAATCCCCCACCCCCACTGTTTTCCACTTTTTTTGTGGAAAACAGTGGGCTTGGGTGACATCATTCTGTATTGTCTACGACATAGGCTTTATGTGTTTAAATTATAGGATTTTGGTTGAGTAATAGAAAAAATATTTTAATTGTAAAGTTGAAAAATGGAACTAGTTCTCTCGAAGAATGGTGGGTTTTCTACAATTCTGAAAAATACCCTGGAGCATAAGAAAGAAAAGATTTAGAAGATGGTGAGGCATCTATTTTAGTACCAACATTCTCCTTGTATACTTGGCACCATTTTGTGATCTGTTTGGTGCCAGGCAAAGAGAATATTCTCCAAGCCACTTAAATAACATGCTAGCATTGTTATGATATTTTAAACATTTTCCTCCTGGTTTTACTCTGTTGCTGTTTTAATGCTTGCTTCATGCTGTCTATTTTATACAGGTAGCCTTTGAGCCAAATATTGACTAAATATTCATTTAGTGAATAATTGACATTATAATGGACTGGAAAAAAATGACTTACAGCCATTTTTCACACTTAGGACTGTTGCAGCATCCCCATAGTCACATAATCACAATTCCAGATACTTAGCAACTAGAATGTAGAAGGTTGCAGTGTCCTCGGGTAATGTGATTACCTTTTGCAACATTCTGATGAGCAAAGTCAATGGAAGAGCCAGATTCACTTAACCACTGTGGGTTGTGGCCCGTCAGCGGCCTGTGCAACTGACTACTCGAGTCAGACAATGAGGAGGTTGGAAAATATGTAGTGCCAGAGCCAGGGATTCAGCCAGGGCCTTCAGAACCTCCAAAAGCTCCCATAAGTGAAGAGGAAGAAGAGGAGGAGCCTCTTCTTGATGCACGAGCACGTAGAGCTGTTAAAAGGCAGGAGTGGCTCCTCAGGAGGAGGTCTCCTCGAGAGTAAGGCTTGGGGGTAATTGGCCACTCCCCTAGCCTATTTAAGGAAAGACGACGACTGATGCAATTTGCAGAAAACTACTTCGTTCATATTCCTTTGCATCTTGATTCCAGAAACGTTTTGATTCGGCTCTTGTTTTTCTCTTATCAGTTTTCCTGCAAATTGCTTCTGGGCATTCTGCCAACCACAGTAAAATTATGGTTATCTGAAATACTGTGCCTCAGAACTAAGTTATTATTCTCTGAATTCTTGTCGGATGTTAATGAAGTTAAATTAACAGCCCTTGTTCAGAAAAGACTGATTTAAATTGTACTTGTGTTCGAACAACTACTAAGAAAACTCATTAGTAGTCCTTAATTAGTAAACTAAGGTTTGTATGGACTTTGTGTGTGCTGCGTTCTTTGAGGTCCGTAGCTGGGGCAGAACACCATGTTGCTAACAACAGCTGTGTTAGAGTTTGCAGCAATCTAACCAGCACACAAGTAAATAATTCAGCAAGATTCATTTATAGAAGAAACTTCTTTATATACAGTAATATAAAACATGATGCATGTATGCAATACCCATGCAGCTCTTGCAACGTGGTAGAGAAACAGAAGCAGAAGCAAGGACCAGAACTAGAAGTAAGCTTATACACAGACTAAGCCACGCCCAGGCTCCGAGCTGGCTTGCAGTCACCAAACAGTTCCCATTGGCTGACTTGTTGTTATGCCTATTTCAGTTTATAAATTCTTATATACTGAGAAGCTGCAATGATTCGCTTAATAACAGTGGCAAGAAAGGTTGCAAAATGGGGCAAAACTCCTTTAATAATTGTCTTGCTTAGCAACAAAAATTTTGGGCTCAATTGTAGTTGTATGTCATGGTCTACCTGATAAGGTTTTAATGGTAGATCTTTCTAAATTCTTTTAACTGAGAACGTTGTTGCAAATCACTTCAAGTTGTTGTTTATTTTTAATAGAAAACAACCTACCCAGTCATTCAAATACATCCTGGACTAGCTCAGGTGCTAGTCCAGGATGAAATCTGGACCAGTTTTTAATTCTTTCTGTTAAGGGGGGCTGTGTATTTCCACAGTAAAGTGACAGACATCCCCCAATAACTTCCGAAACTATCTAACTGGCTGCTTGCCTTTCTTGGGCTGTTTCTTTGAGTGAACTGTGCTGCTTTTCGCGTGATGAGATAATTCCCAATTTTGTTGAGATTGTTTCATAAATGTTTCATAGCTGGGTAGAAAGAACCTCATTTCAATCCTGAGGGAAATTCTTGTTTCTGTGTTGAGCCAGACCTTGTGGTTCTCTCCATCTGAATAAGTAGAGACAAATACTCCATTTGCTTCATATTACAGGCCCTTAAATGCCATTCCAGCTATTTCTTTCGTGTTTGTGTTCATGTTTTCCAACAACAACTTCAAATCCTATGACTCAGCTGCAATGTAGATTGATGCAGGCATTTCAGAAAAGCTGCCAGCTTCATTCCCCAAAATATAATATCTGAAAGCCGTGATTGTATGGCTCTTCACTGTTATTTTTTTCACCCTCACTGAAAAAACTTTTTCAGATGATTGTACTAAGCTAAATATTCTGGTATGAATTGCTGTGTGAGTTTGTATGTGTTTGAACAAACATATACATACAGACATTCTTGGGACTATTGTTGGAGAAAGAGCTTTGGGAACTTTATTCACAATATGTCTTTATACTTCTGAGATGTAGCTATACTGATGATAATTTCCATTTAATTTCGACCCCTGTCAACCACCAAAAATGCTGTATTTTCTTTTTATGTGCCATAGGTTCCTAGTGTGGTATTCAGTGTTTGCTAAAAGTGAAATAAGGTGATGACGTGCTCTCTTGCAGCTAAGAAAGTGACAGAAGCTGAAAAATGAAGTATATATATATATCGAGAGAGAGGTTAAAACATTTAGCTTGATGAAATTTGTCAAGCGTAGGTCTGGTATATAATCTGCTGGTATATAAGAAAACCCTAGTCAGCCAGGCCATAAATATCCTTCCTCTTTCAAAGCTGGATCCGTTCCAGTTGGGCTTCAGGCCCGGGTACAGCACGGAAACGGCATTGGTTGCATTGGTAGATGATCTCTGGAGGGCTCAGGGCAGGGGGTGCTCCTCTGTCCTGGTCCTGTTAGATCTCTCAGCGGCTTTTGATACCATCAACCATGATATCATGCTGCATCGGTTGGAAGAGTTAGGGGTGGGAGGCACTGTGTTGTGGTGGTTCTCCTCCTTTCTCTCTGACCGGTCGCAGTTTGTGTTGACAGGGGGGCAGAGATCAACCGTGAGGCCCCTCATGTGCAGGGTGCCGCAAGGGTCGGTCCTCTCGCCCCTCCTGTTCAACATTTATGTGAAGCCGCTGGGCGAGATCATCCGTGGTTTTGGGGTGAAGTACCACCAGTATGCTGATGACACCCAGCTGTACATCTCCACCCCGGACCACCCCAACAATGCCCTTGAAGTGATGTCCCGGTGCCTGGAGGCCGTGCGGATCTGGATGGGGAGGAATAGGCTCAGGCTCAACCCATCCAAGACCGAGTGGCTGTGGTTTCTGACATCCCGATATAGTCAGTTGGCACCATCACTGACTATTGGGGGCGAATCATTGGCCCCCACGGGGAGGGTTCGCAACTTGGGCGTCCTCCTGGATTCACGGCTGTCTTTAGAAGAGCATTTGATGGCTGTGACCAGGAGGATTTTTCATCAGGTTCGCCTGATTCGCCAGTTGCATCCCTTTCTGGATCGGGACTCCCTATGCACGGTCACTCATTCCCTTGTCACCTCCCGCCTGGACTATTGTAACGCTTTCTACATGGGGCTCCCCTTGAGGAGCACCCGGAGGCTCCAACTGGCACAGAGTGCGACCGCATGGGTGGTAATGGGAGCGACATGGCGTTCCCATGTAACACCTCTCCTGCACGAGCTGCACTGGCTCCCGGTGGTCTTCCGGGTGCGCTTCAAGGTTTTGGTTACCACCTTTAGAGTGCTCCATGGCTTAGGACCTGGTTATCTACGGGACCGCCTACTACCACCAATAGCCTTCCACCGGCTGGTACGCTCTCATAGAGAGGGGCTCCTCCGGGTGCCATCAGCCAAACAATGTCGACTGGCGGCCCCTAGGGGGAGAGCCTTCTCTGTGGGGGCACCTACTATCTGGAACGAGCTCCCCCCGGAGATACGGAGGATCCCGGATATGTACACCTTCCACCGTGCTCTTAAGACCTTTTTATTCCACCAGGCGGGCCTAGCCTAATCTTTTCTCTCTTTTTAATTATGCAAATTTTAATCGGTTTTTAAATGATTGGGGTGTTTTAATCTGTCTGATCCAAATTGCTTAATTCGATTTTACTTTGTTTTTAAATTTTGTATCTATGTATTTTTACTGTTTGTCTGTTCACCGCCCTGAGTCCTTCGGGAGTAGGGTGGTATATAAATCAAATAAAGAGAAAAAAAAAGAAAAAAAAGAAAAAAAGAAAAAGCTCTTTCCAACAAGCATCCTAGACATGCATGTACAAAAAATTGCTGATCCATTTCCCTCCAAATATGTCTGTTGGAAGCCCTTTGCAAATCCTTATTTGGGGAAATGGATGAATCTACCACCATCTCCCTTTAGATGGGCAAAAAGATGGTGATTTACTTTGCTTTAAAACAGGAAAAGAAGGCAAAGGAATCAAATAGTTCATGGGCTCCAAGGGAATATCTTGCCTTGCTTGGGAAGAACTGAGACCTGTTCTTCCAGATATAGAGGTAGTTTTTGTTTAGCAACCACAACTGGGAATGGCTGTAGCAGCTTGGTTCTTAAGTGAAGTGGTTCCTTTACAGACCTGAAATAAAGTTTTACATTTCACCAGTGTGGTGATTGGTTGCAAAGTTACATCACTATTATAACTGCCAATGGTTGCTTATTGAAACAATCCCTAAATGAGGACTGCTTGTGAAATTCATTTTATGTGTTTAATGTCCTTCTCTGTGCACAGTGATGTGCCAAGTAAAAGAGCAGTGCCCAGGAAAAAAAAAAGTTTTCACAAGCCACTTTCTCCAAGAAAGTAATTTCCACCACTTAGAATTGGAAGATACTTTGCAAGATGAATTAATAAAGGCAATGCTGTAATGCAGCAGTAGAAACCATTTTGGTGTCTGAGTTATGCTGAAGGCCGTGTGGCACATCCTAAGATTTATAATAGGAATAGGGGAGAATTTCAAATAAGGCACTAACTTTGCATTTTCAGAATTCATATGCTATAATCTGACCAGAACATGTTTTTATGAATGTAATTATCTTTTCGACCATAACCTTAAAAAAATTTCCACTGCAATTTTCAACTAAATGGTTATAGACAAAGATATGAAGATTAAGGAAATGGCATACAAGTGGTCGGTTTGGAAGTGGGGCGCGCGAGTGGCGGGCTGGCGTGTGCACACAGCTTTACTTGCACAAGTAGCGGGCTGACATGATGCACAGACATGTGCCAGCACACCGCTTCCATGGGCCAGTTTACCCCCAACCCCCACCTGGGCCTCCAAGCCATAAAAGTTGGGGACCACTGTATTAGGAGGACTGTAATTTTTTATGCTTTCTTCTTGTTTCTAACATTCAGGGAAATGGGGAAATTGAAAGAGACTTCTCAGCCTTCTCCAATTTGACTCGGATCTCTCCAGAAGGGATAATTCCCATGGAGATTGAAGAATCTGGATTTTACATATCTGGAGAGTTCTAGATTGGGGGAGGCTGGGTTATATGCATAAGTAATACTGACCAACTGAATAAACACTGCATTCTAATTTATAGAAGAAAGAATGAAGGAAAATATTATATAACATTCTTGACAAATTCCCTGTAGATGATTGAATACTATTTCTTACCAAAGGAAACTTTTCTTCTTTCCCTTTCTACTTTCCTATTGACCACTACCCCCAGGTTTGTGGGATTCAACTCTGACTATTTAGCTGGCTGAACAATTCTGGGTGTTTGTCCACACATTTAAGTGAATGTGCCATAGAATCTGGAACTGGGAACATTTTCAATTACTTCCCTGCAATGTTGTTGAACTCAGGAGGAAGTGATCGTGTCTGTCCACATTTAATTAGCAGGGCTAATCACTATTGTTTGTGAAGTAATGAAGCACACAAAAGCTGTAAATGCCACTGCTTTATTAGCACCTCTTCATACTCTACATTTATAATTACAACCTGATCCTTGTGCTATAAGGTTACTGTTTGTTTTGGGCTTTTCAGTAGATTCTAGATGAATTCATATAAAGTTGAGAGTTGTTAATTCAAATGAGTATGTAAATTTCCCAGCTTAGTGCTTTTGTTCATATATACAGTAAGAACTCTTGAGATGATCATTTCTGCTGCAGGGTCTCTTAAGATACTGAAAGAGAATAAGAGGTGAGTTTCATGTTTCACAAACCCAGAGTCATCAATTTCACAAATTAAACATTCATCTTGACAAGAGGTTTGCAAAATGCATCCAACAGCACTGTCCCTCTGCACTTATTGCTTCCCTGAACATTCATTTTCAAGACCAATAAAGGACACCTATAATATATATTTCAACCATTTCAGAACTAACCTAAAATTAATCATTCTGTATGAACATAAAGTAGGTTCTGGAATATAGCAAATAGATTTCTGGTGTTAAATTAGATTGGAGCAGAGCAAAGGGATAGTATGAAGTAAGGTATTAAAGTTCTTCTGGTCTTTATTTTTATTATTACATTTCTTAAACAGCACTGTATAGTAAGTCTTGTTCTCCTACCAGAATTGGGAAATTGATATTTGTACTGTCACACACGTGTGTGTGTGTCTGTATGTCTGTGTGTCTGTGTGTGGGTGCTCATACACCCTTTAGGGTTCAGAATTCCTCATACATATAAAATTTCTCAATAGCAGCCTATTTCATATTTTAGAGAGTTATCCAAAATTCTTAGATTCTTTTAGATGTTTTCCCATAACTTGGTATGGTAGTACAGCCTTGGTAGTACAGGGGTTTAAGGCACCCTGTTATTAAGCTGGTTATTAAGACCAGCTGCCTGCAATTACTGCAGGGTTCGAATCTCGCCAAGGCTCAAGGTTGACTCAGCCTTCCATCCTTTCTAAGGTAGGTAAATTGAGGACCCAGTTGTGGGGGCAATAAGCTGACTTTGTATAAATATACAAAAGGATGAAGGCTATTGCTGAGCACATTGTAAGCCGCCCTGAGTCTTCGGAGAAGGGCGGCATATAAATCAAATTAAAAAAAAAAAAAAAACTAACTAGATGCTGAATGTTGCATCTTAACGATAATAATATTTCTTAAAATTAGTCCTTTAATATAATTATAACCAACCCCCCCCAGCCAAAGTATCTACACCCAATAATTCTGGGTGTGACTTGATGGGCATGGCATGGCTTGGTGGGCGTGGCTTGGTGCGCATGGCAGGGGAAGGCTATTGTAAAATCCCCATTCCCACTCCACTCCAGGGGAAGGTTACTGCAAAATCCCCATTTCCTCCCGATCAGCTGGGACTTGGGAGGCAGAGAATAGATGGGGGTGGGGCCAGTCAGAATTTTTACTACTTCTCCAAACTACTCAAAATTTCCGCTACTGGTTCTCTAGAACTGGTCAGAACCTGTTGAAACCCACCTCTGATACAGGTAGAACACACTGCTGGAAGACTATAACTTACACAAATGAACTAGGCTCAACAAAAAGGAAGGGATGTTGGCGTGTATATGAGGAAAATATCTGTAAATCTACAGAAATTCAGGTTTGGGAGCATGGAAGTTCTGTTAAAACTGTCTGGGCAAGAACAAAAAAAAAAGAGAGAATTAAAATGGATGCAGTTGTGAGGATTTATTATAGACCTCCAAGATAAACTGAAGAGGAAGATGAAATTCTTCTGTACCAGATGATCCCCACCTTTAAGGAAGCTTGTGGTACTGAGCATGGAGGATTTTAATTATGCAGACATTTGTTGAAAATCTTATGCTATTGAGAGTTACAAATTCAATCAATTCTTGTTCACTTCTATAGACAATTTCATTTGTCAAAAGGTAGAAGAGGAAACAGTGGGTCTGCTACTCTGCACCTAAATCTCATCAACAGGACAGAAATGGATGAGAACATAAGGGTTGAGGAAGTAAGGACAACCTGGAAGGCGGTGATCATGCTATCCTGAAATTTCAGATAGTCCAAGTTGGAGAAATTGCATATGGAGCAGACTTTGATGGACTAAGAAGAACAGTAGAAAGGATCCAATGGCTAGATACCCATAAGGAGAAAAAATTCCTAAGTAGCCTGGGAACTTCTGCAAAAGAAGATACTGTAGAGACCATACCAAGGGTGGGTTCCACTTACCTTTACTACCGGTTCGCAATGGGAACCTTTGCTAACGGCTCGCTTTGCTCGCATGCGCACACTTCTGCCCATGCGTAGATTGTCAGTGACAATGTCAGGGCGGGTGGGCGGAACCTTCCGCCATCATTACTACCAGTTCACAATGATCAAAATTCAGACTCTTGGCTACTGATTCATATTTATGATGGTGGAAGTGTCCCAAAATTATATGATCGCCATTTGAGACCTTCTGACAAGCAAAGTCAGTGGGGAAACCAGATTCACTTAACAACCGCATCACTAACTTAGTAACTGCAGTGATTCACTGGACCGAACCAAGAGCAACCCACCACTGGCCCATGCGCAAATAATTCCTACAAGGAAGAATGGAAAACATCAAAAGACACAAAGCAGACCCACCCAGAACTTTATCAATTGCTTAAGAGGAAAAAGGAAATGTACAAGAGAGGAATATATCCAAAGAGAAATATGAAGCCCTTTATAAAAACTGTACCTCTAGCATGAGAAAAACTAAAGTCTAGTACAAGATTAGGCAAGCAATGGATGCCAAAAACAACAAAACTGCGGGGTGGGGGGGATTGTCGGGACCGAAAGGAAAGTCAAGGATACAATAGGTCTTCTGCAGACAGAGAATGGTGAAATGATTAAGGTGGAGTATGAGAGGACAGAACTTGTCAACACCTACTTTGCATCTCTTTTCTTCTGGAAGGTGAATAAACCCTTGGTTGTCTCCCACTGTGCCACTGGGGAAGTAAAGCTCAAGATAAGCAAAGAGAAAATGAGGGAATTTTTATCTAATCTAAATGAATTAAAGTCTCCAGGTCCAGATAAGTTACACCCCAAGGTATCGAAGGAACTAGCAGAGATAATTACAGAACCACTCTATGTAATTTTTGACAAGTGATTGAATACAAGCAAAATCCCGGAAGACTGCAGGAGGGCTAATGTTTTTTTTTAAATTCTTTTTCAAAAAAGATTATCAAGCAGCATGTCTGTGGGCCCTTAAATAGGAATTCATTAATGAACAGGAGCCAACATGGATGTATGCAAATGCCAAACTAACTTCAGCTCTTTTTCTGAAACAGTGTGATGGAATGTAGAGAGGAGGTGGGTCCCCAGGTGATGGTAGTGGGGGGGGGCAGGGTAGGGTGCATCCCAGAGGTGTAAGAAGCAACTCAGTCCAGATATTATGTGTGAGAGGAAGAGGATGAAGACAGCTCCTCCCTAATAGTTTACAGAGTGTATAGTAGATACAGATAGTAGAGTGCTCAGTCTGCCAAGATTTTGTTTTATATGTAGGTATGAAACAATAAAGAATTCAGCTTGGAAGAATTGCCACGTGTTATTTTTTGGTTTGGGGGCCTGACAAATACTACTGAAATGGTTGATCAGGGAAAGGCCATGAATATAGTATATTTTGACTTTAGCCAGGCTTTCGACAGGATCTCATAGCATCCTTACTAACAAAATGATAAAATGGGGCTTGACAATTCAATCTTTAGGTGAATCCACAAGTGGCTCCAGGCTCATACTCAAAGGGTAATTATAAATAGTGTCAAATTTACCTGAAGAGACATCTTGAGTTGGATGCCAGAGGACTGTTCCTGGCTCCAGTGCTATTCAACATTTTTATAAATTATATGGAAGAGGGAGTTGAGTGAATTTGTACATGATACAGCACTAGGAGAAGTTAGCTAATACTTGGGAGGGGAGAGAAAACGTTAAAAAAAGACTTAGGTTAGGACAGTGGGCAGAAACAAATAGAAATGTAATCCAAATATAAAGTAATGTATCTAGATAAGAAAACAAAAGAAACATGTACAGGATGGGAAAAATCTGGCACAGGAGCAGTACAGTTGAGAGTGACTTTGGGGTACTACTGCATCACAAGGTGAATATGTGTCAGCAATGTAACACAACTGCAAAGAAGGCCAATGACATCCTGAAGAGCATCAAAAGGAGCAAAGTCCATGAAATACTCCAAGGTACTTGGAGTATTATATTCAAATCCATACACCTCAGGTTAAAAAGAATATTGATAAAACTGGAGCTTGTTCAAAAAAGGGCTACCAAGACAATGAAAGATTGGAAATCCTACAAGGAATGGTTAAAAGATCTAGGTATGTTTGACTTGCAGAAGAGAAGGTTGAGAGGGGATAGGGTAGCTATCTTCAAAATATGAAAGTATAGAAGGTTTGGACTTATTCTCACTTGCTCCAGAGGATTAGACTAGAACTATTGAGAAGAATCTTCAAAGATGTAAGTATAGATTAGAAATTAGGAAGAATGTTTTGACAGTAACAGCTGTCTATCAGTGAAATAAGTTACTGCATGGTTTCTTCCCCTTCACTGGAGGTTTTCAAACTGAAGATAGTTAGTCATCTATTGGGGATGTGGCTTAGTGGGTAAGATGCTGAGCTTGTCAATCGTAAGGTCGGCAGTTCAGCGGTTTGAATCCCTAGTGCCGCGTAACAGGGTGAGCTCCTGTTACTTGTCCCAGCTTCTGCCAACCTAGCAGTTCGAAAATACGTTAAAAATGCAAGTAGAAAAATAGGGACCACCTTTGGTGGGAAGATAACAGCATTCTGTGTGCCTTTGACGTTTAGTCATGCCAGCCACATGACCACGGAGACATCTTCGGACAGTGCTGGCTCTTCGGCTTTGAAACGGAGATGAGCACCACCCCCTAGAGTCGGGAATGACTAGCACATATGTGCAAGGGGAACCTTTACTTTATAATCCTGCAATGTGTGGAGGATTGGACTTGATGATGACCCTTAGAACCTTTCCAACATGTTTCTATGATACCATGATAAGGAGTGCAATGAATCCATTATTGAGCATTCTCCTGGGAAATGTGACAGTCAGTAGCTAAGAGGTTGAACTCTACAAAATAAGGTGCTGTTATGAAGTAAAAATACTGTTGGTCAAACTATCACAGAAGGGGAGGGAACATCAAACATGAGGGAGCCCCCCCAATTCTCTTTAACCATATCCACACTACCACCCAAAACGGTCACTTCATTGGCACAGCTTCCTTCTGAGTACCATCCTATGGCTTCCTGACTCCCTGCCCTGGTGTTTATTTTGGACTGTAAATCAGTGGTGAAATTCAAATTTAACTATCAGTTCTGTGGGCGTGGCTTGGTGGGCGTGGCAGGGGAAGGATACTGCAAAATCTCTATTCCCTTCCCCTCCTGGGGGAAGGATATTGCAAAATCTCCATTCCCACCCCACTCTGGGGCCAGCCAGAGGTAGTATTTGCCGGTTCTCTGAACTATTCAAAATTTCCTCTACCAGTTCTCCAGAACCTGTCAGAACCTGCTGGATTTCACCCCAGCTGTAAACCCATTGGGCCAAGGTTGTCTGGAACTTGTTCTTACATGGGTATTATGTGTATTAATTTGAGAAGATATGACTTACAAGCATTCAGTGAAAGAAGGACTTCTAGATTCAACCATTTAGAAATTATCCTAGTTCAAAATAAAAGAAATGTTCTAAGACATGTTTTAATAGAAAGTGTCAAAGTAGATATTTTAAGAGGAAATAGAAATTACTGTCCTATAATTCCCAAGACAGCAGTTTACATGGTGTATAAAATAAAATACTATAAAGAATAATTTTATGCCTGAAGTAATTTAAACTATTTTCTTAATGATGAGGGCAAGCATTTTAGGTATGTCTTATCTGATATTTAGGAAACTTTGAATGCATAGGATTCTTTCCTACTATTGCAGAATAGGTTAAGGTAAGAGTAAGTTGCTAATTTTCAGCTAAAAGGCTATTTTAGCCATTTTCCATAATCTGAAGTTGACACTTTATCCAGAACGCACATTGGCGGTAATGTGGAAGCCTACTCAAGAAAACCATTTGTTACACTTTTTTTTTCTTTAAAGCTAAAAGCACAAAACTGCATTTCAGAACAAAAAAATTAATTCATTTTAAGAAACAAGACTGGAAAGAGTGTAAAAGAATTGCATGCTGTCTGGAAGAGCTATCTTAATTCACAAACTTTTAAGAAAGAAGTGACTGTACATTTTTAATGATATCTCTGGAGTACAGTTATTCTGAGATGAAACTGACATTAAACTAAATTAAAGAATTTGGATGCTATTCTACTAAAAAGGTAGAATCAGTCATGCATCTTAACTGTGCATTTTGCTGACTGTTGTGTTTGTAAATTTAATCTTTATTGTTGCTGTCAAAATAGGTCACTGTCCTATTTTTGCTAGGAAATGTAATTCAGAGAGATGGAGGTGGGAATGAAAAAATAATGTCTCTAGCTACATAATGTTGACTGAAATAGGTACATTTTAATGAATAAAATAGCAAAACCTTTTTTTGTTATCTGCATTTTCCACTCTGCATATTCTCCAACATTTGTTATACACTTCTGCCAGTTATAGTCAAACTTCTTAAAGCTCCACACTTTGTCTCTTGCACCAGGAAGAGTCCTTTCCACCACTTCATGTGAGTCAAACAAATGCCCTTGAAGTTATTCTTTCCATTTTGGAAAAAAGAAAAGTAGAAGTCATGTGGTACCAGTCTATATTGTATGCGATAAAGCCATTTTACATAAACCTTCCAAAATTGAAGAACATCAGTAATGTCATCCACTTCTTTCTGGTCAGCCAAATCCACTCTTTTTAGTTCACCAGTTTTATATTTTTGGGGGCCCAGTGATGCATAGTACTCCTGTCAACACATGACTGTCAACACACAAAGTCTTTATCATAATTAGCCTGTATTTGCTGATGGAGATGTCCTTTAGCATTCAAAAATGTAATCACGGAATATTACTTAAAATGCACTAACACACATGCATAAACATATACAAATACATGCACACACACATTCAATCAGATGTGTCCATTTGTGACCTCCTAGCAGCAAAACATACTAACAAATGTTATTAGCAAATATATAAAAATAAACGTGATCCTTATTCTCACTTGAATGATACATATATCTATCACCATCACAATTATTCACTTTGCTCCAAAGTAAGGGAATCCATGAATCTGTTCTTTCTCTTTTAATGTCATTACTAGTTAAAAATACTGTTTGGACCACTTCTCCCTCAAATATATTTCTTAGTAAAGAATCACATTTTTAGTAAAAAGCTCATGAAGATTATGAGCCATGAAGCACACATCAAAGTGTGATCATTTGTCAAATGATTTCACAATTTTTCTTATCTATTTTAGGCTTCCTTACATCGCAATAACTTGATGAGCTATTTAACATGTGCCTGGGATCTGTCATTTACTTCAAAATTCTTAAATCCCAGTCCAATTTAAATCCCTTCCTAGTTCTGAATTTTGTGTGAAATTGTATATGTACTATGCATGACTGGTGCTGTTGGCAAACAGGAGTTACATAAACTACTACATTTAAATATGCAAAATAAAATAAAGAGAGAGAGCAGTGTGTGTATGTGGGAAAATGAATGGTTGTAAACTTTGGAATTGTGTGCTTCTCTAACTAATTATAATATTTATGATGGGGACAGATGGTCTTTTTATTCTAAAATGGTTTTCACTTTTCTTCAGATAGCAAGTTTACAGCTTGATCTAACTCTGTCATTTAAAGCCCGTGAGATTCATTCATTGACAATGACGGATACACCAGGAATTCTATATAGCAAGAATCTGGTTACATTAATCCATGTTCCTGTAATCTCCTGATTCTGTAATGCCATGGGAATGTGGTACACATTGGCTACAGCAGCGTCAGCATGGGGATGGGGGATCAAAACAGGCAAATTATGATTGCAAGCATTGTTGAAGTCCTGTCTCTTTATACATGTGAGCATTTGTACATTCAATAACCACCATCTTGCCTATTTTGATCTATTCCTTCCCCCAATAGAACCAGTGATTGAGTGTAAGGACTCAGTGTACTGTGTCTAGTGTGTCTAAAATACTATTTTTCAAGTAGGATGCCCTAGATGCCTAGGCTTTAGTTCTTATTTATCTAATATTTTTTAGAAATTACACATTTGATGTTCTGAAAGTTTTTCATGACCTGATTATTCCATTAATCCTAGCTCTATTATTGAGATGGATGTTTTTTATATATAGTTTTAATTATATCCATTTCCAATGCTAATTGATCTATTTTTAAATATCTTTTTACATGTGTATTGTTGTTTTAATTGACTCTTGTACGCTGCCCAGAGTCACTTCTCATGAGATGGAAAGCTATTGTATATAAATTTGATGAATAAATAAACTAAAACCCATACTTAAAACTGCAGGGGCATCTTCACACATAAAGTAAGAGTGGTATAAACAAAAATGAAAGAGAATAAGACATAGCAACTTCTAATCAGAAAAGAGAAAATAGCACTGCTAATCAGGAGCATATTACTGAAGACTGAGATAGGGTACTGAGATGTCCAAGGAGAACCAGTTGGTGTCTTACAAAATTGAGACCGCTTGAAAATGTCTCCTTTTTTCCCCCTGCTACCTTCTGACTGCTTCTTCCCTAAACTTGCTTTAGCTAGTAGATTTGAACAGAAAGGACCTTTTGAAAGTGGCAGCAAAGATAATAAAGGAGAATATTAACTAAAGAAGTTACATTTCATGGTTTGGACTAGTAGACAAAATAGCTGGTAGACCAGATAGTTGGAATGACAACATTTGAGAGCAATGAGACAATTTGCCTAGTCAAAGTCCTCCTCAACATGAAGGCTGTGTTCACACAACATATTTGACATGACCAAATTAACACAGTTTCTGGGTTTGTGCAATACTGTAAACCAATCAAACTGGCTGCATTCAAACAAACCACACACACACACACACAACACTAACCAGGCATAGAATCTTAAATGAATGAAACCACCAGGTGTGTTAACTGACCTGATCAAATGTGTTGTGTAAACACAGCTGCTTTGTAGCAGTAGAAACGAACAGGACATAAAGGGAAGTCTGCAGTGCCTATGTGCATACAAGAGAAAAAGAGAAAACAGTTATTGTGCATGAATGAATAGTACCGTAAATAGAAAACAGACAATAGTGGTTTTACACTTTCAGTTCAATGCTAATTCGTTCTTGAAGATTGATGTTAGAAATCAGTAATGATCTCAGCCTCTGCAATTTGGTGAGAATTTAAATAAATGATTAACATAAGAGCTGGCTGGGAATGCTTGATAGTACTGTAAATTATATCCTCACAGTAAAAGCTTCTACATATATAAACAAGACAATGAAGATTGAATGTCCTTATTTGTTGTTTTGGAAAAATCAGTAGGTCCTATTATATCCAGGCTGGGTAACTATGGATTTGAAGATGGGGCTTGATCCCCTAAGAAGTATTGATTATGGAGGAAGAATGAAGGTGTTTCTATCATAAGGTGACCAGATTTTAAGATTGGTAAAGAGGGACACCATTGTGGGCGTGGCTTATTTTGTGGGCGTGGCTAGCTGGTCATGTGACCGGGTGGCCATGGCTATGTGTATAGGGACTACTCAGAGGGCTGAAAAAAGTCATTTCTGACAGGTCCTCGCACTTTTGACTGGTCCTCACACTTCTGACCATCCTCACATTTATGCCCATGCAGCATTCTTAACAACCATGTCACTCATTTCACAACTGCTTCTCTTCACCATGGTGATAAGACTGGGCAAAAAATGTAAAATGTGAGGACAGTCGTAAGTTTGAGGACTGGACAAAAGTGCGAGGACCAATCAAAAATAACTTTTTCAGCCCTCTGAGTAGTCCATATGCACAAAAGGACTAACCAGAGGGCTGAAAAAAGTCATTTCTGACAGGTCCTCGCACTTTTGACTGGTCCTCACACTTATGACCATCCTCACATTTATGCCCATGCAGCATTCTTAACAACCATGTCACTCATTTCACAACTGCTTCTCTTCACCATGGTGATAAGACTGGGCAAAAAATGTAAAATGTGAGGACAGTCGTAAGTTTGAGGACTGGACAAAAGTGCGAGGACCAATCAAAAATAACTTTTTCAGCCCTCTGAGTAGTCCATATGCACAAAAGGACTAACCAGAGGGCTGAAAAAAGTCATTTCTGACAGGTCCTCGCACTTTTGACTGGTCCTCACACTTATGACCATCCTCACATTTATGCCCATGCAGCATCCTTAACAACCATGTCACTCATTTCACAACTGCTTCTCTTCACCATGGTGATAAGATAGGGCAAAAAACGTGTAAAATGTGAAGACAGTCGTAAGTTCGAGGACTGGTCAAAAGTGCGAGGACCAGTCAAAAATAACTTTTTCAGCCCTCTGAGTAGTCCATATGCATAAAAGGATACAGCAATAGAGAGGGATGAAGGAAGGGAAGGGAAATTAGAGTAGGAGTGAGGGTAAGAGGGGGAGGAAGAGAGGAGGAGAAGGAGAAAGGAAGAGGAAGTAGGGAGGAGAAGAAGAGGGGGAAGAGAAAATAAGAAGGAAAGAAAAGAGAGAGGTGGTAGGTTTGAGGAGAAAGATTGCTGTACAATAAAAAAGATGAAAGGGAAGAAAGCCAACCCCAAACAAATATAAAGATATTAAGATAAAGAATGAATGGTTAAACTTTAAAGAATAAAAGAGAACAAATATGAATAAATAGCAGTAATTAGAAACACACATACAAACATACAATTTATTTTCTTTGAACAGAGTATTTGGCCGGTTCACAAATTTAAAGTGTTTAGTCACTTCAATTAAATTTACAATTTCTATATTTCCTTTTTGCCATATTTATTCCTCATCTATTTTTTTAAAAAAAACCAATATTACCCTTCATCCTCATCTCTAATCTTAATCAAATTCAATTTTTCCCTTCTATTCTATATTATACCCCTTCCCATTGTCATCTATTTTTATATCCATCCTCACATTGTTTAATTATGTAATTATGTAATACAGTTGTTTAATACAAATTCAACATTTTAATATAAATCAATTAGTTATAAAACTATCTTTTTTGTATATTAATCAATATGAACATGAATATTCCAATTATTTCCATGCAATCCAATTTCTTACAAATCAATTAATTATATTTACCAATAATAATAAACCAAATAATTTCCCCCATATATTCCTCTGAACCACAACTTAACCATTTCTGCTTTCAACACAATATACAATTAATAGTATCTCAATTATTACAATTCCCTAGTTAAATACAGCTTTTTTTTCTTTTGTGTTTTAAAATCTTGAACTCTCCTCCTAAATTTCCCATTGTTTGCAGTTTTTCACCTACCTTTTTTGGGGAGGAAAAATAAAAATAAAAATAAATCTCTCTCTGCCTCATTTTGTCACTTTGCACCAAAGATCCTGGTTTCGGTTTCGTTTCTGCAGCTTAGCTAGGGGAAAAAAAAACTGCTTCAGGAACTCTTTACACTGATTGCCTGTAGGGCGGCCCTTTGAAGCCCCGGGCAAGAGTTTAAACAGTTTTTTTTTTCTTCTAGCCATCAACTGGGGCTCAAGAGGCAGCGGGACTCAGGAGGCAGAATGAAAAATCGGGACTTTTTTGAAACGCTGCGGGACGCGGGACAAATTGCTAAAAAGCGGGACTGTCGTGCCAAAAGCGGGACGTCTGGTCACCTTATTCTATCATCATTCTTAGTGGAATTAGAGAGTTCCGGAACTGAGCACTAGCTTGGCATCCATCCAGTGCCATCCTTATCTTGGTGAAAAAGTCAGAGTGATTTGTTGTTGTTTTTAATAATTTTGCCTGATTTATTTTTAAAAAAGGCAATGCAATCTAAAAAAGAGACAGAGAAGAGATGCAAGAGAAGAAAAAAGGGAATAAATAAAGAAGAAATATATTTGTAGATAAGAGGTGCAGTGTGTATACAAACAGTGTGCTATTAAGAAACCTCTCAATTCATTACTAGTGTTCCATCATAAATATTAAACATTATGAAAAATCAGCCGAACTCATATCTGATGTCTGACTGCCAATAATACAGGTAGACCTGATTAAAATTCAAACACTTGGCAACTGACTCATCTTTATGTCAGGTGCAGTGTCCCAGGTTCATGTAATCACCTTTTGCGACCTTCTGACAAGCAAAGTCAATGGGGAAGCCAAATTCCCTTAACTACCAGCTTAACAATTGCAGTGATTCACTTAACAATTGTGGCAAGAAAGGGGCGGGGATTCACTTAGCAAATGTCTCAGCAGCTGTAATTTTGGGTTCAATTGCGGTCATAAACCGAGGACTACTGTATGGAGGGGAATCAATTGAATATGCTAGTTGGTGGGCCTTGGTAATTCCTTTTCTGCTTTCCAGTTACAGTAGTGACCAAAATTGTGGAAACCTTTTGGGAACAGTGTATTTTCTAAAACTAGCTAATAACACTACTTTTTTTGGAGTAGTACCATAAAATTATATATCAATGGAAAGATAATTTAATTAAGAATGTTGTTAGATCAGGCGCAGGAAATGAAGACGTGACCAGCTCGATACATTAAGTAACTTTATTAGCTACAAAAGTAACAAGACAAGACTGCAGGCGCGCTGCCGGAGCTCTCCTTATATTCGTTCCGGCAGTCACACCGCCCCTGACAGAGATTCAAATTCTCCCGCCCGATGGCTGGCAGCCAATCCGGGCGGATGTCCTTATAAGGACATAACACTCCTCCCCTCCTAGTCCGGGAACTGTCAATCCTCGTCAATAAAAGTCACGTAATCACGCAGGTACGTAGGACGCCTAGGCACCCTAGTTGACCTGCGCAGTCTCACTTCTTCCTCGTCTCCGACCTGGACGGACGGGGCTCCTGTGTCTCCTGGTTCCCTCCCTGGAATCGGGCTCGGTTCGGCTGGCGAGTGTGCGGGGTCACCCTCAGCGCCTCCGGCCGGACCGCAAACCTTGGACGGCTGGTTCTGGTGGTCTCCCTCCAGGCCTGTGGATCTACAGTCTTGTAGCGGTTGCTCGGTTCCGACCCGGGAAGAGTGTCTGAGTCTCGGTAAGTCTGCCGCTTGCTCCTCCCTGGTCTCCCGGATGCTGCGGTTTGGTTGCGGTCCGGCTTGCTGCCGTCTGGGTGGTGGTTCCGCTCGGTGCCCTCGGGTCCGGTCCGCCGGCTGCGGTTGGTGCTGGCCTGCGTTGTGCCGTTCGACCTTGCAGGGGTGGTGTTGGTCCCCTCGGTTGGGCTGGCGTTGGTCTACCCCGTCGGGTTGGCGGTGGTTGACCTGGTCGGGATGTTGTTGCGGGGCTACCTCTGCGGGGTGGCGGAGGTCTCCCCTGCCGGGGTGGTGCAGGTCTCCCTGGCCAGGTTGTTGTCGGCTTTCCCTTCCCCCTAGTCCCTGGTCTACCGCCGGTTGGTGCCTGGGGTCATCCGGGTCGGGTTGTTGTTTCCTGGCTGTCTTCTGAGATGGGCAGGGGTCCCACTCGCCGGGGAGTCGTGTGCCACCCTCGCCCATGGGTAGTGGGGTGCCCGTCTTGGCTGGGTCCCGGTCTACTCGCCTGGAACTGCGGTCTCCCTGGCTGGGCTGGCGTAGGCTGCCGTCACTGGTGGGGTGCGCTGCTCCTCCTCTGCGCAGGTCCCGGTCTACTTGTGGGCTGGGTTGGTGGTCCCTGGCCCTGTTGTGCCGGGTGCCCACCTGGCTGGGTTGGTGTTGCCATCCCCCGTGCGGCTGGCCCCGGTCTACCTCGCTGGACTGCCGACGTGACAGTATCTGGTAGTGTGCTGGGCCGACCTTGTCGGGATGGCGTTGCTCTGCCTCGCAGGGGTGTGGTAGGCCTACCTCGCCGGGGTGTTGTAGGCCTACCTCGTCTGGGTGTGGTAGGCCCACCTCACCAGGGTGTTGGAGGCCTACCTCATCTGGGTGTTGTAGGCCTCCCTCGTCAGGCTGGTTTT
Organism: Pituophis catenifer annectens; assembly: GCF_029215685.1. Lineage (NCBI taxonomy): Eukaryota > Metazoa > Chordata > Lepidosauria > Squamata > Colubridae > Pituophis > Pituophis catenifer. Next base: position 80,487,797 of record NW_027256881.1, on the reverse strand, counting down.
CGTGTGTTCCCCCCCACCTTTTCCAGAGTTGGTCGATGTGACGTCTACAGACCTGTCCATCTTCCAACTCGACGGTGTAGGATTTGGGGCCAGTTGTGCTGTCAATCTTCCCCTTCAGCCATTTAGGAGAGCCGTTGAAATTCAGCGCGAAAACTGAATCTCCCTTGCTGAAGGCGCGAAGCGGGCGGCTGGCGGTTGCGGTCACTTCAGGGCTGTATTGGGGGTGCAGCCGGTCCAAGGGTGACCTCAACCTTCTGCCCATCAGCATTTCGGCCGGGCTCTTGTGGGTGGTGGCATGCGGCGTGATGTGCTGGGTGAGGAGGAAGTTGTCTATCCGTTCCTGCCAGTCTCCCGGGCCCATCTTGGTGAGTGCCTCCTTGGTGAGCCTCACCATGCGTTCAACTTGTCCGTTTCCGGCCGGCCTGTACGGGGCGGACAGGGTGTGGCGAATGCCCAGTCCTGCCAGGAAAGACTCCATGGCCAGGGATGTGAGCTGGGGGCTGTTGTCGGAGACCAGCACGTCCGGTAGTCCATGTGTGGCGAAAAGACGGCGCAGGGCTCGGATCGTCGCTTCTGTTGTGGTAGATGCCATGGGTACCACCTCGAGCCACTTGGAGAAGGCATCTACCACGATGAGGAGGTGTCGCCCTTGCATCGGGCCCGCGAAGTCGATGTGTATCCTCGACCAGGGGTTGCTGGGGGTCTCCCACTTCGCGACTTCGGCTTGCGGCGGCGCTGGGCGAACTTCTTGGCACGGGTCACATCTGGAGACCCATTGTTCAATGTCTCTGTCCATGGAGGGCCACCAGATGTAACTCCGTGCCAGGGCCTTCATGCGGACGATGCCCGGATGCCCTTTGTGCAAAGTCTCTAACGTCCGCCATTGCAGAGTGCTTGGGATCAGCACCCTGTCTCCCCATAGCAGACAGCCCTTTATGGTGGACAGCTCCTTCTGCTTCCTGGCGAATGGGCTGAACCTCTCTTCCGTCTTTTCCGATGGCCACCCTCTGAGGATCCAAGACTTCACTTGGCGGAGTGTGGGATCCTTTTGGGTGTGGACGGCCACATCTGCAGATGAGACTGGACAGCTGGCGTCGTCATCTATGTGAAATAGGTGGAGCGTGGGGGCTGGGTCTTCAACTGGATTCTTCGATGGGCATCTGCTGAGTGCGTCTGCGTTTCCTATGGCTGTGCCTGGCTGGTGCACGAGCCTATAGGAGTAGCCGGCTAGGAAGATGGCCCATCTCGTCATCCGCAGGGACATGAAGGTCGGGGTGGGTTGGTCGCCTGCGAGGAGTTCCAGGAGTGGCTTGTGGTCGGTGATTATGGTGAAACGTCTTCCGTAGAGGTATTCATGGAAGCGCTTCACTCCTGCCACGATGGCCAGGGCTTCTTTGTCCAGCTGATTGTAGTTCCTTTCTGCGCCGGACATGGTCTTCGAGAAGTAAGCTATCGGGGCTTCCGTGCCGTTGGGCAGTTCGTGGCTGAGAACTGCCCCCACCCCGTAAGGCGATGCATCACAGGTCAGCTTGATGGGGAGCGTCTCGCTGTATTGGATGAGGACGCTCTTGGACGTCAATAGTCCTTTTATGGCCCGGAATGCTGCTTCCTCTTCCTGGCCCCACTTCCAGGAAGCCGATTTCCCCAGCAGGCGGTGGAGTGGCTCAGCAACTGTGGCTTTCTGTTTTAGAAAAATTGCGTAGAAGTTGAGCAACCCAAGGAATGCCTGAAGCTCCGTTTTGTTTTTTGGGCTTGGGGCTTCATGGATTGCTTCCACTTTTGATTTGGTGGGGTGGATGCCCATGCTATCAATGAGATAGCCCAGGAACTCGACTTCCTGTACTCCTATGATGCACTTGTCCCGCCTGACCCTCAAACCCTTGGCCTTGAAGCGCTGCAGGACGAGCCTGAGTCTTTCAAGGAATTGCGTTCGAGAGTCACCGGAGATTAGCACATCGTCGAAGTAAGGCACCACCCCTGGAACGCCTTGGAGAAGGCGTTCCATCATAGATTGGAAAATGCCTGGGGCAGCGCTGACTCCAAATTGGAGGCGGTTACATTTGAATGCCCCCCTGTGCGTGACAATTGTTTGTGCCTCCGCCGTTGTTTCATCCACTGGCAGTTGCTGGTAAGCCTGGGCCAGGTCCAGTTTCGCGAAAATTGAGCCCGTTCCCAGGGAATGCAACAGATGTTGCACGACTGGGACTGGGTATGCGCTCTGTGCCAACGCCTTGTTGATGGTACAATGGTAGTCGGCGCAGATGCACACAGACCCATCATGCTTCAGTGGGGTCACAATGGGGGTCTCCCATGAGGCATGATCGATCGGTTCCAGAACGCCCTGGGCGATCAGCTTATCCAGCTGTTCGTCTACTTTCGGCCGCAGGGCAAACGGAACTCGGCGGGGCTTAAGCCTGATTGGGGTGATTCCCTTGTCCAGATTAAAGGAATTGGCCTCCCCACAAATTTCCCCAGCTTACCATCGAAGACTTCTTTGAACTCTTCGAGGATGGTGTCGAGTTCGTCCCTATGGATTTCGTGGATGCCCTCGATGGAAAGCCCCAGCGGCTTAAACCACTCCACTCCTAACAGGTTCGGTCGGCTGTTCTCCACGATGGTGATGGGCAGCTCTCCGTTAAAGTCCTTGTATTTGATGTGGATGGTGGTTCTGCCCAGGATTCCAATGGGGTTTCCGTTGAAGTCCACAAGCCTCAACTTCGGGGTTTTCAGCTGGGTCTTCTTGCAGGATGGCTTCAGCTGCTGTAGGTGCTGCCAGTCCATGATGGAGTAGGCGGATCCGGAATCTACCTCCATCTTGCATGGTGACCCCTCTGCCAGCAGCGTCACGTGGAACTTGGTGGTCCCCTCGTCACTTGTGTGTGTGATGGTGGTCTGGTGCACGGTCCTGTTACAGGGATATTCCTCCTCCCCGCACCTGGGCTGGTTCGAGGACGGTTTGGATGTCCTCTGGCTATCTTTGCGATTCTCGCGGAATCGTGGTCTGGGCGGTTCCGGGGCTGGATCTGCTGCTCTGCAGGCCTCGGCGATGTGCCCCCTCTTCAGGCATCGGCAGCAGGTTGCGTCCCTCCATCTGCAGGTTGCCCTGGGGTGGTCGCCTTTGCAGCTGCCGCATCGTTCTCCCCGGTCACCATGCTGTGGGTTTTCCCGCCTGGGGGGGCGGGAAACCTTGTGGACGGCCCTTTCCTCATCAGACTCGGATTGAGTGGTTGAGTCGTCTGATGAGGTCAGGCCCGACTTGTGGATCTTGTGGATCCCTCTAGCTTTTACCATCGCGGCGGCTGCCTTCTCGGATGTTTCAGCCGCTGTTGCTTCGTCAAGGACGTCTTTGAGTGGGATCCTCTTTCGGCTGAGGAACTTCTTTTGCAGACCCACATCTCTCATTCCAAAAACAACGCGGTCTCGGATGGCATTGTCCACGTTGTCGAACTCGCAGTTGGCAGCGATTTGGCGAAGCGCTGCCACGAATTCCTTGATGGATTCACCTTCCCGCTGGTTTCTCTGTTGGAAGGTGAACCTGTTGGCGATTGGGGTGCCTGTGGGTGCGTAGTGCTCCTGTAGGACTTCCTGCAGGTCGTTCCAGGACATCTCGTCAATGTCCCTGGGTGCCACGAGGTCAATCGCCATCTCTAGGACGTCCGATCCGCAGTGAGCCAGGAAGAGGGCTCTTTTCCGCTCATCGTCGAGGTTCTGGTAGCCATTTCCTCGCAGGAACTGCCGGAATCGGACCATGTACGACCTCCACTTCTCTCGGGATGGGTCGAATGGGTTCAGTGCGGCAATCGGAGCTTGCGGAGTTGCCATTCTGAGGGTCGCTGTGGTTCAGTGACTTCAGCTCGGTGGGCGATCGCGCCACAAGTCTTGCTCAGGTTCTCTTCTCTAGTCCTTCATCGCCAGTGTTAGATCAGGCGCAGGAAATGAAGACGTGACCAGCTCGATACATTAAGTAACTTTATTAGCTACAAAAGTAACAAGACAAGACTGCAGGCGCGCTGCCGGAGCTCTCCTTATATTCGCTCCGGCAGTCGCACCGCCCCTGACAGAGATTCAAATTCTCCCGCCCGATGGCTGGCAGCCAATCCGGGCGGATGTCCTTATAAGGACATAACAAATGTAATGCAATAACTTTTGTGAAGGATGTGCTATTAGAATAGTAGTTACAGTAAAAAGAAGAAAAGTGAAACACATAGCAAAAAAAGCGAGATATACAAAAATTATCACCATGTCAGTTAATACTTAGTTGGGTAACCTTTAGCATGAATTCCGGCCTTACAACGTCTTCCCATGGAGTGAACCAAGTCTTTTAGTTCTGCAGCTGTTATAATGTGAAACCAAGATTGAATGATTGCTTCTATTAACTGGGTTTTATTGCTGGGTCCCTTCTGACTAACAAGTTTCTTTAGTTGGCTCCATAGATTTTCAATTGGGTTAAGGTCTGGGCTATTCCCAGGCCATTCCAGCAATGGAATATGATTATGTTGAAACTCCAAAAAAAAAGTGGTGTTATTAGCCATCAAACCTCAAAAATACACTTTTCCCAAAAGGTTTCCACAATTCTGGCCACTACTGTATGTTATGCCATATCAAAAGGTATTCATAGACTGTTTAGGATATGTGCCTTTAAGTCAGCATTGACTCCTGGTGACAAATCCAAATACTTTCGTCCAAGCTGAGACAAATGGAGCAAGCTATAATAAATAAAATGTCAACTATAATCTTATCCATGCATTGAACTAAGAGATACCAAAAGAGTAGAATATGTCACTGGACTATGGTCCAGAGATTTTGGGTATTTATTACCTAAGGCCCACTGAACCCAAAGGGGAGGCAAATGGTCTTTCTCTGCATGCTGATAAAATAGCAATTATGCTAAACTGACAAAGTATATAGCAGAAGAATCTACGGCTTCTACTGTTTTCATGTTTCAGTAATTCACTAACACAATAGACTATATCTGAATGAAGTTTTGAATTCTTAAATGCTTTTTCACTCACTTTAAATGGTGATGCTGGTTGGGTAGACATACCAAATAAAGAGCTAGTTTAGGAGCATAGGGTAATTATGCTTCAGCCTTGGCATCATTTTATCTTGGGGAGTTTTATTTTTTATAATTACACTCACTAACAGCCTGCTGGTAGGATCCCATTTCACCAGCACTAATTATATTAATAGTTCAATTTTGTTGTCAATCAAGCCCCCCTTTGTTAACTATCTCTCTCTCTTCTCCCCCACTTTAATCTTTATTGGTAGGACATGAATAATTTTCCAGCATGGAGCATTCTCACCAGTTCTGAATAACTCTATGGGTACAAACAATAAAGTAAGCAAATGAGAAGGAGTGACTCAGGTCTGATCACGTAGTGATTTTCAAGGCATGATTTATAGGGTAATAAAATTGTCTTCAAGCAATGTAATGTTCCCTTTGAGTTGCTTCTGTTCTGAGAAAATGCAAGTAATCCTACAGGAAAAGAAAGACATCCATTGACAAAGGTATGTTTGGAAAGCAGGATGTAAACTTCTGCTCTAAATCTTGGGACTTCAAGTCATTGTCCATCTACTTGTGAATACATAATTAGAGAAAGAATGTTGTTTATTGGTTTATTGGGAAAATTTCTTGTCTTATAATGGACCTATGGGGGGGGATGTTAAAACATAGACATACATAAGCATATCATCCACAATATGGCTACACTCATGATCTAGCCCAGAGCATGTTGTAGTTTGTTTCTTTTCTACAGCTATGATGTTTACACAAATGGAACTTGATCATTCCATCTAGACTGACAGGGTCGGTGGGAAGACTGGCATAATTACACTTACCTATCGTGTTTCTCCAAAAATAAGACAGGGTCTTATTTTCTTTGGACTCCCCAAATAAGGGTTTGGCCTTATTATAAGAGGGTCTTATTATTCTGGGGGTACAGGAGGCAGCGAGCATGGGACTGGATGTCCCATCGTTGCTGTCACCTCCCCTCCCTGTTCTTTGCACCGGCCAAGCGGACCAACACATACCACCCCACCCCAATGGCAACAGCAACCTGGCTGCTTCCCTTCCCTGCCATCTCTTTATCGAGAAGGGTGGCAGGTGGGGCGGGGGAAGAAGCGAGATGTGTGGAGCGAGACGTGGCTCTCCTTGCCGTCTCTTCTCCCCCCCCTCACTGGGCATGACAGGGCTCCTGCCCCTCGCTTAGCTACTCACCCCCTTTAGGGATGCAATTTGGAGATGGCAGGTAGTGTGGGTGAGAAGCGGGATGCACGTCTTACCTTTCCAGCTCCATCGCATTCCTCACCGTTGTATCCAGGGAAATACAGTGTAAAAGAAAACCTTCTAGCGAGTTCAATCAAGCTTCTCGAACTCGTGAACTCGAAATCAGAAATAAGTCTTCAATTAGTGATTTTACATTGCTCTTTCGCCTTAGCCATGGCATATATATATATTGATTGAATAAATTTCATTGGTTTAATTATAAGTTCAAATTAAATGTGTTTAGGATTACAGTCATGAAACTACTATTCATGTCCCCTATTGATTAAACATGAATTTTGCCTTGACATCCTCATTTGTGATTATTAAATCTCCAAGCCTTTCTTTCCCCATCTGTGTAACATTTGAAACAGGCAAAGGAGTAGCTTTGAAATAAGGGGCAGAGGGGAATAGGAGAGCATGTTAATTTATGTTGGCGATGCCATTCTGGAAAATTTAGCTCATCGATATCAATGCTTATCTGCCTCCTTCTTCGCCAATTCTTTCTGATGCATGAAAGAAACATACAGGGCTGGATAGGAAGGCATTGCAGGCCTTTCCCCTCCCATATCTTTACTTGGGTTACACAAACTGACTGTAAAAATCCTATATACAGTAGTGGTCATAATTGTGGAAACCTTTTGGGAAAAGTGTATTTTTGAGGTTTGATGGCTAATAACACCACTTTTTTTGGGAGTTTCAAGATAATCATATTCCACTGCTGGAATGGCATAGGAATAGCCCAGACCTTAACCCAATTGAAAATCTATGGAGCAGACTAAAGAAACTTGTTAGTCAGAAAAAACCCAGCAATAAAACCCAGTTAATAGAAGCTATCATTCAATCTTGGTTTCACATTATAACAGCTGCAGAACTAAAAGACTCCATGGGAAGACGTTGTAAGGCTGTAATTTATGCTAAAGTTTATCCAACTAAGTATTAACTGACATGGTGATAATTTTTGTATATCTCACTTTTTCTACCTGTTTCATTTTTCTTCTTTTTACTGTAACTACTATTCTAATAGCAAATCCTTCACAAAAGTTATTGCATTAATTCTTGATTAAATTATCTTTCCATTGATATATAATTTTATGGTACTACTCAAAAAAAAAAGTGGTGTTATTAGCTAGTTTTAGAAAATACATTTTCCCCAAAAGGTTTCCACAATTTTGGCCACTACTGTATTTCACTGTCCATATTATCAGTTGGGTTGAGTCTTCCCTTCCCTGCCCTAGTCGAGCATTTTAACCAGTCCAACACGTAATCTCTCCTGTTATGTTGTGTTGAGTTGAATTGTGCTGAGGAATTGAGTTGAGGAACACTTCACCTTGATTAAAGTTTGAGCAGAGCAGGCCTTCTAATCTGCTTTCTGAGGCAATACAGCTGCCTTCTTCTAAGAGCAAACTGAAGTGGCCACATTGCTTCCAATATACCACATGTACCCATAAATCTTTTTTCATTTTGGTCAAGAAAACCAAAGTGATACAAAATGTACAAAGCTCTTCCTAAAGGTCAGTCCAAGTTGTCTTGACACAGTTCTATTAATGCCTCCCATGATCTTTTTATCCCAGAATTAATGATATCAAAACACGACAGAAGGGAGATTTTTCTCCTGAAAGGGCCAGTGACCTATCAAGCAAGCCAATCAGGGGTAGTGCTAAAGCAGGCAAATATCAAGATGGCTGATGCTACAGAAAGAAATATAGCATCTTGCATAGATTGTCATCTTTCTTCATCTACCTACATATAGGTAGACAAGAGTGATTCCTAATAGTTTTGCAGAATCAAGAGGATTATATGCCACTTAGGAATTCATGAAATTCAGCAAATTTCATGCTGTGCCTTGGTGGCGCAGCAGACTAAAGTGCTGTTAAGTAGCACTTAGCTGCCAGCTGCCTGCAATTACTGTGAGTTCAAATCTCACCAGGCTCAAGGTTGACTCAGCCTTCCATCCTTCCGAGGTAGGTAAAATGAGGACCCAGATTGTGGGGGCAATAAACTGACTTTGTATAAAAAAGAACGCCGCTTAGGGGGGCAGAAAGCCCTACTAAGCAGGTATATACAAAAGTATGAAGGCTACTGCTTAACGCATTGTAAGCCGCCCTGAGTCTCTGGAGAAGGGCGGCATATAAATCGAACCAATAAATAAATAAATAAATAAATAAATAAATAAATAAATAAATAAATAAATAAATAAATAAATAAATAAAAATTCAGCTGTTTGAGAAAGTTGCGTAACATTCTCAGAGACTCTTCCCATCCTGCTTATAATCTTTTTGGATTGTTGCCTTCTGGCAGAAGATACAGAACAATTAAAACTCAGACCACACGTTTTCTGAATAGTTTTTTATCCCAGAGCTATAATTGCACTCAACAATGAACTAAAGGGCCACCCATCAGTGAGCTGTTAGACAGCATTACTTGGTCTGTTGTGTGGATGTTTGGGTGGTTTAGGGGTGGGGAAGTGTTTGGGGATTGTTATGTGTGTTGGACCTGGTCTTTGGGTGTTAAGTGAATTTCGTTGTTTAGGTATACTGTGTATACACGTAGAATGACAATAAAGTTATTATTCTCTTTTATTCATTAAAAATGAAACTCAGTCAACTGGACATTTAAAAATGTTTCACAAATACCATTGACTGGTGCTAATGGTTGATACGGGTTGCTAACAGTGTCCTAGGTATCAACCAAGTACCTTCTTAAACTATATGATGTTCCAAGTAGCACAGTTTTTTGCAGTTCCGCTGGTGTTATTGCAGGAAGCTTGCAATTTGTTGATATATTTTATAAAATTCTTGGACATGGTACCAAGTGCTCCGATAACAATGGGTATCACCGTGACATGTTTCATTCATAGCCGTGTAGTTTCTATGGCCAGGTTGCGATATTTCATGATTTTTTCCAGTTCTTTTTCTTCGACTCTGGTGTCTCCTGATACCGCAATGTCAATAAATTGTATGTTTCGGTTTTTGACAACTGTGATATCTGGTGTGTTGTGTACCAAGTGACAATCCGTCTGTATTCGAAACTCCCACAAGATCTTCACCTTCTCATTTTCTATAACTTTTTTCACTTTATGTTCCCATGACTTTTTGGATACAGGAAAGTTGTATTTGTTGTATTTGTTGTTGTTGTTGTTGTTGTTGTTGTTGTTATTATCATTATTATTATTATTAAAATGTTGGATGCAATCTTTAAAATGCAGTTTCCCCATGGATGTGCTATTAGTATTGGGGAAGCCATAGATTTAATTTCTTTTTAAAGTATTTTAATATTTGTATTGTGTGTTTTTAATTTTGGCTGTTCACCGCCCCGAGTCCTTCGGGAGAGGGGGCGGTATAAAAATTTAAATAAATAAATAAATAAATAGTATCTGAAAGGCAGAATACCTTTCAAGGCAGTTGAAAATCATCATGATCCCACAAGACCTATGAATGGATACAGATTGGTCTTGAACTGGTTAAACTTAATATATGTAACAGGAAAACTAAGGAAAGTACTTGCCAGCAGGGTATTTATTTCCTACCAATTTATGCATGCAGGCAACAAATTATCAGGGACTACCAAATATAACTAGGAGCCAGACAAAGGCAACTATATCAAGATATCAAGAGCCTTGGTAGTACAGTGGTCTAAGGCACCCTATTATTAAGTTGGTTATTAAGACCAGCTGCCTGCAATTACTGCAGGTTCGAATCTCACCAAGGCTCAAGGTTGACTCAGCCTTCCATCCTTTCTAAGGTAGGTATATTGAGGACCCAGTTGTGGGGGCAATAAACTGACTTTGTATAAATATATAAAAGAATGAAGGCTATTGCTTAGCGCATTGTAAGCCGCCCTGAGTCTCCGGAGAAGGGCGGCATATAAATCAAAATTAAAAAAAAAAAAAGATAGTATCTGATAAATACAGGTAGTCCTTGACTTACAACAGTTCATTTAGTGACTGTTCAAAGTTACAACAGCACTGAAAAAAGTCCTAATGACAGTTTTTCGCACTTATAACCATTGCAGCATCCTCATGGTCCTGTCATCAAAATTCAGACATTTCACAATTGACTCATACTTATGATGGTTGCAGTGTCCCGGGGTCATGTAATCAACTTTTGTGACCTTCTGACAAGCAAAGTCAATGGGGAAGCCAAATTCACTTAACAACCATGTTATTAACTTAACAACCGCAGTGATTCACTTAACAATTGTCTCGTTTAGCAACATCAATTTTGAGCTCAGTTGTGGTCATCTGTCAAGGACGACCTGTATCTGTTTGAGGAAAAAACAAACAAACAAGAGAAAGATATTTTAAAAAGAAGTTTCAGAAATTGGCACAGTTTCTGATTTGGCCATTTGGAAAATTGTATTTCACAGTTATTGAAGGTCACTTGGCTTGACTCAGGGCAAATCTGAAGTGAGAATTGGAAAGTCAGAATTTTATATCTCCCTGTTGACTATTACAGGAACCATTATAACTGTTCTTATTATCCAACAGGATGGGATAATATTTGCAGGCACTAAAGACCATGGAAACTGCTTATCAAGTGAGAAGTTTCAGATGGAATTAGATATAAAATGTCATGCAAGAGAAGTCTCTACAAATTTTAAGCAATAAAAACAGTTCTGTGGTTTGCCCTTGTGCTTGATGAGTAATTTCTTTGAACTCAGTGTCACCTCTTGATAAGAATCGTATAATATTAAACTTTTGAATTAAGTGCCTCTAATGAATTAGGGATAAAAAGATGCTTCCAATAGCCTGATGGGCAATAAATGGAATGGAATGGAACGTCAAAGTTGCTTCATGGTCTTTATCTTGCAAAGGAGTCAAGTAAAGCTTAGGAATTTAGTTAGGATCCTAAAATACTGCTGTGCCTGTATATCCTTCAAAGAAAATGCCAGGTTTATAATTGCAGATGAATGGGCATCTAACCATCTGAGCCCATAAATGTTCCAGTTCAAGCTTCAATTTCTATCTATTTCTCTTGTTATTTTTAATCTTATTTTTATATGATGCATAAGCAATAATTCCACCTCCTACCTTGACTATGTGATTTATATGCTTTCCATTCAAAAAATAATAATAATGGGCACTTGATGTTTCTGAAGTCAAATAAAAATATCCTAAAGTCTCTACCTGCATTTGTTGTGCAAATTCTTTTATCATTCAGCAGGGAAACATTGAAATACAATGTCTTGATACCTTAAGTGGTTTTTGAAATACACATCTCAAGGTAATTGCACTACGTTCAGATACATAACAAGTGTCAATATTGCATTCTTAAATCTGATTATAGAAAGTCGATATTAAAAAAAAATACTCAAGCCTAAAAAGATTCTGATGCACGCTTGAATAAAATGTATGCTTTCTTTTAATTGGATAAATCAAACGCCAAGGGTCTATTAAATTCAGTTCATCAATTCAATAAGCCTTAATTGTTTCCTTCACTAATGATAATAAGGGAGTGTTGTTGTTTTTTTTGTGCCAGTGCATTTCTATCAAGCTCAGGATCCTATATTTCAATGCAAATATTAAATTAATGTGCAATTTTATAGTAAAGTCTCAATTTTGAGCGTGGGGAGAAAGTGCAAAAGTCTTTCTCCAATGCTGATCAATTGAAGAATTGTTATAAAACATTTCTATAGTTTTAAAGATACTCCCCCCCCCCAGATCAAATGATAGCAAAATGATCTCATATAATTCAAAAGCATGTTCTGTCTAGACTCTAGTACAGTGGTTCTCAACCTGTGGGTCACGACCCCTTGGGGGGGGTCGAATGACCCTTTCTCAGGGGTCACCTAAGACCATTGGAAAACACATATTTTCAGTGGTTTTATGAATAATTTTATGGTTGGGGGTCACCACAACATGAAGAACTATATTACAGGGTCGCGGCATTATGAAGGTTGAGAACCACTGCTCTAGTAGAAGGCTTGAGATACAGTTCCAACTTAAATTATTGAATGATATTAATGAATACATTAATGAAGAGGATTGGACTAAATGTGTCAATAATCTTGTCAGCTTCATCTATTCCTGTGCATTGTAGTCTAATAGTAAACCAGTATGGCTGCAGATCCTCATTCAGAATGCAACAAATGTTTTTCTGGTGTTTCATAACAATCAGAAGATTTCCTGTTTACATGTAAAACTGTACTCATCTAGAAATCTGATAGATGATTTGCAATTCAATTTACCAATCTTGGAATAATGATATACTGTTTGTCAAACTATCTAAAGGGCTGCACTGATTTTCTTGATAGACAAAGCCTTTTCAAGGACAAAGCACCTTCTAAAGCAGATGGAAACCACATTCATAAATCCAACACACTAAAGTCATCCTTTAAGAATGAAGGAACAGATTATGAGCAAAGAGTTACTGACATCATGTGTTTTTGGTTTTAGCAATAGGATATCAAATGCAAATTCAATTCTTATATAGTCTGAGTTAAAAATAAAATTGAAAAACAAGAGGTTGTTCCATACTCTACTTACTCAGAAATAAGTTTAGTTGTATTGATTTGTATAAATTCAGTCCACAGTATTATATTAACTGTCTTTTCTTTGTGTGTGTTTGCACCTTCGAATTCCTTCAATTTTCTTTGGTTAACTTTCTTCAGAAGTGGATTGCCATTGCCTATTTCCTAGGGCTGAGAGAAAGTGTCTGGCCCAAAGTCATCCAGCTGGCTTTGTGTCTAGAACTCACCATCTTCCAGTTTCTAGCCTGGTCCACTACACTGAACTTGGTCTCAATCATCAAATTACTTGTTACTTATTATTTTTTTGTTGGGTGCCCCCCACCCACTACTAATATATGTACACACATACATCTCCCTAAATTTATTTACTAAATGCAACTTATGCAATCTTCATTCAGAGCAGAATCCTGAGCAGTTTATGTTCATAAACATATGAAAATTAAGATAATAATATGTCCAGCAGAAAGCCAAATTACTATAACAGGTTACTTTCTGCAGATTGAGCTAAATATCCCCCACTGTTTGTAAAAAGCCTTCCTATGAACAAAATACTAAAGCTAGAAAGAATAAATTCAAGACTGTATAAATGTTACTGCAGCTCATGTTGAAATATAGCTTTGTCTTAGGGTGAATATTACTTATATTAATCTCCCATGCAAATAGAAGCTGATATTGCTTTTAATGGACAGATTGTTCCTCTTCCACATGAATCATGTTATTCTCCTACAAAGCCAATCGCTTCTCATCTATTTAAGGACAGAAAAAAGCCATTTTGAAATATTCACTATTCATTGAAAAGGAGGGAAAATGACATGCATATAAGCTTCTTATATATTCTGTTGGACACTGGTATTGAAAAACAATCAAATTATTCACTTCTTTCTGGTTTGATTTTTTTCCTACTCAGTCCTTACCGATTCAGCTCACATTGAGTGGTATATTATCAATAGACAACTCAGAAGATTTTGGCAATGCTTAGGTGGAACTGTGAAATTTTGTGACCGGTAAATCTGTACTAAGATAAGAGTTATCTATAATAACTAAGAGTTGTTATTATATAACATGGAGTGCATAAATAAATACAGTGATTAAAGTTTTGGTACAAAACTTTAGAAAGGAGTTGGGAAGGAAAATAAAACTAAATTATCTTTCATTATCTTTTCCAATACTGTTGTGTAATTCTGTTAACTAGAAATGCTAGAAGATAAATACAAGGTGTTTGCAAAATCCCGAATCCCAATATTGTGATGCTGCATTTTTCTTATCATCCATGATTTTATCGCAGTGTACATTTTCTTATCTCCCACTATGTAGGTGGATGCTTGGAATTCTTTTACATTATGCATTAAAAAAGTAATTATTCTATCTATCAACTCTCTGGCAGAAATATAACTAATCTAGAAATGTACACATTAAAGAGAAGGTATGTGGACATGACCAGACATATCTTTGTATACATCTCTTGCTTGTAATGAATTTGAAAATAGGCCTCTTTGTTACCCAGGGTTGGCTTCTAGCAAAATTGTTTCAAAAAGATGTCAACGATCCCACATTGACACTTGGTACCTCACTCCTACAACATTCATTGGACATACTGGCCAGAATTAGGAGAGTTGAATCCAGCATCTGTAGAGATTATCAGATGTTTGTGCCACTGAATAGTTTACCAATTTCATAAAGGGTAAAAAAAAAAAAAGTGGGAAAAATATGTGCAAAATACACCAATAATTAAATATTTATTTATTTATTTATTTATTATTAAAATTTATATGCCGCCCTTCTCCCGAAGGACTTGGGGTGGCTCACACAAATAAAAACAACAACAATAATACCTAAAACCAATATGAAAATTAAAATCCCCAAGGTTAAAACCTCATAGTTGATCAGGGAGTTTGCTGGAACAGCCATGTCTTCAGGCCAGTGCGGAAAGTGCGGAGATCGGGAGCCGTCTGGAGCTCGGTGGGTAACCCATTCCAGAGGGTCAGTGCGGCCACAGAGAATGCCCTCATCCTGGGGGTTGCCAGCCGACATTGAGGAGGGCAGCTCTATGTGAACACACTGGGTGGTGGGAGGCCGGTAGTAGGTGGTCCTGCAAGTACCTTGGGCCCATCCCATGTAGGGCTTTATAGGTCAATACCGGCACCTTGAAGCGGATCCGGAAGGCCACCTGCAGCCAGTGCAGCTCGCGCAGGAGAGGTGTTGCATGGGAGTAACGGGAAGCTCCCGTAACAACCCGCGTGGCCACATTCTGGACCAGCTGGAGCCTCTGGGTGCCCCACAAGGGCAGCCCCATGTAGAGGGCATTGCAGTAATCCAACCAAGAGACAATGAGAGCTTGAGTGACTGTACGGAGGGCATCCCTGTCTAGGAAAGGCCGCAACTGGCGCATTAGGTGAACCTGTGCAAAGACCCCCCCCCTTATGTTTGAATAATTTTTTTTCTCACTGATTTCATGCATTTTAACTGCAGAGACTGAGAAAAAATTCAGATTGCACCCCTGTTTATCTGGAAGACAAATCCCACTAAAATTAAGCAGGACTCTTTTTGGGTAAACATGATTAGGACTGCATGATTGTTGAACATGTTTAATTTTTCCAGGGCAAATTCTTATCCATTATATTCTTTTTGAATATAGTTCATTAAACTAGAACAGCACAACCATTCAGACTTTTCATGGCATCTTTCAAAAAAACCTATATATTTCACAAATATCCATGAAGCCTGGATATTTGTGATTGATGACAAGTGTTGCCATCTTTCATTTTATTGGATGGATGAATATTAGCAAAAAGGAATAATAAGCAGAAACTGGGTGTTCCTATCCTACATTAGCCTAAAACACCAGCCTGATGCTACTAAGGATATGATATATTAAAGTGCTGACATCTTGGCTTTTAAAGTAATTTTATTAATATATCGCACATACTTAAGATTTAAGATTATGACTGCAATATATTTGATCTGAAATTTGATTTGACAAAGATTTTAAAAAGTACAGGAACACAGAAGAGGGACTAGAAAAAAATTACAAAAGAGTAAAAGAAAAAGTAGAAGAATAACAAAGAAGCAAGTAAAAACACTAAAGAAGTGACTTTTTGTCTTTCGTAGGAGTTACAAATATAGTAATTATCACCCTCCCATACTGCATATCACAGTTTCCTTCTTCCCATAAGCCAATATTTTAAATCAGTAAATCTGACCACAGCAATTCATTTTTATCCATTTTCAGCAAAAAGTCTATAAAGAGTTTTCAGTTTTTTAATAGAAGTAATTGTAGTTCCCTTCTTTATCAAACAAGTCAAATTAGCTGATTCTGCAAACCCAGGCATCTTCACAATCCATTCCTTCATTATTGGTGCTTCTATAGTCTTCCATCAGTGGTGGGTTTCAAAATTTTTTACTACCGGTTCTGTGGGTGTGGCTTGGTGGCCGTGGCTTGGTGGGCATGGCAGGGGAAGGATACTGTAAAATGTCCATTCCCTCCCCACTCCAGGGGAAGGTTACTGCAAAATCCCCATTTCTTCCTGATCAGCTGGAATTTGGGAGGCCAAGAATAGATGGAGGTGGGGCCACTCAGAATTTTTATTACCGGTTCTCTGAACTACTCAAGATTTCCGCTACCGGTTCTCCAGAACTGGTCAGAACCTGCTGAAACCCACCTCTGTCTTCCATACATCTAAATGGCTGACATTGTATATATACATGCATTGTTCCACTAGTTTCTGAACAATCAAACTCTTTTTTTTCCTTCAGAAGAAAATACATTGTGATCAATCCAACCATAGGCCTGAGACCTTTAATCACATTGTATATATACACAGTAGTGTCTATTTGGTTTTTTAAAAATGCTGTTCTTTCTTTTGGGCTGTGAATTATTGCGTTGAACTGGTTTCAAAAATCAATAGGCTTCTGTTTTCCTTGAGATTAAATTGGAGAATAATTTGAAACAATAAAGAAGCGCTTTCTCATTTGCTATTAAGATACTTCAGAGCACTTTGAATAATTGTGCTCTTATTAAAAAAAAAAGAAAAAGAAAAGAAAAGCTGAGCCCTTAAGGTTGTATATGGAATAAGATTAGTTTTTCTGCTTCCTCTCAGCAGGCAACTAAACCTATTACAAACTCAAACAAGATGAAATAAAAGCGCCATCTTTTAAGATAGCTTCACAACTCTCACTTTGCTTCCTTTAGAGTTACATTCTATGTTACTATATATTCTATTAAATTGATCTGTTAATCATTATGGTAAAATATCTTTATAAGGAAATATTAGACTTCAAATTTTGGGCTTAGACAACTTAGAACTACGCCAACTTCAGTCTGACCCAAGCATAGTACATAAAATTATCTACCACAATGTCCTTCCTGTCAATGACAACTTCAGTTTCAACCACAACAATACACGAGCAAATAATAGATACAAACTCAAGGTAAACCGTTCCAAAGTCGATTGCAGAAAATATGACTTCAGTAATAGAGTGGTCAATGCCTGGAATGCACTACCTGACTCTGTAGTTTCTTCCCCAAACCTCCAAAACTTTAACCTTAAACTGTCTTCTGTTGACCTCACCCCATTCCTAAGAGGTCTGTAAGGGGCGTGCATAAGCGCACCAGCATGCCTACCATCCCTGTCCTAATATTCCTTTTTACTTACTCTTTTCATGTATTCAAATTATGTTTATACTGTTACCTGTTATCTTATATATGCTTGACAAATAAACTTATGATTATGATTAGGGATGCTGATTTGGAAGTATTGTTCCTTAACTATTTGGAACAGGTTGTAGCTCTCTCATCTTCTTGGATTGCAATCTCATGTAAAAAGTATTGAGGAGGGTTCAGTCAAGATGGATGGCTAATTCTTTCTTCTATGATACGATAAAAAATGCAGACTTGGTTGCATTATTAATTACCTGAATTATTACCTGAATTAATAACCTATGCCATTGGCAAAGTTATTGCACAAATATGTAGATCATTTGGCCAAAGACCAAGGAACATTATGGTTAGTATTGTCTACTTATCCAATTAATATTACAGTTTTTAAACAGAGTATTTTCCAAAGGTTCAGGACCTAACCAAGGCTAGGAATCATGGTATTATTACCCCCAAAGAGCCTTGAGTTGCCCCCCCTCTCAAACCCCTCAAAGATTTACAGTGATCCTTGATCCTGATCTTACCTGAATCTGAATGCTGTGATTTTCTTACTTTGTCTAGAGTTATGGAATTTGTATTGATGCTGTAGTTGCCATAGGAACATGAAAGTTTTTAATTTGATACGAGTATTGCTTGGCTGGTCTTTCTTGAAGACCAGGGCTGTTTAATGCCTTTGCTTTGATTCCAAAAAAGTTGCTTTAGAGAATTCCAGTATGTTAATGGAGCCTCTAAGCCAGTCTGGTCCAGTGATTAAGATACCAGGCCAGAAACTGGAAGGTTATGAGTTCTAGTCCCATTTTAGGCATGAAAGCCAGCTGGGTGACTTTGGGCCAATCACTCTCTCTCAGCCCATCCCACCACACAAATTTATTGTTGTGGGGCAAATAGGAGAAAGGAGTATTAGGTATGTTTGCTGCCTTGACTTATTTATACAGAGAGAGTCAATCAGATTGAGACAGGCAGCTATAGAAATTGGATAAATAAATAATAAAAATAATACAGGCAGGATATAAGTAAATAAATATGGCTAAAACTTCCTAAAGCATCCACACTTTGAGGGGGGAAATCAGAGGGCAGCCTTGAAATCTTGGGAAAAGATTTCAAATTTGTAGTCATACCCTAAGTTTGAATTTTGGGGCACTGTTTCTGAATTATTTCTGAAGCACTGGACAGGTTGAGGGGAAAAAAATCCTTTTAAACTTTGTAGAGCTATGGTCATGCCGAAGGGCAAAACAATACTGGCAACAAATTAAAATAATGATTGAAGAAACCACAAAACAAAAACTGGAAATGAGGCCGGAAATCTTTTTATTGGGAATAATCACAGCACAATACAACAAAGAAATAAAGTATCTGATCATCCATATCCTCACAGCAGCACGTATACTCTTTGCCCAACATTGGAAATCTGAACAGTTACCCAAAGAGGACAAAATAACAGCTAAAATTACAGAATGTGCAGAATTGGATAAGCTCACAAAAGAAATACAAGAGAAAGACGATACTGATTACTATTTAGTATGGCAAAGATGGTACAGCTGGCTGGAGGCAAAAATAGGAATATAAAGATAATTTTTGACTATTCAATAGAAATGCATAGAAGTAAACAAGGAGTCAATTATATATATACATATATAACCATGTAAATATGTGAATGTAGATATAGATACAAATAGAAATATGAAAATAACCCACCGTTGTAGTAACTTCTAAGAGTCAGTCATTGGACTGAATTGATGTTTGTCTGTTTTGTATGTTGTTTTAATGTATCTATGTTGGATTGTTTTTTTATTATTAATAAAAATATTTAAAAAAAATAAAATAAAATGATGAATGAATTTGTATGACCCAGCCATGATATCCCTCCCTCCAAAGTCAGAAGGAAAGAGCCAACAGAAGACATGGAAGGAAGATTGGGAGCATCTTTTATGTAGAGACCTTTTAGGTTGTGAGTGTCTGGGAACTGTCAAAGGAGCTGGGATTGGCTGAACAATGAACCCCCAGATATCAATCAAGCTCTTCAAGAAAGAATTCTAATTTTGGAAATTATTAATGTTCTGGAGGTAAATATTGTGTATTACAAAATGGACTCGAGTGAAGATTTCACACCTAAAATGAAACAAATATGGCCATCTATTCTAGAACACTATTATAAGAGGAGTGACTGGGCTAGTATTTACGGGATCAGAGAGATGGATGAAGAGGCTTGCCAAAGGCTTACCAAAAAGTCCTAAAATCATTATAGGTGATCCTCAGGTTACAATAGCAATGGGGACTGGGATTGCTAAGTAATATGGGTCATAACTCCGTGAAGTACAGGTCATTAAGCAAGAAGAGGCAGTAATCTCAGGACCCTCTATTTGATTCATAAGTCTCCAGTGAATGATTTTTGATGGACATGATGTATTTTATGGCTTCTACTGAAACTGATAGTATTATAATAATGACAGGAAAATATTAGTGATAATCTTTAGAATGCAATAATTTTTTTTACCTGCCAGGTTTTATGGACTGTTTCTTTTTTGGCTGCATTACCACACAAATGGTATACTCTGCATAAATAAATTAAGAGGTCAAACAAGCTTACAATAGTTGTTCATGTTAACCTTAATATATGATGCTCTACTAAATGAAGGCTTCGTACCTTTATCTCTGTGGAGCTTTGAGATTTCTATAAACAAAACAATCCAAAACCTCATTAATGTGAAATCCTGTACATGGTCACATGAATAATCAGTATAATTATCCCTAAAACAAAGAGAGAGGAAAAAAATCACATTCGCAGTTAGAAAGATGCCACTGGAAATTTTGAATTTTCATAATTTTCATATTTAATGTTAATTTTATTTTTATGATGATTGTTTTATATGTGTGCTATTTTTATTGGGTTATCATACAACACCCAGAGTCACTTCCTGTGAGATGGGGGGGGTATATAAATTTGATTTATAAACAATCAATCAATCAATCAATCAATCAAACTAGTTATCATAATGGGTTATGACTGGTGCAAAAAATAAATCTAGCCACTCCTATTCATAGTTGCATTGTAGTAGTAGTTTTTTGATTCCATGGACCATGATATCCATTCTGAAACAACTGTGTGGGTGAGGAGTGGGATGCACTGTTTATTTCCTTCTTCTAAGTGTTAACAGGAGGGGAGAGATCATGCCCACAGACCTTCTCTTATGGTTTTGATGCTGCCTTCCCTCCTGCTAATATTTTATTTATTTATCTATTCAACTTGTATGCACTGACTCTTAATAACTCTGGGTGACTCACAAGCCAAGAAGTTACAATAAAGCCAATTAAAAAGGAGATTAAAAGATGGCAAGAAAAACAGACCAGATAGAATGAAGTAAGGGGTCTCACACTCTATCATCAAAGGTCTGGGTGAACAACCAGCTCTTCATGGCTCTTCTAAATAACAAGAGTCTAGATCGCAGGGGGCAACCTCATTACAGAGGATAAGAGCTGCTGCAGAAAGTGCGTTCATCTGGAGTCCTGATTAATGACTTTGTTTAATCAAAGGAATATGGAGTGTGCCAATCCTGCAAGATTGAATTAGCCAGGTAGATATTATAACCATTGATTTAGCAACTGCTCAAAGTTACAATACTGGGGGCGGGGGGGGGAGAATTATTATCCATTCCTGCACTTACAACCGTCGTAGTTTTACATCCAAATATATTTTATTCTTTATACTGTTTCCATCTTCACTTAAAATATTAACAAGATCCACAATGGTCTGAGAATCAGTGTCTCCAGGTTAATCAAATCAGCAAACTTCCTCAAATGCCGAAATAAATTACACAGACCTAATCCACATATCAAAAGGATGATCTACAAACACAGAGTTAATTAAGTTAGATCTCCCAGCGGAACTGCATGTTCACAAGAATACATATTTACACAGAGAGAGAGAGGGGGGGAGGGGGACATGCTCCTCAAGTGTCGCCCTAGAATCTGTACATAGACACTTTCCACACCACGGACAAGCTCCCCCTATACAAAAATCTGCTGCTGTACCCCATTTCTCTGCAGCCCACTCTTGAAAGCAAACTGTTTTGCTTTTAGGAATAAATATTTCTTCTTTCCTCACAGATTTCATTTTTATTTATTCTGGTGCAACCCCAGCTCGAGTTGGAACCCCAAAATATTCTTCGGACAATACCCATAATCACATGATCAAAATTTGGGCATTTGGCAACTGCCATTTATTTACAATGGTTGTAGCATCAGAATGTCTGCAACCTTCTCAACGTTCCTACAAGCAAAGTCAATGGGAGAAACTGAATTCTCTTAACAAACTGTGTGATGCACTTAAAACTGCAGTGATTCATTTAACAATCATGGCAAAAAAAAAAAACATAACATCAGGTGCAATTCACTTAACTGCCTTACCTATCTAAAAAAAAATTGAACCTGATTATGCTTGTAAGTCATGAACTACTTATATTTGTGAGACAGGCAGATCCTCAAGTAATCAGGCTCTTGTTGGTTGAGCAATCAGAAACTGCTGGAAAAGATCATTTGTCCGTTTGGGCTTCTGTACAATCAATGCAATCAATCTAGGAGACGCAGTGGCTCAGTGGCTAAGACGCCGAGCTTGTCGATCAGAAAAGGCCAGCAGTTCGGTGGTTCGAATCCCTAGTGCCGCGTAACAGGGTGAGCTCCTGTTACTTGCCCCAGCTTCTGCCAACCTAGCAGTTCAAAAGCATGTAAAAACGCAAGTAGAAAAATAGGGACCACTTCAGTGGGAAGGTAACCGCGTTCCATGCGCCTTCGGTGTTTAGTCATGCCAGCCACATGACCACAGAATTGTCATCAGACAGTGCTGGCTCTTCGGCTTAGAAACGGAGATAAGCACCGCTCCCTAGAGTCGGGAATGACTAGCACGAATGTGTGAGGTGGACCTTTAACTTTACCTTACAATCAATACATTGAGGATATCCAGCTTTATATTTCTATTCTGGGCTGCACGAATGAAGCTGTCATGGTATTGAGCCAATGTCTCAAGACTGTTTGGGCCTGGATGAGGAGAAACAGATTTCAGCTCAGTCCTGATAAGACTGAGTGGATGT
This sequence comes from Pituophis catenifer annectens, assembly GCF_029215685.1. Classification (NCBI taxonomy): domain Eukaryota; kingdom Metazoa; phylum Chordata; class Lepidosauria; order Squamata; family Colubridae; genus Pituophis; species Pituophis catenifer. The sequence continues at coordinate 80,465,326 of NW_027256881.1, read as the reverse complement.
GGCTGTTTGGCACAGCCTGCTATCTCTGGAGTCAGGGACATTTCCATCCTTGGTCTTGTCTGTGGTTACACTTCCCCATTCAAGACTGGTGTGCAATTTAGGGGTCCTTCTGTATTCACAGCTACTGCTCTAAGAGCAGATGGCAGCTGCGATCAGGAGAGGTTTTGCACAGGGCATCCTGTGGTGCCAGTTGCATCTGCTCCTCGAACAAGAGGCCCTGCAGATGGTCACCCACATCCTGGTGGCCTCATGATTAGAGTATTGCAGTGCGCTCAACATGGGGCTGCCCTTGAAGACCATATGGAGGCTTCGACGGCATGAGCAGTAATAGGCACTTCTCAAGGGGGACCTCTGTTTATGCAAATTAGATCGGCTGCCAATTGGCTTCCAGGTGTTAATACAAGGTGCTGGTTGCTACTTTTAAAGCCCTCATGCATAGAAACTGGTTAGCACCTGTCTCCAATTATTTATACTAGCCTGGTACTTTCCAGCAGACAGGGAGAACTTCAATTAAATGTTATCATTTTATGGGATTAAGGAAGTGTGCCTTCTCTGTCGCAGTCCCCACCTTTGCAACAGTCCATCTCCCCACCCCTTCCGAAATATGGATGGTGCCTCTCTCCTGGGGATCCAAAAAGCAAGATATGGCTTTGTTTTCCCACCTGAGCTGTTTGGGTTGTGTGTACATTTTGTTGGTAATTATTAAAAAGCTTTGTTTTAATGGTTGCTCATAATCTGAGCTGTTTTATTTATGTTTTTAATTGTTTTGATTTAGCATTGTATTTTGTAAGCTGCCCAGAGTCCACTAGAGTGGTCAGCGATGTTTTAAATCCAAATAACAATGACAGCAATAATCTAAAATGATAAAACTTTGCATCCTTATAAAATAAAACATTTTCATTGGAAACAACCCAAAAATCATTGGAAATAAGCACATGCAAGATTACCGCTCGTGTTTATTTTGTATTGTTCTTGAAATCTGCCTTATGCTGTTAAGAAAGCCATCCTAATTTTTTCCTTCCACGATACACCAGCAACTGACCTGGTTATCACAGTGGTGAAATCCTCCGTGGTTTGCCACCGGTTCGCTGCCCACACATGTGCAGTGTGCACCAAATGCACGCTGCACGCATATGCAATCCGCACCAAATGCATGCTTTGCATGGAAAAAGGAGGTTTAAGAAAGTAAGTAGAATAGCGAGGGGGGGAACTGCTGTGCCGCACAATTTAGACTTGCTAGAAAGCAGGATTTCCTGCTTTCTAGCGAATATAAATCGTGCAGCACAGCTGATCGTAGGAAATATCAGCAATTTTTTACTACCAGTTCGCCTGAACCAGTAGCTTTTATTACTACCGGTTCTCCTGAACCGGTGCAAACCGGTTTACCAGTACAGATGGATTACAGCTGGATTACAGCTGGATTACCAGCTTGTATAGGTAGAATGAAGGTGGGCAGATCATAAGGCTTGTGCACCCAAACCTGGAGCCCTTCCAGAACTCGCTCTGGGCTTTGCTTGGACAATCAGACTGCCAGCTTGCCTGGACAATGTGCTAGGGAGAACTGCCAGCAATCCAGCTTCGTATGTATAAATCATTAGGCTGTGTGCCATTCTTTGCTTTCTGCTGTGCCTATGGCTTGTGCTTTCAAAGCCAGAGCTCTGTCGGCTTTGGACAAAAGGCACAGGAAACCTACAGCTAGAATCAATTTATCCATGGAAAAGAGCAGGTAATTAATGAAGATGAGAACAAATGGTCAAAGGAATGTAGACTTTCCTACAAAGATTATATGAGTAGGCTAATTTAAACAGTAAATCGAATCAATGATGGAAGCTGTATGGAATGAGGTTGTAAAGATCTCAAGAAATGCTGGTTCACGTTAATTTAATGTTGAGAACTGAAAAGCCATTCCGAAGCATGGGAGAGGAAAAGCAAGAGGCATAAAGCTGCTTTGCTGCTGTGCTTTTTTTCCCAGAATCCTTTTAAAATGCCTTAGATGAGAGGCAGGCATGCCAGGTTGTTCTAGAGATCATGAAAAACAAGCAGATGGGTGAGTACAGTTACAGGAGGAAAAGAAAATCAGAGAAAATTAGATGAGATGGATCCTCTGACCAGAGATGACCCAGTTCTTTATTACAGCAACTATATGACAATGGACTTGTCTGCTGCAAAGCTTTGCTTGCACAACCTGGCAGCCTCCTTGCCCCAATTCCAGGACAACCCATTGATCATTCCCAGAGGACATGACCTTACAGTGGGTTCTCAATCTCGGTCACTGCCCACCACAGAAGCAGGCTGAGGCTAGATCCAGCAAGAAATAAGTCTTTTCCATCAAAAAAAATGAAACAAGACCTACCTCCATGCTTAATGGGAGCACCACAATTGCCTCATTCCTCCCAAAGCAGCTGTGGTCAATTGCAACTCTTGTGTGAGGCCACCAGCTCTGTTGCCATCATTCCTGAGTCATGGTAAGAGGAATGCCAGGGGTGGAAATAGTGTCTCAAAGTTTTCAAACTGATAGACTTTCATGCTATCTTAATCATGAAATGCATGATCCCTGCAAAAGATTACTGTATGTGTCAAGAATAGATGGAAGCCTGCTTGATGTGAAGCATTTGACCAAGAATAGCTGTACTGTGCAAAGATTCATCCCCAAGTTGTTGCAGAAGACAGCCTGTCCACACTCTTCAGAAATAAAGAAGCAACATGTGGTACCTGTTGAGCAGAAAGATGCCACATGTTGTACAGATGACTAGGCACAGTAATTCTGAAGCCAGATAAAAACTGAAACATGTCCCCTATGGCAACAAGATTACATGCACAGGCTGTAGCGTGTCCTGCTGTGTGAAGCAAAGACAAGTTGTAAGCTCAACCATACCGAGGCAAGTCATCCTCAGGAATTGAAATATAAGGGATCAGTTTGCTCCCTCTCACATGCTGGGGTAGACCAGGTGTCTCGATAGAAAAGCACTTAATCTCTCCCCTGGCTCAAGGTGATGAAGGGAGGAGAATTTGTGGCTCAGAGGTTAATACAACTACCTAACATGCAGGCAGCCCAAGTTCGAATCCAAGTAAGGGTATGGCTAGCTGATGAGAGCTAAATAGCTTGAAATAGATCTATACTAGTATCCCTTTATTTCTTTATCAGTGAAATATAAATTTGATATAGATAGATATAGATAGATATATGTGTATATCTATCTATCTATCTATCATCTATATAATTTATATTTCACTGATATATATATCAAGAAGTGCAAAAAAAAACCCTCTGGAAAAAAACCTGAAGGGTAAATTTTTATTTATTTTATTTATTTGTTTGTCAAACATGTACAAAATAACAAATATAGGTATGAACATAAACATAAACAAAGGAAATAAATACAAATAAATGGGGACAGTAAATGGGGACAGACAGGGATGGTAGGCACACTGGTGCACTTGGCAGCAGGGAACAACGGCAACAGGGAACAACAAATCCCAATACAGAAAAGCATGTGAACTGAGAAATGCATACTTAAAACAACAAGGCATTGAGTACCACAAGAAAACAGAGAGAAACTCAACAATGGTTGTGAGTAGATGCTGATATATGCTACCCTACCCAAAAAATTCTGGAGAGAAGCAGCGATGACAGTTAATTACCTATAGAACCATCTTCTGACAAATGCTACAGAAAAGGTATTGCATCTCAAGAGATTGCACAAGGTCAAGCGTGGGTCACCTATAAGAATAATTAGCTGCTAAATCTACATTTTACATCTCCAGTGACACATGCTCAAAGCTGAGTAACAAAGCCACTGGGAGCATCGTGGCAGGATGCAGTAACAGTTCTTTAACCCTAAGTTATACAAAGCAACCATGTGCAGCAATGCATCCTTCAATGAGACCCTGCAACTGGGAATCATGGATTAAGTGAACTGTGAAGTAGGAAGTGTACTTCACCACAGAACAATCAGTCAACAGAAAGGCTGGGGTTATGTCAACCAAACAGGCATAGTGGAAGCAGAAGACATGCCCAAAGCATCAGATTAAATGGCAACCAAGTAGCATACTCAGCCAACAGCTGAATATACTGGAGAATCAGAGGTGGGTTTCAACAGGTTTGAGCAGTTCTGGAGAACCAGTAGTGGAAATTTTGAGTAGTTCGGAGAACCAGTAGGAAAAATTCTGACTGGCCCCGACCCCATCTATTCTCTGCCTCCCAAGTCCCAGCTGATCGGGAGGAAATGGGGATTTTGCAGTATTCTTCCCCCAGACGGGGGTGGGAATGGAGATTTTACAGTATCCTTCCTCTGCCACACCCACTAAGTCACACCCACCATGCCAAGCCATGCCTACCCACAGAACCAGTAGTAAAAAATTTTGAAACCCACCACTGTGTAGAACCTAATCAAATCAGGCAATGAAGGCTATACCATCTAGAAAACTCCAATATATGGTGACATCCTGCAAAGTGTGTGGATTTAATGCTTGGCAAGAGACTGAACAGCTACCTATAAATAAGGCCATCAGAAGGGGGAAAGCTGCACAAGATGTCATGGAATTGGTTCAGGGAAATCAAAACTGACGTTCATCTGATTGCCACAAGACTGGAAGGCAATTGGATATAAATGGATATAAATTTAAAGTTAAGTACAATTAATAAACGGGGAAGTTGAATGGTATAAAGCCAGAGCAGTTGCCAATGGATATTCACAGAAGTCCTGCTCGGAAAGGATTATGAAAAGATATTCAACCCAGTATTTAAGTAGAATACACAAAAAGGACCCTGCTTATGCAAATAAAGAAATGCAAGTGAAGCACTTAGATGTGAAAACAAGTCTTCCTGTATCAAGATAATAGTGAGCAATATATGGAGCAAACTCCAACATCAATAGATCCAAATTGGGTAGATTTAATCTGCAAATTGCAAAATAGCATTTATGAAATAAAAGAGGTCATCACTGCCTGGGATGAAAAAATTAACAAAGTTTTGATAGTATCATTTTTTTCAAGATGTAAGGCTTACTGTGCTTGCACATTAGACAGACAGAGAAGCAGAAGCTTTATTTTGGTCAACGACCAATAAACATATGCTTGCCTATCAAGATGATAAACAGGACAATCTGTACTTTGATATTCATGAATGATTCGCTATAAACAGAAGGATGATAGAGACAACATCACCCAGCGTTTTAGTGAAAGCGTTGAGATAAAGGTAGGATAAATTACATACCAGCTCAGAATCCAGACACAGAGAGAAGACAGATGTTTTTATTTATCCAAAGGAGCATGATATACTGAGTCACTCCAAAATGAAAGAAGCCAAGGGAGCAAAGATCCTGATGGCAGTGAACTTCTAGAAAAAAAGAAAACTCAGAAGCCTAGAATACACTGGCAAACTAATAATCAATACTGAAAGGCCAGTGCATTTTGAGTCCATAGCTATGAAGCTGAAATTATCATCAAATTTAAAGCTGACATAGTTCATAAGTAGAGGGCCCACAACAAGATTGTTAGCCTACAATAAGTCACCTTTCCTAATTTTAGAAGACAACTGTTAGTTTGGCTACAAATAGGGCCTGCTATAACTCAGTCCTCCACAAAAGCTGAGGATACAATTGGCTCAACCAATTGTTGTATCACTTTGAGTTGAATCCTTGACTAGAGAAAAATATTATATTAGAATAGATTGGAAGGGGTCATGCAGGCCATCATGTCAACCTCCTGCTTGATACAGATATCCAAATTAAAGCATCCCCAGCGAATAGGGCGCTCTAATTTTGATTCCTGCAAATGTCTGATACAGATAAACCTTTGTTGAGAAGGGACAAAGAAGAAGGGATATATGCTACTTTCCCCAGAATATTATGACAGGACTTACCTCTTCTCTGCCTCTCATAACAGAGATCTCCACTGTCCTGCTTCATCAAGGATATAAACTGAAACAATTTCTCAAATATCAGTTCTGATATGATGCTGCATTATTATTATTATTATTATTATTATTATTATTATTATTATTATTATTATTATTTTGCTTTAAACTCTGAATTGTTTCTGAATGCAGCTATTTGTTATTGATGAGCATGTCTGCTAACTAGACTTAGTGCTTGTCATTCTTATGGCACCATTCTATTCCAGCCAAGGACAAACAGCTAACAACTATAACCCTTCCTTGAGCTGTTTGTTATAGCAATCACCATCAGAAAAAAGAAATGGGAACAAATTAGCACTTCGGTTACCTGGGACCTGCAGCCAGTTAGAGTCTTCTTTGAAAATGGCAAATTTTGAGGCTGTATGTTCCCAAATAGTTGGTGAGTTAAAATCAGCACTGCCAGATCTGGACTGCAAAATAAAGACTATATAGTAACAAAAAAGGGTCAGTAAATCTCTTTCTTTGCTATCATCTAGTGCAGGGATGTGAAACTTGCAGCCTGTGGGCCGGATGCGTCACATGCTGGCCCCACCCGATTTAGGGAAGGGGGAAAAATACATCATGTGATGATGCCATGATGACGCGACTTTGACACCCCTGATCTAGTGCTATTATCCAGATTTTTACAGCTAAGATCTGGTAGTTTTACTTAAAATATTTTTGATGACTGATTGCGAGCTGGATGTCAGGGTAGATATGCAGGGGGGGAAAATAGTAGCAGACTTCTTTCTGATGCAGGAGGTGAACTCAACAGGTTTCCCCTAAACATAAACGATGCCACGTTATTTAGATCCCATCCTTCTCTGTGGCATTGCTTTGCAATCACTTCATTTGGGGTTCTATAGCTCATTCCATACTGGAAAACTACAGGGATACATGGATGGGGCAAGGGAGGGGGAAGCACTATCCCGAACACTTTTGAAATGAGACTTAAATGAGGTTCAGAAGAATAGGAATGATAGTAAACATAGGCTTATTCTTTTCCTCAAATGGTAGGTGTTTGATATCCCCTGAAAAATAGGCTTTCAGGAGACATCTGAAACAGAACACTATTTTAGAATCTCAGCTAATAAAATGAAGCAAGATGAGAAGTAAATTGTATGACTTTGGATCAATATTGTACCTGGCTCTCTGTTCTGCTTGGATGGCCTTCTTTGACTCTGCTGTCAAGATAATTTGCTGATGCCAGTTTTTTTCTTTACAGTCTCCACACAACTATCCCCATCTGGAAAATATCAGCAGATAATTATGACCTTGTGGCTTTTGGCCTTCCTGTTTACAGACTAGCGTTTGGTAGAGCCATCATAAAAGTCTTGGAAAAGATATGTTGTGATGTGCCTATACCTCCAGTACAAAAATCAGAATTCTAAACAGGATGGTATTCTCTGTATCACTATGGAAGTAAAAGTTGGACTTTGAAGAAACAGAATAGGAAGAGTATTGATGCTTTTGAAGTTTGATGTGGGATGATTCCTGTAAATACCATGGATAACCAATAATAGCAATAGCAATAGCACTTAGATTTATAATAATTAATAGAATTCTTTATTGGCCAAATGTGATCAGATACAGAAGGAATTTGTCTCCAGTGCATATGCTCACAGTGTACATACAGTATAAACAGCAAGTAATAGGTCATAGGTCATAAATCATAGTTACAATCAATCATAAGTTACAAGCAACAATTGATAAATCATAAGAAACCAATAGAAGAAGATAGTACAAAAGATGAGAAGATGAGAAAAGATGAGAAATGAGACAGTTTTGTGGGAATTAAGTGTTCAGCAGAATGAACACTTAGTGTTCTACAGCCCTGTCTAAGCCGTTTCCCTAGTCAGCATATGGCCTCCAACAATCTGGGTTCTCATTTTACCGACCTCGAAAGGATGGAAGACTGACTCAACCTTGAGCTGGTCAGGATCAAACTGCTGGCAGTTTGATCCAGTGGATCATTGAACAAATCAATCCAAAATGCTCACTCAAGGCACAAATGACCAGGCACAAATTATCCTACTTTAGACACAGTATTAAAAGTTCTAACCTTGTGGAAAACAATATGAAATGCTGGGAAATGACAGAAGGAAAGAGAAGAAGTGGATAGCAAGATGTAGCAAGTTGGATGGACTCAATTACAGTGGGTAATTGACCATTGCACCATTAAAAGACCTGAAAGACCAGGTTAGGGACAGATTGTTATGGAGAAAATTTATGTGGCTGCCAAGAATTAACATTGACTTGATGACACATAATCAATTAATCAATGTGGACCCAGCTACAGGGCATTTACCATGACATTAAAGATAGGAAGAGGTAGACCATGACAGCCCTTGTGTACAGAAACCTGGAGCCCTTTCAGATCATATCTTCCTCTATACTATGCCTAAACAAGGTCATTGCAAGTCCATAGAAACCCTATTCAAATTTGTTTGCAATGCTACAGGGAATTTTGATCCACAATTTGAGAACCCCTGATTTAAGGGGAAGACTATATGCTAGTTGGGTAGGGGAGGAGGATAAAATGTTTGTTGCATTATGGGAGGCACATTGAAATACTTTATATCCCTGTATTTGAGTTTGCAATGTTGATAAGTCATGAGTTGTCCTTTATTTTTTTTAAAGCAATGATTGTAGTCCATTTAAGTTCTCAGTCACATCCTTCTGTTTCATTTATTCAGTGTACAAGATTGCATCTTGTATCTGTAATGTCTCTAAATATTATGTGGTACTTTTTTCTTAGTGAATTGCATATTGCATGTAATATAAAGGAGAATTTTATTTTTAATAAAGAAAATTCCTGACCTGATTTTCTGCCAACTCATTGTATTAACCTTTTTCAGAGCAATTTTTTGTACAAAACACTGCAAGAGACTACCCCAAAACACCTAGCAGAATCAGTAAGACAAAATATAATTAAAGATATTGGCTATTCCTCTTCTACTCATGAATGCAACAGGAGTATTTGTTTTGCAAAATTTGTTTTGCAAGCAAATGTTTATATTTGAATAAGAAATAATTCAAATATAAACATTTGAAATCCAATGTTCCTATTAAGAGAAAACTATTAGTCAGATCCTTGAGAAAAAAAAAATTAGAGGGCAAACTTAACAAAAAGCAAAAATAATTTCCCAAATAGCACTGGAGATTGTTCACTTCTTCAACAATACATTTTAGAAACTTTTTAATTTCCAGTTTTTATAGCTCTGCTTTAAATGATTTTAGAAAGATCTATTATTTTCTTGGCCAAATTGAACACAGAGCTAGTTGTCTTTGACCAATCAAATAGCCAAATGAGCAATTGCTATAATTAAAAACCCTAGAGGAAAAATGAATAACCACAAATAGCTGTAATATTGAGTCCTATAAATACCTAAAGATGTAGTTACACCTCATTTAAAACTGTTATTTCACAATCATCTAGTAGGTTGAGGTTGAGAGACTTGATAAACTTTAAGATTTCTTGGCATTTCTAAGATTAGGAACGATGTAGAGTTCTTGGTTTCTTGAAGGTATGATTAAGACATAATCTTGAGATGTTTACATCAGTTCCTGCATAGAGAATCAATTCTTTTATTTCTAATTACATTGCACCAACAAATGAGTTTTCATGCTGAATCAGCAGATGGTAGATTCACATGCATTCAATTGAGCATTCAATGATGCTCATTACTCCAACAGACTAAGATTCCCTGCATTTTTTTCTCTCTTAGAAGTATAGTGGGATGACATTAACTTTTAAAATTACTTTGAAGATTAGGTTTTGAGCAAGGATTTATTTCAGCCTTAAACATTCCTACAAAAGTTCACCAACACTACTGAGAATGAATATTCAGAGTTTCATATTATTGCTTTGAGAAGAGTCATGAGGCCTGCATGTTCTCTTTATCTTCTCCTCTCTACAGTTGCCAGTGAATCACTACCAAAGATAATCTGAAGTTATACTGCATGACAGGGCAGTAACTCTTGAAACATTTGCACTGAATATAAGATTGATGCCATTATGAATGACATTTTGATTTTTATTCCTAACTCAGGAAAAGCAATTTTTCCTTTTTTCAGGAACTAGCAATAGCACTTAGACTTATATACCACTTCATAGTGCTTTACAGCCCTCTCTAAGAGGTTTACAGAGTCAGCATATTGACCCCAACAATCTGGCTCCTCATTTTACTGATCTCAGAAGGATGGAAGGCTGAGTCAACCATGAGCTGGTCAGGATTGAACTCCTGGCAGTCAGTAGAATTAACCTGCAATACTGCATTCTGACCACTGTGCCAACATGGCAAATTAGCATGTTTGATCATAAATAAACAATCAATTGTGCCTTTTCCACCTCTGTTTCTGTTTAATTTTTTTATTAAAAAATTGAAAAAAGAAAGATTAAAAACTCACAGAAATTAATACAGAATAAAAATAAGAGAGAGAAAAATAAAAGACAAAACCAAAAGTGCAGGGGTTGGGGGGAAAGAAAATATAAAAAATAGTTTCTGGTTTTCCTTACAGCAGTCATAAGTACAACTATAAATTTATTTCTTATACTGTGATTACAATATAACTCTCTTCTGTTTTATAATCTATTTTTTCTAAGCAAAACCATAAATCAAAAGTTTTTTTTCTATTGCATGCAAAAAGTCTGTAAATAGTTTCCATTCAGCAATAAACATAGATAATGTTTTTTTCCAAATTAAAAAAAAAATCAATTTGGCCATCTCTTTAAATTCCATCATCTTCATCATTCATTCCTCCACTGAGTGTGGCATTGAATCTTTTCACCTTTGTGCATATAATAATCTTACTGCAGTTATCATGTGTAAAAGTGAAAGTTCCAAAACTACATTCCAAAAGTTTGTCCATCCGCCCCTGATTTCAATTGCAAATCAATCTTTAAAATCTTAAATTTTAAAGATTGATTTGAATTTTAAAATGCCTGACTTTTTATATGTCTACTAAGCATGATAAAATGTTCCTTCTTATTGTTCATATTTCCAACATAGATCTGAATTACTTTTATTCATGCTAGACAATTTCCCTGGTGACATACACAACAATATACAAATTTCATGCCATTACCCTGCTGAATGCCTAATTCTCACAGTGCTGTCTGATGTCTAGGTACCATGTAGTATGAATGTAGTACTATTATTTGTCTTTCTTATTATCTTTTTTACTCCCCACTCTTATTGGTGGTATTATTGTTGCTGTTGTTGTTGTTATTCATGTACATTGAGAGCTTCTGCATCGGAGACAAGTTCCTTATGTATCTAATCATACTTGGCCCAATAAAGTATTCAATTCAGTTTATAACAGTTCTTTTAAAGATTATAACATAATGTAAATTTCAGTCTTTTCAACCACATGTTCACCTATTGTTCCATTTCTATGGTATATTCAGAGGTGGGTTTCACCAGGTTCTGATCAGGTCTGGAGAACCAGTAGTGGAAATTTTGAGTAGTTCAGAGAACCGGTAGTAAAAATTCTATTGCTTCCCAAGTCCCAGCTGATCGGGAGGAAGTGGGGATTTTGCAGTAACCTTCCCCTGGATTGGGGACGGAATGGAAATTTTACAGTATCCTTCCGCTGACACGTCCACCAAGCCACGCCTACCAAGCCACACCCACAGAACCGGTAGTAAAAAATTTTGAAACCCACCACTGGGTATATTGTATCCAATATGGCTCACTCTTTTAGGAGAATAAGATCACTTCTCAGTATCATCAAGCCTGCAATAACAATTTTGAAAAGATTTCACGGTACATCCTTATATACCAATCATAGCATTTCTTTTTGGACTGTGCAACAATATGTAAAGTGTAGAAAAGGAATAAAAAAATAAGCTAAAGAAACTAAAAAGTTAAATAAGAAAAGAAAAGAAATAGCTAAACGTATGGGTTTTTTCTTCTCTTTTGTTTTTTGTGCCTTTAAGTCAAGTTTTGGACTCCTGGTGACTGCCTGGACAAGTCCCTGGAGAAATCCCTGAAGTTGTTTTGACAAGGTTTTTCAGAAGTGGCCTGCTCTTTAAGGACTGAGAAAGAATGACTTGCCCGAGGTCACACTGCTGGCTTTGTGTCTTAAGCTTGATTTAGACTTGTTTACAACTGCACGTAGTGTCAATTCATACCTATGCTGTGAAGGGGTTGATGAGTAAGCATAGGTTGCAAATGGTTGCAGATGGGCCAATACGCACACCTCTCAAATCTCAACTATGTGTTCTGCAGAGATGAGTGTCTTGCACAATGATTGGTTTATCTGACTATGTTTTCTGTGCTTTGTTGTTAGAGTATCCCCTAACCACAACATTAACATTCATGTAAGTATAAATGCAACAGCTATGCAACCATCTCTGAACAATAGATGCATATGCTTCCTGACATGCAATGACGCAGAAGTCTAACTCAGGCTTAAGTCAGGACTGGAATTCATGGTCTCTTTGTTTCTAGGTTTAATCACTACACCAAAATGCTTTAATCACTACCCCAAAATGGCTCTCAATTGTATGTTACATCAATCCCATTCTCTGTACCTCTCTTATCGCTTTTATCTTTGTAAACCATCTTTGATTCCACCACATTCATATACTAGTCGTACATTGTATTTTGTTCTGAAGCTTTCAGGAAGGCAATTCAATTTTTTTCTCTCAAATATATTGGGTTACTAGTAGGAAAATTGCTTGGAGAATGAGTGCTGAGAAATGATCATCCACTTATGAAAAATGTGAAATCAGTTTTAGGCAAATGGATAAAATTAAATATAGTACTCTTGGGTATATTATCATAATTTAAAATGTCAATCATTTCCCACTTTTCCTACTTCAGCCTATACTCATTAGCCCTCCACATTATGAATTTAAGTCTTGACAATCTCTTATAGAAACATTTATTAAGCAAAATAAATGTTCTAGAATTCTATAATAGTTAACTGTAGAAAGTCTAAGGAAATTCAGCAGAAGTTCCTAAACACAGTCTCTATCTACTAGTACATCATATATGCAATATAGAACATATATCATAGTTGGCTTGGAATTACCTTCCATCAAAATAAATGGTCATCTTATTCATTTATAGATAGTCCTCAATATACAACCACAATTTAGACTAGAATTTTCATCATAAGTTGATGCAATTGTAAAGAAAGTTATCATGTGACCAGATTCAAGATTTATTACCATTTTTACTGCAGGCACATGGTTGTTAAGTGAATCCAGTTTCTCCCATTGACTTTGCTGGTCAATTGCAAGCTGGTTGTGAAGGTCACAAATCACAATCACATGACTGTAAAATGCTGCAACTGACATAAATGTGAACTGTTTGCAAAGTGTCTGAATTGTGGCAAGTCATAAATCACTTTTCCCAAGTCATAACTTTGATTTGTCATTAAATGATAAGATGAGATCTACTTATACTATTAATCCCTTTTCCAGGCCATACTTAATGTTAGCAATAGCACTTAGACTTATATACTGCTTTATAATGCTTTATAGCCAGGGGTGGGTTCTACTTACCTTTACTACCGGTTTGCAACGGGAAGTTTCTGCACATGCGCAGATCGCCAATGACGACATCCGGGACAGTGGCTGGGGCCTCCCGCCGGTTTTACTACCGGTTCTTGCAAACTGGTCCGAACAGGGGGCAACCCACCACTGTTTATAGCTCTCTCTAAGCGGTTTACAGAGTCAGCATATTGCCCCCAGCAATCTGGGTCCTCATTTTACCGATCTCGGAAGGATGGAAGGCTGAGTCAGCCTTGAGCCACTCAAAAATCAAACTGCAGAATTAGCCTGCAATACTACATTCTAACCACTATGCCACCACAGTCAAGTTGCAAGATCCCAAAATGTATTTACAGAATTTAGTACACTTCCAAGATAATTATCTTAAGGATTTAATTTCAGGAAGTTATTAACTGTTTATGGATACTCAGCTCAATATAGATTAAAATTTATTATCTCCAAAGTTGAATGATGTCATTTTGTGTGTGCGTGTGTGTGCACACGTGTGTGTGCGTGTATGTGTGTTCATATTAGTGTTGACTCCTGGTGCCTGCCTGGACAAGTTCCTGCAGTTTCTTGGCAAGATTTCAGAAGTGGTTTGCTATTATCTCCTTCCTAGGGACGAGAGAAATGGATAGGTTCAAGGCAACTCAGATGGTTTTGTGCCTAAGGCAGGATTATAATTTTATTTAATATTTATTTTACATGAGGAAATCATTTAACCCAATCAGCTTTCTTCTGGAAAACAAACTTCTAAAGCAACATTTTATTTTTAGATTATACTGCCAAGCATCCTTGTTTGTTGTTTATTGTTATTCTCCATCTAAGAGATGAATAGGGCAGAAGAATTCATCCACAAAATTCAGGAAGGCTTCAGCATGCAATGATTCCAAATTTACCTATAGTAATATTGATGATTGATGATGATGTTGATGAAGATGATGATAGTAATACATTTTCTAATTCTTAATTGACAATTCATAATTGACAATAAAGAAATAGAAATTACACTCAAACCTGGTCTCTACGAATCTTTCTGTATAGACTCCATGTTATAATATGAAAACATTGGCGAAGGATTAAATTGAGGATTAATGAAATACTGATGATTTTCTTATCTGATGGTGAAGCTGACCAAAATAATCAAATTCTTGATTAGAAATTGAATCGAGATATGTCATGAATTCCAATAACTGGATTGTACAACTAATCAGAAAAATGCACCTTTTATATTTCCTTGATTATACAGAATTTGTGCTATTTGATATGCTTTTGGTATACCTAGTGTTTTGCTTAAGCATCCAATCTAAATTTTGTACTATTTGTCTCTTTTTCAAGTCTGTAATAAATTGGTTTTATTGACAGCTCATGACTTGTCAGAATGACCCCAAAGAATCTTGGCTGTCAAAATATATCTGGAGGTCAAAAGACACCAAGCCTTATCAAAGTAACTGTCATTTTGACCTGATAGTGAAACACACTACACTTTGGCATTTGAATTCAAACAGAAGGTACTCATTCCCTTACTGCAACTTTGAAGAGACTTGGAAACAGCTTGCTTGTCCCATTATCTCTGATTTAAACTTTATAGATTGCCTTATCATTTCAAGCAATAATTCTCTAACATTAAAATTAGCACACTAGTGTGATTACTCAGTCAAGATGGTTACTGCTCCCCCAATAAATGAGAAACTATTGGCCTAGCTTATGTTCAGACTGGCCTTGAGGCTTTTCCAAGATGAAGTATCTTGCCTTCACAAAGTGTAATTTGAGTGATGTGACTTAGCGAGGTATATTACTGTACATCCTGAAAGTCAATTTATTTAATCTGAACAACAGATAATAGATAATATACACTCTGGGTGCGTTTCTGCATACAAAGCTAACAATTTCCAACCCCAGGATGTTCAAAATTGTTGAACGAATGTTGTTCATCTATTTCAAATGGTAATGCTTTTGAATAGCTCTCCTTTCCTATTAAAAAAAAAAGGTTTTTTTCATTTCATTTCATTCAATTTCATCTGATTTTATTGGTAACCTTGAAGTCAAATAAATAGATCAGAAAATGCTTTTGATTCAGTGGAATAACTGTCATTCCTTCTTGACAAAGAGATTATATCTTCTGTTTTAAAAGTTCAAATACAAGAAACTCAGGTGACTGTTTTTAGAAAAAGATGGATCCTAAGCATTTTAATTGGGTTCCTGTCTTATCTGAGCAAGGAAGTATTTCCCTTTACAGAATTTTTGCTCCATTCATTTTAAAGAGCTAACACATCCCCCGGGGTTAATTGAGTGATTATATAAAAAGATGACTTATTGATTGCAAAACTTTTCACATCCAATATCATGTTTTCTGCTCAAGGATTTTTTTTTTATTGTTTAAAGATTTTTTTTTTTTGCTTGCACTTTTTAGAGAAAATAAATATATGCGGAATCAATCCCATAGCCAAATAGCAAATTGCTTTTATTGTTCATTATCCAATATATAGAGAAAGGACTCTAAATCATAATTGCATGACAATTCCCATGTGTTGCTTAATACAGGTTGGAAAATGAACTAATATTTGTAATTTGCAATATGTTAAGGTACAGGCATAACATGGCAGATATTAGGGAAAAAATAAGCCTGTTCTTATCATGCTGGATTTGAATCACTGGATATAAAACCTATTGTTTTGGGGGAACCAATGATGGATTAAATATAATCCCCAATCATAATCAGAGGACATGATTAAAGTTACACAATACCAAAATCAGAAAGTTACTTTTTCTTTAGAACCAGTATTTTTCATTTTGATTAATAAGGTGGACATAATTCCAAATTTAATAACTTAGACTTCTCTTCTAAATTCTCGCCAGTGGTGCTAAAAACCAACCCTCTACTAAGTACTGGAAGCAGCAATAAAACTTTGTGAAGACTATAAACTTCCAGGCTTTCATCCAGCTCCCATTGACATAAACAGAATACTTTTTTCAACAACAGCTCCTGCCAACTGTACTTAGCAGCCAGTTTTAAAGCATCCCAACCATTTCTGCATGTTTGCTGGGTTAATTTTCACAGTTTACCTCACTAAACAAAAGAAAAATTTAAAACATAAAAGCAAATAACAGCCTTTTTTTCCCCACCTCACCTATTAGAAACATGAAAATGCTCTACTATTACTAGTAAATTTCCCTCTATTTCAGGTGCCTGATCTTTAGTTTCATTCCAATTACAAAAAGTTAGGGCTAACCTTTATTGGGAGAAATAATATGATCTAGGCCAGTGATGGCTAACCTCTTTGCCATCGCGTGCCAGAAGTGTGGGGGAGAGGGGGGGGTCATGTGCACGTGTGCCTACACCCATAATTCTATGTGCCCCGCACCTGTGCATGTGCATGTGAGCCCCCCCCACTCCTCCCCGTTTCTGGCACATGATGGCCCGGTGGCACGGTAGGCCCGATTTTCTCTCTCCCCAGGCTCCAGAGCCTTTCTAGGAGCTTGGAAAGGGCAAAAACAGCCTTCCCCACCCACTGGAGGCCCTCCAAAAGCCAGAAACGGCCTGTTTGCCAACTTCCGGAACGGAAGGCCCATTTTTTGCTCTCCCCAGACTCCAGAGCTTTCTAGGAGCCTGGGGAGGATGAAAACAGCCTTCCGGCCTCTGGGGGATTGGGGAAAGCCATTTTTGCCCTCCCCAAGCTCCTAGAAAGGCTCTGGAGCCTGGGGAGAGAGAAAAATGGGCCTTCCCCACCACCCCCTGAGGCCCTCTGGAGGCAGGAAATAGTCTGTATCCCTACTTCCGGTGGGCCCAGAAGGCCCAAAAATCAGCTGGCCGGTCACCGATGCATGCTGGAGCTGAGCTCGTGTGCCCACTAATATGGCTCTGCATGCCACTTGCAGCCATAGGTTCGCCATCACAGATCTAGGCAGTTCCATGAAGGCAGCTGTAGAGAGACTGGTGTCCCAAATAAGAGGCAATCCTGGCAAACTGCAATGACTCCAATATTATGAGATACATACAGTGACATCATCATTCAAATTAGATGTTTGCTTGCATCCCAGTATCTGACGAAAGATCATAATTTATGCCATTTGTACAATGCCCCCTCTCTGTGGGGGCACCAACGATCTGGAATGAGCTCCCCCCAGAGATACGGAGGATTCCGGACCTGCGCACCTTCCGCTGCGAGCTGAAGACGCTGTTATTTCATCAAGCTGGCCTCGCCTAAATCTTCTCCCTTTTAAGTGTAAATTTTAAATTTTTACTGTATTTTAAAATATGGGTATTTTAAATTATGGGTATTAATTCAGCCAAATTTATTTAATTCATTTTATTCAATTTTAAATTTTGTATATCTATGTGTTTTATTTCATGGCTGTGCACCGCCCTGAGTCCTTCGGGAGTAGGGCGGTATAGAAATTCAATAAAATAAAATAAATAAATAAAATGCTATCATTGTGCATGTTTTCATAATTTGTTTCCTTTGTCCCTCCTGCAGATGCCTATAATTGAGGCAATCATTTAAATTTGGGATAGAAAGATTTCAGAATTTGCTAAAATTGCATATTAGTGGGTGTGGCAGGGGAAGGATACTGCAAAATCTCCACGCTGGGGCAAGCCGGAGGTGGTATTTGCCAATTCTCCAAACTACTCAAAATTTCTGCTACCAGTTCTCCAGAACCTGTAAGAACCTGCTGGATTTCACCCCTGATCCCAGTGCTTGAGAAATATGAGTGCATGAAAGAAAGAAACTGAAGGAAGTGTGGCAAATATCCATGAGTTGCCATGGGTAGGAAATAAAAATATCTTTGTTCAGGTTGGAGGATGCAAAGTTTGACACCAGAACAGTCTGATAAATATTCTCTAACGTTAAGCATTTTACTCTGGCAACTTTAAAAATAGATATGTGCTAGATTAATAAGAAAAAAATCACCAGAGAAGCAGAACACACAAGCAAATGAAGTTCAGTGACAGAATTATACCATGTCTCCTATTCACTGTACAAGTTTAGAATAGCTTCATTATGTTTTACGTGGATCCCATTATGAGACACTAGCAGACAGAACATTAGTCTTCCATAAGATTAAAACTGCAAATGGTACTTGTGTAGTAGCAGTGAAGAGTAGAGGGCATAAAAATAGACACATGTGCAATCCAGGGAAAAGGAAGAATAATGTTACTCTGATAGTTTCATAAATTGCAGTGGCAGAATTGTAGGTAGGAAAAGATAAATATATTATTGCACTACCGAGTAACACACCTACTTTTAACCTCAGACATCCAATTTTACAATCTCTTATAATTCCAGGATTTCAGACTTTGAAATTATTTAATTATATGGCTAATCTTTTACAACAGGTTGCACTAACATTTATCTGAAAGTTGCAGGCATCAACAGAATTAGCCTTCCTGCTTGATTCATTTCTCAGATATTTCCTTCCTTCCTCCCTCCCTCCCTCTCTCATTTCCTTCCTCACTTCCTCCTTCCCTCCCTCCCTCCCTTCCGAAGGGTGAGTGCTGGAAGATTTATTTTTTGTATTATGTATTTCCTTTTTTAAAAAAAATCTTATTTCTTAACAATTACGAATAGTATCTTCCAAGAGCTTCTAAACATGTTTTTAAATCAGCATTAAATTACAATATCTAAATATGACTTTTCAGACAGTTTTCTGGATCATCTCTAAGTGATCTTAGGCCTAAAAATGTAAGAAGTCACACTTTTAACTGATCAGGTTGAGCCATGTATTGATCTTTCTATCAAAGTGAAATTGATCCTTTAACAAGTCTATAATTATGAGGAATGAATACATAACCAAATTCCATTAAAGCTCCCTTTTTATAACCCTATAGTCCTTTAATTCGGAGAGTTGGGGTTATTGGATGGAGTTAAGCATTTACTGGCTGAATGCTCTTCCTGATGCCTATATCAAGTTCACAGCAGATATTTTTTCTTTGCGTCCTAGGAGGGAAATATTTGCCACTTACCTAAGTACTGAATTCTCAACCTTCTGAGTGGGAGGGGAGCATTTTCATTACTAGGCCATCATGCCTCTCACTGATTAAATAACATTATGAACCTAGAAAACTACTTCACAATGAATTAGGTGATTAGTCCATCAATGTTTCTTTGCTGAGTAACAGAAAATTCCAAGATTTTTGAAAGATATCATGTTTTATACTATTTTAAGATATTGGGCTTATGTCTGGAAACTTTTGAATATAAAAACATTTCACTTACTACTGCTTTATGTCAAAAAAGTATGCAGCATGTCATAAACATATGTTTGGGGGAGGTAGCCTTGATTTTTTTTACTCAGTGGCTACACCTAAATTTGAGAGAATTATACTACCTTTAAGGGAAATCCTGCCAATAGATTTTTTTTAAAATTAAACATTAAACCAGCTGCTAACTTTCTCACCAGCAGGTGGCTGTATATGGATGCTCCCCATAATTTCTAATTATAAACAGACAAAGCCTCTTTACTTTCATGCACTGCACTGCATTCTGTCTTACTTCTTCCATTAAAATAATAACCATATGTGCAACCAGATTTATACAGGTATATAAACCAATGAATGACTTTACAAAACAATAGCTATTAAACTCAGCGGGAATGAATGAAACCACAGTTCTGAGAGGCTTGTTTGGAGACTGCAATCTCTCTGACACCACGCATCTAAGTAAACATTCATTGTCTTGCATAAATACCCTGAGAGGTTTCCTTTCTCCTCTTCTTGGCTTTGCTCACATCTTTTTGCACCTCCTTCCCATTGGCCCCAGTCTACACCAATTCATTGTTTCCATTTATATGGCTGCCCAACTCTCACTTGTTCTAGGTGGGTAACATAGGATTTTAAAAACATCAATAAACATCAAACATCAACAACAGAAAAGACTATAGATATCAGTCAGATTGGAGACCTATAACCTAGGTAGCCAACAAGAAAACAAAACAACAAAACATAACATAACATAACATAACATAACATAACATAACATAACATAACATAACATAACATAACATAACATAACATAACATAACATAACATAACATAACATAACATAACATGTGTGTGTGTGTGTGTTTCTTTCTTTTTCATAGGTTTTATGTGTATTTCTCTTTAGCCAGGTTCTACCTATGTAAACCAAGATATTATGCAGCCCTAGTTCAGTGAAATCACAATTCACTAGTTTCTGGGCTTTTTTTCTTCTGGCAGCCAGCAGACCCTTTGCTGCCCATTGGGAGACTAAGATAGAACTATTTCGGCCTTATATCTTGGTTTACGTAGGTAGAACCTGGCTAAAGAGAAATACACATAAAACCTACGAAAAAGAAAGAAAAACAAATATTGTACCTTTACAGGGAGGATACATGAGATGAGGGTGTGGCTAACTGATGAGGCCTCATAAGGCCGAAATAGATCTATCTTAGTCTCCCAATGGGCAGCAAAGGGTCTGCTGGCTGCCAGAAGAAAAAAAAGCCCAGAAACTATGCTCTGTAGATTTCATAACAGAAAAGGCATGTTTCCTGAGTCCTATCAGATGATTTGTTTAATAAACAGGACTGGAAACAGGCTATTCTGGGAAGTCTAGTAGAGCTAGTTGGAGACAAGAGGTTCCAAAAATAATACAGCCCTCTGTCATGAAGGGCTTGGTATGTGATAATCAACACTTTAAATTGCACCTAGAAGCCGGTGTCATTTATGGAGCAGTGGCATAACATGACCAAGCCAAGGTGTGCCCATAATCATTTGAGCTGATGCATTGTGGACCAGTTGCTGTTTCCAAGCATTTTTGAGGGCAGCCTCATCTACAGCACATTGTATTAATCCACCCAAGAGGTGGCCAAAACATGAATAACCTTGAATGGTCTCTCCTAATCCAGAAATTGATATAATTGCACACAAGACGGGTTGTGCAAAAGGTCTTCTTGATCACAACTGTCATTTGCTCATTGAACAGAAGCTACAAGTTCAGGAGGATCTGAAATAGCACACTTGTTGTATTTGGAGAAGTGCTACACTATCAAGATTAAAAGAAGAAAAGTCCTTGGATCCAAGAAGTTCTAAAGCCCTAAAGCCACTCAGTTTTACTAGAATCAAGATGAAGCTTATTCTTCCCCATCCTTACCCCACAGCTTTGAGATACCATGAACGGCATCTTTTGGTGGCCTCAGGGTAAAGATGTAAAACTAAGTATCTTCAATATGTTATCAAGTCTAATGCATGAAAATAATCTTGTCTAATGGCTTTGTATATATGTGAAACCGGAGCAGGAAGAACATAGAGCCTCAAGGGAGCCTGCAAAGTAGAGACTTGGACCAGGATCTTCTAAGTCTCCCCATCAATACCAACTGGAATCATCCCTTGGAGGAGAATCCCTTAAATACTTGATCCCCCACTCCTACTCCTATCTGATTGCTCTCAGCATTTTGGATTACTAACAATCATAACAGAAATAGTCTGAAGATATATAAATTAAATCCAGTGCTAAAACTAAACAGTTCTTTAACTTTCCTATATGACATGGAGAACATCTTTGAACTCTTTGACTTACTCAAAAATTCTTGGAAAAAGAACATATTATAAATATTTTAAACGAAAAGAATGCAAGGTGCAAATCAAATCATTCCAGTATTAAAAACTATACAGTGCTTTGGAAGTTTCACAGAATGGGCTTATTTTGACCATAAAGTTACGTTAGAACCAGAGGTGGGTTTCAGCAGGTTCTGACCAGTTCTGGAGAACCGATAGCGGAAATTTTGAGTAGTTCGGAGAACCAGTAGGAAAAATTCTGACTGGCCCCACCCCCATCTATTCTCTGCCTCCCAAGTCCCAACTGATTGGGAGGAAATGGGGGTTTTGCAGTAACCTTCCCCTGGAGTGGGGTGGGAATGGTGATTTTACAGTATCCTTTCCATGCCATGCCCACCAAGCCACACCCATAGAACCAATAGTAAAAAAAATTTGAAACCCACCACTGTTAGAATGCAGACCAGTATTACAGTCAAATTCCTTCACAATTGTTCAGTCTTCAGAGGTGTGGTTTCAGACAGTCCTTACTTGCCCTTCCAGATGAACAAAGTTCCTACTGTGGAGATTTTTCAATGTCATAAAGTTTTCGATTTCTTGACACTACAAATGTCAGGCAAGACTGTAGGGTAGGGCTTTACCGTCAGAGAATTTTACAAATCATATTCCTATATTGACATTCTTCCCAAACTAGCTCATTTACCTTGAAGGGGATCTTTCATCTAGGAATAAAATTGGAAGTGATACCATTTTAACAAATTTCATAATATGTGATCTGTGATTATAACGATGTAATCTCAGCAGTGCTGCATATCAAGAGACGTAGAAAGGCTTTTTTCAAACTTAAAAGTACTGATCAACAACACAGAAAAGTTCTAACTTGTTTGGAGCTATTAGAAACTGTTGGATAGGCAGATTTTATCAAACTGGGCAAGTTTCTTTCAATCTGTAGTGAAAGAAGTTTTAAATATAAATTTAAGAATTTGTTTAAGTGAACAGCAAAAGGGTGATTGAAACTTTTATTGTAGAAAGCTACAAATTGATTAACGGTCCAGATAAATTTGAAATAAGATTTTGGAATTAATTAATAAATAATCCCACCCGTAGGAAAATGCTTATCTTCTGAATTCTGTAAGAAAACATAATATAATAAAGACTTTAAAAATCAGGCCCTAGAGGGAACTAGAGGAACTAAAGATTATAATTAAAGAACAAGAACACTCAAGCTTGATTTACAATTACAGAGTGAAGCAAAATATTTTAACAGTGGACATATTGAAGAATATTTTTGAACAATGGACAAAAGTTAATTTTAGGAGTGTCTACCTTTATAGATACAGTGTGCTTAAAGATAGTTAATGGAAGAAGAAAAAAGTCTGACTGCCAATATTTAGACTGATTTGAAATTTCAAAATGACAGGCTGTTTTTTTAAAGTTTGTATTAGTTTTTGTTGTTGTAATTATAACCTTTAATAGGATTTTTTTTAAAAAAAATGGAAATGGTCATTGTTATCTCCTTGACTGGGGAATCCTGCTCAGATGAGAAGGAAGATTAAAAGAAAGGCCTCAAAAAAATGGATACAGACAGTTCTGATCTAAGCTAAGATGGAGAGGCTACATCATTTTTGAACCTAAAATTGGTCATTCTGCAAAAGCCAAAGAATAAACAATGGAAAAATATTGGGCTATTCTCAGAAAGATCTGCTTCAGGAAGGCTACATCTGTTATCGGGAACCATCTGATGCCAGGAATCAGAGCTCATTTGTGACACTTTTGCTCAGGCAGAAGCTGAAAGCTTCCTGTATTTAAGGAGTTATTTGAAAAGAAGGTTGGAAAAATGCTCAATTATAGTCCATCTTGCCCAGTTAAATATCTAACTCCCAGCTCTGCAGCCCTTTCAGAAACCTTCTTTCTTGTCTAACTTTGACATTTGCTTGCTCTTGAGCTTTTCTTATGAAAACAAGCCTGACTCCTTTTGAATTTTGACTGCATTTTATGGCTACAATAAGTTACATAAGACTGGCTTGAATAATTTCCATACTGAAATTGTAGTTTCTATTTGGTCTCACTGACCAATTCTAGAAAAATTCCAGAAAATTATTTAATTTTTTACCTCTCCTTCCAAAATAACAATATTGCTGTTAAATATTTTCATCTTCACCTTAATTTCTTTGCCCAATGTACATATGTGGAATTCTTTTCAAAGTAGGTCTGCTTTCTAAACTCAATATTTTTTTCTCCTCTATCTTCTTCATTTCAGCCAACATTCAACCATTCCATTGTTTCTACTCTAAGCTATATTTGTAAATCAGGGGTGAAATCCAGCAGGTTCTGACAGGTTCTGCAGAACCGGTAGCGGAAACTTTGAGCAGTTTCGAGAACCGGCAAATACCACCTCTGGCTGGCCCCAGAGTGGGGTGGGAATGGATATTTTGTAGTATCCTTCCCCTGCCATGCCCACCAAGCCACGCCCACCAAGCCACGCCCAAAGAACCGATAGTAAAAAAATTGGATTTCACCACTGTTGTAAATTGTAAATTGACATGTTTCTTTCTTTTTTTTTTTCCAATAAAAATTCAAGCAAATTACTGTCTCAGAGCTGTTTTGTAAAATAATACCTCCTCTTATACTTCTAAAAGAAAGTGACTCAACTGGTTAATCAATATCCATCAGAAGGGACTGAAGAGGGACTTTTGAGTCGTCTAGTCTAACCCCTGCTCAAGCAGGAGACCCTATACCCGTGATGGCGAACCTATGGCACGGGTGCCACAGGTGGCACGCGGAGCCATATCTGTGGGCACACGAGCGTTGTCCTAGCTCAGCTCCAGTATGCATATGTGTGCTGGTCAGCTGATTTTCAGGCTTTCCGGTCCCACCGGAAGTCAGGAAACGAGGGACGGGGAAGGCCGTTTTTGCCCTCGCCAGGTTCCTAGAATGCCTCTGGAGCTTGTGGAGGGTGAAAAACAGGCCTACCAGGTCCACCGTGCCAAAAGTGGGGGGAGCGCGGGGGGGTACCACGCACGTACGTGGGGGTGGGGCTCATTGAATTATGGGTGTGGGCTCGCATGTGCACGACCCCCCCGTGTTCTCCCCACTTTTGGCACGTGACGGCAAAAAGGTTAGCCATCACTGCCCTATACCATTTCAGATAAGTGCTGTCCAGTCTTTTCTTAAAAACCTCCAGTGAAGAAGCACCTACAACTTCTGAAGGCAAGCTGTTCCACTGGTTGATTGTTCTCACTGTTTGGAAGTTTCTCCTTAATTCCAGGTTGCTTCTCTCCTTGATCAGTTTCCATCCATTGTTTCTTATCTTGCCTTCTGGTACTTTGGAAAATAAGTTGACCCCCTCTTCTTTGTGGCAGCTCCTCAAATACTGGAATACTGCTATCATGGCACCCCTAGTCCTTCTTTTCGCTAGACTGGCCATATCAAATTCCATATGTTTTTGTCTCCAGGCCCTTAATCGTCTTAGTTGCTCTTCTTTGCACTTTTTCTAAACTCTCAACATCTTTTTTTGTAATGTGATGACCAAAACTGGATGCAGTATTCCAGGTGAGGTCTAACTAAGGATTTATAAAGCAATTTAGGGCAAGGATAAAAATTCAGCAATAGGAAAAGAATTCTTAAATTCAGAAGCGGATGATTTTACCTTCATCGCCTAGCCTAAACAAACAAACAAAAAAAGGAAACAGCATCATACTGAACCCTGAGCATTTATTGCATTGCGCTATTAGGCAATTGAACAGCTGTGGCTACTTTATCATGAAGATCGCCAAGCAATGATTGCACAGCCATTTGTCTGGAATGTCTGGTGGCTTTTGTTGGACATGTAGTTCAATATAGAGAATTTTAGGGTACTTTGACATGAGTTTCATGGGCACATTAATGATTCCCCAATTGCTTCCAAGGTAGCAATTTCAACCTGCTTGAGTTCTTTCCTGACTCCATAAATAACAGGCTCAATTGTGGCTAAGATTGGCTACACATAATGTGTGACTGCTTTCATTTGCTAGGATTTCATTCAAGATACCAGAAAATCTTTTGTGCTGTGCAAAAATTGTTTCATACTACTATAGACCAGAAACAAAAGATATTCATTTGGTTTAATATACAGAATAAACAGTCTAATTTAGAATGGTACTGGTATAACTAATATTTAAAGAATAAAGCTGGACCTAAAGCTAAACTTGGGAATAGCTAGCATTATTTCTGTAAAATAACTTTGTAATACATAGATCTTTATTTTTCTCTGCTGCTACCAAAGAGTTACAGCAAGATAACCCATTATCCTAAGATGAAGCCCTTTTTAATATTAGCGCAAAAGTTTAGTTGTTGTAGTATATTCACTTTAGTTGTATTAATGCAGTGCGTTTAAAAAAATTATAGCGCTCATGTTTCACACATCCAAAAGATCTACGTAATGCAACAAAACTATATTATTTGTTCTGAATAATTGAGTTTTCATTCCATTTTGGATTCACAGATAATTTGCTAAAGCAGAACCTTGAGTTATTCAAGCCTATTCTATTTTTGCTTTTGGATTTTTGGTTTTGAAAGAGCCCAACTTTGTCAGTCTGCAAATCTGTGTGGATTTTATAGCATTAATTTGGGGGGTGGGGGTGGGAATGGAGTCTGCTTTTCTATGATCTAGGATAGAGGAAAATTAAAAAAAACTGTAAACATTTTTTCGTCAGAATGTTATAACACATTGAATTATGCTGGAATTTATAAATGAAGAATGGGATTCCTGGATTTCAGAGGATACTCAGAAGTTTATGAACTGTCCTCTTAAAATCTGAGTTCATGAATTGGCTCGTGCAAAGTGAATTAAATTTACCTTGTCTGAGATCTTTGCTTCAGTGCATCTGTGAATTCCTTCAGTGAACAGGAACGTTTAAACTTTACAATGCTAGAAAAGACTTACGCCAAGCAAATGTCTCTTTGGACTTTGGCAAAAACATCCTGGAAAAGACAAAAAGATATAGAATTTGGAGAGCTCACTTGTAGCAGCCTTGCAGGAGGAAGGACTGCTACATCTTTAGCATTCTCCAAAGCTTTTGGCAAGCAGAGCAAAGAACTCAAGCAGTATATCCTTCATGATACTCAGTAGAGGTTTTGCCAAGAGGCCGACTGGCGGCCAAGAGCAGATTAGCAAAAGGAAGCAAAAGCTTCCTAGAACTAAACTAGTGATGTAGCTTTGTGGAACAGCTGTCAACTCTGAAGCGAACCTGGCTGAAGCCATCTTGTGCTTTGGGGGAGCACTTGTGTGAAATCCTGGAAGGAAAAGACACCTTGGAAGATCCACACAGTCCTAATAGTAAAGTGACCATGTTTTTGATGCTCATTACCAGAACAGAGTGAAGCATACCGGTAAAGTATAAATAATGCTAACATTTCTTTTTTGATGAAATAAACCATATCCCAACTTCACAGTAAGCAGGAAGGATTTTGAAATGACAGGCTTCCAATACTTATTGTGTATTGTCGGTAAATAAGCTAATGAAAGTTACAGCAGAACAGAAGCTTGTAGTATGACGTATCTGTAGTAAATGTAGGGTAGATGGATTGGATTTCATACAAAGGGAATGTTCTGCCCCAGCTCCGGATTTCCGAGGATATTGACACACACGAACGGTCCTTATCAAATTTATTAAGTAGCAAGAATAAACAAGACCGGCAAAGGTTGGCAACCAGCCCAGAAAACAAGATATGATAAACCAAAATACTCTGATAATAAATACGAGTTGTTTCCAGCAAGAAAGCACTAGCTGTGTGCAACTTAAATAGGCTAAGGGAGTGGCCAATTATCCTCAAGCCCTACTCTCGAGTAGACCTCCTCCTCCTGAGCAGCCACTCCTGCCTTTTGGCAGCCCTGCGTGCTCGAGCATTGAGGAGAGGCTCCTCCACTTCGCTCTCTCCACTTGAAGGAACTTCTGGAGGTTCTGAAGGCCCTGGCTGAGTCTCTGCCTCTGGCACCGCATCCTCTTCAGCCTCCTCGCTGTCCGACGCGAGCACTGGCTGTGCAGGCTGCTGGCGTGACACCACACCAGCCTCCTCTTCGTCGGGATCAGCCACGATCCACGCAGGCCGCTGGCGGGCCACAACAGGGAAAGGCCAGAAGGAAAAATATTAAACTACCTTCTTACACATATGGATGGAAAAAGGAGCACAGCAAGGGTATCAAGTGCTTAAATAACAGGTTCTGTTCTCCCACCCTGCTCCCAAGATACGGTAAACAGAGACATATGTGGCCTGATCACAACTGTCACACTGATTTGAGGGCAGACCTGTTCATCACTCACTATTTTTTTCCTTCCCATGTAAAGTCAAAATGATGTCCTCCTTTGATTTGCAGAGTGTTCCTACATTCCTGAGTAGGAACTTCATAAACTGAAGTCAAGGTAAATTGTAGCCACCTACTCTAAAAGCAACTCTGAACTGGCTTGATTTGTTCTGAGTCTGGTGTTTTCAACTCGGGCAGAAACTTTGTATTATGAAATTCATTTTACTGTAAGATTTAATGGCAACTCTAAAATAATTTGGGGATGGGAAATGCATGTTTTGGCTCTGCTAAAATTGTTCCAATTAATGCTAAATTGCTTGAAGCTTTTGTTGCTACTGGCATTACCTCTGCTCCATCCTTTTGTTCCAAAATGCACGATTATGTCACTCTGGTGGATGCCACAATATTTTGTTTTTTCCTCTGGTTACAATAAAAAGAATACTAGTATATGTCTGATGTGCTGGAAAATTAACATGTTCTCTAATTCCAGTATATATTAGATTTGTGCTGTACAGCTTTTACTTCAAACTCCCCATTTTGGTTTCTGAAAGATTTAAAAAGGGATACAACTTTCTGCAAGATCTACTTTGTAAGATCAGTAAAAGGGCAAATTTTCAAGAAGCCAAATGCAGTTCTATGAACAAAAAAAAAAGTCTTGGAAAATGTACTGGAATTCCTTATTCTGATCCCTTTTCTCAATTTCTGCTTTCCTTGAAAAGATCAATGTGCAAAAGATCAAAAAATATTTCTGCTATGTGATGGAGCTTAAGGTCCCATTTGAAAGCATACTAAGCATTCACACACATACATGGGTGTTTGTATGTAGTTATATATATATAAAAAAATAGACAAATGCATATACAGATACAAAGATATCACATTAACTAACAGACGCATTAGAGGTGGTCCTCGACTTACGACCATCATTGAGCCCAACATTTCTTTTGTTAAATGAGATAAATTGCTAAGGAGGTTTTGTCCCATTTTATGATCTTTCTTGCCACAGTTATTAAGTGAATAACTGTTAAATTAGTAATATGCTTGTTAAGTGAATCTGGCTTCCCCATTGACTTTAGTTGTCAGTTCTCAAAAAGTGATCAATGACCTTGAGACACTGCAACTGCCATAAGTATGCGCCAATTTATAAACTGCCCTAATTTTGAACACATAAGTATGGAGATGCTGCAGTGATGGGTTGCTACCAGTTCACCCCAGATTGGTAGAGGCGGCGGGAGGCTCCGCCTATCTGCCCAGACGTCTCTACGCATGCACAGAAGTGTTGCACATGTGCAGAAGCGTTGTGCATGCACAGAAGCATCGCACATGTGCAGAAGCATTACACATGCGCAGAAGCATTGTACATGCGTTCATGCGTCCACAAGCACACTGGTAGCGACGGGATTTAAAACCCACTACTGGGATACTGCAATGATTGTAAGCATGAAAAAAAATCATAAGTCACTTTTTTCAGTGCCCTTGTAACTTTGAACAGTTACTAAACAACTGGATGTAGGGCAAGGACTACTGTATTAGTTAATTCTTCCTGGAAATCAACTAATAGTTGCTCAGAGAAGCAACATTTCTCTTTTATTGGATATGTTCAGGTGACAGCTAAGCAGCTGTATATCTTTATGCTTTAATTTGAATTTCTACATGGAATAGGGATAGGACACAATGACCTACATGACCCCTTCCAGCATGATCCCAATTTAGGATTTTTCCGATGTACTTGCTCTTCATACTGACATTGAATATATTTGTAGGGTCATTTGCTAAGGATCCAAATGGAGAAGTTGTATGAACCTTCCAATGGGACTCGCATGGATGAAAGAAGCTGCAAACCCTTTAAGAGTCTTTGACCCTCATTAAAATAACAGTTTAAAGAGCTTGCACTGGGGAAATCAGCTCTCTGCTGGAGCAAGGTAAGTGCTGTTCAATCCATTTACCAATTTCTCACTTCAGAGATGGAACGTAAATTATGACCACCATAGGGATGGTTTCCTCCCGATGAAATGACTCCAGACAAACAAACAAGTTCTCAGTGCAAGAATTGATAACTTTCCTTTTAAAACCTCCATGTGTTCTCACAACCATTCACTAGGAAGACGAATGGCAGAGCCTCACAGTTTGATTATATTTGTCGGTATTTTCAAAATACAGACAAATATAATCAAACTGTGAAGCTCTACCATTTATCTTCCTTGTGAACAGTTGTGAGAACACATGGAGATTTTAAAAGGAAGGTGATATTGGTGATATTATGGCTCTGATATGACTTGCCACAAGGAATCACTTCTTCTCTCTTCCCCACACCAGCATAGTAATATTACTGCTGGAATGGTATGCATCTCCATAGGAAGCTTCTTTTCAATGGCTTCCTTAAGGCAATATGAAGAATTCTGACCATTGTGTCCAAATCAATATATTACACGCAGACTTGGATTAGCAATAAACCAGGAGCAGGATTAAAAGTGGAACACCTGATGAGCCGTGGCGGCACAGTGGTTAGAGTGCAATACTGCAGGCTACTTCTGCTGATCACCGGCTCCCAGCAGTTTGGCAGATCAAATCTCACCAGGCTCAAAGTTGCCTCAGCCTTCCATCCTTCTGAGGTGGGTAAAATGAGGACCCAGATTGTTGGGGGCAATATGCTGACTCTGTAAACCGCTTAGAGTGAGCTGTAAAACACTATGAAACGGTATATAAATCTAAGTGCTCTTGCTCTTGCTATCTGTTGGCAGAAAGGGAGAAATTAAAATGAAATTTTCCTCCTCAAATGCCATTTCAGACTCATACAAATCATCTTCCATCTTTTACAAACTTCCCTCAAAGGAAATCAGCCCCACGAGGAAGATTCACATTCTTTCCTAAGATGAGAATGCTGACAATAACCTACTGTCACCTAGCAATGAGGGTGAAAAGGGCTGACGAAGGTTTCCAGTAAACCAAAGAAAAAGCTGGAAACATGTAACAGGTTTAAACTTAGAAGAAGGAACTGCAACAACACCTGCCAGAAGGTAATCAATTCCTAGAAATAGCTTTGTTGCAATGTGCACTGCAGATTCTTCACCAGCCATGTTTATGAAACCTTGGCCATGTTTGAGCCAACTAAGTGAAAGAGCCTGATGCTAAAGGAAGACATTTTTGGAAGAAGAAAAAGAACAACGACCATAGAAAGGATTCCTACCTGGTTTGAACAAGAATAGCCTCACCATGCTGATGTACAGTAGCGATGCAGTCACAGCAAGCTACTGAAGGTTTTGATGAGGAGTAAGAAGACTGAACACTTAGCATTTATTTATTTATTTATTTATTTATTTTGTTTATTTTTTTTATTTATTTTTATTAATTTAATTTGTATACCGCCCTTCTCCCGGAAGGGACTCAGGGCGGTGAACAGCCAAAATTAAAAAACATACGAATGCAAAAGTTAAGATAATTAAAAGAATTAAATCACTGGCTACCCAATTTAAAACCCCAAATCCATAAAATTTTAAATCCCAATTAAAACCATTTAGGCTAGGCCGGCTTGATGAAATAAAAACGTCTTCAGGGCTTTACGGAAGGTACCTTTATTATTGTTGTAAAGAACTCAAGGTTGTGAACATATCAAAGGAAGGAGCATCTTCCTCCTTCTATTTTTCCCACAACAACAATCCTGTGAGGTAAGTTGGGCTGAGAGAAAGTGACTGGCCCAAGGTCACCCAGCTGGCTTTCATGGCTAATAGCAATAGCAATAGCACTTAGACTTATATACCGCTTCATAGTTCTTTACAGGCCTCTCTAAATGGTTTACACAGTCAACATATTGCCCCCTACAATCTGGGTCCTCATTTTACCCACTTCAGAAGGATGGAAGGCTAAAGCAACCTTGAGCCTGATGAGATTTGAACTGCCAAATTGCAGGCAGCCAGCAGGCAGCAGAAGTAGCCTGCAGTACTGCATTCTAACCACTGCGCCACCACAGCTCTAAGGTGGGACTTGAACTCATGATCTCTGGCTTTTTAGCTTGGTGCCTTAACCACTAGACCACTAGACAGTCTGCTGCCTTCCAGCTTGGTGCTGCTCTATTAGTGCCTAAACTTCTACTGCCAGTGGGAGAGGTTAGTGTGGCATTGTCTCCAGAGGTGGGTTGTAGCAGGTTCTGACCAGTTCTGGAGAACTGGTAGCGGAAATTTTGAGTAGTTCAGAGAACCGGTAGTAAAAATTCTGACTGGCCCCGCCCCCATCTATTCTCTGCCTCCCAAGTCCCAGCTGATCAGGAGGAAATGGGGATTTTGCAGTAACCTTCCCCTGGAGTGGGGTGGGAATGGAGATTTTACAGTATCCTTCCCCTGCCATACCCACCAAGCCATGCCATGCCCACCAAGCCACATCCACAGAACCGGTAGTAAACGTTTTTGAAACCCACCACTGATTGTCTCCATGAAACAGATGCACATGTGGAGTGAAGGAACCCATCTTTTTCTCTCTACACTAACAAGAGGTGTTTAGCTGGCCTGGCCTCCAGTTTTGGGGCTTGAAATCATATTCTCATTCTACTTTCTATCTGAGTGGTTTTAAAGATACAATTTTGTTATTCTGGCTTCTCCTTAGAATGAGGTAAAAGGAAAGAAGATTGCAGGAGAAAGGTCTTGGCTTCACAAATTGCCATGCATAAAGCCTGCACACAGTACAAGGCAGTTCCTGACCAGTGAATTATTGGCTTCGTTGAGAGAAATTTCCCCCAGTGCAACCCAAATACCATTTAATAAATACTTAAAAAAAAAAAAGACTGGATGCCTTATATGAACTTTTTGCTTAAAGAGGAAAAGTGTGAACTGATGATTTATGGATTTGGAAATTAAAAAGGGCTAAAGGGGAAGTTACTTCGTAGAAAGAAGGGTAGAAGTTAGAATTCTGTGTTTTCCTGGTTCATTTCTTTTCTTTTTTTCTTAATTTTTTTTCTAATTTTTCATTTTTTTTCTTTTATTATATTGAACAACTCCAATATACCGAATTTTTCAGAGTATAAGACACACCGGACTATAAGACGCACCTACCTTTTTTGGTGAGGAAAAGAAGAAAAAGAAATCTGCCACTGCCTCCCAGCAATTTTGCCTCGTTGCAGCAAACAGCAAACAGCCTGCTTTACTTTCATTTTCGTTTTCAGCATAGCTTGATTAGCACAAGGGGAAAAAAATCTGCTGCAGCAATTTACTTCCTTGGAGCAAGCAGCAGAGCCCTGCGCAAAACAGCTGAGAGCAAATCAGTTGAGAGTCGGGAGGCCGATCCAATCAACTTGTGCTAATTAGGCTGTGCTGAAGCTGAAAGGAGCTGTTTTTTCTTGCTGTTTGCTGCAAGGAGATAACTGCTGGGAAGCAGAGGCCAAAGGGTGGGGGCCAGTGGGAGGGCGGGGCTACATTCGGTGTATAAGACGCACCTAAATTTTCACCCCCTTTTAGGGGGGAAAAAAGTGCATCTTATACTCTGAAAAATATGGTATGTTTTTAAAGCAACTGCCAAAGAATTTATCTTCTATGCTTCTTATCGCACACATAGACATAAAAATCCTAGGCTGTCCAAGAAGATAGCTGATGTGCCCTAGGAGAAAAAATAATGTTTCTTCTCCTAAGGCAAAAAGAGGATCTGTCCTAATATTATATTTATTTAATAACCCTGGAATAGAAACTCATTTCTTTCTTTGAAATATAAGGATATATACGTCTGCTTCAGCATTCCTTAACACATATATACCATATATGTGTATATGTATATATGTGCCTGGCTCAGTGGCTCGGTGGCTAAGACGCTGAGCTTGTCAATCAGGAAGGTCAGCAGTTCAGTGGTTCGAATCCCTAGTATAGGTCTTCTGCGTGAACAGGGGGTTGGACTAGATATCCTCCAAGGTCCCTTCCAACTCTGTTACTGTTAAAAACCAAATACTGTGCATATTGAAATACTTTCAATACAGGACTGCTCTATGTAATATGAAATGCAGCTGAATTAAAAGTTCTTATTTTCATCAATTAAACAGGACCCAAAGCTGCAATTACATTAGAAGAAGCCATAAGATAATATGAAATTTTATAAGCAGATAATGAAGGGAGATGAGGAGGGAAAGAGAGATGAATTATCAACAGAGCTACTAAGAGGCAATAAAAGAAGAATCAAAAGAAAGGGAAAACCAACACAAATATTGTTCTTTCAAATTAGAATGTATTTGTTGATACCTATACCTAGTATAGGTAATTAGGCATTTACTGAAACATTCTAGAAGCTGCAGTTAGCCCAAGCTAATGTATGATCAAAAAGAACTGATTATCTCTTTCAGCCCCATAAGTGATGAGAGTGGTACTCACACTTCCTCAACTTCCCTTAATGAGCCACATGCCTATTTAAATTAATATGACAGCATTAAAAGGCATACTTTACATTTTCCTTCAAAAGCATTAATTAGACTTCAATACGGACAGTTTTTTTCCCCTTTTCTCACATAGGGATTAAAATGGAAAACATGACAAGGCTACTATCTATCTAATTGCATGAAAACAATATTTTTAATCAGGACAGGAGAGAGAATTGTTTTTCTTTCCCTCTAGTCTCTGCATTCTGGAAATAATTTTATGATTATTTCATATTCATATTATGAAATATGAATTTTTGCCATATTCTTGTTTACATCACTTTTTTTCCACTAGCTATAAATAGGTTAGCATTGTGCCAAGTGTGGTTTATGAAATGCCCTGCGTCCGGGGTGAAATTAAAAAATTTCCCCTACTGGTTCTGTGGGCGTGGCTTGTTGGGGGGAGGTCATGTGACTGGGTAGGCATGGCCAACTCAACATCACTCACATCGAGGGACTCCTCACCGGCCCCTCCCCTCCCAGCCACTCCTTGTCGCGAATGGCAGGAAAATGGGGAGGGGAATATTCCTGCCTACCATCCTTCCTTCAATCTGTGCTGAGATTGAGGAATGGATGACAGGCAGGAAAATCCCCTTCCCCATTTTCCTGTCTTTCACAAAAAATGGCTCCATTCCAGATGCTCAGTCCCCGTCCCTCCTGGGGACTACCTTAAAAGGGACAGGCTGCAGCAGCTCCATTGTGAATGGAGGGAGAAAAGTTAGCATTCTCTCTGCTGCATTTAACATTGAATTCTGTGGCAGAGAGAATGCTAACTTTTCTCCCTCCATTCACAACGGAGCTGCTACTCCCTTTATGGTTCCCTCTGGCCCCCTCCCTCCTGGGGACTACCTTAAAGGGCCAGGCTGCAGCAGCTCCATTCTGAATGGAGGAAGAAAAGTTAGCATTCTCTCTGCTGCATTTAACATTGAATTCTGTGGAATATCAAGCAGCCAGAAGAGGTGAGTGGTGACCGGCCAGGTGTGGGTGGGGCCAAGGAGAGGTAATTACTACCGGTTTGGCGAACTGATGCCCATAATCCCTAGCGGTTCACCCGAACTGGTCCGAACCAGTAGGATTTCACCCCTGCCTGCATCCTTAGATCATAGTTCAAAGAAACTGCAAGGTTCAACACAAGCTAAAAGCTTCCAGTTCTGTCTCTGTGATATAAAAAGCTTCTTTTTAACGGAAACCCAGAAAATTAAGCGGCTTAGGAAGACACCATCCTAATTCATTGGAATATAAGAAGTGGGGAAAGGTATAGCGCAATAAGATGTGCAAGATTCTGTTATTATAGCCAATCTTAATAAAAGTAGTTTTGCCTTTCTGTGTAATTGATTTCTTGGTCTGATCCACCTATTAGGTCTGACAGATCCTTATCCTGCTTTCCTCTGTTCCTTTATTCTTTGCTTTATGCATAGATAAAATTGCATGCATAGTGTTGATAATTACAGATATTAGACTGAATTTGAATCACATGCAGATGTAATGACCATTGGCTATAAAAGCTAACTCCTCTGGGTGCATTATTCTGGAGCAAAGTCATCCAAGTATATTGAATATATCATTGCATTATATTTAAAAATCATGCCAATGTGTCTTTAAATCCATTCAAAATCTATGACACAAAATGTACAGAGCTGTTTCTTTCAGGGTGGGGTTCCCCCTCCCTTCCCCCAATAACTTGAGGAAACAAGATGAAATGTGCAAAATGTGTATAATTCAGAAACAGACAAACCCATCTACCCCCACAGTCAAAAGACTGTTTAAGGAGGTGCCACAGAGCTAAAAGACAATGAAATAAAGTATCATGGGAAAAAGTCATATTAAAATGCACGCTTCGAAGCTTAAACTGGCAATATTTTCAAACATCACCATTTCCCTTCCCCAGTTCTTCAAAAAGCTAAGTGAAACTGACTCATGATTGTTCTCATGGTTGCCAATTTCAAAGACAGACTACCAGCATGAAATTGTTGGAAGAAACATCCTTCTGGGTTCTGCTCCAAGTGGGGAAACAGACACTGGAAACATGGAGACTGCTTGGAAAGATGGTTTAATGGTGGACAGGATCACATGGCTTGAGTTCCTGAACAGAAAAAGGGCAGATACAGTAAATCCTCGGATTTTTATGCTCTCTCTGGCTCTGCATTTCTTGGGGCCCCGAAAGAGTATCCTGATTGGTTGTCAGACTCCCAGGGGGTGGGGGCCGTGCTGGCTGATGGTCACATGTGCTTCCCAGGTCACATGTGGTGAGTTTCTGCTGCTATTGTGTAGAGGGCTAATCCTATCTTTGGCAATTCCTACTATGGCTCTGCCTGAAGGAGGCAGATCTTTGTTATGTAGAATAGACTGGCCCAGGCCTTAATGGCCCATTGACAAAGGGTGGGGGGGCAGGAAGGTGGGAGCTGCTTTGTCTGTAAAATATGCTTCTCATATTTCTCATCCAGGGAAATATAATATTCTGCCTTTTCATATTTCCTAAAATATTTCACTCTTCCAGGAAAGGAGTGGGTGCTAACTTCCTACAAAATGAAGAACCTAGGAAATGGAGTGAGCCGAGCCGACTCCAGCATTTCAAAGGGAGAAACTAGATTTTGCTACAATTGCACAGAATAACTTAGAAGAGTTAGAAATAAATTGACTCAGCGCTGAACAAAACTCAGATCATGAGAATAAGTGGATCCGAGGCTGATTTCAAAATGTGACAAAGTCTCTGGGTAGAAATGTTCTCAGGCACAGAAGATGTTGCAAGATCTCATGGGCCATATTGGTAGCCTTTCTTTAGCAACCACAATTGGGACCGGCAACTAAGTGAAGCGGTTGCTAAGTGAAACCACAACTATGCTTATGATTTTTTTTTTTGCTTTACAGACTTGCAAATGTCATAAATGCGAGGACGGTGAAGGTTATTTATTTATTTATTTATTTATTGATTGATTGATTGATTTATTTATTTATTTATTGATTTATTTGATTTATTAGATTTATATTGCCGCCTATTCGCCCATGGCAACTCAAGGTGGCTTACAGAATATAAAAAAACACATTTAAAAAAATAAAACTCATAAAAAATCAAATAAATTAATGTAATAAAATCACCCCTGACCCGCACCTCCCTCCCCAGTGACAGCCGATCACATGAGCCATTTAATGGGCTCCATCCCGCTGTGGGTTCCCCAGGCCCACTGGCAGAACCAGGTCTTCAGCGCCTTCCAGAAGAGTATTAGAGTGGGGGCTGTTCTAATCTCTAGGGGAATGATGTATTACTTGTATATTACCATTTTATGGATCTTGGAAGTGTGTCTTTTTCGTGGCAGCCCCTACTCTGTGCAACACCCTTCATCCAGAGGTTCAGCAGGCCAACACCCTCCCAATCTTCTGTAAAACACTTAAGATGTGGCTTTTCCCCCCAAGTGCTGGGAGAGTGTTGGAAGAAACATCCTTCTGGGTTCTGCTCCAAGTGGGGAAACAGACACTGGAAACATGGAGACTGCTTGGAAAGATGGTTTAATGGTGGACAGGATCACATGGCTTGAGTTCCTGAACAGAAAAAGGGGGCAGATACAGAAAATCCTTGGGTTTTTATGCTCTCTCTGGCTCTGCATTTCTTGGGGCCCCAAAAGAGTATCCTGATTGGTTGTCAGACTCCCAGGGGGTGGGGGTCTTGTTGGCTGATGCAATCTTCCCAGGTGCCATGTGGTGAGCCTCTGTCTAGATGGGTCCCATTGTGTTAGTTTCTGTTGCTATTGTGTTGCAAATGTCCTTTGACAAAGGATTGGGTTTCTGCCTCTGTCCCATTAACAAAGGGTGGGGGCAGGAAGGTGGGAGCTGCTTTGTCTGTAAAACATGCTTCTCCCAGGGAAATATAATATTCTGCCTTTTTCATATTTCCTAAAATATTTCACTCTTCCAGGAAAGGGGTGGGTGCTAACTTCCTACAAGAGGGTGATATTGACAAAATGACTTACTGATGGACTGCATGTGAAAGTTTAACTATGGTGTCAGATTTTAATGTTTGTGCTTTTAATAGATATCTGAATGCATTAATGGTATACCAGGGATGCTTTAATTGCTGGTTGGAAGCCGTCCAGAGTTCAGTATAAGATAGGTAGCTATATAAATGTTTTAAAGAAATAAAAACTGGTTGCAAAGTTGTTTTTTGAGCACCATCCTAACTGTCGGAGTCCATGTACAACAAACTGACCAGAACAAACACCACATGGTCAGTTTATTTGAAAGAACACTGTTGTGAGAAATATCAGGAGATACCATGATGGCAAGTTAAAAACCAAAACTCTGACGCTGGAATAATCCCTTACAAAGCCAATCACCTTGCTCAATCAAGTCTTTGACGCAAATATTGAGAACAAAAACAAGCAGACACTTGAGCACTTATCCCATCTGAGCACTTGAAACAAATAGCTAAAATAAAAAGATAAACAATGCCATCTGCATACTGTTTTTACGCCTAGGCAAGGAGTTCTTGTCTCCGACTGAACGAGCAATAAACCCTGCTCATTTGCTTCACAAACCTGAGTTGATCTGTCATGGAGACAGGAGGAAGCCCCAGTCCTCTTTCCCAACCGACTTCTCTTAATAGAAAACTCTGAATGGAAGCTGCTTCCTTGGCCAATGACATTGTGATCGATATCTTTATATAATGGTCCATTTGGCCTGGAATAACTAATCCTTCCTTGGAAAATATTTCATTGCTAAACAGCATTGATGTCTCTGTTCTTTCTGTTCCACTTTTAACTATTGCTATAAATATTGTAGAAAAAGGGTCATGTCTTCAAGGCTGACATTATTTTTTTTAACAATGTTCGGCTGATAGCCCTCCTCAAAAAAAAAAGTAAAAAAAAAAATAGAGCGGTGGTCTAATAGACCGATGGTCATTATAGATTTGGCAATTCGCCTTTTGTAATTATGTCAAGCTTTGTGTCTTCATGGCAACAACTGCCATTGAAGAAAAAAATGTTTTTGATATCAGGAATTGGGAGGAGAGGGTTGAGATTACCTGATGGCTTTCTCCCCCCCACCTCACAAAAAGAGGTTTTTAAATTACATGCACAAGTTAAGAATAGCCAGTGGAAAATGGCCTTTTCTCCTGCTTTCTTTTATGTTCTTTCTTTTCATCACAAAATTGGTTAAAGAGAAAAAGACAGAAGATTGCAAAGACACATGTAACCTGGGTAGTGGCACGAGCCCTCCTATCAGAAAATCATCAGAGCATTAAGATATTTAGCAGACTTCCTCACAGTGTGTTGGAACTACAACTCCAGATTTTCCTTGGCCTTTCAGCATGTCTGAGTTTTCTTGGAACTTAGTTGAGGGCACCAAATTGAGGAAAACATTATATATATAGCAGAGAAAAAGACACTGAGTTAGGAAAGGCTGTCCCTCTATGTAGTTGATCTACAGATTTTAAAATTCCAGTCCTGGAATAAATTGATAAAACTCTGCTTAATTAAAAGCAGGAAGCTAATTTTTAAAAGAGTCAATTAGAGAACCGCCACTGAGCTACTGTCAACCACTGCCCAGAGCTTCTCTTTTGTGATCTGAAATCCATGGAGTATTATTTATGGATAGGGAACGGTGTGCAGAAAAGTGTGGATGATAATCATGTTGCAGCTGATCAGTGTTGTGCAATGTTGTACAATGCCTCTGTAACCAATGAAGACGTACCACTGCTACTGAAAAATCTACAGCAGGGGAGCTTACCTCTTTTTACCAGAACAATATATTCCACAGAACGCTGTTGTAATTTTTACTTTTCAAAATTAGGAAGACCTCAGGAAACCGATTCACTTATCTCTTACCTTGTTTCTTTTGCCTTTTGGAAAATTGTCAGTGATTTTTGAATTTCATCTTTTGCAGCATATACGCTAGAAAACACAAAATCAACACAAAATCAACAACTGGTGACACTACATTCCCATGAAGGAATAGAGCCAGAGGGACCGTGCAACTTTTCTATATCACTCCTTTCAACGAGCCATAATTCCTTTGGTCTTTTCCAACATATTACAAATGCTGTCTGTAAACCAAATTATGCAGGGTTTCAGAATCATGGGGAAAAGCACATATCTTTTAAAATTGATTTTACTGCTCACCCCCAAAAGCATAATTACATCTGATGCAGGGGTGCTTTTGAAAAGGATATTGATCCAAGCCAAGTATTCATCCAACAATAAATAAGATGCAACAATATTGTCCCAGGAGATAAT
This sequence comes from Pituophis catenifer annectens, assembly GCF_029215685.1. NCBI lineage: Eukaryota > Metazoa > Chordata > Lepidosauria > Squamata > Colubridae > Pituophis > Pituophis catenifer. Next base: position 80,424,522 of record NW_027256881.1, on the reverse strand, counting down.
ATACAATTGCTTAGTATGAACGATTTTATTCAGCATAAATACAATATAGATGTTCCTTGTTAACATTCACACAGATGCATATACCAAGTTGGCTTCTGGGAAAAAAGGGAAGTGTCAAGTCCTGTTATTATCCAGCTGTCTTGGATGATGTTCTGTTAGTGATAGTCAATTTTCCAAAATATCAAAAAGTGAAATACTCAAGGAAAAAACATAACAAGAAATCACAACATATGTACCAACTGGTTGGGATAGCCATTGATTGTGCAAATAATTCACCCAGAACCAGGCGTGGCAGAAGCAGAAGACAAGATTTCACTACTCAAGCCACAAATTCATATACAAGATACAAAGAAGTAGTGCTGGTTCATTTTAAGACTTGCACAGATTTTTGTAGATGTTGAGATGCTTAAAAAAAAGCCTCCACACTGCTTAGTATAATGGGGTTTGGTTACCCACCAGTGCATGCATGCTTTCAATGAAACACCTTCATCTTTGCTAAGATGACATATTATTTCGGCAGCCTCAATTAGCCTTTCACAAGAAAATGTTCTGTTAAGTTAAAATTGTTAATGCTGATAGGTTAATTTGAATACTTGATGCTAAATTAAACGAATTACTCATTTAAGCATACTCATCCTTTTACATGTATGCCATTTAATTTCCTCTTTTAAAAAATGGAGGAAATTATTTCATAATATTTTCACTGAGTTATATATTCAACAAATTCCACAATATATTTTTAAAACTGTAGCTCTATATTAAGCACCTCAAAATTTATACTGACTTTCCTTTTGTCTGTTTAATTAAAAAAATCAAGGATAATAATTATGATCTGTAAGAAAATATCCTAAATCCACAACTGGTCAATAGCTTTATTAGAACCAATCCAAACCTCACCAAGAGTGTGTAAGGTTTTAATACAGGGGTGAAATCCAAAATTTTCCCCTACTGGTTCTGTGGTGGTAGAGGTGGCAGGGGAAGGATATTCCCACCCCACTCCAGGGGAAGGATACTGCAAAATCTCCATTCCCACCCCACTCTGGGGACAGCCAGAGGTGGTATTTGCCAGTTCCCCGGACTACTCAAAATTTCCACTACCAGTTCTCCAGAACCTGTTAGAACCTGCTGGATTTCACCCTTGTTTTAATATCTACAGAGGAAATATAGTGCTGGATGATGAAAATCTCAAGCTGGATAGCAGTCAATAGGGTACTGTGAACTGAGTAGCAATTAAAGATTTCCAAACACCTAGTTATTATGTTACCATATAAAAAGAAATCCAATGCTGCAAAAATATAATTAGAATGCGATTAGGAATGTGTGAAAGCTCAACATTTGGAAAGATGAAAGGAATCAAGTACAGACTGACAGCCTGGGAATCAACAAATTGAAATAGATTGGATTGGATACTTTCAGTCAAAAGATAATTGCAATAGCACTTAGATTTATATACCGCTTCACAGTGCTTCACAGTGCTTTACAGCCCTCTCTAAGCGGTTTATAAAGTCAGCATATTGGCCCCAACAATTTGGGTCCTCATTTTACCCACCTCGGAAGGATGGAAGGCTGAGTTCAACCTTGAGCCTGGTGAGATTTGAAGTGCCAAATTGCACTCTATAAGGATGCAGAGAAGAGCAACAAAGATGATTAGGGGGCTGGAGACTAAAATTATGAAGAACAGTAGCAGGAATTGTGTATGTCTAGTCTAATGAAAAGTCAGACTAGGGGTGACATGATAGCAGTGTTCCAATATTTGAGGGACTGCCACAAAGAAGATGGGTCAACTTTTTTCCAAAGCACCAGAAAGCAGGACAAATTTGGACAACCATTCCAATGGATGGAAACTAATCAAGGAGTGAACCAACCTAGAACTAAGGAGAAATTTCCTGACAGTGAGAACAATTAATAGTGAGAACAGTAGAATGACTTGACTTCAGAAGTTCTGGATGTTCCATCACTGGAAGCTTTTAACAAGAATTTGGACAACCATTTGTCAAAAATAGCATAGGATCTCTTGCTTGAGCAAGGAGTTGGATTAGAAGACTTCCAAGGTTCCTTCCAACTCTGTTTTTCTGTTATTCTGCTAGCAAAATAAATACAGAATATAACATTCACTCCTCTATTACTATGTTTATATAATTGTTACCTTTGTGACAAACTAAAACTTTAATAGGTATGAAAAAAAATAAAAATGATATATCTGCTATAGTTAAAATGTATCAGAACCAAGCAATACTTTAAAACAAATGTAAATATGTGTTTGACCAATTATATCCTGCTTTCATCTCAACACCACAAGATTCAGACATAATGAATGGTTTTAAATCCTGAAGATTTAAACATTTATCTGGCCTCCCAAGGAATTTATCTGTTAGAGATAAAATGTAGATTGACCTAATATCCCTGTAAAATTTACAGTGTAGAAATACATGTGAGATCGTTTCAACTTTCTTATGACCACATGGGCAAATGCACTCAGCTACAGGGATTTTACTGTATCTGCCTTGAAGAAATGCAGATGAAAGAATGTTAAATCTAGCTTTAAAGAATGTGATAATTGAGTTTAGGGTAAGTAAGGTCAGATTTGAAGAACATGGTAAAAAGACTGGTTCCCGGTCAGGAAAGGGGTGAGACAAAGCTGCTTGTCTTTGTTTTCTGTGCCAGTACTGCCAGCTGCCAACCAACAAGAAAGCATGTTGAATGCCTGCCACAATCCAATCACACACAAATCTGAGAATTTCTAAAAGAAAAAGTCCTTTTTATCAATATTTTAAGATGGCAGCAATATAGATAGTCAAAGCCTTGGCACAGGTTAAGGCCAGGAATCCAGTAAAGAAGTGATAAATCTGAGGGAAAAATAAGAGTCATAGTGAGAGGAAATCCAGTAGTTTTTCTAAACACAGCAGGATGAGTCTAGGGCAAGTCACTGAGGAATGGGAAAATTCACCACAGCCAACTTGCCATGGCCATCTTGCTGCAGCCAACTCACCGTGGCCAACTCACCACAGGATAACTTGCCATAGGACAATTCCACATGAGATAATTCAGCCCAATAAATGTTGTCTGCCACTATTTCTTTGACATTATTTCCATTGATAAAAATGTAAATTATGTCAAACAAACAGTGGAGGATAACATTTATCGCATTGAATTATCCCACATGGAATTGGCCATGGTGAGTTGGCTGTGGCAAGGTGGTGAGTTGTCTCATTCCACAGCAACATAAACCCCATAGAGTTGAAGCTTGAAAAATTCTTCTTGGCATTTTATTCCTCAGGATCCCCACCACCTGAGACCAGCCCAAAATGCGACACACAGAGACCAAAAATGGGGCGTGTAGGGGCTGAAAACGCAACGTGCAGAGGCCGAAAATGTGATGCGTGGAGGTGGCAATTGGTGACGATATGCTGTGGTTATTCCTACAGCCTGGAACGGGTCTAAAAGGCCAAAACTGTGATGCGCAGAGGTGGCAATGGGCTCTGGCGATCCCCACAGCCTGGAACACTGATTGGCAGTATTCCAGGAGGCCAATCCAACCGCCAATCATCTTTTTGTGCTAAATCAGGCTGTGATAACCGTCTGAAGCTAACCAGGCTATTTGCTGCTTGCTGCAAGGACACTAACCAGATGAATACCAATGGAAGCTGATAGGCAGAGGCAGAATTTTTTTTTCTTGTTTTCCTCCCAAAAACTAATGTGCATCTTATAGTCTGAAAAATACAGTAATTACCAACAGTAAATGAACCAGCAGTCAAGAAATAGGCCACAAATAGGCCACAAATTAACAATACATGCTAGCAATAAAGACCCTGGTAAAGATATACCATGATGTGTCTATACCAGCGATTAGAATCATGTAGACTAGGGGTGTCAAAATCACGGCCTACAGGCCGGATGTGTCACACGCTGGCCACTCCTACCTCCATTTTAGCGTAAGGTGAAAAAAGTAAGATACGTCACGTGATGATGCGAGTTTGACACCCTGATGTAGACAATGTGGGTTTTTTTCCTGAACATTGTGAATGTGAAAATTGATCTTTGAGGAACCAAGACAGAAAGAGCACTGATATATTTTTTTTAATCTTGGAATTGAGGAAACTCGAGAGAATACCATGGGGAACCAGGATAATAAATCAATGGTTCATCAAACAAATCAGCCTCCCGAGAGGCTCAAGTGATCATATTTTGGCTCCATTATCCAAAAACCCAACATCTTTAAGTTGGTAACACTGGGGAAAGTGGAAGGAAAGTGAAGAAGACAATCAGCAGCAGGATAAAGAGACTCAATTAGAATAGCAATTAATATATGACTGAGAGGTCTAAAAGATCTGGCAGAGGACCAGGCATCCTGAAAAAAAAGTCTACACAGTCACTACAAATCAATATTGAGTTATGGCATCTAATCAACCAATCACTGACCAAAGCATATAGTATATTTTTCATTCTGACTTTCTTGCTTAAGATTCCTTAATATATATATATATATATATATATATATATATATAATATATATAATATATATATATATATATATATATATATATATATATATATATATATATATATATATATATAATATTAGCTACTCCTATTTTATTTCACAACAAGCTCTGAAGTAATAAGACTAAGAAAGAATGACTATCACAAAGTCACTTCATGGGCTTCCAAGGTAGACTTGAACTTGAGCGTCTCAGGTACTAGTCTAGCATCTTAACCACTATACCACACTGATTTTATATAACAATTGTATGAATGTGGTTATCATCACTTCAAACAGATATAGTAAATTCCTTTCATTATTTGCTACTTCTATAATTTCCTGGAGATAAAAGAATATGAGAGGCATCAAGAGACAAAAAATCCAGGTTTGATTTATATTCTAGGACACCCACGGTAAGGCTGTGGACTTCTGTGTTCTTCTCTGCTATGTTCTTATCTCTAGATAATTGAGATGAGAATTCCTGAAAGATCTGGAGTATATTACTAAAAGAATATAGTGGATGGGTTCCCTTGAGATTGATGAAGCAGGATAAGCAGAAACAGGTAACACAATAAATGGAATAAGATAGATTGGATCAGGAGTCATAAGAGGTAGACTAACTTCAAAACAGTGACACAAAAGGAAATTATTTATTCCTTTACAAATAATCTATTTTCATATAGATATACAATATAAAATCTAATGGCCCTGTTGGATGCACAGGTTTCACTTGTCCCAGCAACAGGGTACAGAAAAACAAACCAACTGGAAAAATCATTCCAAATTATGCAGGAGAAAATAAAAACAGCTGCACTACAGAGCCTCTTTGGGCCCTCAAAAGTTGAATGAAGTTCAGGAATAAAATAATCATTATTCACCCCATGATTAAAAAGACAAACACTGGATAAACAAGTATCAATTATTGACAATGATGTGTCCCCAAATTGAACTTCTGGATCAATTTGCTTGCTTAATATAATATATACTCAGTCCTGGATCCTGATTTTATATACATTGGGCTTTAAAATTGGATGAAGAATGGGACAGAAGAATGCAGGCAAGTGATCAAATTCTACGCTGACCCTTCCCAACAAAGATCATTCCTCCCTTCTCAAAAACAAACACTATTCTCAGCAATTGTGACCCTACCAAGGTTTTGCTCCAGTCATTCTGGTTGGATGCTGATATTAGTCTGTCTAGCCTTGAGCTACAGCCTAATTTTCTATCTGCATTAGAATTAAAAGAGAACTTTGCAAATAATTAGACTTACTATCATCAGTCACTGGGTTCACATTTGTTAAATTACCTACACATCACGGTAAGCTAAAAGCAAGAAACCAGAAATATTAGCATGATGAGTGAAAACAGCCAATATGATGTGAAATTTCCCCTGCGTACATTTCTGTGTGGAAGGAAAAATAATATTTGAGTTTGCACAGCCATTAGAATTACTTTGATTGGTAGGCAATAGCATTTACAACATGTCCTCATTGTTAGCACTCTGGATTGAATAGCTTCACAGCACTTTGAAAAATAAAAAATATATAATAATGCTAAGGCGATAGATGCTTTTGGTTGATAGAGTTGACTACAGAATTACAATGAAATTGCCTTTGATTACCTTTGGAACTCTGGTCGCATTGCTGAGAAATTACATTACTAAATAACTCCATATATATTTGTGAAAGAATGTATAATTTACAGAAGGTCAGCAGAGTTCAAGAAGGTCTGTTCCTAGTTCACTGCAGAATAATAATATACCTGAAGTACTGTATTTCATGAAAAGAAGAAATAGAATGTGTTAGAATTCATTGTTGGAATGTATTTTTATGCAACAATTACAGTAGTATTCAGCCAGTAGATGGCAGTGTTTGTATCTATAGTGTATAGTCTATGCCAGTGATGAAATCCAATTTTTTTTACTACCAGTTCTGTGGGCGTGGCTTGGTGGACGTGGTAGGAGAAGGATACTGCAAAATCCCCATTCCCACCCCACTCTGGGACCAGCCAGAGGTGGTATTTGCCGGTTCTCTGAACTACTCAAAATTTCCGCTACCGGTTCTCCAGAACCTGTCAGAATCTTCTGGATTTTACCCCTGCTCTATGCCCGTGATGGTGAACCTATGGCACACGTGCTGGAAGTGGCATGTAGAGCCATCTCTCCGGGCATGCCAGCCATCACCCATTGCTCTTCCAGGTTCCAGACTGGACTTTGTGTGCACATGCGTGCCAGAAACTGGAAGACCAGGTGACCCGCATGCGCACGCCGGAAATTGGAAGCTCAGCTTCTCATTGCATGCATGCACGCTGAGGAGCTCCTCTTCTGGTTTCCGGTGCTCCCCCCTGCACGCATGCGTGTTCCTGTTTCAGCACTTGGTCCCGAAAAGGTTTGCCAACACTGCTCTATGCTCTTTGTTCTAAATAGTTTCCTGTTTTCCTTTACAGTTAAATAGTTGAGCAGTAAAATACATGGTGACTGTACTCTTTGTTTGCTCTGTGTGGTGTTTTATTTAAACAGAATTTCTAGCAGAATGTTCTGAAATCAAACTATGAACAATCAGGACATTAGTTCAAACTCCAAAGAGCTACAAAAAGTGAAACAGATAATATTGATTGGTAGCATTGTTTATCAAGTTCTAAGATGACTCTGGTTGATCTTAATTAAGATTACATAATATCTATGTCTTTGCACAATTATACAAGAAACTGAAAATCTTCAGATCTACAACTCATTAAGGACTGTTGGATGCAATGAAAAGCAAAACATACATGAACTAATATAGGAACTAATGCAGGGATGGGTTCTACTTACCTTTACTACCGGTTTGCAACGGGGCCGCGCGCATATGCTCAGAAGCTTCCTGATTACATCGGGGTCGGTGGGTGGAGTATGACAGTGTCAGAAGACAATGTAGCCTCAATTCTCTTTCTTGATGTCTACTGAAGTGCCAAATCCACTTGCCAGTAGTGTTCTTATGTTCTTTTCCTTTTTAAAAAATCAAACTTTTCCCATGCTGTAAAGGAAGGACCAGCCTCAAGCTCTTTCTCTACTTCCAACAGTAATTCTGGCCCTCATCTACATCTCAAATATATTGTAGAAAACAATTTGTGGAGGCTGAAATCCAGTGTTTTGTGGGAAATGTTTCCAACTGAACCAAAAAAATGTCAGTGGAAAGATGAAGTGGTATAGAACAATGTTTCTTAACCTTAACAACTTTAAATCTGTGGACCTCAACTCCCAGAATTCCTTAGGTAGCATAATGAAAGTTAAAGTTCTCACATCTTAAAGTTGCTAAGGTTGAGAAACACCAATACAGATAGTCCTGGCTTAAAGGTTTAGCAACTGTTCAAAGTAACAATGGACACACAAAAAGTTGACCCAAATTCAAAGTTCCAACAGCCTATTTACTCTGGAGTCATATGATAACATTTTGAGTGCTCAGCAACCAACCTGCATTTATGGCCATTTACAGCATCCTGCAGACACATGACCAAAATTTACAAAGTCTTTTACTGGTTTTCAGCAAAAAATACCCATTGTGAACAATGAGTTTACTTAACAACTGTGGTGTTTGCTTAACAATTGCAGCATTTGTTTAATGATTGCTGCAAAAAGAAGTCAGAAAACCAGGTCAGACATGTGATGACCCACTTAACAACTGGCATGATTTACAACTGTAATTCTGGGCTCAATTACCTTCATAAATTGAGGACTATCTGTATCAGGGGTGGGTTTTACTTACCTTTACTATTAGTTCGCAATGGGGCCACACATGTGCAGAACCTTCCTGATGATGTTGGGGTCAGTGGGCAAAGCCTCCTGCCGGTTTTACTACCGGTTCTTGCAAACCAGTCCGAACCGGGGGTAATCCACCGCTGACCTGTATAGAGGATTCTGGAATGCAAGAGCAGATAATGTGGCACAACTGGATGTGTCATGTTTGACCATTAACAAAATGGCAGCCATGCGATGACAGAGCCTATATAACATGCTCTTCTAGTTTAAAATGGACCATTGTCACTGATCCAAAAGTTGGGGATCCCTGTTTTAAATTATAACATTGCATTGTTAACATCTCACGGAGATAAAACTGGGAATTCAGTGTTTAATTCTGATGAAGCATTTTTAAATTAAAACTTAATGTTTTAAATTAAAAATTGTGATTGCTGGAAGCAAAGTTTGACTTCTCAATCCACTGAGGTCTGCCTGTATTGCTGGTCTGAAAATTAGAACTTGAAAGCTGTTCAAAAATAACTTTCCTATTATGCCAGATCAGATTTACTGACCTTCATTTTAGTTAAAGCCACGAAACTTCAATGTATATACATTAAACCCCTAAGGTATGTACTATAACCCCACAATAATGACAGAGAACAGGTTAATATATTTGCTTTTGGTTATCAAAGAAACATCCTAGAGCATATGGACTGGTGTAATTAAATAAAGCTTGTCTATTAGCAATGGCAGCAAATATTTGTAGAAATGGTTTGGCTTTGCCTTGAAAAAGGAAAATACAGCTGTAGCAATACAACTGTTCAAATCTAGCTCTGGCAGCACTAAAATGAATAATCACTGAGCTCTCAGCATGTTGATAATGAAAAGAAAGGGAGAGGATTACTCCCACTTTAGTGTCCTAGATTAACAGTGATCCATTTGTTTATAAACAACAGAAACGACAACAAAACTGGCAACTTGGGACAAAGATTTGTGCTCACAACTTTCTCAAATTCATTTTCAGCTGTTTGCTCAATTATGTGTGCAAACCACCCTGAATGAAAAATCTTCAGATTTAAATAATTTGATCTTTCAGACATTGAAATTATCGACTTGTTAGGTGTCTTGTATGCAATGTATCTCATTAGCTAATCCCATTGTGTCGTAATGCTGGGAGGATATGGCAGTGTGACAAATAACTCTTAGATTGGTCTCTTGCTACATTAAAATATTACTGATTTTCACTGCTCCTGGCCTCAGGAGTGATCAGACAGAATGCAACATACAAGCACCTTCTTATAAACCACTTTATAAATGTCTCCTTTTTTTCTAAGTATAGCAAAGTACAAAGACAGTATTTTCTGCAATTGTTCCGGTTATATAACTATGCAAGTATAATTCAGGAATGCACACAAACAATCCTACAGTTTTTACCCTTTGCCTCCCCCTGGTGTCTATGCTCACAGGTCCATAAAATGTAGCCAGTTTTGTTATGTCCTAAATGTTTTTTATCCATCTGAGAGTAACAAACTGAAATTCTCTTCATCAACAATAGTAGCACCTCTACTAAAATGATTGTGCGCCTATCTTAAAATGTAGCCTTACGTAGCAAGATGAAGGGGGCACTTTCAGAGAAGATTCCTTAGTCCAGAGAAAGAGGAAAGTGGGCAAAAGAAACTCCAAATAAGCTGCCTCACCCGAGTGAGGATTGGAATTGCAACCTATGTAGTAGAAGTTTAGGAGAGATAAAAGTAAGGGCTTGTCTTTTGTTGATCAGGGAGTTCAGGGAGCTTCAGCTAATAAATGCAGGGAAGCTCCTTAGTTGATGTGATTCAGTTTTTCTTTGACATTCTCACACTTCAATCCATCAAGACACCCATTCTATCTCTCCTATAAGGTCCGCTTTTGATAATCTGGACAGAACAGAATGAAAAATAAATTCCGGATGGGATTCAATTTTAATGGAAGCTCATTTGAGTGTTAATTTGGGGTGCTTCTAGTTTGAACATTTGAACTTTTTCTCCATAAAGATAGAAAAAAAAATGTTGCAGGGAAGAATTATAAGAAAGAAATTCATATTTCTTCAACTCCTCCAAATACAGGAAAAAGAAAACAGGACAATTACAGACACATATGCTCAAGCTTCATCTGGAATTGCCTTTGGAGAATCAACATTTATCTCTATATTTTCTCCTTATGTATGGCTGCTGCTGTCAGTGTTTGCTGGGAGCAGGGGGGGGGGAGAAATAGGAGCTTCTGTATTCCCTTTGTAGTGAGAAATGGCCCATATCAACATCGAGAAATCACTCATATTTTTCCTGAGGGGCATATAGTTATGGCATCAATGTGCAATTCTGCAAGCTGCCCTACATTCATTTCCTGAAGAACTAAATAGACTAATCATGAAGATGAGTCATCACACAGTGAAACATCATGCAGTCATAACTACTCTTTTCTGAAGCACCTTTTTATTTCATGTGAATTTTATATTCTCCTTTTTTAAAAAAAAAAATGCCTGGAATTTACTTGGAAAAAAAGCAATTAATTGGGAGACTGGAATTTATTGAGGTCAGAAAACTTTCTGTATTCTATGGAAAAAATAGGCCTAGTCCAGGGATGGGCAAATATGGCCCTTTTATAACCTGTGGACTTCAACTCCCAGAATTGAATCCCAGCCAAACTATCAGGAATTCTGGGAGTTGAAGTCCACAGGTTGTAAAAGGGCCACATTTGCCCACCCCTGGCCTAGTCCAGTGATGGCAAATCTTTTCAGCACCGAGTGCCCAAACCGGAACATGCACGCATGCACGTGCCTGCGCCAGAGCGCCCAAAACCTGAAGACCAGCTGGCACACATGAGCGCAAAGACCAGATGGTGCGCCGGAAACCAGAAGAGAAACTGGCAACGGCACTCATGACCACAGAGAGGGCTCTGTGTGCCACCTCTGGCAGGCGTGCCATAGGTTCACCATCACAAGCCTAGTTTATGAAAAAAGTACTGCAGTTTTATGCTCGGCATTTGCAGTCATTTGTAAAAACTTTTAACTTCCTGAGAGCAGAGCAAACAAATAAAAAGAAGCAAAGGAAAAAGAACAAGTCACACTCAATCAGAAAGCTATATGGGGTAGACTAGAGTGAAAAGTGACATTTTGATGGGAAAGTACTTTAATAATGCTTCAGGCTTTTATTTTAGTTATTTATTATTGTTAGCCAAATACAAGTGCAACAGGAAGGCAATAAATGGCTTATTTTTCAGTTATTCGTTAAATCAGACGCTCAAGGAAAATAGTTTTTAAAATGCCTAATTTTCCTCTAGGCTGTTTAAAGATTTATTAGATGTTTTAGTGAAATGAAGGAAAACAAGAAGTGAATGCAAAGTAGATAGGGTGATAGGTAACTATGAAGTTAGAGCAGCTTTTAGAATTATTGTAGATCCAAACAAAACTGTTTTTCATGGCTATAATCCTTAAATCATGTACAAAACAGGATGGGTTAAGCCATGGAAAATAATGCAACTATTTCAGTAAAACAATTGTTGATTCTTAATATATTTTTATAACATGCCTGAATCAAAATAATTCAATAACACATGTCAAGGAAAGGCCTGAGCAAGGTCTTCAAAGACATCAAAAACATGACATAAATGGGGGTTTCATACATAGTAAAAGAAAAATATTCCAGAAGAACAACAGCTACATTCTAGAAATCACACTCAACATTATCATTGTTGTGATTGCCATTCTCTACAACTGTTACAACACAACACTGTAGGCATGAGTTGCAATTGGCGTAGCTTTACTTCGATTCCTTCCCTCATCCACCTCAGGAGCATTCTGGAAAGGGAGTGCAGCGAATCTCCAAGTTGAGATTAAGTGAAAATATTAAGTTGAGTAATTATTGCCAAAACTAATGTCCATATTCTTCTTAAAAAATGGTCTTCATTTTTAAAACAGTGGTCTTCTGTGTCTCAGATGGAAATGCAGTAAAATGAGAAGAGGACTCAGTTTAATTTCTTTATGCATCAGCTCTAAAAGATCACATCACATTTCTTCTGACAGCCCCCTGTCAAAATGTAGGATATGTCTTTTTAGAGAGGATTATTTTCTGCTAGCTGTTTCCATCTCACCTTTACTGTCTATAAGAGAGCAAATCAGATTTTTATGAGGTCAAGAAGGCAGTTTAAGCTCCAAACAAATAGTTGCACAACAGTGTTCCCTTTCTTTCTTGAAACTTGTCTTGTCAGTGTGACTTGTTTACTCTGACTATGATCCAGGCAATCTGATTATGATAGACTTAGAACTAACACTGAATTCTTAATTTTTCAGCTATTAGTGGTCCTGTCCTTCCAAGACTTAATCCAGCCTAATTGAAGAAATTTGTTTCTGCATTTTAATATTTCAGGAAATTGTAATGGTCTATTGGCAAGAACAAAAACATAATAAAAGGTTTTCAAATACAAATTAGAAATGCACATTGTAATAGTTAGGATTTATTTGCTGGCCAGATGAATGTCTCACCGGTTTTGCAAATGTGTGCAAATTACATCCATTATTGCTACGTATCAATCAGAATAAGCAGGTGACCTAAGCAGGATACCCTATACCATTTCAGACAAGTGACTGTCCAGGCTCTTCTTAAAAACCTCCAGTGATAAAGCATCCATAACTTCTGATGGCAAGCTGGCAAGCTGTTCCACTGGTTAAGTGTTCTCACTGTTAGGACGTTTCTCCTTAATTCCAGGCTGCTTCTCTCCTTGATTACTTTCCATCCATTGTTTCTTCTCCTGCCCTTTGGTGCTTTGGAAAATAAGTAGACCCTCTCCTCTTTGTGGCAACCTTTGTGTCAAATACTGGAATATTGCTATCGTGTTCCCCCTCTGTCATCTTTTCTCAAATCCTGTAACCATTCTTCATATGTTTTAGTCCAGTTTCCCACAGCCTTTTGGGCACCAGGGACCAGTTCCATAGAGAAAGGTTTTCTGGAGGGGGCATGGTTTTGCATGCTGCCTACATTCCATAGATTGGGCTTCTTTTGTTTACACAGGCCAGTTGCTGGCATGCCATGGACCTGTGCCAGTCCATGGATGGGGTGTGTGTGTTGGGGATCCCTGTTTTAGTCTCCAGGCCTTTAATCATCTTAGTTGCTCTTCTTTGCACTTTTTCCAAAGTCTCAACATTTTTGTGATGACCAAAACTGGATGCAGTATTCCAGGTGTGGCCTTACTAAGGCTTTATAAAGCAGCACTAATACTTTATGTGATTTTGATTCTATGCCTCTATTTATACAACCAAGGATTGTATTAGCTTTTTTGGCTGCTGCCTCACATTGCTGGCTCACGTTTAAGTGATCGTCCACTAAGACTTCAAGGCAGTGGTGGGATTCAAATAATTTAACAACCGGTTCTCTGCCCTAATGACCAGCTGGGTAGGCGTGGCTCAGTGGTCATGTGACAGTGTGGGCGTGGCCAACTCAACGTCACTCACATCAATGGGCACTTCGACTTCGCTGTTACAATGTAATAAGGGTTAACCAGAAAGGCAGTTTCTGTAAGCAGGGCAATAAAGATTAGGCTAGAAACAACACCAGAATGTTTCCTTCCTGCCTTCCTTACAGAATTAGTCCTGCAAAGTGGGAAAAAAACAAAATAAGATTTCTTCCAACAACCGGTTCTCTGCTTAGAAAGTTAACAACCGGTTCTCCCGAATAGGTGCGAACATGTACCTTTGATTTTTTTTCTGCCTAAGTGTAAAATCTTGCTTTTCTCCACATTAAATTTCATTTTGTTGGATAGGGCCCATTGTTCGAGTCTGTCAAGATCTTTTTGGATCCTGAGCTGGACTTCTGGGGTGTTGGCTATTCCTACCGGCTTAGTGTCATTTGCATATTTGATGAGTTCCTCTTCTATTTCCTCATCTAAGTCATTTATGAAGAAACTGGGCCTAAGATAGAACCAGTGGTGAAATCCATTTTTTTTTACTACTGGTTCTGTGGGCGTGGCTTGGTGGGCGTGGTGTGGCTTGGTGAGTATGGGAGGGGAAGGCTACTGCAAAATCTCCATTCCCACCCCACTCCAGGGGAAGGATACTGCAAAATCTCCATTCCCACCCCACTCCTCAAGGAAGGATATTGCAAAATCTCCATTCCCATCCCACTCTGGGGCCAGCCAGAGGTGGTATTTGCAGGTTCTCCAAACTACTCAAAATTTCCACTACTGATTCTCCGAACTGCTCAAAATTTCTACTACCGGTTCTCTAGAACCTGTCAGAACCTGCTGGATTTCACCCCTGGATGGAACCTTGTACCCCACTGCATATTTCCATCTATGTAGATGTAGTACCAGGTGGAGACGAAACAGTGTACAGGGAGGAGGTTCAAAAACTATCCACATGGTGCTTAGAAAACAACCTGCACCTGAACATCAACAAGAGGTTCAAGGTTGACTCAGCCTTCCATCCTTTCGAGGTAGGTAAAATGAGGACCCGGATTGTGGGGGCAATAAGCTGACTTTGTATAAAAAAGAACATCGCTTGGGGGGGCCGAAAGCCCTACTAAGCAAAAGTATGAAGGCTATTGGAGATCCTATTGGAGATCCTCCCGATCTGAGTCCGACCGAACACAACTAAGAACCCATATTAGGTCTTATCTTGTGGCGATGGAAGTAGCGAAACGTAACTATTTTGCCACTCTCATTGCATCTGCAGAAAATCACCCAGCAGCCCTGTTTAGAGTGACCCGCTCCCTCCTTAATCAGGGAGCGAGGGAGGACCCCTTACAGGGCCGTGCTGAGGACTTTGCACAGTTTCTGCAAGATAAAATCACTCAGATTCGGACCGGGTTGGACTCCGACTGGACAGAGTCCGTTGAGGTGACAGGGCCTAGTCTCGGTGGAGACATCAGGGTTGAGTTTGAGCCTGTTTCATTGGATGACGTGGACAGGATTATGAGTAGGCTGGGGTCTTCCACATGTTTACTGGACCCTTGTCCCTCCTGGCTTGTTTCGGCAGCCAGGGAGGTGACTGGAGACTGGATCCAGGCTATTGTCAACGCTTCACTAAAGGAAGGGGTCTTTCCCACTGCACTTAAAGAGGCAGTGATTCGACACCTCCTTAAGAAGCCTAACCTGGATCCTGACGTACTTAACAACTACCGTCCAGTCTCCAACCTTCGCTTTTTAGCAAAGGTTGTTGAGTCCATGGTGGCACAGCAATTCCCTCAATTCCTGGAGGAAAGTGACTACCTGGATCCTTACCAATCTGGTTTCAGGCATGGCCACAGCACAGAAACGGCATTGGTCGCCCTAGTAAATGATCTCTGGCGGGCCAGGGATGGGGGTTGCTCCTCCATCCTGGTCCTTCTTGACCTCTCAGCGGTGTTCGATACCATCGACCATGATATCCTGCTGCAGCGGCTCAGGGGGATAGGGTTAGGAGGCACTGTTTTACAGTGGTTCTCCTCCTATCTCTCGGGCCGTCTGCAGTCTGTTTGGGCGGGGGGTCAGGGATCCTCCCAGAGGCCTCTCACTTGTGGGGTGCCTCAGGGCTTGGTTCTCTCTCCTCTGCTCTTTAATATCTATATGAAACCGCTGGGTGAGATCATCCGTGGTTTTGGGGTGAGGTATCATCAATATGCTGATGATACCCAGCTTTACATTTCCACCCCTGACCACCCTAGGGATGCCCTTTCCATGATGTCCCACTGCCTGGAAGCGGTGCGGGTTTGGATGGGGAGGAACAGGCTTAGACTCAACCCTTCCAAGACTGAGTGGCTGTGGATGCCGGCATCCCGGGATCTGGAGGTTCCATCCTTAATGATCGGAGGTGAAACCCTTGCTCCCTCCGATAGGGTCCGCAACTTGGGTGTCCTCCTGGATTCTCGGCTGTCTTTAGATGACCATCTGACGGCCGTAACCAGGGGAGCCTTTGCACAGGTCCGTCTAGTGCGCCAGTTGCGCCCGTTCCTAGACCGGAATGCCCTCGCCACGGTCACTCACGCCCTTGTTACCTCTAGGTTGGACTACTGTAACACCCTCTACATGGGGCTGCCCTTGGGATGTGTCCGGAGGCTTCAGCTAGTCCAAAATGCAGCCGCGTGGGTAGTTACGGGGGCGTCTAGATACTCCCGTGTAAGACCTCTCCTGCGTGAGCTGCACTGGCTACCGGTGGCACTCCGGATACGTTTCAAGGTGCTGGTGCTCACCTATAAAGCCCTTCATGGCTTAGGCCTGGGGTACTTGCAGGACCATCTCCAGCCGTTCTCCCATCGTCCTGTGCGCTCTCACAGAGTCGGCCTCCTCAGGGTGCCGTCGGCCAAACAATGTTGGCTGACGACCCCCAGGGGGAGGGTGTTCTCTGTGGGAGCCCCGACCCTCTGGAATGGATTGCCCACTGAGCTCAGGACAGCCCCCGACCTTCTTTCCTTCCGTCGCGAGCTGAAGAAGTGGCTCTTCCGCCAATTAAACTGATCTGTTTGGGGGTACACTGGTATAATTTTAAATTGTTTTTTAATTGGGTTACTGATTTTAATTTGGTATTGTATTGTGATTTGTATTGAAGTTGTCATTTTGTAAGCCACCTTGAGTCCCTAGGGAGAAAGGCGGCATATAAATCGCAATAAATAAATAAATAAATAAATAAATAAATAAATAAATATTGCTTAACGCATTATAAGCCACCCTGAGTCTCCAGAGAAAGAAAGAAAGAAAGAAAGGAAGGAAGGAAGGAAGGAAGGAAGGAAGGAAGGAAGGAAGGAAGAAAGAAAGAAAGAAAGAAAGAAAGAAAGAAAGAAAGAAAGAAAGAAAGAAAGAAAGAAAGAAAGAAAGAAAGACAAAGGAGATGGTGTTAGACTTCCGGAAGAAGAGGGAGAAACCTGCCCACTTTACATCGAGGGGGGTTGTGTGTAGAGAGTTTCCTCCTTTAAATTCCTGGGAGTCTACCTCAGTGAAGATGTCACCTGGAAGATCAACACAACCCAGGTGGCCAGAAAGGCCCAACAGAGACTCCTTGCAAAAAAACAAAGTGGAACAACAACTGATGACCACCATTTATTGGTCCACAATAGAAAGCGTCCTCACTCAGTGCATTATGGTGGGTATGCCAGCTTGACAGTCGCGGATAGAAAAACATTACAGAGGGTGGTGAGCACATCACAAAACATTGTGGGCTATCCCCTGATACCACTGGATGACATCACTAGGGCTAGGGCTCGCTGCCTTAAAAGAGTGAGGAAAATCCTCAGGGATGACTCACACCCTGGTCAGCGCTTCTTTATTCTCCTTCCATCGGGAAGGAGATATAGAAGTATAGGCAGCCACACAAACAGGCTGAAGAACAGTTTTTATCTGTGGGCTGTCAGGTTTCTGAATGGAAAATAACTTTACAACAACATAGTACGATTGACTTGCGCGGCCGGCGCAATGTGCAATAAGTTCACATGGTGCAATAGGATTGGGTGATTGGCTTTTAGTTATAATTTTATTTGTTCCTAGATGTTTGCAAATCTGTTTTTCCAGGTATTGATGTTAGGCTGATTGGTCTGTAGTTTCCTGGGTCTGGGTTTTGTTTTTTCTTTCCTTATTTGAAGATGGAAACTTATTTCTTCACATACACCATATTTTTCAAAGATATGAATCTATGCACACATCATATGGCAGTGATGGCTAAACTTTTTGCCATCGCGTGCCAAAAGCAGGGGTAGCACGGGGGGGGTGTCACGTGCATACCCACACCCATAATTCTATGTGCCCCACCCCCATGCATGTGTGCGCAACCCCCCCCCGCACTCCCCCTGTTTTTGCCACGCAATGGCATGGTAGGCTCATTTTTCGCCCTCCCCAGGCTCCAGAGCCTTTCTAGGAGCCTGGGGAGGGTGAAAATGCCCTTCCTCACCCTCCCGGAGGCCATCCAGAGACTGGAAATGGCCTGTTTGCTGACTTCTGGTCCCACCGGAAGTCGGAAAACAGGCTGTTTCCACCCTCCAGAGGACCTCCGGAGGGGGGAGGCTGTTTTCGCCCTCCCCAGGCTCCTAGAAAGGCTCTGGAGCCTGGGGAGAGCAAAAAATGAGCCTTCCCCCCCAGGCCCTCCGGAGGCAGGAAACAGTCTGTTTCTCTACTTCTGGTGAGCCCAGAAGGCCCAAAAATCAAGGAGCAGAGCTCACTGCTCCACGTGCTCACTGATATGGCTCCACGTGCCCAGTATGGCCATATGGAGTTTTTTTTTCCACCTTATGATGTACTTCTAATGATCAGTAGTCCAAGACTGCAAAACTTAGTTTGCATTGCCTTTCAAACACTACAACAATTCTTTTTTTGCTGCCTTTTTTGCTTAGTAAGTTCCTAATTTTTGACTATTGTACAAACATTGCACACTTTAAGTTACACTTCCATATAGAAAGTATATACTTATCAATAGGGAAAGTCTACTACCCACATATTGTAACTATTTATATTCACATAGCCACTGGTATAGCTGGAATGTCTTTCTTAATAATAGAAATAACATTACAGTAACTTCTTGCAGTTAATAAAACAGACCAATGCTTCCACTAACAAATTAAAAATAAGAGGATTAACATTATTTCATATAACAAAATAAATACAACGTAAAGAGAAGTGCTCCTCCTTTTGGACTGCACAAATATTGTCATTTCAGGTTTCAGAACATACACTACAATCTGGATCCATGGTTGCTATTTCCTCTTTTGAAATCTGGAGGACCAAAACAGACTGATATAGGCATCCAGGATTGTGTGCCTCAGCATATGGTTCATTGAAAATAGAACTGTGCTATAAAGAATGCCAGCCATGGAATGATTGTGCCATCTGCCATCAGGATTTAGGTTTCAAGAGAAGGAACATGGCAGCAAACATTGCTGCTGCCATGTTCCTGACAACTTTGAACTTCCCCTGGATGAGGGAAAAGTGGGGATTTTCCACGTGCAAGTTATGGTCTTACAAACAAATAGGTTTCTAACAAAAACAGCACTTATTTTCCCCTTCCCCTCTCCCCAACAATATGATCTAGTTATATCAGTTTGTCTATAACATTTTTCAAGATCACAAAACTCAATTTATATACTGTAGATGGCTAGACACAATCTGAGGCTACCAATTGAATCTGACATCTTCAGCTGAAAGTGATAAAAAGAAATCTCTTTCTCTCAAAGGCAGTTACTGGTGGTCTGTCAGTCTATCTGTCTTGCCATGCAACAGAAACATCTAAATATTGGACCAATTTCCCAACTTTTGAAACTATAAGTAATTGTCCTTATATACCTCATAAAAGAGTAGACATAGTCTGAAAGTCTGCTCTAGTCTGGAAAGTTGATTTAATTCAACTTTTGTTGCTTGTATATGTGGCAGAGTACTTATTTATTCATCTCCATCAATGTGACATTAAAGTATTAATGGTGAACATGGATATTAATTTATTGTAGGAAAGCATGAATTGCATAAATAGGCAACTGGTCATATGCAAATAATTCTAATAAACAAATATGATTGATTGAGTATATGCAATCAAGTTGGTGTTGACTCTTAGCGACCACATAGATTTTCTCCATGACAACTGTCCCTAATCTGATCTTTCAAATTTTCCAACAGTGCATTCGTTGCCACTATAACTGAGTCTATACAACTTACAAATACATAAAATAGACAATCTTTAATATAAATTGTAGATAGGTGGTTAGGAGAAGAATAAAACCTAAGAAAGGACCAAAAGCTAGGAAATACAGAAAAGTTTGTGAAGTACAGAGGCACATCAGGTCTGGACGTTAAGCTCCTTTTCAGGAAACAAAAGTTCAAAGAAAATACAATAGGCATGATGTGCAAGCAGTTTTCAGCTTAGAAGAGCTCAGAATGTTTCAAGCTGAAAACAAAACCACATATTTGAGTTTAGAAGAAAATGCTACCGTGAAACTAACATCTGTGTTTCAAATGGCAAGGTTTCTAGGATTTCAGTCCTAGGAACTAAGAACTCTTGTAACAAACTAATCTAAATATTTGCAGCTCTAAGCAAAGGGTTATGGTCTAAGCCAAGTGTGTCCAACTTTGGCAACCTTAAGGTTTGCGAACTTCAACTCCCAGATTTCCCCAGCCAGGACTCCTGGTCTGAGCTATTGCAAATTCTACTCAGACCAAATGCAAACAACTCAGTTGTTCTGATGGAATATTTCAAGTGTTTAGTTCCACATTTGAAACAAACAAAAACATGCTTTCCAGTTCATACATTCTCATAACATAAAGTATTACCTGTTTTTCCCCTTCTCAAGTAGAAAGATTATTCTGATGGTGCCTCTTAACAATGCTTAATTCTTCTTCAGAACTGCATATGCATAGCACTGGCTCCATCTTAGAATAGTAAGATAATTTGCATGAGGTGCTAGGATGTAGGAGGTATTTTCAGATCAGTGCCCTTTACGCTCTAAACTATTCATCATTATATCCTTCCCTCACAACACTGTGCTAGATGTCTGTGGAAACAGAAAGAGGAGCTACCACATAAATTGTGCATAAATTCTTTTTTTAACTCTTTCATGTTACATCACCAAAAAAAAAAAAAATTCTTGCTAATAATAATCCTGCTGCTTGTTTTCTAATTGTGCTTCAGTTTCTTAAATAAAGTTTGGCTTTTTTTTTTCTTTCCATTCTGACTAGCACTTGCCCAAAGAAATGTATAGGGGGATTAAATGTTTTTAAAAAATCTTTAAACATATTTTCAAAACATCTTTCACTAAGGATTGATGGAATCTCAGTTGGTGCTATATAATTTGATGATCCAAAGGTTTTTAATTTTTAAAAAAACATTTATCAAGCAATTTCTGAAAGTGATTATAAAAAAAACCTGCACATCCAATATCCTTCTGAAGTTGCTAACCATGGTTTGAGTGATGTCTATTCCCTCATCCCACACCTGCCAGTCACTTCAAGGCTAGAAACCACTTCAGGACAATCTGTTCTATTGCTCCATCAAGGCTTTGTCCTCAGAGTTTAGTTAAAAGAGCTATCTATGATCTGAGAAGAAGCACTTTAAAAATTATTTCATGGCACTGAAATGATATTTACATCATTTCTCTATGTTTGCTGTATTATTATTTTAGTTAATAAACAATAGCTCTCCAGACATTGGACTAAACAAGGTTTAATATTCTGCACTTTAGTACAGTGTGTAGAACATGTTTAAAGAAACAATCCCGTTTTGCTTTTTTGCCAGGGTCTTGAATTTGGCATAACAAGTTATTTTTCTCTTCTTACAGAGAAAGAAACTTCTTTTCTTTCTCTTTTGCCTAGTTTGGTCTCCCGGAGATTCAAAACGGCTAAAAGAGATACTTCATATGTTGAAATTATTTGTTGATGTATTGTGGAAAAAAATTTAATCTCCGTAATCAGACTCAGAGATGGGAAAAAATAGCTCCTAAAATTCTGTGGCTCGCTTTTTCAACTTTATATTGCACATTGCAGTACATTAAACATTATTAAGCAATTTGGTCCTATATTAAATAGACAAGAATAGGATGTCAGGGTAGGGAAGTATCAGAGACTGACAATAGCTGAGATCTACAGTATGTGCCAATTATGTATAAACTTGGATGATTTGTTACCAGAATTGTAAAAACTAGCATGTAAGGTAAAGAGATAGTACAAAAAAAGAAAAGAAAAGATAGCATCTTTCTGTTAAACTACATTTCTGGGTTGTTGTTTATCTTAGCAATAATATAGGTTTGTAATTTCCTCATGGTCATTTATATAAATATAAACCAAGTACAAACCTGGTTTTGCTTTTCATGTTCAGCCAAATTTTTCCACAAAGTGCCATCTAGCTGATGCAGATAGTAAATGGCAAGTGTGGAACATACCTAAGTGTGTAGAAATACACAGTTGTAAACAAGAAATAAAGATGCATCTATAATGAATGACAGAAGATGGATTTTTTTAAAAGAGCTATCTACTTCTTTGAGAAGGAGTTGTCAAGAACTAGTGCACACTATTATCTTCATTTGTAACAGGCTTCTTAAAGTAGGATTTAATTGCAGTTGAGCAATATAGAGGAGTGGAAGGTTATTGTTCTGAATACTGGCCCATCTTATACCAAACTGAACAGTTCACACCATAGCTACAGCTAGAGATCTCAACAGATGGTTGTATGGCCCAGGGAAAAAAAAAACCCTCCAAGAGATTAGCGCTTCAAATAGCAAAGTTTCATATTTGGTTTCATTGGGATCTTCATGAGATCAGTTTATTTGATAAGTGGTATAATTTATCCTAAAAAGGTCTGAGTGTACTTCACTCTAAAAATAAAAATTTAAACTTGGCACCACATCAAGCTAACTGCAGCTGTGTTTCTAATATTTACTGAAATATGCATAATTTATTTTGTCCAAACAGAATACTCATGGTGTAGGGAAGAAAAATGCCAAACACTAAACTCCTGCCTCCTGATCATTTTATATAAAATCCTATATAATATAGGACATACTTTTAAAACAGTTTGCTCTTCGGTGCACCTCCACACATGTACACACACTTTAAAAAGTTGGAGAAATGAATTTAGGTTCACTAGTTTATGAACATGGTATGCAGTGCTGGATCCTGTACTTCTAAACTACAGTATGTCTACTGAACTTATGCATGCATCTTCTTAGGATTAATAGGTCTTTATTATTTGTGTGACAAGCATCCAAGCAAAAAGTATCAGCAATTTTGGAAGAAGTCCAAAAATCATTAGACAACACACAAAACAATCTCATTTTGTTTCCTAAAAGAAGAATTATAGCTCAGTGAAAATTAAATATAATGAATGGATACAAAGTACTGAATATTTAAAGCAAAAGAATATCACAAGAAAGAAAGAAAATGCTGAGGACTATTAGGAATTCTGAACAGCAAACCTGCTCATAACATTTGGTTACGTGTTCTTTTTGCAATTTAATTTATTTTCCAGGATACCAATTCCCATCATGGCTGCATCTCTTTCCTCTTCCCAATACCATGAAAACACATTCATCTGGACAATGTGAAAAAAAAGGAATTTGTTATTATTATTATTTTTGTATCCCACTTTTATTATTTTTGCCTTTATCTCAAGGCTCAAGGTTGACTCAGCCTTCCATCCTTTCGAGGTAGGTAAAATGAGGACCCGGATTGTGGGGGCAATAAGCTGACTTTGTATAAAAAAGAACACCGCTTGGGAGGCCCAAAAGCCCTACTAAGCAGGTATATACAAAAGTATGAAGGCTATTGCTTAACGCATTGTAAGCCGCCCTGAGTCTCCGGAGAAGGGCGGCATATAAATTGAACCAATAAATAAATAAATAAATAAAGATGGCAAACATATTCAACACACCTTCCTCCTCCTATTTTTCCCACAACAACAAACCTGAGGTGAGTTGGGCTGAGAGAGAATGACTGGCACAAGGACACCCAGCTGGCTTTTATGCCTAAGACCCGACATGAACTCACAGCCTCCCGCTTTCTAGCCTGGTGCCTTAAGCACTGGACCAAACCTGCTTTCTAAATTGTGGAATGCAAGCCTTGAAGAGCATAGAGAAGCATCAGATAAGGGGAAGGAAGGAAATGAACAGAATATTCCACTACCTTCTAACACTCAGCATCTCCTTTTCCCCAGGAAAAAAAAATCTGAGACAGGCAACATCTTGCAAGTTCATCATTCTTCAGTGGTTTCCTATATGCATCCTTACTTGCCCTCAGCTCTATATGCAGACACTGCTTCTCGAATTACATCTCTTTCAGTGGAAAGCCCCTCTGATTTAAGCTACTAAGGACACAATGCCTTCTTTTGTCCCTTTAATTGAATGGAATTAAACCACAGTTTACTACCTGCCTGCAGCATTCATATGAGTCTACATTATTATCTGCATCTAGTGCTAATATGCACTGGCAACATCACAGTAAATCTGTAAAGGGTTTATTATATGGTTAGAATGCAGTAGAGCATGCAAACTCTGTCCAAGGTCTGGAGTTTGATCCTGACGGGGCTCAAGGTTGACTTGGCCTTCCATCCTTCCAAGGTCAGTAAAATGAGGACCCAAATTGTTGGGGGCAATATGTGACATTGTAAACTGTTGTAAAGTAGAGACAGTGCTGTAAAGCACTATTGGGCAATATACAGTATAAGCCTAAATGCTATTGCTAGTGCTATATATTTATGATTTTATCTTGATGGTTTCTTCTAGTGTGCTTGGCTTCCCTCGCCCCCCCCCCACCCCTCAGTTTTCTGTTCAATGCAGGGTGCTATATTTGAAAATAAAAGCAGTTATATAGATACCGGAAAGCTTTGAAGATGCTTCCTTTGCAGTGAAGTTTTGGGTGAAAAATCTGGAGCCCCTTAAAACAATTGCTCAGATTATTTTTCCTATGATAAAGTATGGAACTTTTGGGGTTTGTCCATCTTCCTGTTTGGTCCTTGTAAAATAGTAATTTGAGTTTCCTGAAACATCTCTAGGATGCAATCATTTTAACTAACAGCAATCAAAATGCTTCTGACTGTTCTGATTCTCCATGACACAAATCCAGTTTGTTCAACAATTTTGGATTATTGTCATCACTATTAAACACCATAGAATTACATAGTGCTATGTAATGTACCCATACTTTTTTTTCTCTTTCTTTGAATCAAGTATCTAATTTTCAGAGATTGCTGGACACATCATTGCAGTTTTCTTGGCAAGGTTTTCAGAACTGGCTCACCATTGCCTCCTTCCTAGAGATAAGGTGACTGGTCCAAGGTCACCCAGCTAGTTTTGTGCCTAAGGTGGGACTAGAACTCACAGTTCCCTAGTTTCTAGCCTGGTACCTTAACGAACTAAACTGACTCTCATTATCCATCCATAAAACTGATAGAAATGTAAAGCCTATTTATGTATTAAATTTAATAGTTAAAAAAACATGGTAATAAAAGGGTGGCTGTTCTACTATTTTCCCTTCATGGAGACTTTCAGAAAAGAAAATTCACATATAGTTATTACCTCAAGGAATGGATTTCCACACAATATAAAGAAAGGACAGGATTCGGCTATCTTATCTTATATCAAACACCTCAGAAAAACAGCATCGCCATCTGTGCAATGACTGACATATTAGAAGCTCATTATAATCAGAGTTAAATTCAAATCAGTCTAATTATGAAAATCATCTCTCTCTCCCCCCCCCTCTCTCTCTCTCATATTTTGCTTTTTATTTTGGACTAATTAAAGCCTACTGTTTCTGCTCCTCCCCATCCCTTTTACTACCTGCCTTCTTTTTTAAAATGCTCTGTTAACATTATTGCTGTAATCTGGGAAATGAAACATGGATTAAGGCAGTAGGTAAGGCAGTGGTGGTATTCAGCCAGTTCGCACCAGTTCACGCGAACTGGTTGTTAAATTACTCACTGACCCCTCTATCAAAGTGGATCCTGAGCACTGCGCTGTGCTGCACTGGAGAAACCGGCAAACGGAGCGGCTGACACAAGGGAAGGAGAAGGCCGCTTTCCCTCTCCTTCCCTCGTGCCGGCCACTCTGTTGCCCATTTCTCCATTGCAGCGCAGTGCAATGCCCAGGATCCACTTTGATGGGGAGGGTAATTTAACAACCGGTTCGCCCAGGGTAAAGTTGGCCATTGCGGGAAGTTCGTCCATCCTGCATGTGCGGAGGAACTGGAGGACGGGGATGTGCCATGCCTCCCACGACAGCCAACCTGACCCTGGCCAAACCAGTTGTTAAATTATTTGAATCCCACCACTGAGGTAAGGGTATGTTTCATGGCTAATACAGACATTTGTAGTACTAGGTAGGATCAGAAAGAAATATTTCCAGGCCTAGTAGGCAGATCTGAAGGGAATGTAGCATCTAATACAATTCTGTCCTCTGCTGATTCTGGGAAAGATAAAGGGGCTAATCTCTGTGTCTAGATGTAAACAGGAATAGAAACTCTCAGGGACTGAGTCACCCTGGTTGATTAACTATAATAATTGCTTAATCATAATAACTGGCACCTAGCAATCACCTTGAAGAGGTAGGGAACAGACTGCTCTTCTTACATTCTGTGAAGGGGAAAACTGCTTCTCTTACACATTAAGCAAGTTCAATTGCTTAGCCTCCAACTTTGCGTCATACTATAAGTTCCTTGGCATTTTTATTAACCGCCCAAATTTCCTGTTTCTCAAAAAGCAAAACTGGTCACTCAATTAATCTCAAATTAATACCCAGGTAGAGTATCTCTAGAAGATTTCATTGAACTACATTAGAACTAAAGAATGTCTCCGATTATGTCATTGTGTTATCCCTGTCTCAACTAAGGCCTGCCTGCAGGGCATCTACGCAGAGGGGTTGAAAGGTCAAGATGCCAATGGCAATTGGACAAATAGGACAAATAGGATGAAGCCCTATGCATGTAAGACATCTTTCAATACTACCTGACATTTTAATGTTAATTTGGAGGGGGGAAAAGAGTGACAAAAATGCCTGCCAGGACAAGATCGTTCCAGGGCAGACGAGTCTTCCTGGCTATTCCTTCTTTCAAAGAAGCTGCTAAGCTTTCATTGGGTAGAAGTTGTGCAGCTTTATGTAACTTTTTTCAATTTCCCACCATTGTAATATGTTTTATTTCCAAATTTAACTAGTTAGTTAACTTCTGAGTTGCAGCTCACTTCTCTTTTAGAATAATGGAATGGATTAGGAAAGCAAAATATGTCTAGATAAAACAGGCAACAAAAAAGTTAAGAGACAATAATTATAAGCTATCAGTACTCCAAAATAAAATTGCAGCTGTAATATGTTAACATAATTTAAGATTAATTTTGCTTCTGAATTTTGCTCTAGTTCTGGTTGTTTTAAATATGTGGAATCTAAGCACTCAGCACCCCCTCTGGACAACATAAGAAAATGCAAGGGATTCTCACAGGAAACCTATTTTAAATTTTAAACACATTGGAGAAATTAATCTACCAAACAGATTTATGAACAACAGAAATTTTTAAAAAAACACATCCTTTGTAGAAGATGAGAGAACTTATAGATGACAAGATGAACAGTCTTCTCTCTAATGAGAAAAACTAATGAAGAACCTAATATGTTTTCTCATACATTCAGGAAGAATGTTGTATTATGCTTTGTAGAGTTTCCATGATCAAAAGAATACTGAAAATTAAATTCACCTTTGTTTCCAACTTCAAGCTCACCATTTCAAAGAGAAGTTATTTGCCTAAGCAAAACTCTGGGGGTTCTCTCTGGATGAAGATTCCTGCCTGTTGCTACTGACATTTCGCAAACATTTCAAATGTACATGTATACTTAATATTAAGGAGGAGTAGGTCAGCTTTCTCCTTGAATTCCATTGTTCAAAAAGGCCAGTCCAACCATATTAGTTGCAGGATGATGGTTGAATGTTTAAATTGTTGCCCTAATTTCTGGGAACTGTAAATAACATGCAAAGAAGATTTGATGCATTGGCCAAAAGCTGTCTCAATTATTATCAACTGTGATTACCTACTATGATTTATTGATTTGTTTACTTTCTTAGATATGACAACTCAGAACACTTGGAAGTTCACAACAATTATAAAGCAAGGGCAATATATCCATAATAAATTAAATGAAGTCAAATTAAATTGAAAATCAAATCACTTGATCCAAAGTCTATGGAAAAGCTCAGTCTTTACAAATTAGAAATTAAGGCTAATGACTTCTAATAGAAGACTATAAACAATAGCACTGATCTTCCCTCTCAGAGAGGGCACTTCAGAAGAATAGGGCCATTGTGGAAAAATAAATCCTAGTATTTTCAGTATCCTTACTTCACAGAAATGCTGCTATCAGTAGTTTCTCCCAAGAGAAATGGTGAATCCAGTTGGGGGAAACAGCTCTGAATATATTCAGGTGCCAACCATAAAGAAGGTGTGTGAACTTGTGTGAATCATCAACAATTCATCCAGCAATTGATAAAATGGAGCCATAAGACAAAGAACTTGATGATCAAAAAGGAATTGAAATATTGGAAGAGCCCCATTCAAACAGCACAATAGTACTTAGAGAAATGCTGAACCTTTTAAAGTAAAGGTACTTTGGAGCAGACATGAAAAGCAAATCCTACGTGCTTCTCACCCATATAAACAGATTTTGATTATATTTTTATAAACGTTGCTTATCTACTTTATCTGATGGCAGACTTTTTATTCTTAGTCCTATTTAGATCCATGGAAATTTAGAAAGATTACTAGGATAACTTTTTAGAGTTTCTGCTTATAATGCCTGTGTTCTACAATTAAGCTTTGGCCCATTCCTATTTCCTAATGAAGTAAACCAGCCTAAAACAGATTGTATATGTTACCAGACCAAAAAATGAAATTGTGGTAGGTCTTTTAAATTTATTCAGAATGCTGAACCTTTTTAGTTATTCAGCCTACCTAAGCAGAGGAAGATGGGGACACTGTAATTATAAAGATTGGATAATGCCTGCAAAATAAGGAAGTGTATGTTCCAAATGAATAGAATAGGATAGGATAGGATAGGATAGGATAGGATAGGATAGGATAGGATAGGATAGGATAGGATAGGATAGGATAGGATAGGATAGGACAGCACAGCACAGCACAGCACAGCACAGCACAGCACAGCACAGCAGAGAAGAGCAGAGCAGAGCAGAGCAGAGCAGAGCAGAGAAGAGAAGAGAAGAGAAGAGAAGAGAAGAGAAGAGAAGAGAAGAGAAGAGAAGAGAAGAGAAGAGAAGAGAAGAGAATTTTTATTGGCCAAGTGTGATTGGACACACAAGGAATTTGTCTTGGTGCATACGCTCTCAGTGTACATAAAAGAAAAGATACATTCATCAAGAATCATAAGGTACAACACTTAATGATAATCATAGGGAACAAATAAGCAATCAAATCATATTAGGAAACAGTCAATATAAATCATAAGGATACCAGCAACAAGGTTACAGTCATACAGTCATAAGTGGGAGGAGATGGGTGATAGGAACAATGAGAAGATTAATAGTAATGCAGACTTACTAACTAATTTGACAGTGTTGAGGGAATTATTTTTTAGCAGAGTGATGGCGTTTGGGGAAAAACTGTTCTTGTGTCTAGTTGTTCTGATGTGTAGTGCTCTATAGTGTCGTTTTGAGGGTAGGAGTTGAAACAGTTTATGTCCAGGATGCAAGGAGTCTGTAAATATTTTCATAGCCCTCTTTTTGACTCGTGCAGTATACAGGTCTTCAATGGAAGACAGGTTAGTAGCAATTGTTTTTTCTTCATTTCTAATTATCCTCTGAAGTCTGTGTCTGTCTTGTTGGGTTGCAGAGCCAAACCAGACAGTTATAGAGGTGCAGATGACAGACTCAATAATTCCTCTGTAGAATTGAAGTATGAAGAATGAAGTAGACTGAAGTCAAGAATAGGAGAATTTAAATTGAATATGAAGTTCTGCAGAGCATTTCAGGGAGACAATGAGATCAGGAGAAAGGAGACAATACATGACATTCCTGACTCTATTTTA
The DNA here is from genome assembly GCF_029215685.1 of Pituophis catenifer annectens. Lineage (NCBI taxonomy): Eukaryota > Metazoa > Chordata > Lepidosauria > Squamata > Colubridae > Pituophis > Pituophis catenifer. The sequence continues at coordinate 80,394,842 of NW_027256881.1, read as the reverse complement.
TGGATTAGAGTCCAGATTTCTTCTTGCTTGCTTGCTTGCTTTTGATAAATAGCTGTCTGTCCAGAAGAAAACAGTATTCTGATTATATAGGTCTGAGAGAGGGGGAGTACAAGTTCCTTCCTCCCATGCTGAGTCAGCAGCCGCAAATAACAGTTTCCTCTCAATTATGAAGGCACAATATTTTTCTGCACATGTGGGGAGTTTAAGATCCCATCTACAAAACTGCATAGTCCACGTCCATCACCTTTGAAAGCTGATTGTGTTTTTCATGTATGTCACAGGTAGGGCCAATTATGACGTGTTTCAACTTTCCATATTGCAGCTCCCAAAGTATCCCCTGGTCGTGTGGCCAAAATGTGGCAGTAATATGACCAGATTATGAAAGTATGCCTTTGGTGGCTGCTCAAATGTTCAAAGGGACAAAAGTCAAAATAAAACACAGCCAAAACAAAGTAATAGAAAAGGAGCAAAATTTCAAGAAAAACAATAATCTTTGTGCAGAAAATGTGATTATGGGAACTGCTTGAACTCTCCGTATCTAAAATGGCCTTTTTGCTTTAAAGTGTCTTCCCTCGCCATCCGCAGAAATCCTTTTCCTCCCACTTTTCTGTCTTCCATGAACAATAGCATGGAAACAATGGCTTTGAGGGAATTGGAGGCTTACTAACAACTCTTTGAGGAACTAGATAATTGACTGATGGAAGTTAATGCTTCCTCCCATGTAAAAAGCTGTGGCTGCAGACCTGGTATTAGTCATTTGCTTAGCCCCAGCAAACTCTGGAGGCTTAAGTGGAAGCTTATATATTATATCATTCATCTGGATGTTTAGAAGCATTATGAACTTCTAATTCAAACTTAGCTTTATGTGGGGTATTTATGGGCTCTGACTGCTGAAATGCCAACTATATGCTTAATTAAAGTATTATATCTTCTACAGTGAACAGTTGCAGATGATCATACAAAAGGATGTAACCACCTGCAAACAATAATAACGTCCAGCATGCAGAATTTTTTTGATTTATTGAATGTTTAATATTCCACTCCATTGCAGGTGATACACAAAATACTGTGTCCCCAACCCAAACAGCAACTTCTCCTTGTTAAATGTAATAGTCTACATGGTTCTAGTTATTTCTATTGTCTAGTCCCGTGATGGAGAACCTATGGCACACGTGCCACAGGTGGCACACGGAGCTATATTGGTGAGCACACAAGCATTGCCCTAACTCAGCCAGCTGATTTTCAGGCCTTCTGGGTCCACCGGAAGTAGGGAAACAGGCTGTTTCCAACCTCCAGAGGACCTCCGGGGGGAGAGGCCCATTTTTGCCCTTCCCAGGTTCCTAGAAAGCCTCTGGAGCCTGGGGAGAGCAAAAAAACGGGCCTTCTGGAAGTCACCAAACATGCCGTTTCTGGCCTCTGGTGGATGGGAAAGGCCATTTTCGCCCTCCCCAGGCTCCTAGAAAGCCTCTGGAGTCTGGGGAGAGTGAAAAAGGGGCCTTCTGGTCCCACTAGAAGTCGGCAAACAGGCCGTTTCCAGCCTCTGGAGGCCCTCCGTGTGGGTGGGGAAGGCCGTTTTTGCCCTCCCCAGTCTCCAAGAAAGTCTTTGGAGGGCGAAAAACAAGCCTACTGGGCGTGCCAAAATGGGGGGAGCGTGGGTGGGTCATGCGCGCATGCGCAGGGGATGGGGCACATTGAATTATGGGTGTGGGCACATGCACGACCCCCCCCCCATGGTCCCCATGCTTTTGGCGATGGCAAAAAGGCTAGCTATCACTGGTCTAGTCCATAGATGTGTGTGTGTGTCTTGGGTATGTGTATACACTTACATGCACATACCGACACATACCTATACACATACATGCATAAATTCAAAATGTATATACTGATCTGCCAAAATGACATATATGGTAATTATAATACCTATATCTTCATATAATGCCATATTTCTTCTATCATTACTTTGTCTCTTAAAAGTTGGTATAATATTTGTTTTATTTGTGTAAATCTTACAGTGGATTTATTGAATTCTTTTTTATAATTTTTTTCCTAATTGGTCCTACCATTTAAAGTTATTTTTTTTTTAAAAAAAAAGAAAGAAACACATCCAAAACTGCATTACACTCCACCTATTTCGTTTTCCACTAAAAACTAAATTGTATTTTGAAAGGCTGCTGTGTTTCTTTCTTGCCTACTTTATTTACAAAATGAGGACAGATGAGTGGATCTAGGTTTTGTTCCCAAAGAGAGAAGCAGCCATAAAAGATGGTATTATTATCCCTAGCCTTACTTCTCCATATATTCATTTAATGCATGGATTTTTTTCCTAGCCTGATACCAATGATAAGAAATGTGATATTTTGAAATATGAGACAGTGCTACACAAAAAGGGAGCTGGGGAATGGATGCATGAATTATATTTGTTAAATTTATTCATTTGATTTAGGCATAACCCATCTCAATCCAATTCTGGATAGCTCGCAATATAAGAAACAAGAAAAAAGTATATAACTTATAACAAAGGTTCCTTCCAATTCTGTTATAAGTATATTACAGAATTGGAAGGAATCTTGGAGATCTTCTAGTCCAACCCCTGCTCAAGCAGGAAACCCTATACTGGTGATGGCGAACCTATGGCATGTGTGCCACAGTTGGCATGTGTAGCCATATCAGTGGGCACGCGAGCTCAGCTCCGGCACGCATGCATGCGCCAGCCAGCTGATTTTCGGGCCTTCTGGCCCATCAGAAGTAGGGAAACAGGTTGTTTCCTGCCTCCGGAGGGCCTGGGGAGTGGTGGGGAAGGCCCATTTTTCTCTCTCACCTGGCTCCAGAGCCTCTCCATGAGTCTGGGGAGGGCAAAAACAGCTTTCCCCTCACCCCCCCAAGGCCCTCTGGAGACTAGAAACAGCCTGTTTGCCAACTTCTGGTCAGACAGGAAGTGATGTTTTTTGCTGTCCCCAGCCTCCAGAGCCCCTCTAGGAGTTTCCGCATGTGCGGCACACCCCCTGCCCCCCTGCCCCCCGGCACGCAATGGCAAAAAGGTTAGCCATCACTGTTCTATACCATTTCAGACAAATGGTTGTCCAATCTCTTTAAAAACTTCCAATGTTGGAGCATTCACAACTTCTGGAGGAAAGTCATTCATTGATTTGTTGTTCTAAGAATCAGGAAATTTCTCCTTAGTTCTAGGTTGCTTCTCTCCTTGATTAGTGTCTATCCATTGCTTCCTGTCCTGCTTTCAGATGCTTTAAGGTTGCCTCTTCTTTGTGACAACCATTATGAAATTAAAAAACAGGAAACAAAATGGCAAATCCAGCCAACAATACAGAACCACCTACCAAACACAGCCCAAACAAACTCCAGCAGCCTGGGAAAGAACCAGTTTTTTAAAGCCCTCAGGGGTGGAAGCATCTCAGATCGCAATAAGGAATCTCATTCCAGAGTCATAAAACCTATCTGGATGAAGATTGCCTTAGATTATGAGCAGGGGTGATATTCACTTATCTTCGCTAGGTAAAGGTAAAGGTTCCCCTCGCACATATGTGCTAGTCGTTCCCGACTCTAGGGGGCAGTGCTCATCTCCGTTTCAAAGCCAAAGAGCCAGCGCTGTCCAAAGATGCCTCCATGGTCATGTGGCCAGCATGACTAAACGCCAAAGGCGCACGGAACTTCCCACCAAAGGTGGTCCCCATTTTTCTACTTGCATTTTTTATGTGCTTTCGAACTGCTAGGTTGGCAGAATCTGGGACAAGTAATGGGAGCTCACCCCGTTATGCGGCACTAGGGATTTGAACCGCTGAACTGCCGACTTTTTGATCGACAAGCTCAGCGTCTTACCTGCTGAGCCACCACGTCGCTATTGGTTCACAAATGTGAGCATGCATATTCTCTTATAATACCATCTAGTTCACAGGAATAGGTTAAACTATCCACCTCACTGCTAACTCAGCACCCCTGAGAAATTCCATCTCTTGGCCAACTTAAACAACTAGATAAACTTTCCACCAAATGCCCACTCAGCAGTATACACTTTTGCAAGATAATGTTAGAATACTTTTTCTCAATGAAAGCTCCCATGAGCTTTATTCCTGACGCATTGCAAACAAAGCATTTTTCCCTGAATGGAAGAACTGTACCATATTCAGTGGCCAATTCTTAATGTGTAAATGTAGTTAAGAATTGTTAGATCTTATATTGGGTATTATTAGGACAGATCCTTGGAAAGAATTTCTTCAAAATGCATAGGAACAGGTTCAAAGCTCTCCTTTTCATCTTTATGATAATCCCCAACTATTTCATGTCTATGTGTAGTGATCTGCTCTCCTCCTCCTCCTCTTCCTCCTCCTCCTCCTCTTCCTTCTCCTCTTCCTCTTCCTCCTCCTCCTCCTCTTCCTTCTCCTTCTCCTCCTCCTCTTCCTCTTCCTTCTCTTCCTCCTCTTCCTTCTCCTCCTCTTCCTCCTCTTCCTCTTTCTCCTCCTCTTCCTCCTCCTCCTCCTCTCCTCCTCTTTTCTTTTCCCAATAAAAAAACCAAAAAACATATTTGTAGAGAGCCAGGATCAGGTTCCAAAACATTCATGCAACTCTGGAAGAAGACAAGACTACTTTAATAGTTTGGAAAATAAGTGTTTTATCTGTGTTCCCATGTATCCTTCAGATTGTGCAAAGCTGTGCTTCAGAACACCTGACAGCACAAATAAAGCATTTCTTTTTTAATAGTCCTTGCTCTTCAGACAGCCTCATAAGGAGCCTGATGTCACAGTGGTTGAAATGCAGTATTGCAAGCTAATTCAGTTCACTGCCAGAAGTTCGATCCTGATCAGCTCAGGGTTGACTCAGCCTTCCATCCTTCCAAGGTCAGTAAAATGAAGAGCCAGATTGTTGGGGGCAATATGTTAACTCTGTAAACTTCTTGGAGAGGTCTGTAAAGCACTATGGAGTGATATACAAGTCTAATTGCTATTGCTATCTTCGGAAAGCCATTCTCTCTTTTTTTAAAAAAAAAATAATCTTTATTTACATTTTTCATTAAAAAACAGAAAACGACAGCACACTATATAAATAACATACAAGACAACATAACAATTAACAAACATATCTGCAAGTAATATCTTAACAACTAAATATTTGATACGCTATATCTACATTATATTCCGAGGGAGATAGAACTACTTATATCTCTTTCTTTAACAATTTGGTCTATCCGACCTCACTTTATTTGTATATTATAGGTTTCTCAATAAATACCTTTCCTCTTTTCGATTGGGTTATGATTTTCTCTTCGCTAGCCAAGTATACAGTTTTTCCCAAGATAAACATGTTTGTGTTTGATCTTTATCTTTTAATTTTTTTAGTCAATTTATCTGCTTCTGCACAGTCCAAAATCTTTTTTATAATTGCTTCCTCTGATGGGATATTTTTGTTTTTCCAAAGTTGCGCATATATCAATCTCGCCGCTGTGATAATGTGTAGGGCCAAATACCATAAGTCTTTTTTAATATTATCCGGTTTGGAGCCGAGCAAGCATGTCTCTGGTGCCCAATCAATCTTTTGATTTAAAATCTCATTAAGCCATTTTTTTATTTTTCCCCAAAACGTAACTGCTTCCGGGCATGTCCACCATTGATGATAGTAAGTGCCTCGTTCCAGCCCGCACTTTCAACATTCAGCAGATTGTCCAGTGAACATTTTAGCCAATCTATCAGGTGGAAAGTGCCACCTATATATCATCTTATAAATGTTCTCTTTATATGCCGTGGATACTACTGACTTCATACTCTCCCACCAAATCCCTTGCCATTTGTCTAGGTGGATTGAGTAACCGAAGTTTTTTCCCCAGGCGATCATTGTATCTTTGATTATCTCATCACCTATCTCTAATCTCATTAACAGTTTATAACTTTTCGAAATCATGCCTTTTTCTTGGCCCATCAAAATTTTATCTAATTCTTGTAGGTCCATGTATATGCTTTTCCCATCTCTATCTTTCTTGAATTTGGATTGAATCTGTAAATAGGTCCACCAATCCACTTGTATTCCTAGAGAATTGAATTCCTGTTTAGATTTTAATTTTCCCTGTGCATTCAGTAAATCCTTATATATTAATTTCTTTGTCAGATTGTAGTTTGGGGTATGTCAGTGCTTCCACCGGTGATATCCAGCACGGTGTTTTAATATAATATTTTTTGCTGACCTTTTCCCAATTTCAAATTAGAATATTTCTTATGTAATGTCATTCTCTTAGCCTCTGTGTTTCCACTTCTCAAGGACGCGTCCTATCGAAACTGTAACACCAGGTTCAAAAGAAATCAAATAGGAGATCTATTTGTCTCTCCCTTACCAAAGAGAGAAAAATTGACTTCCCAGATGGCAAAAATTTCCTTTACTAACCAATATTTTTTCATTGGCCCTTCCAAGAGAGACAAGGTGTGTCACTTTGTCATGAAATCCAAACCAGAAATTTGGCTTTAAAATCAGTCCATCCAGAAAGTTCCATCTGTATTGGATAGTGTTATTAAACTCATTTATCAGAATGGCAAAATCCTTTGAAAAAGGATCTTAAAAGATCACAAATATTTAGGAAAAATTGGAAAATTTCTGTATAGTGGTCCAATGTCCTACTTGTCCTATATCTAGTGTACCGTCACATAAAGGAATCCTTTCTGGTAGACAAAGAATCTTGTATTTAAGTATCCCAAGAATATTTATTGCTTAACATCTGCTTTACATTGCCCACTCACTTGCTCAGAAGATGGGTGGCTCTATAAATTACATAAATAAATATAAAAAATAAATCTCTCCAAAGTTGTATACACACAGAAATAAAATTATACAAGGAAACCAATCTGACTGATGGACACATTTTTAAAACTACAATGTTAATGCAAAAAGAATGAACTGACTGACTATGAAACTTTTTTCTCAGATACTGTACTGGTGGCTGATAACCCTCCAAGCAATTTGTGTTAAGGTGATTGGAAGCTGCTCCATAGAGTTCCCCATGTCTCAAAGTACAGGATTGTACAGGTGGGCTTTTATGGTCTGATTCAGGGGTGAAATGCTACTGGTTTGCTCCGGTTCGGGTGAATTGGTAGTTTTAAAAAAAGCTACCAGTTCGGTCGGCAGGATTTCCTGCTTTCTAGCAAAGCTAAACCGCGCGGCACAGCTGATCCCCTCCCCCTGGTGTTTTACATACCTTCCCAAGCCTGCTTTTGGTGCATACTGCACATGTGCGCTCATGCGCAGCCTGCAATCTGGTTCAGATTTCACCACTGGTCTTATTATTCTAATTTTATGAGGTCCAAGATCAAAGGTACTAACCAGAGTGGTGACAGTGCACAGCTTCAATTATTCTATCCTCTTCATTCAATTGCTAGTTGAAAATTGAAGAATGTTGATTATGATTTATTTTTATCATTGAAACAGAAAGGTCATCCAGAATTCTATCGAGCTGAATAATTCGGACTAAGAAACTTTGTTCAGAAGAAGTTATTTTAAAGCATATCATTTACATTATTTTTAGACTACATCTATGAACAAACTATAATATTGCAATGCCGTCTCACTTTGTATTTGCAGTGTAAAAATGTCACAATTTCTCCATGTACTCTGAATGTTTTCTATGTTTTTATTTTCGTTGTAAAAATGCAATATGCAATAATATCTGTGTAGGACTATAAGGTGACTATTTTGAATGTTTGCTACAAGGGGAAAAAACTTGATCTTTTCTGAGACATAAGACTTAATGTAATTTCAGAACCCTGGGCAAAAGAAAATATTTTATTTGTTCATTATGGTTCCTAGAACTTTCTTTCATTCCAGAAGAAATCTCCACTGTCAAATGTCTATCAGTTCAAAGCGGTAGCATTTACACATTTGGTGGGAAGGAGGCAAAAGAGCCTTGGTAGTACAGTGGTCTAAAGCACCCTGTTATTAACACAGCTGCCTGCAATTACTGCAGGTTTGAATCTTACCAGGCTCAAGGTTGACTCAGCCTTCCATCCTTTCTAAGGTAGGTAAATTGAGGACCCAGTTGTGGGGGCAATAAGCTGACTTTGTATAAATATACAAAAGTATGAAGGCTATTGCTTAACGCATTGTAAGCCGCCCTGAGTCTCTAGAGAAGGGTGGCATATAAATCAAATTTTTTAAAAAAAATTGCTTTGGATGCTAATTTCTCATGCTATTTTCTCTCACTTTACCCCAAAGAGCATCCCCCCCCTTCCACTCCCATTTCCAGTTCCAATTTTGGCTTGTAACAAGGATGTCTAGTTTTGTCAACTGCATCTGGGCACAGTGGGTCAAGTAACTTGGGTTGTGGATCTCAAACATTGTGTTTTGGGATGGGCTATGCCTCAGGAAGAGATATAGGAGCTGTTCTGGGATATTTCTTTATGTGTCTATGTGCTGTTTTAGTATTCATCTTGAGTTTGTACAATACAGTAAGTAACATACCTTCCTGAGGTTCCATGCCTTGACCTCCTCTGACACCCAAATATTTCCAATTTTCAGTACTTCTAATTTCCCTGGTCTTGTATCCTGCTCGTGTGGCCTCCAGATGTTGAACACCAGGACTATGAGGAGTTTGTGCTTAGAGACATACAGCTACAGAATAGTGAAGAGAAGAGACAGAAACTCCTGCAGATAGCATAATTTACAACAGGTTCTAGCAAGAATTTGTTATACCTCCCCCACTTCTGCTTAATAGCCGGCAGCTAGCTAAATCTATTGCAAAGTCTCTTGTTGACTCTCCCAGTTCAAATACTGCCACGTTTTCTAAAGTTCTGAGCAATATCATTATACTGAATGCCTTGCTATAAAGAAATCATATTCTGTCATGCCATTCACATTGATGAATATGAAACATCACTTGATTATGTGGAATTATTTGTTCGCCATCAATGGTATTCAAGTATAAAAGCCAATCCACTGTGCTGCCTTTCTCTTGTGTCTTTCATCCCCAAATATAAACAGAGATGTGGTAGATACTGTTTTATTTTATTTATTTATTTTTCTTGAATTGGCTCATACAAGAACATTGTGCTGTTAGGTTACAGGAAGTATTAAGAGCTGAAGCTGGGGAAATACAATGTGTTAATTTGATCTGTTCTCGTTATTCTCTATATAGAGATTTCTGACATCATTAAAGCTAAAAAAGAATATATGCTAGAAAAATGTGACTTGCAACAATCTTCTTCTAATTTGTAAGCTAAGCATTCACACATAGACAACACACTAAGTTCCCAGTTATAGGCTAGAATTGCACTGATTATGTTTCATGGAAGATATTGTATCTGAGTCATATACACTCTGACAGACAACATTTGTTCTGAGAAAGCTTGTCTCCCCCCCACGACATATTACATAATAATGCTCTAGTTCAGAGGTGGGCAACTACATCCCCTTTATGATCTGTAGGTTTCACCTCTAGAATTCCTGAACCAGCCAAAAAATGAAAAGATACCTGGTTTGCTTTTACTTTGCTTAGGCTTCATAATCTTGTTCCTTCCAAGTGGATTAAACTAAGGTATAATATTTGCAGGCCATATTAAACACAGATCACCAGGCTGCAGGGAGTTCATTATGCCTGCTTGTTTATAGGTAGAGAGTGTGGGTGAGCATGGGCACATTGCCATTAAGCCAGCTTTGTAGCTTTGCATGACAAATAAATTGATCTGTAAAAGACAAGCAGAGAAGTCTTACTTGTAATAAATTTAGAATCCTGTAAATGTCATTCTAAGATTAGTGCTTTGTGTGTGTATGCATGTGTGGTGCTTCTAAATCACCAACAAAACTTCTTGATGAGAACAGTTTTATTCTGAACTTCAATACAGCATAAGTAGCAGTGAACTCAGCTTGCAGCCATGAAGCTTATGCCATCTCTGAATTGAAAATGGTTGCCAAGAGATTCTTAACATCACTTGATTCCTGAAGGGAGTGCTACCTCTGCAAAAATGACTGCCCAAACTATCTCTTACTAGATTGTAAATCTACTAGATTGTAGATTGTAGCAGAGCTGATTGCAGAATGGCTCAATGTCCTTAAACAGTTTATTAAACAGTGTGTATGAGTACTTGGATGGCATGCTATTAACCTGGATTTGTCACAAAACACGCTAGCCTGACCTTATCTCTTTTAATAGGTTTACTTGCCTAGTACAGTAGATCAGGAGAATGCTATGGATGTAGTGTACCTGAACTTTAAGTAGCACAGAGTTTAGTAGCACAGAGTTCAGATCATGGGAAGCAGCTGTTTTACTTTATTATAGAGAGAAGAAATAGGCTGGGTTAAAACAACATGAAAGTAGGTTTAAGCTAGTATCAGAAGGAGCTTCCTGACTGTATGAATTATCATCTTACAGAATAAGCTACAATAAGAAGTGTTCAGTTCTTCCACACTGGAAGTCTACCAACAGAGGTTGGTCTTCTCTCAAAGAGAAGAAGATTGGATGAGAAGACCAACCTCCCCCACTTCCAATTCTATTATTTTTAATTTTATTAAGCTCTTTAAGAATATATAGTGATTTTTAAAATCTCTATATATTTGATTACCCAAAGAAACAGACAAAGCATCTTCCAGTAAAGAAGTGCAATAAGTGAAGCTATATAAGGTTCACCTGGAGAATGAATTATGTGGCACAAGTCTAGACATGAAAAGAGAAGCTTGGGCACTTGACTGGAAGCATATTGCCTATTTCGGTGGAATAATTTGACTCCTTGTGTAAGATTATTGTGTGTCAATTTTAGCAACTTCTACTGCTTCTATATAGTATGGATCAGTGGAGGTTTAAGCAAATCCAGCCAGCAATGAATTTGGCATTTTAGGCATGGTTCTGAAAGAGTCATTTCAGTACCATGTAAGGAACATTCCTATAATTGGATATAGAACTGTTTACTCTTTCCTCTGTTTTGTTTGCGGCTGCCTCAATAGTTTGTTTCATCGCTGCTCTTTTGAACATTTGGACAGTCCGTTCCGCTGCACCATTTGAAACTGGGTGACGTTGCAGAAACAAGATATGCTTCATTCCACTCTGTTTCAGTAAAATGCAATGTGAATTTAGACTCATTACAGTATATGAAGCCAATTCTTTTACTAGACCGAAAGAGGCAAACATTACATAGCAATACTAGTTCTGTTGCTAATACTGATGTTAGCAGATTACACCTCCAACACTTGGGATAATTGCCTGAAATCATAAGTCTGTCTGCTTATTTCAGCATAGTTCACAAAGACTTTTCTCCCGATGTGCATGTTGCCCATGATAATGGATAAAGGAATGTTATAAGGAATGGATCTAAGCAGGACTCTGACATACAAACGCTTCTACGTCTTTATCTTGCTCAAGCCATTCTAAGTAACCACGGCTCTTACCTGCCTCCTAAAAATACCTGGATGGCCCTCATGGAACACATCTTTATCAGAATTTTGTCAGTATAATCACCCAAATTCTCCAGATTTTGCAGCTCCGTCCTCTTCTCAAAATAAGTCTTGATTATTTTGTCCTGAACTTAATTAATATAGAGATTGTGGGAAAATAAAGGAGGCAGCAGGACTATTACTAGATGGAGTTGGGCTATTACAGAAAGATTCCTTAGTCTATAATAGGGGGAAAGTGAAGAAAGAGGAACTCCGCCTTCATCATGCTAAGTATATTTCGATCTGTTCTGGCATGCTTTGAAGTTTCTGTTACATTACCCTACTAGCAATCTAGTTCGTTCCAGAAAGTCAAATGATGCATGTTTCCTGGGTTCACCAGTTTTGCAGGGCTTGACACGCATGCTAACTTCAGTGGTTTATTTGAGCTTTAGCTGTGTAAGCTACTTGCTGATTAACAGCCTTTGCTTTGCTGTCTGAAAAGCCTTTTCACATTTGTGGTCCAATTCCAATGAATGGTTGTATGCTACAACTCAAGTGGTGCGTGTAAAAGGGTAGACAGATTTGACAGGAATCATCCATGGTAATTTAAGAAGATCTAAAATGGTATTAGCTCAGTGAAGTTCAATTTATTTTCTGTGAAATGGAGGTCATACCGATAAATATTATTTTATTCATGGTTGAAGAACTTGACACCTAGACAATTTCACTTGCATTCCGTAGGTTCAGATCTAATTAGCCCATTGTCCAGTGGTGCTGAATGTTCTTCCATTAAGGAAGCAGAAAACAGAATATAATCCACATGATTCAAGCATTACAGTGTTGAATTCATTACATGTTGATTACAGAGCCACGGTGGTGCAGTGGTTAGAGTGCAGTACTGAAGGCTACTTCTGCTGCCTGCCGGCTGCCTGCAATTTGGCAGTTCAAATCTCACCAGGCTCAAGGTTGACTCAGCCTTCCATCCTTCCAAGGTGGGTAAAATAAGGACCCAGATTGTTGGGGGCAATATGTTGACTCTGTAAACCGCTTAGAGAGGGCTGTAAAAGCACTGTAAAGCGGTAAATAAGACTAAGTGCTATTGATATGTGGAAACACTGCAGGAGTGTTGGAATGAATTGTCCCTCCTATCACCACCACCAACCTTCCCCCTCCTCCCCAATTTTCAGTACCCATCAGACCTTTATAAATATCGATAAACGTGGCTTTGAATTTAACTCCAAGTATTGATGGGCACATGATAAGTCAATTTTACTTAAATTTTAGCAAACAGATTCTCTGCATTTGGTACTGAGATATGGCTTTGGTTGTGTGCAACAATGTACAATTTCTTTGTAATCTCCACAGTTTAATAGAATTATTCATTAGTTTTTGTTTGCTTTTTTGGGGGGAACAACTACAGTTAAAACTGCTCATTTACCATATTTGTCACACTAAACAAACACATTATACAATGTCATCCTGCTCCATTCTTTCCAGTTGCCTTTTTACAGATTTGCTAGAAGAAGAAGGCAAGTCATGTACTGTAAGTTGTGAAAAAGACGAAACGATTTTTGCAGACAGTCTGTGAAAATAATGATATGGATGAAGCTCTCTTTCTATCTTTATTGGGACCTGTCGATTTTGAGGTTCGTGCAGAAGCTATCATTTCCAACATCAGTGGCATTGATTTCAGGCCCAAACCCAAGAATTACACATAGCTGCTCTTCCAAGCTGTGTTCTTTATTGTTTCACACCTATACACAAATCCTTCTCAGACTGAACATTCTACTATCTGCATCTACAATATACTCTGTGAACTATTGGAGAGGAGCTGTCTTCACTTTTATTCTCCCATACATAATGTCTGGGCTGAGATGCCTCTTACTCCTCTGGAATCCACCCTCCCTCCTTCCTGGGGTTCTACATCCCCACCACAGTCCATCACAATTTATGATACAGGTAGTCCTCAATTTATGACCCCAATGGAGTCCAACATTTATGTTACTAAGTGAGGCATTTGTTAAGTGAGCTTTGCCCCATTTTAAAACCTTTCTTGCCAAATTTGTTGCAGTGAATCACTGCAATTGTTAAGTTAATAACTTAAGCACTAAGTGAATCTGACTTTCCCATTGCCTTTACTTGTCAGAAGGTCATAAAAGGTGATCACATGATCCCAAGGCACTGGAAAAATCATAAATGGGAGTCAGCTGCCAAATGTCTGAGTTTTGATCACATGACAATGGGGATGCTACAACAGTCATAAGTGTGAAAAATTTATTTATTTATTTATTTATTTGTCAGATTTATATGCCGGCCTTCTCCTGTAGGACTCGAGGAAGCTCACGACAATAAAACAACCCGACAATAGATAAAAATTAAATAATATTAAAAACCCATTAAAATCCCCAAATCCCCAAGTTAAAATCCATGGCAGATCAAGGAAGTTGCTGAAAGAGCCATGTCTTTAGGTCGGCATGGAAGGTGCAGAGGTCGGGGGCCATCCAGAGCCCGGTGGGCAACCCATTCCAGAGGGTCAGTGCGACCACAGAGAACGCCCTCATCCTGGGGACCAGCAGCCAACATTGTCTGGCCAAGGGGACATGGAGGAGGGCAGCCCTATGTGAGTGCACTGGGCAGTGGGAGGCCGGTAGGAGGTGATCCTGCAAAAAATGGTCATAAATCCCCTTTTTCAGTGATGTAACTTTGAATGGTCACTAAATGAACTGTTATAACTTAAGGACTACCTGTACATTGTTTTGGCTTCTCAGGCTTTAAAACAACCTTATTACTGGAAACACACTGTATCCTGGATGAGTATGACTTGCTCCAACAAACTTTTGTAATGCAATTCTTCTGTAATATGTTCCCCATAACCATGGCAAGTTTCCAAGGTCTCTGGCAAATATGCTTTCCTACTGTGAGACCATGCCTTATTTTATCATAAGTGAGTTTTGTATCATGCTGAGACCATTGCAGTGTTTGTGATGCCCTCAGTTCAGTGTCATTGTGTTGGAAAGATGCGGTTACCTTATGGGAATCTCTCTGGGTACTATTATATTCTTTAAGAGCCGTGGTGACGCAGTGGTTAGAACGCAGTACTGCAGGCTACTCCTGCTGACTGCTGGCTGCCTGCAATTTGGCAGTTTGAATCTCACCAGACTCAAGGTTGACTCAGCCTTCCATCCTTTCGAGGTCAGTAAAATGAGAACCCAGATTGGTGAGGGCAATATGCTGACTGCAACACTGAAGAAATGTTACTTGGCTACAATGTAAACTAGTGAGTATACAGCTTGTATAACAGTGTAAATGTACTCACTTTTGTTGCCAGAAGTTTAGACATTAATGGCTGTGTGTTGCATTATTTTGAGGGGACAGCACATTTACACTGTTATACAAGCTGTATATTCACTACTTTACGTTGTAGCCAAGTGTTATTTCTTCAGTGTTATCACATGAAAAGATATACTTAAATATTTACAAAATGTGAGGGTGTGTACTCACTTCTGTGACATATTGTAAGTCTAAATGCTATTGCTATTGCTATTAATAGGTAACAATCTTGTTTGGTGAGCTCCACAGCTAAAACACTGTTACTAGAAGATAGTGGAAAAAAACACAGCTCTTTTATTTAATCACTTATGCAGGTAATACTTCTTGTGTAAGCCCAAATTTATCTCACAAAGTTTGATCCAAGAAGGGCCCAAAGGTACAAGAGATGGATCAACTTTCAAAGGCAATACTATTTTCTGTACGGCTTTCTCCCACTGTGTGATTTATATCATAAAATCTAAAGCATTCAGCCATAATGATAGGCTGAGGCTTGTGATACTATGACAAGGGTTTTATAACTCTCAGATATTTGGACTTTATGGGCTTCACAAGAGAAACGAGCATTTTCAGAAGGCCGTGTGGCTTTGCAAGTAAAGTAGGTAGGAAAAAATGCCTGTCCTCTTTTTCTGAACCATTTGTAGCTAGCCCTGTCTCAAACTTTTCTAACAATAAAACTCCTCATGTCAGAAAATTCTGGAGCATGTCCAACAGCAGCAGTGGTCATAACTCACTGTTGTGAAGCAAAAAATCCTTCAGATAAACTGTTCTAGAACTTTCCATTGAAACATTGGGAACTGCAGCAAGCAGATGGTAAAAAAAAATCCCACCCTCATGGCCAATGTGATGTAGATTTAAATATTGTAGATTTAGCTTTGCATATTCCCTACAACTATTGCTGAAGGGAAAATAGAGTTAGCAATGAAATGGGAAAACTTTGGAGGCAAGACATCCAGTTTGATTCTCCTTTTGTTTTTTTCATTCCTTGATTTATTCAGTGTAATGAAACAGATAATCGGTAAGAGTACTAATAAATTTTTTTGATTTTAATGATCCTGTAATCCCTTGCATCAGGGTAGAGTCGGGGCAACTAAATGGAGTTGAGTGTTTACTGGCCGGATGCCCTTCCTGTGGCCAATGCAGAGTTCGCAGCTGATATTTACTCATTGTGCCCAGAGAGAGAAATATCTGTCGCTATCTAGGATCGAACTCACAGCCTCCTGATTCTGAGGCGAGAGCTCCACCTCTAGACCACTGCACCACAGTAAGAGTGCTAGCAATATATGATTAATATTGTTTCGGTGGGAATTATCCAGCATTATCCAAAGAAGTTCAGATGTCAGTCAAAAGTTCACTCAAAAAAAATGTAATTAATGATATTTATAACAATGCCTGGTGTGTCAAACAAGGACTGCAAAATATACTTGTAGCTTTGCTATGAATGATTATCCAAGTTATTTTTCTGAGTGAAAAAATGTAGAGATCTCTTTGAGAATAATTTTAAAATATTGAGAAAGCCATTGTTATTTCAGTCCTTGATGAAATAGAGATTGTTTTTCTTCAGCCTGGGTTTAATTTGATATACCCATAATAAATGGCTTTCAGTCAGACTAATGAAAAAAATAAGCATGGGAAAAGATTGCCAAAATATAGTATTTTCCCACTTTCACATAACCCAACTTCCATTTTCAGAAATCTCAGACAGTGACCAGGTGGGATGAGAAATATTGAAAGCTGCATCTTTTCTGTACATCTTGAGGTTGGTCAAACTGAATGCATTTATGTTTAGTGACCCTTAAACATTTGTATGGAAGAATGTTCTGTGTGGACAGAACTGACAATACTGTTCATAAAAAATAAGCTATGTTATGCTTTCACAGTTTCATCTTGAATGCATCCAAAAAGAGCACTTTAATTTGCTGGAATAAGAATGTTGTGCATTTATTTCCAGAACTGAGATGGTTGCTTCCCTACTAAGCATTTCTTGGTATGCATCCAATTTAGGAGAAATAGTTTGGGAATCAAAATGTGCAGCTTCGATTCTATACCATATATTACTCATAGTCCTTTCTTGGACACCTAGATTGTCTCCAAAAAAAAAAAGTTCCATCTTCCCCATAGGTCTGATTTCAAAAGTACAAATTGCATATTTAAGTGTAGATTCATTGGAAACAGCTTCTGAAATAAGAATACCGTTTTATGGGGAGAAAACTAACATCTTCTAAGACATGTGAACATGTGAACATTCATTGAATAATTGGAGATTTTACTTCTAAGTGCATTGATTTAATAATAAAAAAAATATTTTGAGATCACAGAGAAAGAGGGGGAGGGGGAAAGAGATTAATTTAAGGCTGAAATAACAGAAATAGCTGCTTAAAATTTTAAAATAGAAAATCAGTAGATTGCTGTAAAGAGACTTTGTTGCTATCTAATGGTTATCTGGATTTTTGCAGGCCAGATATGAGATGCCTAGCTACAACTGCTAAAGTATAGTAACCAAACTAGTTCTAGTACATTAAATCTTGCCTCTTTACATTGTTTGACAGCATTCTGAAGAAAAAAACAAAGAGAGAGACAAAATAATCCATTTGCATCTGAGGAATAGAGTAGAGTAGAGTAGAGTAGAGTAGAGTAGAGTAGAGTAGAGTAGAGTAGAATAGAATAGAATAGAATAGAATAGAATAGAATAGAATAGAATAGAATAGAATAGAATAGAATAGAATAGAATAGAATAGAATTCTTTATTGGCCAAGTGTGATTGGACACACAAGGAATTTGTCTTGGTGCATACGCTCTCAGTGTACATAAAAGAAAAGATACATTCGTCAAGAATCATAAGGTACAACACATAATGATAGTCATAGGGAAACAGTCAATATAAACCTTAAGGATACCAGCAACAAGGTTACAGTCATACAGTCATAAATGGGAGGAGATGGGTGATAGGAACGATGAGAAGATTAATTGCAATGCAGACTTAGTAACTAGTTTGACAGTGTTGAGGGAATTATTTGTTGAGCAGATGATGACGTTCAGGAATAAAATGCAGCATTAACAAAAAGTATGTGGTGAGTGGAAAAAATAGATTATTGTCTAAAATATGTTAAATGAATTGTCCTTTTTTGATGAAGCTATATATTTTAAATAATCTTTCCTAGTATATGATGCCTTCCAGATGTGTTGGGAATAAAACTCCCCTCAGCCATGCTGGCTAGCGCTGGCTGGGAAATTTGAAGAGTGTCGGGTTGGTCTAACTTGATTTAAATCTTCCATTCCGCACATTGCTAAAGGTCAAAACTTATCAGGAATATTTTTGTGTCTGACTTTTTTTTTTCTGCAGGTATTGATTTCATCTCGCCACATGATTATGTCAGGAAGTGCTTGACTGATAGTTTGCTGCAATTACATCTCATTCCACCCTGTGTAAAACGTGACAAAGAGTTGGTGCTGTATTAACACAGGCCAGTTTTTAATAGCAATAGCACTTAGACTTACATATCGCTTCACAGTGCTTTACAGCCCTCTCTAAGCGGTTTACAGAGTCAACATATTGCCCCCAACAATTTGGGTCCTCATTTTACCCACCTCAGAAGGGTGGAAGACTGAGTCAATCTTGTGCCTGATGAGATTTGAACTGCCAAATTGCAGACAGCCAGCAGTCAGCAGAAGTAGCCTGCAGTACTGCACTCTAGCCACTGGGCCACCATGGCTCAATAACTACTAATTCCTAAATCAGTTGATTAAAAAAGTGAAATCTTTGTAAATAAGAGTACTGAAAGCTTCTGTTGCTATGAGAACAGCTAATGTTTTTATCTATTCTACAGTGTCTGAATTGATAGGAAATTTCACAGCAGCTTTTTAAAGCCACTCCCTTTTGGAAAAAATCCCTTATGTCATGCTTGTTTAAAACTTTAGAGGTGAAACAAGTAGGAGAGTAACAGGTTTTTTCAAACTATTCTGAAAAGTGCCCTTTGCAAATTATAAACTGATTATTTTGTTGAACACAAGGAACAAAATAAATGCAGAGAAACCCTCCTGATTCCAGCATGTTTGGCAAAAAGATTGAGCCAAATATACTGTGGTGATCATCAAGGCCTATTTTGTTTTCCTTTATCTTTTCTTTAAAGGCTTTTGTGGGCATAGCAGTAAACACACTATATTTCATCTGCTTAGATGCAGATTGAAAAAAAAAATGAACCAACAATAAAGATTGAAGTCTGTTTTAGGTAGGTAGGAACATTGTTTCAAAGAGATTCAACAAGTTTCATAGTTTTCTTATTCTCTACATTTAAGGTTAGTAGTATAGGAGTACCTCAAAGACCAGAATGGTATTTTACTAAATATTTATTTAAAAATGCAAACCTTACCCATGCTCACCATTTTAAAGCAGCAAACACTGTATAAATTAGAATAATAATAAGCCATTGAATGAACAAATCCTTGATCAGGGATTCTGAAGCAGAACTAACAACCACCTAAGGCTGATATGGATATGTTAGCACAGAATGAAGTAGAGACATATCAACTAATGGCTAATTTCAAATTTAATTTGTTTGCAAGCAAGCAGTTCACACTTCTGATTGTGAACTGATACTCTATTCCTGCCCTGGTCGTGTGCTAAGAAATGCAGAAAGAGACGTAGGGAAAGGGGAAAATACGTTGTATACTTTTTTATTCTGGGTCTGCCCATCAGTGAATTTGGTTCTATTCCACACACAGTGTCACACAGACACCCAAAAAATACCCTAACCTGAAAGGTAATCTGGAAAAAACAACCCTGAAATGTTCTTAACAACCCATAAATGGGTTGTCTATTTTAGACTTCCAAAATCATGATGTCTGACACTGTCTTTAAAGTGTACTAAGAAAGCACAGTAGGTGCACAATTTAATGGCTTGTTAATTGGTACTAGCCTTCAGGAACATCTTACACCTGTGCTACAGACTTCGCACTGGTTGCCAATTGGTTTCCAAGTGGAATATATAATGTTAGTTTTAACCTATAAAGTCTTGTACGGCTGGATGCTGAGATACCCACAGATGCCTTCTCCAACCAAATCAACCCCTCACCATATCCTAGCAAGGTGAGAGGAATGCCGATGGCCCCTCACTTCTGAAAGATCAGGAGACATTGTTTTTCCGTCACAGTACTCATGCATTGGAGAAGCTTTACTCTGACTTTAATAGTCTTCTGGAAGATGCTCAAAGCAGCTTTTTTCCTGGAGGACTTTTTTAGTTTAATGGAATGATGCAATTCTATCAGGTCATTTGATGTTGCTTTGGCTGTTTTTAGAATGGATGTTGATTTTCTTTTCTCTAATTTCTCTCTGATTATGAGTAATGTTTTATGAAGTTTGATTATGTGGTTTGCCTGCTTGAGTTTTGTGACTGCAGTGGCATAGAAATCTCACAACTTCTGTTTAAAATCCATTTACTTATACAATATTTTTAATTATCTTTTTTAAATTAATAAACAAAACAACAGCAATCCAAATAGTTAAAATGAATCCCAATAACAATCAAGATGCAGTATAGCAGAGGTCCAAATACATCTTTTATAGACAAATAGCAACTAGCTAACCAATGGAACGCACCTGATCATCCAGTCCCAGGATTTGGGAAAGTTGGGTCTTTCAAGCCTTGAAGGTAAGCAGCAGGCTCAGGATCATCCAAATCTTGGATGGTATAAATACTGCATCACAAATTTGATGCCATGACAGAGTGGGCAGTAGGATGGTACTGCTAAATAGGAAAAAAAAACCTGATTTGAATGTGAGAAAGACCTTGGGCAAAGAGATATTATCTAAGGAAAGATCATTTAGATAAGACAGGGTACATCCTGTAGCTGAATTGTTGTTGTTAGTTGCAAAGTCGTGTCCGACCCATCATGACCCCATGGACAATGTTCCTCCAGGCCTTTCTGTCCTCTACCATCCTCTAGAGTCCATTTAAGCTCACGCCTACTGCTTCAGTGACTCCATCCAGCCACCTCATTCTCTGTCATCCCCTTCTTCTTTTTCCCTCAATCTTTCCCAGCATTAGGCTTTTTTCCAGGGAGTCCTTCCTTCTCATAGCTGGTAGAAAAAGAAGCTCAGAAGGGATCCTCCATAAATCCTCAGCCTGTAAAAGAAATTGTGAGATATTTGTACTTTCAGATTGGCAATCTTTGCATTCTAGAATTCTGTTATTGAAGCCTTATAATAAAGTAGGAGTCTATTGGTCTATTTCCCATCTGATACACCTTGGGTAGGTTGACAGACCCTGAGCATCCCCACTCTGTCAGCATCAAACAAGCAGAAACAATCACAAATAGAGTCCCCCAAAGCTGACCTTGTGACAGGTAGGGCTTTATAGATGACAGTACCTGGAATTGTGCCAGTAATTCACCAGGGCCCAGGGAAGCCCACAGAGCATTGATGTGACACAGGCATACTTTGAGTGCATTATTGTAGGGAGGTGATTATGTGTAGGGTACAGACATGGGTGCAATTCGTATACCAGGTATATTTGTGCAAATAAAATTACTGGTATTAGTTTTGAACACAGTTTGTTGAACAAACCCAGAATAACCTCTGTTATAGTCTACTTTGTCTTTCCACTAAAAGATAGAATAGGATAGGATAGGATAGGATAGGATAGGATAGGATAGGATAGGATAGGATAGGATAGGATAGGATTGAATAGAATAGAATTGAATTGAATTGAATTGAATTGAATTGAATTGAATTGAATTGAATTGAATTGAATTGAATTGAATTGAATTTTTACTGGCCAAGTGTGATTGGACACACAAGAACTACTCAAAATTTCCGCTACTGGTTCTCCAGAACCTGTCAGAACCTGCTGAATTTTACCCCTGCCTCTCTCCCTATATTTTTCTTAGGATACTTATTAGAACTTCCCTCACACACATACACACATGCACACATACATACACAAATCCATTCGCTTTCTTCCAGCCTTCACATTAACACATGAGGCTCTTAAACTGGGCTGAGTTTAAATCCTGAATCCTACATATTCAGTCAAATCCTGACCAGGAGTGCTGTTGTGTTTACTTGCTTTATTGACAATATTAAAAAGTCAAGTATTTCTTGAATTGAGCTTGACTCCTCTTATTACATGGACTTGTCTATGTAGTTTTCTTAGCAACTAGAGAGAAGGGATTTCCTGTTTTCTTCTCCGAGGCAAATCTAATCTAATAGTGCTGTGATTTTCTGGGAATCAAACCTGGGAATACTAACCAATCCCCACCTTACTTAGAATAGAATAGAATTCTTTATTGGCCAAGTGTGATTGGACACACAAGGAATTTGTCTTCGGTGCATATGCTCTCAGTGTACATAAAAGAAAAGATATGTTCATCAAGAATCATAAGGTATAACACTTAATGATAGTCATAAATTACAAATAAGCAATCAGGAAAAATATCAATATAAATAGTAAGGATACCATGTGATAGAATTATGAATCCAGTGCAATGCAAGCCTGCCCCTTGGAACAGAATGCAAGATCAACGCATGTCGATGTTTGTGCCTTGCATTGTAATGGTTCATCCTCCATGTTGCCAATGTTAACTCTACTCTTGAGGATGCTGTTATCTTAAAGTTTTGATCTGATGAAAAACCATAGCCTAATTTCCAAGCCAATCCCAGAAGCCAGCTTCCCTAGAGAGTTATAAATGCACACTGAGATACTGCATTAACAAAGTAGATATTAAGTTCAAGATTTGCAAACTACTCTGACAAGTTCCATAATTCTTTTCTTTCACCAAAGTCTGCTTCAATTATTCTATTTCAAAGCATTTTTTTAAAAAAAAGGAATTAATGGCTTTCATAGCAATAATTTCAGAATCTTAGCAGCAACTGGTAGTCAAAGTATTATTTTGTTTAAATGGCATTTTATATTCATCTAAGTAAAATCATAAGTAATTAGGGTTTTTGTTAGTAGGCTTTTACCAACATTATTTTGCTGAATTGGGTCTTCCAGTGAATTAGATCTTCCATGAAAAAGTATATAAATTATAGTTATTGGGGGGGAATGCTCTGATTTCACATGATAAGTAATAGAAGCTAACAAGTCTTAGTTGATCTAGAAAATTAGTCATAGTTGGTCATAGTTAGGGAATCATATAAAAAGTCCAGGGCTGTAGAGTAAAATGGGAAGATAAAATAAAATTTTTAAAAACATATTGGAAGAAAGCAATGGTAAACCATTTCTCCACTATGCCACAAACACACACAAACACACACACACACACACACGAGCTGGTTGTAATTAAGGCACTTATCATGCTATTTGATTTGGGGAGGGTGTTACAAAGCCGTACAGCACATTTTTAAGCCAACCCAAAACATCTGAAAAAACATTTCCAAACAAGTTTTTCTTTGGCAGCATCAGCTCTTTGTATCATACCAGCATAGTACTAACAACCTGTTGCTAAGATGTGAAGGTTTCCATAGCAATAAGTGAACCACTTAGCTAGTCTGCCGAACAGAATTTTCTCTTTCTCTATCAACTTTTCCCTTTGTTTTTTGCTCATTCTCTTGCATTCTCTCTCTCCTTTTGGACATGCATATACACACACAAAAATACTCCCCATTATAGTGTTATTAGATGAAGAAGAACCAAAAACACAGCAGAGCTGATTACAACCTCTAGTTTGTTGACTAGGACGTATCTGCAAATCCAATTACTGTAGTGAAAGTCCTGATTAGTGGGTTATAAAATAGGGATTTAACTCATCCGTGGGAATAATATGTGGTTGTATGATATGGAGTCTGACTTCTAATAGAGATTGGGTTGATTATATATATTATGCTTGCCAAATAGCAACAACCACAGTCTTTAAAATCAGAAAGCACATCTAGTTTTTCTGCAATGAACATAGGTTGCTGGGAAACCCTGATGTTCTCTTATTGCTCTCGGTGCTTTGTTGTCCCTGGACAGCTTCAGGATGTCCTCTCACTTCTTGCAGCATGTCCTGTGAACAAATGCAGAGCTGGCGTGATTGCTGCCTGTTGGGTTTGACATTGCAATTACAGTATTGTGAACAGAGCCCTGCAAAACCTACGGAAGGTGATTGTTCTTGCATCTCTCTTCCAGATCCTGCTCTGCACTCACCTCCACCTAATAAGATTGTGATACAATCCGCAAAAAAGAAAGCTTCAGACCTTGCTTACAATTGCACTGTCTGATCTCCAGATTAGTAATCCAAATGAGCAGCAGTCCCGTCTCGAGTGAAAAGCTAAAACAGTCTGGCAATTCAGTCATGTGCTTTGGGAATATGAGGCTCTCTATTTGTTCATTTCAGTGCCACATTATTTCCATAGAAGATGAACTGATGATAGTCTTCCATCCAATGCTATTTCTTTTGATTGGCAACAACTATTCAGTTCTGATTCTTTCTCAGGCTATCTACTCCTTTTTCATCCAAAGTACCCCAAACCTGAATCCGTTTGCAATCTAGAAATAGAACTAAAATAACTAGCACATGATGCACTGAGCTTCATATGATGGATCACCCTCTTTAAATCCTTTGTTCCGATTCATGAAAGTCACAACAGCAAAATGTACAAAAGACAAGTAGGTTTATTAATACTCTAGAATTGCCATTCTACTTTCTAACACCTTCAATCTATGCTGAAGGACCAAATATAAACGTCGTAGGAACACCCAAGCCACAAATAAGTTTCACATCTAAAAATTCTGCTTATTGTGCAACATCTGAAGCCAGAATATTTTTTTTACCAAACTAAAAGGCACTAGCTAACTCAACAGCATTCCCTATAATTCAGAAATTTTGTAATTTAATTGACCAAATTTACTTTGAAGGGAGTCTTGAGTTTTGACGCAAAATGGTTGATATTTAAAATAGGATGATTTCCTCAGATTTTCTGAGAATGTGATAAGAGATGGAAGCAAGGTATTTTCCTCCTGCTTTTGAAAGAAGGGGCTTCAATTCAGATCAAGTAAAGATGGCATTATCAGGTACAAATGCTGAAGGGCTTCCATAAGAGGTGAGAACCGAATTCAAATATTCAAATATTCAGGCTCAATTGTCCTGAAACATTCGGTATTTTCCAAATATTGCTCAGCAGTACGGTAGCTTAAACAAGCAAGGTATAGTAGACAAATGCATCATAATGTTTATGTGAGAAAATAATGTATAATAATAGAGTAGAAAAAAGTGTCAGCCAAAATATGTAAGCCCTGAAACTGTGCACAAGTTTTAATGTGAACTTTAAAAAAACTGACAGAAATGATCAGATTTGCAAAACTGGAGCTTGAAAGAACAGAAATGGATTTGCCGGTATTGTAGCTAGTTTTTGTAGTTCATAAGCAGCTCCCAGGTGGGAATCAGTGATAAGAAGTAACACAGATAAAGCTGACTAGAAAGAAAATTATGTCTAAACTGAGGCAGTGCTTTTAACAATAACTTCATCTGCATAGATCATGAAGTGAAAGGTATCGCTGCATGACGATAAGCACTAGCACATGCACAAACGTGAAGATCAAGTTACTGTTCAAGACACAAACATGGAGGCCACAACTAAGAAGGCACAGTAATGGGGAAAAGATGTGGAAAAAGATTAGGAATTGCTGTTACTATTTCGGTGCAGTGATAGACTTGTTTCTACCAATGTTACCAATGCCTACCTATCTCTCCTGATCAGCTGCATATAAAATTGGAAAACAACTCAGGACCCAGCAAAGTAACCTGTGGATTATGGATAATTGGCAGGAGTAATGGTGCCCATCATCCATAAATGTCTTTCGGCGAAACTATATTTGATATACTAGTATTATGAGGAAACGTTGAAAAAGTTTACTCTGAAAAAGGAGAGCAGAGAGATAGTAGTGGTTTGTGTACATTAAACCAGGGGTCCCCATTCCCTGCGGAATGTCAGAAACTGGGCCACGCAAACAAGCAAAGCCCCATCCTTGGGATGCAAGCAGCACATAAAACCATACCCCCTCCGGTCCGTGGCAATGGCAAAGAAATATTCAAGAGGGTAGGAGTAGAAGTCATGGGAGTAAAATGTAATTAAACAGTGGAAGAAGATATAATAATAGTAAATGTTCTGAAACAGAACAAGGAGTCTTAGATGGTGGATTCAAGCAAAGATTGGAAAATTGTTATAGAGACCTACCTATATTAATAACTATCTTGCTACTTTCTTTCAGGCTTTGTAGATGAAGGGAGTAAGCAGTAGTAATCCCAAGAAATGGAAGCCTTGAGATTTTTTTCCTTTCTATTCCATGTCCATTTTTCTTAAGATCCACTTTTAACACTACCAAGAAATTCTATGGTTCTGCGGTTTTGATCTTGGATTACTACTATATCCTTCATTAATTCTTTCAATTTTTTCATCATAAATGATCAAATTATTTGATTTAGCTTCATTTATTTCATCATGTGTACTAATGAATACATTTACAATATGCTTAAAGCCAGTGATGGGATTCAGCCAGTTCGCACCACTTTGGGAGAACCGGTTGTTAACTTTCTGAGCAGTTTGGCAAACTGGTTGTTGGAAGAAATCATTAGGGCAGAGAACCAGTTGTTAAATTACTTGAATCCCACCACTGCTTAAAGTATGTATTCAGGCCCAGAATAAATATGTTTTTCTAAGCAGATATTCACCAAATAGTCTCGTTCACTTTTGGCTCTCCAAATGGCCCAATCAACATTTCCACCCATTCATCCATGTTTCCTAACAGAATAAGTATCTTTCCCCAGATTACATTCATTCAGGGAGTTCTGGATTTTTCCCCAAAAATAATTTCTGGCTGGAGAAGTGGGGAAGAGGTTCGTTATCACTAACATTACATGTTATTGGAATGCAACATTTAATTATTATCAAACTATGGATTCTTATTTTCATGCATAACCAGAACTACCTAAATGACACCAATTCATAGTTTCTTACAAACATTTTAGCCCTTTCATTCATAATTAACTCTATACATTCAATTCCCTGCATGTATTCATTAGCTGCACTCCATAAGATCACACCTCTTCACTCAATGAAACACACCAATTTTTCTTGCATTTCTTCATTCATATGTTTTACCATTTCCAGATCATGATCTTCCACATGCCAGACACCACCAGATGGCCCCATAAATACTGGCTACTGCTGCTCACCATGGCTTTGGCCAATGAAGACTTTCACATAATGCATTTATGAGGACACCAGCTTTGGCCACATGCAGCATTTTCTGCTAACACTAAGGATGTGACCAGCCAATTTTGGCCCATTTGGACAGCATACCACAAGTACAACCAAATTTCATTTATACTCCAAGCATATTTATACTGTTCTATGACAGCTAGGATTTCTAATGCAGAAGCTACCTTGCAAGCCAACATGCTGTTGCTTATATCCCACCAGTTCAGAAACATATGTAATATACTGACATACACTCAGGATAACTCACTCATCTGTTTTTGTTGGATATATCCTATCATCATCATCCTGCAGCATGGACGGTGCATGAGTTCGGGAGCTGGGCTACTTGCAGTGTAGAAAGTGCAGTTTCCAAGGCTACAGGAGCTCTGTCTATCTTTCTCACTGGCCAGTCTCTGATTTGCTTGGTAAACCAGCTATTTTCAGTGAGCTATGAGATAGAAGAGGAATGATACACATAACATGGTTGTGTGTATGACTGCCTTTGCATGTTTTCTGCACATGTGTCTAATGCAGCAGCCCCTCAATCAGGGGTGAAATCCAATTTTTTTCCCTACCGGTTCTGTGGGCGTGGCTTGGTGGGCGTGGCAGGGGAAGGATACTACAAAATCTCCATTCCCACCCCACTCTGGGGCCAGCCAGAGGTGGTATTTGCCAGTTCTCTGAACTACTCAAAATTTCCGTTACCAGTTCTCCAGAACCTGTTAGAACCTGCTGGATTTCACCCCTGCCCCCAATGTTTTGGGCAGCAAGGAGCAGTTCCGTGGATAAAGGTTTTTCACGGACCAGAGGGGATGTAGTTGTGTGCTGCCTGCATCCCAAGGATGGGGCTTCAATTGCCCAGTTCTGACATTCCGAGGGGAATGGTGACCCCTGATCTAATGTACACAAGACAAAGGTACACCCACAAATTCCACATCTGTGTAGCTCTCAAAGAACCTGATATCATTATTATTATTAGATTTTCAAAGTCCTTCTGATTCTACAAACACTGCCACATTCAGGGTTAAGAGGTCAAATCTTGCTGTATGTTACATGCTTTAAATACTTGAACTCAATAGTAAATGTAATGATATTGATTTGTGGTTGGGTTTCTGGCTTTAGGTTTTAAAAGGTGGTCATAAGCCGTCTTTTAAAAATACTCACCACTATTGATTGTATACAGTTGATTAATAAAACAAAAGTAGCACATTGGAGCCATTTCTTCCAAACAACAATAATTCATCCCACCAAGTTAGGATTAGCACATTCTAAGCCATTCTTTGCTAATTCTTTAGTTTAACTTTGAGACAGGTTTTTTTGTCAAATAAATTTCTTGTTTCAGGATGTTCTTATATGTAGCGAAAAATTATGGTTACAATTTGCTCTTGAAATGACTTAAGAAAACCATGTGTCTCTGTCTTTCTGTGTATGTCCCTGTTCTAACAATATTCTAAGCATATTTTTAGGAACAGTGGCTAAATGTTTTCACCATAAAGTGCACAATACAGTATGTCTATTTGTATCTGATTTCAATATGTGATAACATTTGTTTAATGATTTTTTTTTAGGCAACAAACCAAGTTTGGCAGTGTTTGTAATGAGTCTTAAGGAATCTAGAATGACAGTGTCTCATTCTAGCATGCTAAAACGATATACAGGTAGTCCGTATATCATTATAGTCATATTAATTGGGACCAAAATTTTGGTTGTAAATTGTGACAGTCATAAATTGAGGCAGTTATATGACTAAACCCAATTTTAAAAAGTATTTTTATGATCATCATTAATAGCAATAGCACTTAGAATAGCACTTACATCAAAAACATTTCGGAAGCTGTAGAACACAGTTTCCGAGATCTGCAAGTGGGCATTGAATACCATCCAGAGAAAGAAAGCTAGAGAGAAGTTTCCTGAAGATGGGCTCCAGTATGAGTCCGAAACCTCAAAAGATAAAACCTCTGGTCCCAGTGACTGCCCCGGATTGGATCCTGCAAAAGCACTTAGATTTATATACTGTGTCACAGTGCTTTGCAGTCCCCTCTAAGCAGTTTGCTGACTCAGCATATTGCCCCCAACAATCTGGGTCCTCATGTTACCGACCTCAGAAGGATGGAAGGCTGAGTCAAAGTAGAGTCAATGAGGATTGAATTGCATGGCAGTTTGCAGAATTAGCCTGCAATACTGCATTCTAACCGCTGCACCACCATGGCTCTTAAGCCAATCACACAGTTGTAAGTGCAAACCCATTCTTCTAAATTGCCATTTTTTGCTGGAAACTGGTAAAAAAAAAATGCCAGAAACTGGCAAAAAAAACATTGCAGATCATAATCACATGACCATGGGATACTGCAACCAGTCATAAA
This sequence comes from Pituophis catenifer annectens, assembly GCF_029215685.1. Classification (NCBI taxonomy): domain Eukaryota; kingdom Metazoa; phylum Chordata; class Lepidosauria; order Squamata; family Colubridae; genus Pituophis; species Pituophis catenifer. Next base: position 80,365,625 of record NW_027256881.1, on the reverse strand, counting down.
TGTGAGCCAATTGCCATGTGATTATGGGGGTGGGGGTGGCATGACATTTTATTACAGCCAGAAGTACTTTTTAGGCTGATAAGTACCCATTACAAAAACACTGTAACTCTGAACAATTGCTAAATGATCAGTCATAAGTTGAGGACTACCTGTATGCTTTTATTTCATGTCATTGCTGGGTGCTGTTGTTAGGCAATGTTAAGAAGCAGAGGGACAGCCTTCCATTTGAGCTGCCAAAAATGCCCATTCTTGAAGAAGGAGTATAGTGTATAACACAGCCTGTTCTTATCTCTTAAGCTAGTGTGCTGTACACTGGTTTGATAGAACATCCTGTTTCTGCTTTTCCGTAGAAGTATCTTTTTGTGTCAACACTAACCAGCATTATTTTCATTGTTAGTAGGAATGATTAATGTAGCATGGTACAGCTAGGGTTGTTAATAACCTAGAACAACTCTGTTTCATTGAAAAGCATTAAGTGAAAGTCTCAACTGATCAAAGCTATGATGAGCAATGTCTATCAATGTCGGTGGCTCCCTCTGGTTCCCCTTTCATGTTGGAGGAACCATTTAAGGCACTTCCAGTTTGAAAGGATTAGCCAGAAGCATCACCATTGCTCAGGGAATATTTGTGGGGGCTCCTTTCATGTCCCTGTCAAGGAGCTAGAGCAAATGACAGGAGCTCACCCTGCCACATAGCAGGAGTCAGATCTCGAACACAGGCTTGCTAACCTCCAACCCGGCGTCTTTACCATGTGAGCCACCACATTCCTAGGCCTCATCTGGTGATCATTAGAGATAAGAAAAATTGCAGTATCTAGCAAATCATTGTATGAATCTGAGATAAAGATATTTATTTTGTTGTTTTAGAGAAAACATGTGGATTATATAATGTTTTGCATAAATATGGAGCTGAAGGCTGATTATTGAATGGAATAAAGATGGGGTGTTAATTAAGGTTTCTATTTTTTATCTAGTTATTGCCATGTTGTTTTCTGAGAACCGAAATGAGTTGCAGTGAACTTTAGGCAGATTGGTGAAATTAAGGAAAGGATCTGAAAATGTATACATCAAAGACCAAGGTAGTTGTGCTTGACGGGGGGGAAATGCAAATTATGTATAAATAGTGAAAGCAAATAGATATAGAAGCAGGTTTTTCCCCAGGAGAAAGTTGGGTATGATGGGAGAAACTTAACAGAAATGTAATGCAGTGAAATTATTGAGTTGCCAATCCTGAGAAGAGATGGGAATAATAATAAATGAATGAATGAATGAAAATAGATTGAATACAAAAATAAGTAGCCTGTTTCAAAGAAGAACATTATAATGGTTTGATCATAAATGATTTTCAAACAGAAAAAGCAACATAGGAAAGAAGAAAGAATTGGTCCCAAGGAAAGAGACAAGACAAAGAAAGTCACAGTTGGATGGACTTGCTAAGAGCCTCAAAAAGAAAGATTTGAACATGAATCTACATGTTCAAAGGGAATAACATGGTGGATGCGTCTATCTGTCTCCCTTTCTCTCTCTTTCTTGTAAAAGACCAGTACTGTTGCTAAGTTGATCAAACATCTTTCCTGTTCACTACTACCCATTGTAGAAATATTGAACCTGAAACAGAGTTGGCGAACCTTTTCAGCACCGAGTGCTGAAACGGGAGCATGCATGCGTGCACGGGGCAGCACTGGAAACTGGAAGAACAGCTCCCCGGCACACATATGCGGGAGCACCAGAAACCGGAAGAGCAGTTCCCCGGAATGCACATGCATGCCAGTCACCTGGTCTTCCGGTTTTTGGCATGTGTGTATGCTTGACGACCAGCTGGCTGGCACGCATGTGGTGCTGGAACCCAAAAGAGCAATGGGTGACTGGTGGCATGCCCAGAGAGATGGCTCTGCATGCCACTTCCGGCACGTGTGCCATAGGTTCGCCATCACGGACCTAGAACTAAGGAGAAATTTCCTGACTCTTAGAACAATTAATCAGTGGGACACCTTGCTTCCGTAAGCTGTAGGTGCTCCAACACTAGAGGTTTTAAGAAGAGATTGGACAACCATTCATCTGAAATGGTATAGGGTTTCCCGCTCAAGCAGGGGATCGGACTAGAAGACCTCTGAGGTGTCTTGCGATTTGTTATTCCATTATAACTGGGGCTGCTGGGTTCTGCTGTTGATCTCTAAGACACTTCAGAATTAGATGAGAGCTAGATTCAAGTGATGCCATGTGGGTGTGGCTGAGTGTGGGTGTGTCTCAATGGCATAATGTTCTCTATGCTCAGATGGAGTGCTTCTGCTAACATTGCCATTTACATCTGTACACAAACCTGCTTCAAAACTGAAAGTTTGGTTCTGGATTCACTTGGGAAATGATCCAAATCGGGGATCGCTAAGGCAGCATTTCTTAAAGTGTGGTCCAAAGATCGCTGAACGTCCCCCCCCCAAAACAATCTCAGGTCAGGGGTCCTCAAAATCAAAATTATTTGCCAAATGTGGAAAGTATTTGCAAAAATTTAGAACAGTGGCATTCTTCTCATTATTTTTCTATTTGTTAAAAATACAAGATTTTTTTCATGAAAAATGTTTAAGTTAGTATCTAATGGGTTATAGTAATAGTTATTAGTTATATGGATGAATACTGCCTCAGCTTAATTTTTGAGATGGTAAATATTGATATATATAACTAATACAAACAAAAGCTGTTGGGGGTACCCTCCATAATTTTTAAAAAGGGAAGGAATCCTGGGACCAAAAAAATTAAGAAATAGCGTTCTAAGGAATAACCTGTCCTATCTTATTCCTAATCCTAGAACATGGATTGGGAAAACATTTATACCTGAAGAAAACATAAAGAAATGACTACCGATCTTGTGCCATTTATCAAAATAGGATAAAAATTTCAGGACCTAATGAATTTTAGAAGTGGAGGAAGCATGCTAGATTCCATAGAAACTAATACATAGAATTTTTTTTAGCAATACAGCTTTACATAATTATTTTAAAACTACAGGGTTCTTTTATCACACTGGAATTATATTTATAAAGAAGCTGCATCACTAATAAAGGATGAACATGTTAAAATGCACAGAAATTGATACAGAAGTTTTCAAAGTATGCGCTTTTAAATTCTGGTTATAAAATACCCATTTTTATTTTTATTTTTTTTTGCTTTGAAGCATAATATAATAAAATATGAAACATAAATGAATCTTATGTGAGAAACATCTTTGTTAAATTTCAGACAGACGGGTTAAAGGATTTTGTGCAAAGGGAAGCAGTGATGGCTATGTCTAATTATTTCCTTTCATAATGGACTGGAGCTGACTGTCAGGAGGAGAGAGAGAGAGAGAGAGAGAGAGAGAACAATGCAAGTTATTAACTCATTCCCATTATTCACAAAACAAAATGCAATCTTTAAGCCAGCTAGGCAGATAAGAGAGCCATGAAAGAGTGGCTGGGGTTTCTTTTAACAACTTCTAGGGAAGTCAGGTAAGGAAATGGTATTAAACAGTCTCTCTCAAGTTCTCTCTGCTTCCTACTACCGCAGCCAATAACTGATATTGTTACCTAGTTTAGATAATGAAATGTCTGTGGGTGTGGCTTTGTGGGCGTGGCATGGCTTTGTGGGCGTGGCATGGGCATGGCAGGGAAAGGATACTGTAAAGTCTCCATTCCCTCCCCAATCCAGGGGAAGGTTACTGCAAAATCCCCATTTCCTCACAATCAGCTGGGACTTGGGAGGCAGAGAATAGATGGGGGCGGGGCCAGTCAGAATTTTTACTACCGGTTCTCCGAATTACTCAAAATTTCCGCTACCGGTTCTCCAGAACTGGTCAGAACCTGCTGAAACCCACTTCTGATTTATATGCTCTATGGTCCAGTCCCTCCAGAACCACCCTTATCTTATTCTCCTTTTCAAGGAGAAGCCATCCTGTAGAAGCCGTATCATATTAAAGTTTTTCATCTTTTCTTGTATAACTCTGGAAGTCTCTTATTTTCTGCCTAAAATTAAAACTGAAAACATGTGAAATATTTCAAAACAATTACAACATCAGCTCCCTAAATGAGGCAGGAAAATTATACAACAGAAGCTTAATCTGGAAACACATAATGCTTCTGCATCCAGTGATTGATTTAAAATCATTTAAGTCAATGCCATTAAGTCATTATGTAAAATCCATATCCTGGGTACTTTGAATGCAGCAATTTGCACTTTTCAATTTTTAAACTAAGTGAATGCTTTTCACTCAGATCCAGACTGTTCGCTGTCAATGTGCAATAATGTGAAATACAATAAGATATTTGTGTGTCATTCCCTTCTATTTCCTTGCCTTCTTTCTCCTTAAAATATTTAGATGGGCCTTTCTATTGATTACCCAATAGTTCCAAGCCACTATCAGGATCTCATACAATCCCCATGCATTAGCATTGTTTTCCTTAGTCTTATAGTCAGTGATATTAAATCAGGAAGAAAGGAAGGCAATGGTGATAACACCACACATCATTCAGCACTACAGTAACAGGAAGAGAAAGAGAAAGAAAAGAAAGCAGGAGAGAGAAAGGATGACAGAATACCATCTACTTCTGCCCTAAGTAAATTCCAAGACATGATAACAGATATTGACTAAATTGTTTGCTATTTATCCTCCTGTGATACTCCCTGGGTCTTCTGGTGGAATGGCTGAAATAAGGGCCTCATTCATTTGCGTCCCACTTAGTGCATCTTCCTCCCTCCTGTTCAGCTTTAAACATGTTGAGCAAAGAATTGTGTAATGGCATCTTTAGTGGACTTGACACCTCCAGCCTTGCCCAGCCAAATCATAAATCCATGAGATACAGAGCGAAAATTGGTTTCAATCCTGCAGTAAAAGTTTATTACTAAGCAGCTTAAATGAAAGAGATTCCTCACTTCAAATACGGTTTGCAGCAACTGATGCTGTGTTTATTATGATGGTTAGGATTTTCTTTACTTGCAGTGGCCAGGTCAATGCTCCGTGGATATTTTCAGGAAATTATTAAGACGGGGGGAAGTTTGTTTGTTTGTTTGTTTGTTTATTTATTATTGCGATTTATATGCCGCCTTTCTCCCTGGGGACTCAAGGCGGCTTACAAAATGACAAATTCCAATACAAATCACAATGAAATAAAATTAAAATCAGCAACCCTATTAAAACAATTTAAAATTATGACAGTGTACCCCCAAACGGATCAGTTGAGTTGACGGAAGAGCCACGTCTTCAGCTCGCAACAGAAGGAAAGAAGGTTACATATTCATATAAATAGAAAAAAGGTATATATTTTTTGTAATTTTCTGGCCATTCTCTTATATATTAACACTGAGAAAGCCCTCTAATGGTGAAGCCTAGATAATCAAAGGAGGACATTAAATGTTTAAAAAGAGGAAAAAGAAAATCCAGAGAACTGCAAGGTCAGCCTCACTAATACCTGTAGAGCAGACCATAAAAAGATAAATCTGTCAGGGCTTTGAAAATACAGTCATCATTCATTACCAGGAAGCCGCAGAGTAACTTATCTCTATTTAATCTGATATGAATAATACTGTGGCAATAGCATATCCTGATTTTCATGAAGCATTTGACAAATGGTATCTCATGATGTTCCGATCAGCAAATTAGTTAAAGCGTGGGTATGACAACTACAGGTCGTCCTCGAGTTACGACCACAATTGAGCCCAACATTTATGTTGCTAAGTGAAACATTTGTGAAGTGAGGTTTGTCCCATTTTACGATTTTTCTTGACACATTTGTTAAGTGAATCACTGCAGTTGTTAAATTAGTAACACTGCTTTTTAAGTGAATCTGGTTTCCCCATTGATTTTGCTTGTCAGAAGGTCACAAAAGGGAAGCACATGACCCCCAGGGACACTGCAACCATCGTAAATGTGAATCAGTTGTCAAGCAGCCGAATGTAAATCACGTGACCATGGGAATGCTGCAATGGTCATGTGTGAAAAATGGTCATAAGCAGTAGTGGGTTTCAATTTAGTTTGCTACCGGTTCGCGCATGCACAGAAGCGTCTGGGCGGATGGGCAGAGCCTCCCGCGCCGCCACTACTGGTTGGCCCAATCCGGGGCAAACTGGTAGCAACCCACCACTGGTCATAAGTCAATTTCTTCTTCACGCATGTGCAGTGTGCACCAACAGGAGGCTTGGGAAGGTAAGTAGAAGCGAGGGGGGGAATCAGCTGTGGTGCGCGATTTAGCTTTGCTAGAAAGCAAGATTTCCTGTTTCTAGCAAAGCTAAACCCCACTGCACAGCTGATTCCTCCCCACCGCTAAATTGTGCGCCACAGCTGATTCTCCTTCCTCACTGTTCTACTTACCTTCCCAAACCTCCTTTTGGTCCATGCTGCACACATGCACAAGCGCAGTACCCACCAAAAGGAGGCTTGGGAAGGTAAGGAGAACAGTGAGGAGGGAGAATCAGCTGTGGCGCATGATTTGGCTTTGCTAGAAAGCAGGATTTCCTGCTTTCTAGCAAAGCTAAACCCCTCACCACAGCTGATTGTTGGAAATACCAGTTCGGAGGAACCGGTAGCTTTTTTTAACTACTGGTTTGCCCAAACTGGTAACTTTTTAAACTGCCGGTTCAACCAAACTGGGAGCTTTTTTTTACTACTGGTTTGCCTGAACTGATAGTTTTTATCACTAGCGGTTTGTCCGAACCAGAGCGAACCGGTAGCATTTCAACCCTTCTATAGAGTTTCTCAGTCATCCAGGCCATGGTTATCCCAAATGTGCTTTTTTCTCAAAAGGCAACTGGACTTTATTTTTTTCCAAAGTCCAGTTGCCCCTGCTGGGAAATGGTATTAGTATGGCTTGTAGCTTCCCTAAGTCATCTGTGGAATCCTTTTTTTAAAGATAAAAATTAAAAAAAATCAAATCAATGTGGCAATGTTTAGATTTGAAACTGGATGTGATGACCTGGGGCATGACACAGAGATAACACAGACTGCTGGCAGTTCAAACCACCCCTTTATTGCTCCAAATTTTCCCAAATGCTCCCATGTTTCTGGCAAGTCCCAGAACAAAGTGATGACAAACCCCCACACACACTTCAAGCAGCCTCTGGCAGCAAATAGTCCAGCCCAGCACTGTGTACATCAAGGCTGCACAGCAATAAATCCAGCAGGGAAAATCAAGGAGTTCAGGAAGCAAAGGATCCACTGAATTAGTCTAGAAAGCCAGAAAGAATGCAAAGACTCTTGGAAAGTTCAAACATTGGCACTTAACATTTCAGGAACTCAGCGTTTGTTCCTGACAAATGCCCCTCCCCACAGCCTCTCCTTAAGTCTCATTCCCCAGGTGAAGATGGGGGGAGCACTCTTCTCAGTCTGCGTTGTTCTTGCCTTCTCTCCACTCTCCATGCTCTCGGATCAGGACAGGGTGGTCCTTGCTCCTTGCCTGAGCTCTGTCTCTCAGGTTCATCCTTCCCCTGTTCCTCCCTGTCTACAAGCTGTCCTAATCCTGAAAGGCCCTATCCTGACAGGCCCTGCCCTTCCCTATTTTCCCCCAAAGCTAAGGAAGCCACCCCCTCAATCTCTGTCAGCTCAGGTTCCAGCTCGTCTTCCCCCGCAGATTCAGGGCATGACACTGGTTGACATCTCTTAAATACAAATTAGGTGATTGCTGTGCTCTGCATACCTATAGTTCTTCTAGCTAAGGTAGCTAATCCTACTGTAATGTACAGAGATGCTGGGCAGAACATGCCATTAGAGGAAAAGATAGATGAAATATGTCATTGCAGCTTTGACAATAAATGAACTGGGCTTGTTTTATGGCACTGCAGAAGTTCTGTTGATTGGATCCAAATTGATGGTTGCATCTCTGTGCTTTCCTTTATTGTTCATCAAGTACATATCTGCCACCATAGAGGATTTGAGAGAGAAAATGTGACTACTTCAGCCTTCCACTTAACGTTCTCTCAGAACAATTACAGTTCACCTGTTCACCTTTTAAATCGTGTAACTTTTTAAATAACGAGAGCCGCAGCAGTCCAGATAGTATTCCGAATAGCTTTCCAGCAGCTCAGACAGGTGTAAGTTACCCTCAGAGACAGCTCCAGAGCTCATTGAATTTAATGAGGTTGACTTCAGCAAGTTCAAATGAGGAATGCAATGTGGGGAGACATGAGCAGAGAGTACGAACAGGGGAAAGCCGCATTACATTTTAAAATCAGAAATTGGGAAGCTTTCCCTTAATCACTAGTCTTTGCTTAAGTCCATTCCCATTACTTTCAGTGGAAATGAGCAAAGATATGTTGCAAATTGATTTGCAGAGCAAGCCAACAAAATGCCACTGCAATTTGATGCTGGGATACATGCCCAGATAAATGTAGGCTAAAATCCTCACCTTCTGACTTGCAGCTGTGTATCACAGGCCATAAAATTGGAAGCCCAGTTGCTCCAATGATCTGTCACTGATGTAGACTGGCTGAAAACCAAAGCCCATCCGACTAAGCTGCAACTGCTCTTTGGCTCTTGCAGAAGTAACAATAACACACGTCCCTTACTTGGGTTTCTCCCTCAGCCATGCCTAGAACCAGCCAGCAACTGGAATACATGGGATGTCAGCTGCTCCCTGAAAAAGTTTATTATAACTTCTTTCCACGCTTTACTTCTTTTTACTGAATTTTTTAAACATAAGCAGCAAAAAAGCAACTGCTGGCTGTAAAGAGCTAGACATAAACATCTGTTAGGGAGAAAGCTTGAAGAGAAGAAGTTGATTCCAATCCATTCGGAAGAGGTCTGAATCAAAGGTGGGCTCCATCAAAGCTGGCTAGATGAAACTCTGAACTTTTTCCAAAAAGTTCCATAATGATTTATCATTGAAGAATATAAAAAACACAACATTAGCATTTTTCTTTCGTATGAATATGTGGAGGGCTTCAAACTATGTAGACCAGGAGTCTCCAACCTTGGCAACTTTAAGCCTGGAGGACTTCAACTCCCAGAATTCTGGCTTAAAGTTGCCAAGGTTGGAGACTCCTGGTGTAGACAATAGGAAACTACATGGTACCTTTCTCTTTCCTTTCCCTTTTTTCTTTCAGCTGAAAGGCAGCCTTCCTTTTTTAAAAAAAAAAATTAGGGACATGTATAGGTGGTCCTCGACTTACAACCACAATTGAGCCCAAAATTTCTGTCACTAAGTGAGACGGCCCTATTTTATGACCTGTCTTGCCACAGTTGTTAAGTGAATCACTGCAGGCGTTAAATTAGTCACACCGTTGTTCTGGCTTCTCCATTGATCTTGCTTGTCAGAGGGTCACAAAAGGTTCTCACATGACGCCGGGACATTGCAACTGTCATAAATATGAATCAGTTGCCAAGCATCCCAATTTTGATCACGGGACTATGGAGATGCTGCAATGGTCGTCAATGTGGAAAAAATCATAAATCATTTTTCAGTGCCGTTGTAACTTCAAAAGTTGCACTAAACCAATTTTTTGCGTGAGGGAAGTTCTAATAAGTATCCTAAGAAAAATATAGGGAGAGAGGCAGGGGTGAAATTCAGCAGGTTCTGACAGGTTCTGGAGAACCGGTAGCAGAAATTTTGAGTAGTTCAGAGAACCGGCAAATATCACCTCTGGCTGGCCCCAGAGTGGAGTGGGAATGGAGATTTTGCAGTATCCTTCCCGTGCCATGGCCACCAAGCCACACCACCAAGCCATGCCAAGCCCGCCAAGCCACGCCCACAGAATCAGTAGTAAAAAAATTTGAATTTCACCACTGGAGAGAGGGCTAGCTTGGTCAGTGATGCTGATTCACTTTCTTTTCTAGCTGTCTTAAATGTTTCATGCTCATATTCTAGTACTGAAATATCTTACCAATATGTCATAAGGAAAATACCTATTCCGATGTCCCTTTGATGATCATGCTGATTAAAATGTCTAAACCAGGGGTGAAATGCTCCCGATTCGCACCAACTTGGGCGAGTAGGTAGCAATGGTGGCAGGCAGTTCGGAGAACCGGTAGCAAAAATCCCTGCCCCCGCCCCCCATGCCCACCTGAGCCCCGCGATCATCAGAGCCTTTTTTTCCTTTTAAATGGCTCTGACCAGCCAAGCTCTGACATCCCAGCTGAATTGCCTGCTAATCAGGCAACTCAGCTTGGATTGCCAGAGCCATGTAAAAGAAAAAAAGTTTCTTTTTTTCTCCCCCCCCCTCCCTCCCTCCCAGCCTCCAGCTTGCTTACCTTAGCTGCTGATCGCATGACGATCGCAATCCATGCATCAGCAAGCAACTGGATCTCTCTGCCTGCAATCAAGCTCATCGGTGAGCAGCTCTATCTGCAACTTTAAGACTTGTGGACTTCAACTCCCAGCAAAGCTGGCTGAGGAATTCTGGGAGTTGAAGTCCACAAGTCTTAAAGTTGCCAAGGTTGGAGACCCCTGTTCTATTGGGTAAGTTTTTTTCCCCTTTGGGAGCTTTAAAAAAAATAGTTAATTGGGTTTTTTTTTTTAGTTGTTCTTTTTTTAGACTTAGCCATTTAAAGTTTAGGAAGTTTTAAATTTAGCTGTTTATATAAAAATAAAATAAAATAAAATAATATTTGTGCAGCTTTCTGAGATTTAGCGTGTTTCTGTAGTGTTTCACTCTAACTACACAAACACACAAAATCTCACAAAGCTGTACGTGGAATTTTGTGTGTGTAAAGTGTGAAAGTTGGTTTTTTGGGCTTTTTGTGGTTGTGTGAGGTTCCTGCTTGTTGCAGGGGCCATTTTGGGTCTAGCACAGCTGCTTTTACATTGTGGGTGAGCCAGTTGTGTTGTGTTGTGTTCTGTTGTGTGTGTGTAAAGTGTGAAAGTTGTTTTTTTGGGCTTTTTGTGGCTGTGTGAGGTTCCTGCTTGTTGCGGGGCCATTTTGAGTCTAGCACAGCTGCTTTTACATTGTGGGTGAGCCAGTTGTGTTGTGTTGTGTTTTGTAGGTTAAAAAAGGGCAAAGAAGTGACATTACTTGGCCACGCCCACCCAGTCACCTTACCACCAAGCCACGCCCACTAATTAAGCCAACCGGTAGCAAAAAAAATTAGATTTCACCCCTGGTCTAAACCCCTTAAAAATTTCAAAGGATTACAGCTATGTATGTTAGCTGACTGAAATGAAATGTTCTGCTCTGTAAATAAATGTGATATGAACAAAATTATTTCTGTGTTGCCTGCGTTATGATAGGTCATTTTGTCATGATTATTATATCACCTGATTCCAGGGATGAAAATATAAACAGAGAGATAGATACAAGTAAGCCAACTTCTATAGGCGTAATGCCTAAATACATGTTGAAAGGATGAATTGAGAATGGGACAGTTCTGTAAGGTTCCTATTCAGACTACTGATGATGGAAATGTCATAATTAAAGGGGTTATTTTAAAGATTGTTTCCTCTTATTTTTACAGACATCAAATTTAACATTTTTGTAGAAAAGTTTAACAATTCCTTGCCGGTTGTTTTTATCTATAACAAGCCATTTTATCCATACATTTGTTGTTTTGCATTCTTCCATAAATCATTTTCCAGTTGTTTACTTACTGAATCATCCATTTAACAATTGTTTTATTTTTGTATCCCTAGTGTTTGCCCAGGATTTTTCTTTTCTTTTCTATTAATGATATAAATTCCTTCTCACACATATTTCAGTAGAATATTTTAGTTTTCCCATAGTCATTAGTCAATGTGATATATTATCTAAGTTAAGTCAACTAAGTAACGAAGCAAACCAAATCTTTGTGTATCAGCTGGAAATTCATCTATATTAAGCTTCTGTGTGATTGGATTCCTACTTTTTCAGAATGTTTGTCATCTATCTTCCTAGTTCTGCAGTCTGGTGATACCTTTCAGAAATGCACTAACTCTCACGAGTGACTTCTATTGTAGTTAGAATTATCAAATTGATTCCATGAGAGTAAAACATAAACAAGAAGAGCTTTTAGCCTAATTGCATTTAGTTACAAGCCTAAAATGAAATGTCAATCTTTAGTATCTTCAATTTAAAAAAAAGGGATGCAGGGTGAGCGGGGAACAGATTTTTCTGGACAAAGGACATACTTCAGGGGTGAAATGCTCCCGGTTCAGAACGGATCACTTGATCCGGTAGCGATGGAGGCGGGTGGTTCGGAGAACTGGTAGCAAAAATCCCTGCCCCCCCCTCCATGCCCAGCTGAGCTGCACAATCATCAGCGGCTTTTTTTTTTACTTTTAAAAGCATTTTTTCTACAACCTCTTCAGACGAAAAAATGCTTTTAAAAGTTAAAAAAAAAAAAGCCTCTGATGATCGCACCACTCAGCTGGGATCATCAAAGGCTTTTAAAAGAAAAAAAGCCTCTGCTGATCAGGCAACTCAGCTTGGATCATCAGCGGCATTTAAAAGAAAAAAAACCCTTTTTTTCTTTTAAATGCCTCTAACGATCCAAGCTGAGTTGCCTGATTGTCAGAGGCATTTAAAAGAAAAAAAGCCTCTGCCAATCATGCAACTCAGCTGGAATCATCAGAGTCTTTTGAAAGCATTTTTTTACAACCTCTTCGCTGAAGAGGTTGTAGAAAAAATGGTTTTAAAAGTTAAAAATAAAATTGGCCATGCCCACCCAGTCACATTAACCCCAACCACCACCAAGCCATGTCCACAGAACTGGTAGTAACAAATTTTAGATTTCACCCCTGACATACTTGACTTTTAATGGCAAGCCATATATTCCAGGAATTGGCAGACGGGGCCAAGACCAAAATTATCATCTATTTATGTCATATCCTATATATGTAATTAGGATTAAATATAATTAATATGATTGCTAACTAATCAGGCATTTGATATTTGTTTCATTCCACCACCTTAAAAACAAATACAACTTGGAAAGTTCCTCTAAAAGTCTCTGGTGGAAGACCCCAAAGTGTTTATGAGCAACATACAGGGGGGGTGTCAGGTTGTCCAATTGCAGGAACAATTATCAAGTTTGACAGTTTAGGAAAAATACTTCCTTTAGAGTGAATAATAAACTGGTTCATCACTGATATAGGAATAATAAAACACGCATCCAAGGATGTGTGGTCTTTTCATCACACAATATTCTTTTTTTAGTCTATATTGTATGATGCAAAGAAATAGGCTGCAAAACACTAAAGAAATACTATTTAAGATCTTAAAACTTACCGTTTTCAGCATTTATTCAAAAGCCATTTGTATCTGACCAATTTAAATCACAACCAAGAGCAAGCTGATCTTCTTCTTGTAGGCTGTTGAGTAAAGAAGTTCCTATTTGCCATACGGACCAGACATGGTCCCTACTACCCATACAGAAGGAATCACCATTTTCGTTCTGACATCATTCATATTTCAGGTTGTTATCTGCAGAAAATGCATATCAAATAAAAAAGGGGTCTCTTGTTATTCATGCAGCTAGCAGCTACAAATCAAACGTACAGAGTTAAGAGCACTTCAGGCACTTTATCATTAAAACTAATAAGCTTAAGAACAGGAACTGTTGTGCTAAATCAAGTCCCTTTTGCCGAACTAAGCTAGAGCCCACTAAAAGCGTACTTGAAATATGGTGGAGGGTTCAGATAAAACACGTCACACGCTTGCAATCATTTGCAATTACTTGCAATTATAAATGCTTATTTCATTTCCCCCACTTTGCACTAGATTAGGGGATGATGAGAGCCATTTTTTAAAAAAATAAAAGAATGCGTGTTAGCAAGCCTTCCTTCCATAACTGAAAGGAACTAGTGTAACGCACTAGATTTTAGGCTGATATTCTGGTTACATTACTCACCTGCATTTAATGTTAATTTGAAAGAAGTAGTCAGGGAAACACTGTTGCGAAAGGAAGAGAAGAGATAGACTCAGCGGGTAATTTTATGTTATTTAAAGAAAAGTGATGAAGGAAAACGGAAATTAAATAATTAACATTTCATATCCAAAAACATTATAGTGATTAGAAGAGGCAAACTATGCAGGTCACTGGGAAATATACCGCATATCTTTCAAAATAATGCAAATAACACCATCCTTGTAATACAAAAATTCCTTTCCTCCAAGTTCATTATTATCAGTGCAGCCATAAGAATCACTACCCTGCCCAATTAGGCTCTGTTAATGTATACCAATTTCTGTTGATTTAAGCAGGCCTATCACTGAGATAACTATGTTGCTTCAGTCTAGCAAAAGAGAGCTTTATAGTACCTTAAAGGCTAAATTTATTACAATGTTAGTGCTAACCTATTATCAAAACATTTTCCACTGCAGCTTTTTATATCTACCTGTTATCCTACCTGTTGCTTATCTAGATACCACCAATTGTGAAATGCAAGGTAGACCATTGCTTCTGATTACTTTTTTATCTCTTTTTATCTGCAGTTTCTGCCATGGTTGCTGTTGGGGAATTGCTGCCTTTTTTTTCCCCAGAAAGATTACCGTTTACTCTATTTTCGCATATGTACTAGTTGACTTAGGCAACAGCAATATTCAGCAGTTATTGTTGTTTTTGCCCTAGTTTTTTTATCTAGGCAATGTGAATTCCAGGAATAACACTACTGACTATCCAAGAATCATTTGGATTAAAAAAAAAAAACCAATTAGAAATGTATATTCCCTCCACAATACTTGCTTTATTTTCCAGGACGCAAGCAGAATTTAGAAGAGGTAAGGAATGTTCCTACGGCAAACAGCATAAGTAATAAGCATTCACCAGTTTCAAGGAAATATCCCTGCACTGTAATTTACCCATAACTCAACTCAAAAGAAAAAAAAATAAACTCCCTTTCTGAGTGCTTGGCAATTAGTTCCTTTCAACTGTTTCCGTATCCTTTCTTCAAATGAATGTTCAATAGGTATTTCCTCCCCAAGATTCAGAAAATCATGAAATTCTAAGATTCTTTTGTCAAAATTGGCACGTAGGGCAACTACTTCAGCACAGAGAATTAAAGCGAGCCAAACTTAAAATTATTTACTATTTTCAGGGGAAACTACCTACTTAGAAGATGTGATGTTTTAAATAACAGTGATTATGGGTTCAGTGTTGTGTCCTCTAGGCTCAAACTCTCTTCCTGCAAAAGTATCCTAGAAAAGAACTGGGTATTAAAAGTTGAAAATAAGGTATGAAAGACAGACATGTCTTTGTTTTTAGACCTGTCTGTTCTAGACATGTCTAGTATTTTTAATAGCTATAGTTACAGAGGAAATGCTTTGTTTGATGGATCCGTAGGAAGGAAACAGAAGAAGGATGTTGAACAAGAATATGAAGAGTCTATCATTCATTCAGACTCTTCCAGAACATCGGGCTATCATTCATTCATTGCTTTTGTCACTGTTCTTATTACCTACCATCTTCTTTTGGTTTTCTTCTTACCATGTTCTCAGCACTGAGGAGCTCTTCACAGAGATCCAGAGCAGATACCATAAGATTGCAAAGCATCTGATAGAAAATTGTTCTAGATCAGGGGTGTCTAAGTCATGTCGTCACGGTGGTGTCAAATGATGTATCGGGACTTTTTTCCCCTTCGCTAAACTGGGCATGGGCATGGCCAGCATGTGACACATCCGGCCCATGGGCTGGAACTTTGACAGCCCTGTTCTAGATCAACCATTCTCAATATGGCAGCCTTAAGATTATTGATTATCACCTGAAGATAGTTTCTTGGATCCACAAATTGTCAATATTGTCCACAACCCTATTTGGGTAGATCTTTCAACTCTGTTTACCTCAGTTATCTTCGCTGTTGGAGAACATTCCTGAGAATATTCTAGATAGCCAAGAAAACAAACAATGAGCTCTAAGAACAAATTGATACAGAGTTTTCAGTTGAGACATAAATAACCAGTCTCAAATTATAATATTTTGGATATGTTAAGTAAAGACTAGTGTTCTGGAGAAAACTATAATCCTAGGAAAGATGGAAAGAATGATAAAGTGAGGGCACCATCAGCAAAGTAAATGGATACAATTACAGAGGTGATTATATATGTGGAAGAGCTGAAGGAGCAGGTTGAAGGGACAGATCTTCCTGGAGATAATTAATCTATGCAGTCACTAAAAGCTGACACAACTGATGACAAATTGTCATCCGTATCAGTTATAGTTGCATTGCTATTAGGTGTTACATGTGGGCTACCTATGTAAATAGGCTGGTAATTTTAGCCAATCTAGTTGAAGCAGCAATGTGAGAGGCTTGTACAGTCATATTACATTGGTATTTTTTCATCTATGCTGCAGATTTCATGATTCAAAGAGCCATTAACTTTAAAATACTAGAAGAACTGGAGCTCGGTTACCTGAAAAATCATTCTGCCCTAAAAATGAGTCCTAGCCCAGATGTCCCAACTTAATAAAGTAAGCTGAACAATTAGTGAGAAAAGAATCAATGAGGACAACCTTCTTGTGGAATGTCCTTCCTTTGAAAATGTAAAATTCCTCCTTGAGCAGTGATTTGGTCCACATAGTTTGGAAAGAAAGAATAAAACTATTGCTATTGGTAAATACCACAATTAGACCTCATGATTTGAGAACATACGATGCAGTAAGATTTAGTTTCCCATTCTTGAGCAAATGGACAGGCTTGATTTCTTAATACGAGATATGAAATAGAAATAATTGGCCACTCTAGTAGAAGACTGGAACTGAGAGGGGAATGTGTGAGTGTTATGGTTTATCAAAAGATGCAAAAAAAGGGAGAAACACTGCAACAGAGTATCCCTGCCAAAATGTTGCAAACAGTCTAGAAAACGATTGTTATACTGACAGCCACTGACAGTTCACAGAACTTCACAGAAGCGTGAAGATGGATGCACTACCTCCATCCCAATTCTGCCACAGTTCAACAAGTCCAATCAATGCTATCTTTGTACTAAAACCCAGTGGATTCCCAGTGAAACAGATCTTGACAATCTTTGAAGATTTCTAGAACTAAAGCTCAGTTATTTTCTCCACAACATTCCCTAAAAAGTGAAGTTTCAAACTGACAGAGAAGTGTCCAGGATGGGTGAGTTCAGCAACAACTTTTTAAGGTGGGGGGATCATACTTGGCTGACCTTCAAATATTTTGCATGATGGTAAAGCAGGACAAGCTGGTATCAAAGTAAAACAAATAGTTGGATCCAGTGGTGAAATCCAATTTTTTTTTTTTACTACCGGTTCTGTGGGTGTAGCTTGGTGGGCATGGTGTGGCTTGGTGGGCATGGCTTGGTGGGCATGGCAGGGGAAGGATACTGCAAAATCCTCATTCCCACCCCACTCCAGGGGAAGGATACTGCAAAATCCCCATTCCCACCCCACTCCGGGGGGAAGGATATTGCAAAATCTACATTCCCACCCCACTCTGGGGCCAGCCAGTGGTGGTATTTGCCAATTCTCCAAACTATTCAAAATTCGCACTACCAGTTCTCCAGAACCTGTCAGAACCTGCTGGATTTCACCCCTGGTTGGTTCCATAATCAAACTTCCACACCTTATTTCTTGACAATTGCCAGTGCAATTTTGAATGTGTACTGCCAAGTAGGCTAATAATGTTTTTACTTGCTGTTTAAAAAGCCCCAAAACCCATATAATCTTATGGGTTGAGGTGGGGTGCTGATATCTGTCAGACTTCGCACCATAATAATAACTTTATTGTCATTGTACGTGTATACACAGTATACCCATACAATGAAATTCACTTAACACCCCAAGACCAGGTCCAACACACATAACAATCCCCAAACACAGTCCCACCCCACCACAATTCCCCACCCCTAAACCACCCAAACATCCACACAACAGACCAAGTAACTCAGTCATAATCTCAGGACTCCATAAATACAACTCCACCTTCATTAACTAACAGTAGAAGCTTCACAGCTTCAATAGGCGGTAGTGAGGCCCCTCCTCAAGAAGTCTCCCCTGGACCCGGCTGAATTAGCCAACTATCGTCCAGTCTCCAACCTTCGTTTTGTGGCAAAGGTTGTTGAGAGCGTGGTGGCACGACAGCTTCCCTGGCACCTGGATGAAGCTATCTATCTAGACCCGTACCAGTCGGGCTTCAGGCAGGGGTACAGCACAGAAACGGCATTGGTCGCGTTGGTGGATGATCTCTGGAGGGCTCAGGACAGGGATTGCTCCTCTGTCCTAGTCCTATTAGACCTCTCAGTGGCTTTTGATATCATCGACCATGGTATCATGCTGCAGCGGTTGAGGGGGTTAGGAATAGGGGGCACCGTTCTGCGGTGGTTCTCCTCCTTCCTCTCCGACCGCTCGCAGTTTGTGTTGGCAGGGGGACAGAGGTCGACCTCGAGGCATCTCGCATGGGGAGTGCCGCAAGGTCAGTCCTCTCGCCCCTCCTGTTCAACATTTATGTGAAGCTGCTGGGTGAGATCATCCGTGGTTTTGGGGTGAAGTGTCATCTGTACGCTGATGATACTCAGCTGTACATCTCCACCCCAGACCACCCCAATGATGCCCTTGATGTGATGTCCCGCTGCCTGGAGGCCGTGCAGGTTTGGATGGGGAGGAACAGGCTCAAACTCAACCCCTCCAAGACCGAGTGGCTGTGGCTTCCGTCGCCCCGATATAGTCAGCAGGTGCCATCGCTGACTATTGGGGTGAATCTTTGCCCCCCACAGAGAGGGCTCACAATCTGGGTGTCCTCCTGGATGCACAGCTGTCTTTAGAAGAGCATATGACGGCCATGGCCAGGGGGGCCTTTTATCAGGTTTGCCTGATTTGCCAGTTGCAGCCCTTTCTGGACCGGGACGCCCTGCGCATGGTCACTCATGCCCTTGTTACCTCCTGGTTGGACTATTGTAATGCTCTCTACATGGGGCTCCCCTTGAAGAGCACTCGGAGGCTCCAACTGGTCCCCTTGAAGAGCACTCGGAGGCTCCAACTGGTCCAGAGGGGTGTCATGTTGCGCCCACATGACACCCCTCCTGCGCGAGCTGCACTGGCTCCCAGTGGTCTTCCGGGTGCAATTCAAGGTGTTGGTTACCACCTTTAAAGCGCTCCATGGCATAGGACCCGGGTATCTTTGAGACCGACTTCTGCCACCAATAGCCTCCCACCGACCAGTCCGCTCCCACAGAGAGGGTCTCCTCAGGGTTCCATCGGCCAAGTTATGTCGGCTGGCAACACCCAGGGGGAGGGCCTTCTCTGTGGGAGCCCCAGCCCTGTGGAATGAACTGCCCCCGGAAATACGTAAGATCTCCGACCTCCGGGTGTTTCGCTGCGCACTGAAGACCCTGTTGTTCCGCCAGGCCGGGCTATCAACATAATAATTTTAAATTAGGGTATTTTAAATTTCTGGGATTTTAACTGGAGCCTAATCAATTTAATGATTTTAAATTGTAATCGTTGTTTTGTTTTGTGTTTTTAAATAGGCTGTACACCGCCCTGAGTCCTTCGGGAGAAGGGCGGTATAGAAATAAAATAATAATAATAATAATAATAATAATAATAATAATAATAATAATAATAATAATTATTATTATTATTATTATTATTATTATTAATATGCTAGATAAGTTGCTTTACTGCAGATAGGGAAACAAGTCATACATACCCAGAAGGTCCCCCTGCTGTAGAACATAGGCATCATATCCAATATATTGTATCTTGGGTTTGGATTTTTGATAATTATTTTGATTTGGGATTTTCATTATATTTTTTTTTCTTTTAATATTGTATATCACCCAGATCTAATGATAGAGTGTGACTGGGTCAGACTGTAAATACAATCCGCCGTTTCAAATTAGGGAACTTTGGCTGTTTTTTCCTAGCTTGAATATTAGACACATTTGCATCAGGTGTATGTAACAACTCTGTCTGGCCTGAAATTTCCAGCCTTACCAGATTCAAACATTGGACGATATTGGGCAAGAAGAGGCAGAATAGTCTATGTAGATCTGGTGACTACACATCTTACATTAATCGTATTACATTTTTATTTCAGAATCCAGTCTGGATTGGTCACCAGGATCAGAGGTTTAGTCTTTCAAGCTTTCAGATTCATGCCGAAGCCCACCCTTAGAGAACTTCTCTTTACCAGAATGCATGCTTTGGGTTATTCTATGCATAGTAGTTATGTGGTGGCTGGTTGGGTGTGTCTTATTATTGGCTGATTGGGCTGTTGGCTGTTGTTACCTTTTGCTGCCAAATTGTTGACGCCTAAGAACCTGATAAACTGGTGGTAAATCAACACTCCGATTGACTGCAAGGGGCCCATTTCCCAGGCTTCAATTATCTCCCTGGCTGTTTTTGTACCTGCTCAGCCAACAATCTAGTAGCTGCAAAATTAAATGTACCATATTTTTCGGAGTATAAGACACTTTTTTCCCCAAAAAAGAGGGTGAAAATTTGAGTGTGTCTTATACATCAAATGTAGCCCCACTCACCCACCGGTCCCCACCCTTCGGCCTCCGCATGTCCTCTCAAACAGAGCTTTTGGAGGCTGCAAATGCAGCCTCTAAAACAGAGAGCCTCTCAAGCAGCCTCCAAAAGGTCCATTTGAGAGGCTGTCTTTGCAAAGAGAAGCTCCTTTGCAAACGGAGCTTTTGGAGGCTGCAAATGCAGCCTCTCAAATGGAGAGCCTCTCAAGCAGATTTTTTTTATTTTATTTTCCTCCCCCCAAAATAAGGTGCATCTTATACTCCGGAGCATCTTATACTCCGAAAAATACGGTATGTCCTTGTTCATTGCAATGTGAGGCTACCAATGAGTCTGATCTCTTGCTTGTGTTTTTGCAATCTGGTGGTTAGCTTCCTTGCCATCTGTCCTACATAGTCATCGGGGCAATCCTTATACAGGGGATCCAGTAGATTACATTAGAAGTATCTCCCACCTCTAAGAAATCTTTACAATGCATGATTTGCCCTGGTATGATAGCCTCTGGGCGGTGTGCAATACCCACTTGCAAATCTCGGAATCTACATTCTGCTGCTTCCAAAATCCTGGAACATATGTATTCGCCTACATTTTTATTGTTGTTGGAGATAGTGTTCAGATTTTTGAAATCCATCTTCATTTGTATTCTCTTTACTCCATCATGTTCTTTTTTTAGAGTTACTGCCCTCTTTCCTTAAGATACTTTAACGGTCACCCTATTTTAGATGGAGACCTAGAGCTGTTCACAAATAGGCCTGCATCTGGCAATTCCACTTGGATTCTGCATTATCTGGAGGCAGAGAAAGCTAAATGTGCTTTTGATCAATTTGGTCCATAGGCCAGTGGATATCCTGCTGACAAATCTTTCTTCAGTTTGTTACCCATCACTTAGACACATCCAGCTGCAGTGTTCTCTCAAAAGTGCCTTTTGTGCTTTATGAAAGAGCAAGAATTATATACAACACAGAGAACGCAATATAGAAATGTTAAAAAGCTTAGAAATTTGTACCAGAAAGTTGACCAAATTAGTCTGTGGTCTTCTTCCCTGCTCCTCTATTGTGAGAAGGAGGAAAACCAACTCTAAATTAAATGTTGGCAAAGAACCCTTCCCACAATATATTTATCTTTCTAAAATAGTATTAAAATTCTTTAGAATATTATAGCTTCAACTAGTGCAAAATACAGCTGCCTGAATATTGCTAGAAGCATGAGTTCAATCTGAACTGAGTTCAGTACAATGGACCAGATGTTCTGGTTGTTGCCTCCAGTTAGCCTTTCTCATCTTAGAAATGTTGACCCCAGTTGGTTGAAGAATCATCTTCACCCATATAGGTACTCTAAAGTCACCTCATATGCCCATCTTTGAAAAGAAAGCAGCTAGGAAGCAATAAGGAGTAAACTCCCTCAGGGTCAGCTCCATGACTGCAGGATGCAGTGTTCAAGTATTAAAGAGGATCCACTTTAAGAGGCTTTTTGCAGAAGGCTTTTTAAAAATAGGCTTGTTCTTGCTGTCTCTTTCTCAATTTTAGAGGTCCCTGTAAACCGAAATGTCTTTCACTGATTTTGCTCAAGGTTTTGGTTTTCCTGAGCAACATGTGTTTGCCTCTTAGTGGCTTTTATTAGCCGTTACTGTTTTATTATTGTGAATTGAATTTATTATTCAATCTATTAAGCCACCTTGAGGTTTTTCTCTTAGAAGCAGTGGACAACTTTTAAGATAAAACTTTATATATAGGGAGAGAAACATATGTGCAAGTAAAGCTTTATTGAATGCTCTTCTAAAATGTTCCAGGTACTGATAAGCACTTTCATTGTTTTTCATTACTGCTAGTGTTTTCAACCAAATGGGTAAGATAGGAGGTTGAATCTCTTTAAAATCATTTGGCCTTTATTCAAAGGGTTGCACTGTGATAGAATAATTTTTAGTGGATTCTATTAACCCATTGGAATAAAAAGCAAAGCATCAAGGGTACTGTACTTTAACAAGAAAAGAAAAGACATCAAATTTAAAGTTAGACCAGTGAGTCTTGATAATACACATTCAGCTCAGACCTATTGTTTTACATACTTCCATAGACAAATGGAATTTTTACATGCTCAGAATTCTGTGCTGGAATTTTGCTCAAGGATGGACTCCCCAAGAAGCAAGGATTAGTGATTCATCCGTGCAATGCTTGGATCCACTCATTTTGAAACATAAGCTTTCAAAGCTGAGGACCCAGTTTGTGGGGGCAATAAGCTGACTTTGTATAAATATACAAAAGAATGAAGGCTATTGCTTAATGCATTGTAAGCCGCCCTGAGTCTCCGGAGAAGGGCGGCATATAAATCAAATTAAAAAAAAAAAATAAGCTTGCATGGAAAGGTGTGTACTCATGGAAAGATACCCACTAATAAAAGATCACTTTTCTAATTGCTCCCTGATGGCCATAGCTCCAGAAGATCCTCCAGTGTCCAGTATGGTAGTCTGTAGCAACCATCAGGAAGAGTTTTTGGACCAAGGACTGTGGTTAACATTGTGAAGAGAAATGGTGCATGCTGGCTGGGAATCCTGGGAATTGAAGTCCACACCACTTAAAGTTCCCAAGGTTGAGAAACACTGATCTAAAGCACTCTTTGGTATCAGCCCTCCATCCAAGCGTATTTACTTGATGGCCCTAATTTTTACCGTCCCCAAGGGCAGAAGAAGTAG
This sequence comes from Pituophis catenifer annectens, assembly GCF_029215685.1. Classification (NCBI taxonomy): domain Eukaryota; kingdom Metazoa; phylum Chordata; class Lepidosauria; order Squamata; family Colubridae; genus Pituophis; species Pituophis catenifer. The sequence goes on along the minus strand of NW_027256881.1, from coordinate 80,342,581 downwards.
GAGCACAAGCTTGGTTTATGACTTTGCAGAAATGATCTATTACCTTTCCCTTTAATCACATGATGGTGGGGTCCATCTATTTCACCGTCCTGGAAAATGATCCAACATCTTAGTTAATATTGTGTGTATATGTGTATATGTGTGTATTTCTATACATGCATTTGTGTGCATGTAATCTATAGTTTAAATTTTTTATATATATGCCTGAACATTTGTTTTATATTTTGTGGTTCTGGTTCAGTTGGGACTAGGATAGCTAAGGCTGCTTGGATGCAGCACTGAACAATTCTTATCAGATGAAATGCCCGACTGATTGACAATGATGCCAGCAATGGTGAGTCACACATGTCTTTCTCGGCAAACAGTCCTCAAAATTTTCACCCTGAGAATTGAAGTTTTATATCAAAAGATTATAAACCTCTTTATGATTTCGGATTTTTTACAACACAAATTACTCCCTGAGGAAGAAATGGGATTGCAGGACTTCCTGAAGGGCAACTGAAAAGGGTTTGAAAAGGTAAAGCTGCTACCAATTGCGACTTTGGTAAAGAGCAGTTTTGAACAAGCAGTATCTACTAAATGAAATTTTAGCACCCTTTTTCTTGGCGTCTTCCTAATTTTTCTCCATGGCAAGGAAGACTTGCCAGATATGCTCCCAGGTTTGTAATGAAACTAGTCCAAAGCAGATTTCCAGACACATTTACTGGTAAATGTTGTTTGCTTTCTTAGTAAATTCTCATTTTTATATTCATTTATCTTCCCTATTATTACAGAATGCTAAGACTTGCTAGGTAACGGTCTTTTTAAGTGATTAAATAACTGTTATATAAAGGTTAGGTAATAAAAACAGATCCATAATGAAAAACAGCAAGAGAATAATAAGGATCCCCATAGCATTTGTTTAACATTCTCCTAAAGTTGCTTTTGAAAGAGTCACAATCAGAATGCATATACTAGCAATACTTCGCAACTGGATTCAGAAGAATTTTGCCTCTAACAGTATCAGTGGCTTGAAATGCTGAAATTGTGGTAATGATCACTGATAGCCTTGAATCCTACAAATGTGATCTGATCCCTATGAAAATTCACTTTGGGAAAACTTACCCAAATGGAAAATTAACAGATATAGTGGGTGATATTCTAGAAAACCAGGAGGTACGCTATGAAGTACAGCTACCTGGGATAAGCTGAGACTCCTAGAAAGTTGTAAATCTGGATAGGAACCATAGCATTTTGGAGCCATCACATAGACTGAATATAATATATAGATGGGGTCCTGCCTTGCTTCTTCTTGAACCCAAATCTAGCCAGACCAACTAGATTTTCAGTTGGGAAGGAAGGTGTGAACAGATAAAAGGGCATGAACTTGTCGTGCATGAAAGAGTAAGTGAGTAATTAATACTTTTCATATAGTAAGTGAACAATACAAGTTGTAAGCTTGGCTTTCTCTTTGTTTTGTATATATTTTCCAGCATATGAGAACAACAAGGACCCTTTAGAGTTAACATTAACAACTTGAAAAAGTGCAGTCGTTCTCTTTTTCTTTGGTATGGCTTATGCTTCAATGAAAATAAAATATACTACATTACATCTATCATCGTCCCAGGGCTGAAATCCAGCAGATTCTAACAGGTTCTGAAGAACCGGTAGCGGAAAATTTGAGTAGTTTGGAAAACCGGCAAATACCATCTCTGGCTGACCCCAGAGTGGGGTGGGAATGGAGATTTTGCAATATCCTTCCCCTCCATGCCCACCAAGCCATGCCCACAGAACCGGTAGGGAAAAATTTTGAATTCACCCCTGCATCATCCATCCATCTATCCATCCATCTATCCATCTATCATTAAGAAGATGATTTTCAGCAATATTCTGTTTGTGTCACATACACCAATCGTATCAATTCAACTTCCTAATTAATCCAGAACAAGAGATTGTCCAATGATTAGCCTGTCTACTCCCTTTTCCATTGTCAACAGCAGTAACCAATCAGATGTCTCTGAATATACACAAGCAGGACATGAAGTTTATGCAGCATTTAATATTTAATGGCAGTTTCTGTTTAGGGAGATCCCATTTAACAGCTACCAACTGTTGTTTCTTTATTCCACAGCCAAAAGCTGGACTCAAAATATTCACTGTATCTGTAAGTGGGGATCTAAACTCAGGATTTTATTTTCTTTCCAATCTTTTCAATGAATTAATGACACATACAGGAGCTATTAATTACTGTAGAATAGAATTGTCTATTAATAAATTAATGGAGTTTAGGTGGAGTTTAGAATTTGGTCTTCTAAGTGCATTTATATCGTTATCAAATTTTTTCCTAGTAATTCTTGAAATTGCCAACTTAATAGTCACCATCCACAAACATTAGAGGTTTGTCCATTTAACTTAATTTATTTTTAAAAAGTTGAAACTGGGAAACAATTCAAAATCATTCTGAAGACTGTTGGCATCACTGTCTTCAACATATATAGTTTTTGTAAAGAAACATTAAGAGGAAGCCTTTCCTAGTGAAGTATATTCACCATGATAAAAAGGCATATCAGCCAAAGCAATCTTCTGTCAGGAGGTAGGACAGTTCCATATTCTTACATCAAATCACATTTGATTTAAGAAAAAATAGGTTTCCTTGATAAATTTTGACATGGCAAAAGGGAACAATTCTCTCCCATGGTTTTGCATGTCAATATATTTCTTATACAACCCAGTGGTGAAATCCAATTTTTTTTCTACCGGTTCTGTGGGCATGGCTTGGTGGGCATGGCAGGGGAAGGATACTGCAAAATCTCCATTCCCACCCCACTCCAGGGGAAGGATACTGCAAAATCCCCATCCCCACTCCAGGGGGAAGGATACTGCAAAATCTCCATTCCCAACCCACTCCAGGGGAAGGAGACTGAAAAATCTTCATTCTCACCCCAGTCTGGGGCCAGCCAGAGATGGTATTTGCTGGTTCTCTGAACTACTCAAAATTTCCGCTACCGGTTCTCCAGAACCTGTCAGAACCTGCTAGATTTCACCCCTGATACAACCCTTATTTTTTTCCTCAATTTTTTTCTCATTTTATTGTTTTATCCTGCCTTAATACCGCATGAGGTGTAGTAAATAAATATAAAGTAATAAAGGAAGTCAAGGCAATGAATATACATAGTATTCCTTCCTCCTCTTATTTTTCAACAACAACCCTGTTGAGCTGAGCATCAATGCCCGCAAGTAATTGTGCCTAAATTATCCCTGTTTATATTATTTTTGCAAATAGATGCATAGATGCTGTTGCATGAATTAGAGATGCCAGAGATTCAAAATACATTATATAAAAAACAATTACTTAGTTTGGACTAAAAAAAGAAAACCTGTACACATCAAATAGATCTATGATTTCTTATTTTTTTAAAAAAAAAAATCACAGTCCCTGTGATTTATATGTGTCTCATATTAAATAAAGGTCAGCAATTGCTTCTGGAAAAAAGCATAAACAAATTATTTTTTTCGGTTCCAAAGAATGAAAGCAGATTTTACGTTCAAGGCAGAGTTCATCAGCAAACACTTTGTGAAGTGTACCACTGGAGCAAATTCAAAGGATCACACCCAGTATCGATTGCCATCTCAAGAAAACCATAACTGAGATGAAGGAAACTGTGAATCTCCCCATTAGGCAGCCTTTAGGAGGTTCGGTTTTGCCTTGCTTACCGCTTTACACTTTGTAGGTTTTTGTTTTAACACATTGCCAGATCAGTCACAACCAGATGGTTGCAGTGTGCGTGACATAATAAAGCAGTAGCTCTAGGCCTCCCTTGATCACTCTTGCCACTTGGAAAGAGAAAGCACAACTTCTAAAGCATTCTCTCCTACTTATGTAGCTCAGAGTATGCAGCTTATTCGTTCTTCACTGCAGCCATATAGCGTCCCCAAAGAAAATACTTTGCAAATCCATGCTAAAGGAATACACCTGGTTGGAGAAGGGGTGTGTGTTCCTTGTTGGTTTCTTTAGGAACTGTTTTTGTCAATGAAATAAGATGATGTGTCCCCCCACCCAAAAAAAACCCCAGAGGATGGTAGAGGACAGGAAGGCCTGGAGGAACGTTGTCCATGGGGTCGCGATGGGTCAGACACAACTTTGCAACTAACAACAACCCAAAAAACGGGTGCAACTTGCCCTTGCCTTTGTTCTCAATTTAATACACTTTGCTCAGCAGTTCAGCAAAGAGATTCAACTTCTCTCCCTCCCTCAAATAAAATTATTAATAGTACGGAGAGAACAATTAGATCAGTGAAGTAGTACTTAGGCTGATCACTTATTTCCCTGTGTATTTTATTTAACTCTCCTTGAAGCTCCTCTTTGTATAGATAAACAGATAAGATGCAGCTCTTTCTCAAATGCTCTGTCGTGGTTTGAGGTACTGGATGATTGTTTATAATTTAAGGAGCTTATGTTATTGAGATTCCTATGATACATCCCATTTAGCCCTCTTTGTCCCCATAACTCTATTGATACTCTTAAAAGAAATCACTACAGAAGTTTTGTTTGTGAACATCTTTGAAATAAATAGGGATGGGATGGGATGGGATGCTGTTTATATGCATGTATCATTGATTTTCTTAAACTCTGCACAAGACCTTTTCTTAGTAGTTTACACACAGCATAGCCATTACTACCTAGAAAATCACTAACTCAACTTAATGCTATGTTTCTCCTGGAGAAAATTTACTGATGTGGTTAATAAGAGTTGACATTGACTTGATAGCACATAATAGTAATCAATCAATGATAATTAAAACATCAATATCTTTATTGAGACAGAGAGGGGAGAGGGAGGAGAAGATAGATGAAAGAGAGAGAGGGATTAGTGAAGAAAGAGAGAGGGAGAGAGAGAGGGTGGGAGGGAAGGAGGGAGAGAGATGAGCTTACATTTAGAAAACAGATCACTTTCAATGCTACAATACTGAGAGTTGTCAAAATATGGCATTATATCATTTTCATTGCTCCTAAATGCCAAACACAAAAGGCAGGATTCAGACTGTGACTTGTGTACAGCACTGCAATCATTACAACTTTTACCTAAGAATAATATGTATATTTGTGAATCGTTAAAGAAGGAGTGTCACAAATATAATAATTTTATTAGAACAAATTGGAAACTCCAGATATGGTTTTAGCCCAATGAAACATGGATTGTGAATAACTGGAATGTCAATCTTTGATACTGGTTAGTAACACAGCTTCTCTATTGCTACAAATCAGCTGCACTTGAAAGAGAATAACTAGCCTCTCATTATTTTGTTCAGTTTAGTTTCTCCTTTCATGCAGAAGTTGTAACAAAGTTGTATGTGAGTAGAGGGCTATTTTGGCAGGATAAATTTGTATTACTTATGAATATGCATCATATGTCTACAAAAGGAGTTCCAAATGGAATTAATTACTAAGTCTTCAATACATTAGTAATTGTATTGAATATACCTATCCTAGTCATGTTGTGCAGGTATAGTTTATATAAATCATTGAGATTCGCATCCCATTTGCACTTAGAAGCTAAGCAGAGATGTGCCCAGATAGCACTTGGATGGGCAACATCCACTCAATAGCAGAATTGTAATCTATTCTGGAAGAAGGCAATGGCCAACCATTCTCATTCTGCTGTATAGAATGTTGCAGGGATAGATCTGTAAAGTCAGGGAAGGAAAACTCTAGGCACTGTTGGTGTGCCTAATATGCAACAGGCTTCTTTACTAATCTGGAGAAGATCTCCACCATTTGGTTTTATTATTTAAATGAACGCTGGTCATTAGTCAGGGCAACGTTTTGTCATCTCATTATGTCAGGAAAACTACATTAAGAGAAAGACCTAAATTCCTTTGTTCTTTGCAAAATCCAAGACAGCAACATCTTGTGGCTGGCTTGAGAGTAAGTAAACAACTGTATAGAAAAGGCTGAAATCTGAGAAAGAGAAAGCTAATGAGAGAGAGAGGGTTGTTGCTCACCTGCTGGCCAAGATCTGACGCTGGGGCGGAGTAGATCGGGTGAAAAAGAGTTTCGTCCCGCCACCACCACCCTCCGCCAAAAAGGCTCCTCCTTTCCAGACTTATCCCGGCCAACTTGCGCACGTGTGCGCGTGTTTCAGAGTCAGCTGTGCGAGCACACGTGTACGCGCGCGAGCAACATCTGAAGGGAGAAGAGGCTCCAGTGGGTTTATTCCTGCAAAGACTTTCTTTCCAACACTTCTTTCTCTCTCTCTCCGTTCTCCCCTCCCTCGACCTCCTTCTCCCTCGGCGCTCGATGCGGGGAATGCGGTGGAAACCGCAGAAGGAGGCAACGTTTCCCCAAGGCTTCAGCTTCAAGGTGCGACGGGTCCTTCGCTTCTCTCTCAGCCGCGCCAGGCAACTGCAGGGATCCCGTCCTCCTTCGGAAACTGACTAAAGAGAGCGTTGGATGGGACTCCTGCCTTGGGTGGCTTCCTCGCCCAGGAACGCGGCTTCGCACCTAACTAGGTGGTCAGCACCAGGGACAGCTCCCGGCGCCCATTCTTCCCGCGCCTCCATCCTGCGTTCTGACTCCTGGCGCTTGCTAGCCAGACGCAGGCGATTAAGGGGAGTGAAGGTCGGCCACGATTATGGAAGCAGACAACTGGAACCAGAGCGAGCCCAACAGCACCCAGCTTTTTTGCGGGGGACCCAATGGGACTCTTGGGGGACGAGGAGGCAGTTTATGTTCTGGGGTCAGCCCTTCCATGATCACAGCCATAGTGATCATGGCCCTCTATTCCGTCGTATGTGTTGTGGGGCTCTTCGGGAACTTCTTGGTCATGTATGTCATCATCAGGTAAGAAGAGCGGCCGGGGGGAGGAGCTGCCCGAGTGGGGGGGACAGCAAAAGGGCGGCTGAAGCAAAGTACGCACGGAGGGAGGCTTGGGAATTTGATGATGATGATGATAATGATGAACCACCAAAGTCAAGGAAACGGTTCTGTAGTTGGCTCTTTTGGATCTGGACAAGCTAAGTGGCAGAGAAAAAGACGTGTGGTTCTTCTGTTGCTAAAACTCCAAATGTATTTGGTTTTTTGGTTGGGGGGGGTGCTCTTTCTCTCTCCAGAAAGAAATTATCCAGTCGTTCTTCCCACAATTCTCCCCATAAAAGCAAGCTAGACACATTTGGGATCAAATCCTACTAGAGAGCATATCTATGAGTCTCCATGATATTGTTACATGTTTTAGGTAAATGATTACTCCTGATTTCAGTCCCAGAGGATTGATATAGCATCTCCATCCTGGCAAATACAAAAATACAAATTTGATTGTCAACTAAGTGGCTTCTTAAGATCCAAAGACATTCTGAAAGCAGTAGCAGTTCTTCTAGGATGATTCTGAAGAATAATTTCTAATTATGTTGTAGAAAGGATATGGGCGTTAATTAGGAAGTAAGAGACTGAAAATCTCTGCTTAATATAACTATGATTTGCTTAATTTTGTAAGTAGCTACAAAAAAAATGTGTGCTTTGGGGTGAAAAAAGCATGCTGTTTCAAATGATCATTTGTGCAGCATAAGCATTCAAGGCACACAAAAGTTATTTCATGTTAATAAAGTTGTTTATGTGCCTGAGAATAATGTAAAAAAAAAGTTAAAATGAGTAGCTCAGACTATTTCTGCAACCAAAATCCAAATCGGATATAATAAAATAGAGTAGAGGAGATATACAAGGAAGTGAAATACGTTAAAGAGGCATTGGAATCCACAGATACGAATTGCAGTGCAGTTCCAACAATCTAATCAGATGTTTAGTTTCCTGTTTCTTTCCTCAACTGAACTTTGTGCCCAAAATCCCTTTCTTTGTATCATTTAGGAAATTCTACTAAAAGAGCCTAAATTCATTTTCCCAGCAAGTCTTCCTCAGCCAAAGAAATGGCAAACTGGTCTTCTGCCACAAAGATAGTTATATCCATTGGAAGTTTCTGTACTCATATTTAAGTATATTGGCTGTCTGTTCTTAAAGAAAGGAACCATGTCCTTTTCTATGTTTTTAATAGGTGTTTGGTGTTAAATTGGATTTGTTTAATGAAGGCCAAATAGAGAAAATTTTACTTCTAGCATTCCACAAATGTTTCAGAGGAATGAGTTACAGTCAATATCTATGGGAACATAGCACCATCTATTGAAATGATGGATAACAACAGGTGGAAACTGTTGCTTCTGGGATCCAAGTTGGGGAGGGGGGAGAGTTCTTTGCCTTAAGAAAAGAAAGGGAGGGGAGAAAGGGATGTTTACTGTCCAACATTTATCTCCACTTCTTTTTTTCCAAGAAAAAAAAAACTTACTATCTTTCTCATCTGTTTTAAAGTAAGGTGGGCATTCATTCATATTTAAATGAATATGAATACATAACAACAAATTAAATATTGGAGGATGAGAGTTCTTGCCATCCTTTAGAATACTAGAAGCTGGCACTTCCCAATCTGGTGCCAGCTGTTTAATTCCTTATCTTCGCTGCCAGCAGGGCCGTGTTGGCTGGCAAAAAGCTATGCTTAATGCATGTAGATAGCATCACCTGAAGTGAAGATGCCACCAGGCATAAGTAGCATGTCTAGGCCATTCTTTTCTATGTCATCAATTTTCTATTATTATTTTTTTCACTTGACGCTGAACCTTTTGAAGCTACTGAGCAGGCTTTGTTGCCCTTTGACTAAATCTCTCCCCCTGGTTTTGCTCTCCTTGGAACAGGAACAGGAAACAATTGGAGACATTTTCCGATTGCAATTCCTATCATGCCTCACCATTAAGCAGGCTGGTGGGAGTTCAGGTTCAATAACTGAATGAGCCCACGTTGCTCTTCCTTGCCTCAGATAATTTGGGATTTCCTCAATAGGTCCATAATGGCTACAGAACTATTGACACACTTTTCTTTTGCAGAAGATTACTACCCTTCTAATGAGCCTTCAGATGATTATTACAGGATTCTCAATGATGTCTTACAGTAATTAAGCTCGTAGTTGATATTGCAGTAAAAGAAGTGATTGATAGAATTATTGCAGGCCTGTTTTTTCCCCTCCTTGCATAAGATAAATGCCTTTTTTAAAAAGAAATTGTTGTCAGGGTACCTGAAATATCCAGGTTCAGTTCTCCACTAAAAAAAAATGGAGTTCCTATCTAGACTTTGTTTCCTTTCACTCTTTCCCATTGATAGAGGATTTTTGAGGATAGAATAGAGTTCTTTGGAGGCGGAGAAAAGTGAATAAAAAGATAAAATAAATAATTGTGAGCTTCCTTACATAGGATCTTTTTTCAGAGATAAAGGCAAGAAACTGAGAGATCAGATTTAATCTTACGTCCATTCCCTTTTCTGACACTGATGTGAAATGCGTCTGTGAGACTATCATGAGCATGGCATGTTGCATGGTTTGCAAGAAGGGGACACCAATTCTCTAAAATAAATAAGTAGTTAACTTCCAGTAGTTAACATTTCCAGTTTCATAATCTATATACACTTTATAGGAGACCATTTTTATTTCTGATTAAATCAGGAAATCACAACAGGGAGCAATTAGAATGTCAGCTAGATATTTGCTAGCTCTCCCTGGGGATGCAATTACAGCCTATAATGTTCATTGACTGTTTTGAATGTGTGCTTTACAGACCTTTAAACTATCAGTCAGAAGTGATTTCAAATGTAGGTTGATGTGTAAAAGGAATAGGCAATTTTAGAAATATTTGGAAAAGAGTAATACTGCGCACAAATAGTAATTATAAAGCAGGTAGGCCTGGAATGGAATGGGTACAAAAATCACCTAGAAAAAATATTTCAGAAATGAAAGTTGAATATTGATGTGGAGTGCTCAGTTGTACTTTTTAAATAAGTTTTGATATTTAAATGACATGTGACACTGAAAAGGAGATAGCTTTCTTCCATTAAAAAAAAATCAATGAGAAACCACCATTGCACAGAGACATGGGAAAGGACTCTTTAATGTTTCCCTTTCTTTGCCATTGCTACCATTTGCCTGGCCAAGTTCATTTTCCATCAGTGGAAACAAATATTTGGGACTTGCATCTCTTTCTTCTAGAGGAGAAAGCAATTTTGGAGTGGAAAAGCAGCCTAAGGGGAAAGGATCAAATAATCCTTTCTCCTTCCTTCTGCTTTAATCTCCCTTCCGTCCTGTTCATCAAGCTATCCGTGCTCTTTTTCATAATGTTACCAATCAATTCTATAGAGCGGTTGCATTTACAGTAAGCTTTATCTTCCCCACAGATATATTCTAAGACATAATGCTTCACCTATGATACCTCAGCTTTAAGGTTTGCATGATGCTTGAGTGTGGCTTACTTTTACATTAGCAATATAGATATAAGATGTAATAAATGGTGGCAATTACTGTTTTATGAGTGTCAATAACATTGTGCGTACCTGAACATGGGTGCATACATATGCATGCATCTAAAATTATGTATAAATGTTTGATAATGTCCTGTTGATTTTAATAAAAAAACCTGCTAAATCATTTTCTCATAGCCATAGCACTCGGTTCAGTAAGGTCAATGCCCACGATTCTATGATAGAACCATATTTACAGATTTATTTCTGAGAAATATGGAATGCTATGTCAAATAATTTAATGGTGATATTTTCACACAGCTAAAAATTATATTCTGGACACTAATGAAAGGAATTATTTACTTGGTGTTTCAAATACTTGCTGCAAATTCAGCAAGGATTATCCTAACAGCCTAGCAACTGTATAGTGTGCATATTGATTTTGAGGAAATATGTGCTGAAGTCACCAAAATTCATTTGGATTAATGTTTAGGCTGTTTTGGTGCAATGCTAGTAAAAATGACTCTTGTGCAAGGGTGCATAGAAAGTTTGTAACTCAGGATAGGTGAACACTTTTGAATAATAGTATTTCATCATGTCAACTATAATTAAACCATGGAATATGCTAATACATTCTGTATCGATCATTAATTAATTCACGGTATTAATTCTGGACTAATTCTTTGGGGATAAGCATAACCATTAGTCACAATGTTGCCCCTAGAAATCAAATATTATGCCTTGGGACATCAATATTTGAGAATAAGAAGGTAAGGATCAGTTGTATCGATGCCCTATTTAAGAACTTCCCAAAGGGAACTAGATTGCATTGACAAAAACAGGATGCCAGACTAGACTCCATGCACCTTTGATCTAATCTAGGAGAAATAAATGATGGAAAGGGGAAAAAATTTATGTAAACCTTTGCCTAAATTTAACAGATGTCTTGTGACAAATCTAGACATCTCCTTATTCCCTTCAAAGTGAAATAAACGGATTCCTACTCCTTTCCACTTCTTATATCTTGGTAATTTAGATCAAAAAAGTTCAAAAACCAAGATCTGAAGTATCCTAAATGAGAATGGCAGGCTAAGTCACTGAAGTGAAAAGGGGTAGGACTTCCTTCATTTCATCTTTGAATGGAATAATGAGATCTCTAGATTTATCAGAAAACATCTGTTAAACTTGGGCAAAGGTTTACATGATTTTTTCCCCTGATCCATCATTTATTTTTACCACAGTGAGTTAATAGTGGTATTTTTAAAAGTACTCAACCCATGGGCTACATATTGCTTATGTCTGATTTAGATAAAAGTATCTCTGCTAGAAGCATGATCAGATTCTCTGGTGCCTTTTAAATCCTACCCACAGGGAGGATGTTGTGCATTTATTTCTTTTGTGCCACTATATAGTTGAAAACCCACTCTGTATACCACACTGTTACCTAACACAGAAACACCATTTTACATGGCCTCAATCCCTCATTTTACTTCTATTTCCTCAAGAGACACATCTATGGCTGTGGCTAATGTTATTTTTTCTAGAGCTCAAAGTTACCATCTGGCTCAAGGACATAAGAAACATGTAAGACATAAAAGCCCACATCATTTCCTCAGTCAGGAATGCAGTCTTATGGCAGTTGTCGTAATGACATTGCAACACATATTTCAACACTTGCCTTCTTCCTGTGGTGTCTCAAAGGCTCCATGTGAAGGTATCTCTAGAACATACAAATGAATCCTTGGGAGGTCTTGTCATGGGGGGTGGGGGCTTTTGAGACAGGCAGGAAGAGGGGAAGTGGTGAAATGTGTGTTGTTGCAATGTCACAATGAAGACTCTGTCCATGGCATATTGGTGGGTGTTGTTGTAGTGCAAATATGAAAGGATGGACCTTGTATCATGATGTACACTTTTTGTTATTGTAGCCTCATCATTTTGGTTGAGAACAGACCCATATACTTTGAGAGTTAGACTCCAACTCTGCCTACTATATCTTAAAAATATATTTCTTTAGTAATACATAGATTAAAAAGGGCAGGTGTTGGATATTATTTCTGTGAAAGCAGTAACTCACAATTTAGATTGGCATTATATCATATAGGCTATTTTTTTAATGTAATTCATGGCTATTTTTAAAGGCAGTTTTTAGCAGAACTCAGATTTCAAATAATTCCAATGATGTTTGAATGTTACGTTTTAAAGACAGTGTTGCAGCCTACTGAGAATTCTGAACTTGATTTCCCATTATAAATTGCAGAGAATATAGGTTTCAAATACACATGAACACCATGGCTAAAATGTCATTTTTCCCCCCTCTTCTTGTTTTGCATGTACATGCCTTGGCTCAAAACTGAAGCATACTAACTTGGGAAAAGAGTTCAGCTAAGGACAGAGAGTGCAAATTATATGGATTGCACCCAGAGTTCCAATGAATGAAATTCTACTCATGGGACACACCCAATCAAACAGAGAGGAAGGGAATTTCACAGATTTGTGCTCCCTCACAAATTGTTCTTGTTGAATGAAGAAGCTTTTGGAACAATACTGGGTGCAGAACTATAGAGAATGGAAGGATTGGGGAAGTCATCTTTCTTTGTTAAAGCCTCCATTGCAACTCAGTTCTTTATTCATAGAGGTTCTGTGAGTCATGAAAAGATAATCTGAATCTAAGTGAAGTTTAGTTCTTGGCATTCCATTACAGTGTAACATTTTACAAGACAGGAAGATATATTGATGAGTTATATAGGCCATTTCATCCAATATTATGTTTGCAAGGACATGTATTCAAATGTCTCTTGAAATCTCACGTGAAGCATGATGTTTATGACTCACACGGCTGATTTTATTCCCAAATGATAAGAGGGTAATTCTGAGTATAACGTTTCCAGATAGTAATAGCAAGTCATGGACTCATCTTCCATCAATTTATATCATACCTTTTTAAACCCTTCTAAGGCAGCAGCTATAACCATATATTGTAGTAACAATTTTGATGGCTGAATTCATGTATCATGCTAAATTGTTATGATTTTGGCAGAGCAAATGTAGTTTCTAAATGATGATTTACGATTTAAAGTGTTGTAGGATTCCACAACATTGCAATTTATTTCAGAAAACAGAGTTAAACAAAATCTGGTTTAGCACAATCTTGAAACTAAAATTATTACCTACATGTTTCTGTCTCTCTCTGTCTGCCTCCCTCTCTTCCCCCACCCTCTCTTTGTCTGTCTCCCTGTCTGTCTGTCTGTCTCTCTCTCTCTCTCCTGATGAATCTACTGTCCATTTGGGGAAGAAAAGCTCAATCCAGTTAAATTAAGAACAACCTACTAATTGCCTCAGCACACAAAGTCTTCAAAAATAAATACACGTTTGAAAGACTATTTATGGCAAGTTTTATGCAAAGGTTTACATTATGAGATTTTGAAAAAGAGGATCTGAAATACTGACTAATGAAACTGAACGGGCCCTTATATTGTGTGATACACTGTTTAAAATTGTACAGGAAGATTCCCTAAAACAGGTCATTCCTAAAACATGAAGCACTATAAAAATAAGTATTTCCAAGCACTTATTTCAAATATGGTTTGGTATCTTGTCATTTCCTGGGACTAGAAGACCAGCATCAAAGCCTTTTGCCTCAGGGTTGTTGTTTTTTTAGTCATCTTCAGTGGAAGTCACATATAAAGTTCATTATTGGATAAGCATAACAAAGTTCTTATGCCTTACCCAACACAAAAGCTTCTGGAGGCAAGTTGTTCCACTGATTAATTATTAATTAATTAATTGTTCTCACTGTCAGGAAATTTCTCCTTAGTTCTAGGTTGGATCTCTCTTTGAGAAGTTCCCAACTGATACTCTTGTCCTTCTCCCAGGTGCTTCAGAGAATAGAACAACCCTTCTCCTCTGGCAGCCCCTCAAATATTGGAAGACTGCTATCAAGTCATTCCTAGTCCTTTTCTTTGTTAGACTAGATATACAAAGTTCCTGCAACCTTTCATTGTGTGTTTTATCCTCCAGTCATTGTTATTGTTATTCTCTACACTCATTCTAGAGTCTCAACACCTTTTTTTGTATCATGGTCACCAAAACTGGCATTGGCCTCCCTCCATGTAGATGTAGTTCAAATGAGGAATACAGGTTAAGTTTCGTTGGTCAGTCAGTTATGAATCTATCTGGTAATGATACTAACTAGCACAATTTTTTTTAATCTTATCACAAAGTAGGCTAGGGTCCACTAATTCAATCATTTTGTCAAAGACTCCAATAAGTTTGGTCTGACATGATACGTTTTTGATGAATTCATGGTTTCTAGTTTAATGAAAAGAAGGACTAGGGGAGACATGATAGCAGTGTTCCAATATCTCAGGGGCTGCCACAAAGAAGAGGGAATCAAGCTATTCTCCAAATCACCTGAGTGTAGGACAAGAAGCAATGGGTGGAAACTAATCAAGGAGAGAAGCAACTTAGAACTAAAGGGAAATTTCCTGACAGTTAGAACAATTAATTAGTGGAACAACTTGCTTCCAGAAGTTGCGAATGCTCCAACACTGGAAGTTTTTAAGAAGATGTTGGATAACCATTTGTCTGAAGTGGTGTAGGGTTTCCTGCTTAGGCAGGGGGTTGGACTAGAAGACCTCCAAGGTCCCTTCCAACTCTGTTATTCTATTCTATGTAGGTGTTTGCAGATCTATTACTTGATCTTTTCCAGGATCTCGCCAGATTTCCCTCAGTGCATGACTGCACTGGTAGAATTGCAATGAAGAAATACATTGAAGAAATATTGCCTGTCATTTAGCTCCTGTCATAAATACATAACAAGACCCATGAAACAAAATTGTGAGAAAGTAATGAAGAAAGAAATGTATTTCTTTATATAAAAACCTTGCTCATAGAAAATCCATTTTCAAATACAACTCTTGGCTTCCTTATCTTTTCCTATTCCAACCTGGCACCAATAAAATAATATATGCATTGCTTTACAAAGAGAAAGTCATATCTACTTTAACAGACTGTCACAATTCTTTCTAGGAGAAAAAAAAAAGGACAGTGTACTAGTATAAAACAGGACAAATGGAATACGTCCAAACCAATTATATAAAATGAAAAATGGGGAAGAGCATTAAAATGGTATTTATCCATATATTTGTTAGATTTATGTTCTACTTTTTCCTCCAGCAGCTTCATCCTGCATTCCCCCAAAATAAATAATCCAAAATAAAAATCCACCTAATAGTAGGTTGAGCTGAAAAAGTTGATTGGCACCAAGTCACCAAGACAACTTTTATAGGTTAGGATGGATTTCTTTCTAATGCAACACACTAACCCAAAAGTCAAAAGTATTATTAAAATAAATAGAGATAAGTCAGATACATTATATATTCTTAACCCTCAGCATAGACATAATTGGCTATTTTGGCTCTGTGAGTTGTGATAGATGCTTTTCCTTTCATATTAAATGGAATTAATTTTGCAAAATAGAATTGCTTGCTTCTTTGTCTTGGCATGTAATGAATTCAGTTTCATGACTTGAGAAAGGGCTAAGGGGAAATGTATAATCTTGGGTCAACTGATGCACCATAACTTTGCAGAGTTGCAAGTAACCAGGAAATGGATATGGCAAGTAATGGAATAATGGCAAACTTGTTAAATAAGGATTTCCTTATTTGCAGACATAATGTATTGCCCTTCAACCCACTAATTTCAGGCAGGATTCCAAGGAAAGTAGAAAGCCTCCTCCAATCCAGTCTACCTACCTTAGTAATTTATCTACAGGATGAAAAACAAAAAGTTTAAATTACGAGGAAATAGATTTTGGTTGGAGAACAGGAATATTTTTCTAATGGTAAAAGCTATTCAATAGTGGTTATGACTGTGTCTGGAGATGAAGGATTCCCTTCGCTAGAGGTGTTTAAATTGAAATCTCCAAGGTTCCTTCCAACCTTCCATTCTATGATGCTAACACTGTCCAGTAGAGAATTTGTAAATCCCTCTGCCACTTTTTTTCTGTGCATAAAAATGCTTCGGCTTAACTATCTGATGTTTTAAAAAAACATTTCTACAGTAGGGGGAAATTTGCCTGCAAGTATTTTCTAAATCTATGTATCATAAAACAAGAAAGGAGGAAGAGGAGGAGGGGATAGAGATGGAGATGATGGTGATAAGGTGATGATGATGATAAAAGTCTCCTGTGCGAGCCAACCTACTTTTTTCTCTAAAGTGGGGTGATCTACAGCTGAATGTTCTCAATCTGTTGAAAAGCAAACAAAATAAATTAAAACAAGGTGTACTTTTCCTATGCTAGTAAAAAAAATAACCTTAGACTTTAAAGCAGTTAATTTCTTATTGCTCCAAAGTTAAATTGTTTTTTTTCCTTAAAGACTGAAGAACTGAAGATGCAGTCAAATTAATTTGCATTGGGTCAAGATGAGACAACACCTGCACAATTTAATTTGAATAAGACTATTAATGATTCAAGACAAAGCATAGGGCAATGAAACAAGAAGGAGTCAGGGAAGATGACCAACAGCTAAGTTGTTAAGATACATTCTGTATTGCTGACCCTAATTCCTATATTATAATGCAGTGAAAACATATCTGTGGATCTTAGAGCTAGGAAGGATGAAATGTTCCAACCATAAATTTATTCTTAGATTGGAAAACCTCAGGAAACTGACAAAAATGCTGTTAAAGAAGGCTTCATAAATATTCAGATTTTGGAATAAGATCTTACCTATGTAAATCTAACTCGGGAATATATGCATTGATTTTAAAAGTTTCTTGCTAGTAGAATATGGTGTTATCTCCATTTGTCTATTTAAAAATATCTGTCAATCATAAAAACAAACCCTTCTCATCCCTATGGGTGGTAAGAGCCGAAGTGGCACAGTGGTTAGAGTGCAGCACTGCAGGCTACTTTAGCTGACTGCTAACTGCAGTTCAGCAGTTCAAATCTCACTGGCTCAAGGTTGACTCAGCCTTCCATCCTTCCGAGGTGGGTAAAATGAGGACCCAGGTTGTTGGGGGCAATAGGCTGACTCTGTAAACCACTTAGAGAAGGCTATAAAAGCACTATGAAGCGGTATATAAGTCTAAGTGCTATTGCTGTTGATGCCTTCATCAATCTCATGTCCTCTGCCAGAGACCTGGGAGTTTGAGGGTTCTCTGTAGTATCTTAGCTGTTCCTAGCACTGCAATCTTTTGGACAGAGAGCTTTGATGTTGGTCCTTAGATCTATTGGAGCCACTTTCCCAACTTAAGAGTCACAACCTTGAGTACACTGGGATCCCTTTGGCCTTTACTTTCCACAACCTTTCTAGTTCTTCTTTCAGGTCTTGTACTTCTCCAGCTTCTCACACTTCTTCTTCCTGAGAAGAAGCCACTTGACAGCTATCACCACCATTGTCTTCTGTCCTTATCTACTACCTCAATGTCTGTCTTGTGTGGTAACACCCTGCTTCTACCACAATGTACCTGTCTGTATCTGGAAGCCCCACATAGCCTTATTATTCTCCATGAATTTCTGCAGAATCTTCCATCTGGATTTGGGAGGGACTAGTCACTGTGCAGATGTTCCTGTACACAATGCCAGCTATTTGGTTGTACCGATCAGCTTATGGTCTTCCTGCTTGCATCTTACACCCTGGCACTATTTTTTGGACTGTCTCTTTCTGCACAGTCTGCACCAGATCCTGTCTGGTGTGGTAAAGCCCTGCTTCTATATACTATATTAAGGTGCTTAATATTATAAGCACTTTAATATAGTAATAATATTATCCTGTCTAGTGTGGTAAAGCCCTGCTTCTATATGCCTATATTAAGGTGCTTCTATATTAAGGTGCTTAATGCTTAGACTTGTGTTGCTATGAAGCCACTTCAACTGTAAGAAATAGGCAATTCAGTTTCTTATTCTTTGCAGTAATTGTTAAACAAATTATTTTACAGGGGTTTTTTTGTATATAAATGTGCTTAATTCTTTCTGCAAATGCTGTGCTGAGCTTTTGATACTAGTTTTGTGTGCTACACATCCTATTGAAGATCTGGGTTTTATTATGAAGACACAAAAAATGTTTTGTCTTAAGAGATGATTTAATGTTAAAGTACTGTGCATTTAAGATATCTTGTTAGGCAAAGGGAAAAAATTAAAGCATTTTTGTTTTTTTGTTTTTTTCCCTGAGATAGAGAAAGAGCTGGCATATTTACATGGTGGAAAGATCCTTCTTGTCGACTTTCTATGTTAATTAAAAGCCATGTTGTTGATTCTTTATACAAAAATACAGTGAGACGCTTAATTCAAGGGAAGCTCTGCCTTTTGCAGCTGAGTTAATTGCTAGCCAATTGTAGCAAATTCATATGATCTCTGTTCACAGTTTCATGCCTCAACTTTGTTGACTTTTTTTTAGATACACCAAAATGAAGACTGCCACCAACATTTATATTTTCAACCTTGCCTTGGCTGATGCCTTAGCAACAAGTACGCTGCCCTTTCAAAGCGTGAATTATCTTCTGGGAACATGGCCGTTCGGTACCACTATTTGTAAGATTGTAATATCCATAGATTACTATAACATGTTCACAAGTATTTTCACCCTCTGCACCATGAGTGTGGATCGCTACATAGCAGTTTGCCACCCGGTCAAGGCTTTGGATTTCCGCACCCCTCGAAATGCCAAGATTGTCAATGTCTGTAACTGGATTATTTCTTCAGCAATTGGCATTCCAGTGATGGTGATGGCAACCACCAAAGAGAGCAACGGTGAGTTAGAATTTAGATAAATTTCAAATGGACACTGAATGTTTCTTTATCTGAATGTCCATAGCTGGACCTGGGGCAGGTTTACAAAGAAACAAATTTCTGAGGTAGTTCCAAAACAAATTGGAAGAGCCATGGTGGTTCAGTGGTTAGAATGCAGGATTGCAGGATAATTCTGCTGACTGCCTGGGATTCGATCCTCTCTGGCTCGGAGTTGACTCATCCTTCCATCCTTCCGAGGTTGATAAAATGAGGACCCAGATTGTTGGGGGCAATTTGCTGATTTTTGTAAACCTCTCTCTCTCTGTCTCTCTCTCTGTCTCTCTCTCTGTCTCTCTCTCATTCTCTCTGTCTCTCTCTGTCTCTGTCTCTGTCTCTGTCTCTCTCTCTCTCTCCCCCTCTCTCTCCCTCTCCCTCTCCCTCTCTCTCTCTCCCCCTCTCCCTCTCTCTCTCTCTCCCTCCCTCCCTCCCTGTCTCTCTCTGTCTGTCTCTCTGTCTCTTTCTGTGTCTGTCTGTCTGTCTCTCTCTGTCTCTCTCTTTCTGTGTCTCTGTCTCTTTCTGTGTCTGTCTGTCCCTCCCTCCCTCCCTCTCTCTCTCTCTCTCTCTCTCTCTCTCTCTCTCTCTCTCTCTCTGATTGTATACCTTGCCCTACTAGCAGTAAAGATACTTCCAGAAATCCAAGTGGTTCTTAGTTCCAAAATCACCTGCTTTACAAGGCTTGACATTAATCTTGAAAGCCAGATCAACTTACACCTAATTAAGGCAGAGTTACTTTAAGTTGTTTTCTTGTGCTTCCCACCTTTCCTGGAATGATGGGTCTCTTTTTTAATTTTTGTGTTTTCTCCCCCATCTTCTCAGAAAGGCATGCCTAGGCATTCCTTCAAACTCTCTGTCAACGCAGGCTCAAAATTTATTTCAGAATAACCCTTCAATCTGACCAAGAAGTATAGTTTGAAAGACCCAGATACTCAGCAGAAAGAAGGAAGGGAAGCGAATCAAGAGTTTCAAGAATATGCAAAAATTCTAACATTACCTAAAATAGGCATTGATTACTAGAAAAAGTCTCAGATTTGGCATTTTCGCTTAAAGAAATGCATATCTATCTCTGTCTCCTCAATAAGACAATTGAGATTAATGGAAATACTCCCTAGTGCTTAACTACGTATCAAAATGTAACGGTGGAAAGGACTACTCAAGCATTGGATGTAAATTCCATTGTGTTTAATGAGGCTTTACTTTGGACTAAGTGTATATAAGATTACCGTCTAAATGTCAGATATTTAAGAAATACTAATAGATAAACCAAGCTATTTGTGCTTCTCTCAATTATCCATTCATTAATAAAACCATGCTATCTTGCATTAAGGTGCGCAGTTTTAAAATTAATATAACAAGTGTTTTAAGCGTGGGGGGGGGGGGTATCCTTGTAGATAGATATGCATTTATTTATGTGTTTATATAAATGTAGCCATATGTGAATAACTGTTCACATATGGAAATTTTTAAGCCCATTAGGCCATTTTAGAGCAAGAACTACAATGCAAATTTTGGAAAAAGCAACCACATTTCACTCCAGTTATGTGGCAACATTGAGTGTTTTTTAAAAAAAGCTAACCATCATTTGGCCTTGTAGTATTTGAATGGGAGACTGTTAGAAAATAACACAATTATACATTATGCTGGGAAATAAAATCACACAAAACATTGTAAAAGAATGTTTTGTACAAGAAGAGAAAGCATTTCTATATTGATATCCAGGAAGTCTCCAAGAGTCAAAATTAAAGAGGAGATTCTATTTTAACTGTTTTTCTTTTAACAATATCAGTTCAAACCAACTTTGCAAAAATCAGATTTTTTAAGCATCCTTAAAAATGCTTCTATCCAGAAGCCAGGAAGTATTGAATCAGAATAAGAAAGTGGTTAGAAGAAATTACAAGTCAAAGGATTGAATTAAAACCAGAATTATTTCTACTAGGGATAATAAGAGCAAACTACAGTAAGAAAATTCAATATATTATACTGCCTGTAACAACAGTGGCCAGAATTGCCTATGTGCAAAATTCGAAACAGGACAGCATGCCCTCCGAGAGAATGGTGATCAAAAAGATGTTAGATTGTGCCAAGATGGACAGGCTAACATTGGAATTAAAAGAAAGAGGCAAACGGAATATTATTTAGTCTGGGACATGTGGTACAAATGGCTAGAGAACAGAAGTAAAGATTAATATGAAGGTAATTTAAGAGAAATACTAAAATTTAAAGATAATGTATATAGTTAAAGGAAAAACAAGGAATGTTATATGTTATGTATGTATGAGTATTATCAATGCTGGAATGCTGCAAAAATTATAAATGTGATATAAAATGATGAAATATGTTTAATAAAAACAACAATTTTAAAAAATGCTTCTAAGTCTACAGTTCTCCCTCAAATTACCTAATTACATCTCCCTATCTCCCTGATTAGGGATGCGGTGGCTCAGTGGCTAAGGCACTGAGCTTGTCGATCGAAAGGTCGGCAGTTCAGCGGTTCGAATCCCTAGTGCTGTGTAGCGGGGTGAGCTACCGTTACTTGTCCCAGCTTCTGCCAACCTAGCAGTTTGAAAGCACCTAAAAAATGCAAGTAGAAAAATAGGGACCACCTTTGGTGGGAAGGTAACAGCATTCCATGCACCTTTGGCGTTTAGTCGTGCTGGCCACATGACCACGGAGACAACTTTGGACAGCGCTGGCTCTTCGGCTTTGAAATGGAGATGAGCACTGCTCCTAGAGTCGGGAATGACTAGCACATATGTGCGAGGGGAACTTTACCTTTACCTTATCTCCCTGATTGCATCAGCCTGTCTCATTAGATCCAGCAGGGAAAAAGTGTTATGGCCAGGGACTTGCATTTGTCAGTTCCAGAGGTGGGTCTTCTCCACCCTCCTGAAGCTAGGTTTGCTCCTTCCTTATTATTATTTGGGAATTCCCTCAAAATCTGGGTATGTTCTAAAGTCTTTGGGAATTGGAGACAAAACTTGCTCTCTCCCTGGTTTGTAGATTTAATTTTTTTTTAACTAATATTCTTATTTTAACAATTACTTTTTATCTTGATTGATTATTGTTTTTATTTGTCTGCTGTTTTATTCAAATGTTGTATGTCACCCAGAGTCACTTTGTGTGAGATGAGTGGCCATGTAAAATGTGATTAATAAATAAATAATAGACGTGTTTTTAGATTACATAAACTGTTCGTGTTATCTTTTCTCCCAATGGTGAGAGTAAAAGTCTGAACACAACAAGAATAGGTTTTCACAAAACAAAGATTGCAAGTAGGTTTCATTTTAAGTTATATAAAAGCAATTGTTTCCTATCGCTTGTGCTCGTGAGGGGATGGAGGGACAATAACAGTGAAAGAAATTGCCATGATTTGCTTGAATTCATTTGTCTTCTTTTAATTTCCGTAGGATCTGTTGATTGCACGCTTAAGTTCTCACACCCAGCCTGGTATTGGGAGAACCTACTGAAAATCTGTGTTTTCATCTTTGCCTTCATCATGCCCATCTTAATCATAACGGTCTGCTATGGATTGATGATTTTACGCCTGAAGAGTGTCCGAATGCTCTCTGGCTCCAAGGAAAAGGACAGAAATCTTCGAAGGATCACCAGGATGGTCCTTGTGGTTGTGGCTGTTTTCATTGTCTGCTGGACTCCGATCCATATTTATGTCATCATCAAAGCCTTGATCCATATTCCAGAAACTACTTTCCAAACCATCTCCTGGCACTTCTGCATTGCATTAGGATACACAAATAGTTGTCTCAATCCCATCCTTTACGCCTTCCTAGATGAAAACTTCAAAAGGTGTTTCAGAGAATTCTGTATCCCAACAACGTCAACCATTGAACAGCAAAATTCCACCCGCATCCGTCAGCATACCCGTGAGCGTGGCTCCAGTGCCCATACAATGGATAGGACTAACCAGCAGGTATGACTAGAAGTGGAGATGTCAACCTTGGAAACAAGAATTCCTCCTGGAGATGACATGAATTCTGAAGTCACGGTCTTGACTGAATTGTAGCTTCTGGAAGTTTTATAAAATTCTTCCGATTTATTTTCCCTGGCTGAGGTGATACACAAAGATGGAAAGACTTATCCAAATGCACTAGGAAGATTGTGCTGGTCCTACTATGATGATGGGGAACTAGAGAAGTCCTCAAGTTGCTTCTTGCATAGCCAGAGTCAGTCTGGGTATCATTGTGTTATATATTCAATACGCTGAAAACAAAAGAGATGCTTTCATTGTCTTGGCTTAATGAATGCTTGCTACTTCAGCATTCTAGAACTTTGTATATTTAGAAACTTCTTATACCAAATCAGAGCATTGGGCCATGTGACCTGTGTGAACTAGCACCTGCCTCATAACCAGTTCTCCAATATTTAATAGTCCTGCAATTACAGGTAGTCCTCAACTTACAACAGTTCATTTAGTGACTGTTCAAAGTCACCGAAAAAGTAACTTATGACCATTTTTCACAATTACAACTTTTGTAGCATCCCCATGATCACGTAATCAAAATTCAAATGTTTGGCAACTGGTTCATACTTATGACCATTGCTGTCTCCCAAAGTCATGTGATCTCCTTTTGCAACCTTTTGACAAACGAAGTCGATGGGGAAAGTCAAATTCACTTAACGACCTTGTTGCTACCTTAACAACTGCAGTCATTCACTTAACAAGTATGGCAAGAAAGGTCATAAA
Organism: Pituophis catenifer annectens; assembly: GCF_029215685.1. Taxonomy (NCBI): domain Eukaryota; kingdom Metazoa; phylum Chordata; class Lepidosauria; order Squamata; family Colubridae; genus Pituophis; species Pituophis catenifer. The sequence goes on along the minus strand of NW_027256881.1, from coordinate 80,318,791 downwards.
ATGGGACAAAATTTATTTAACAACTGTCCCAGTTAGCAACAGAAATTTTGGGCTCAATTGTGAGGTGGGAGGAGGGAGTTTTAGAACTGCTCCAACGAATCTGTTTCTAAACCCAAAATACAGTAACAGTCTATCTCAGGTCTTCATGGTGACTCTTTTCCTCTTCTCCTTGGAATGATTTCTCATCTTTGTACTCCATCAAAGGAAGCAGGAACTGAGACACATCAAATATTCACTTAGTAGAAATGAGGGAATATAACCAAGGTGGAAATGTTTTGATAACTAGGTAGGTAAGATAATCACAGTGATAGCTCAGCAAGCAATTTGAGTGGGTAGAAAAACTGAATTCGAAATAATGGAGGCATCTCTACACTTCTTTTGATGGCAGACTTGAGTATCCAGTCTTTCTTTCTGAGATTTACTCTGTATTATCATTTGAACACCACAACAACAGTGGTTTTTCTCTAAATTTATTATTTATTTTATTTTATTAGTCATATTTCTATGCCGCCGACTCTCCGAGGACTCTGGGCAACTTACACCAAAGACAGTATACTAAATAGCATATTGCCCCCTAACAATCTGGGTCCTCAGATTGTAGAAAACCTATAATAGAAAGAAAAGAAAAGCTATCAACAATCTTCTCTCAGTCCATCTGTTTTGCAAATGATGTCTGAGGGGAAAAAATTACCCTGGGCATAATAAATAGCAATATCTCCGAAGAAAAAGAACTAATACAGGTAACAAGCTTTAGAAAAAAAAATATTCAGAATATTGTTCTAATTGTCTCTCCTATTCCAAAAATGGAAATTTCTAGGCTAATAAGGATCTGCTAAATTCAGCATATTTATTTCTCAAATCTGAACTTAATAATTGACAGATTTGATAATTAAAATTATGATATCATAAATTATTCTTTAAGATCAGTCAATTCCTTGGATTTACCTCCTGTTCTTTGGACCAGCCAACATCAAAGAAATTGAAGAGCCTTGATAGTACAGGGGTTTAGTGCACCCTGTTATTAACACAGCTGCCTGCAATTTCTGCTGGTTCGAATCTCTCCAAGGCTCAAGGTTGACTCAGCCTTCCATCCTTTCTAAAGTAGGTGAAATGAGGACCCAGTTTGTGGGGGCAATAAGCTGACTTTGTATAAAATATACAAAAGAATGAAGGCTATTGCTTAACGCATTGTAAGCCGCCCTGAGTCTCCGGAGAAGGGCAGCATATAAATCAAATTAAAAAAAAAAAACATAATGGAAGTTTCAATTGTATATAATTTGCTAAGCAGATGGCAGTAGCTTTTAAACCATGCCTACTGTTGTAGTCTCTATAACCATTCTTGTATATTTGTCTTTAAATTAGTCACTGTGTCATCCCACATTATATTTTCATGCAGTTGAAGAAATAAGCATAGTGTGTCAAATTAAAGGCAAATATCAATACATTAGATTGTTATCTTTGATTGCTATTGTGTAGTGTTCAACACACTCACACATGCAATACCTGGACCTGCATTTCAAATCATAATGTCTTTTGAATGCAGTATGCCAATTATTAGTAATAGTATAGTTATTACTACTATGTCTATCATTAATGTTTTTAATAATATTTTCTGACATTAATCATACACAATATAGGGTTCCCCCATAAGAAGAGATGACCAGACATAAATGTGTATACATAATATATAAATTAACATTGTTTTACTGATTACTTTTATATCCTACACTCAAACCAGGATTCAGGGCAGGAAATATATTTTACTATATGAAATGTTACTCTCACAGATAAACTAAAAGGAGTTTAAAGTGACTTGCTAAAATTCAAAGATGGCTTTTCACCCTTTTGTTTTCTTGACATTGTTTATTTCTATCACCTAACATTCTTTAAATCTACTGAAAGACTCAGGCTTAAGTTACTTAACAACACACAAAAACTGTCCCTTGTGAGTGTTTCTGCCATTAAATTTCTAACCAAGACTGTTAAGAAGACGCTTTGTGGGTTTGACTGGTAAATGGTGCTGATCCTTTCTCTGCATCTTCTTAACAGAGAGTGGGAAGAATCAATTAAAGCTGATCTCTTTATTATACAAGAAAGATCCCCACAGAAAACAAACATCACAATATTTTGTGTTTTTACTTGAGAAAACCCTGTTAGGAAAATGGAAAGCAATGAGTGTAAAAAACTATGTGCATCTCTGAAGTAGTTGTTTGTTCATTCATGACAAAATCGAATTTGCAGAAGGGTATCTCCAGCTCTGAGGGCTTTGAAACAGCATACACTAGATCTCTTGTATTCTTTTAATGACCCTGCAATCCTTTGCTTTGGTGTGGGGGTCAGGGCGACTGATTGGAGTTGAGCGTTTACAGACTGGATGCCCTTCCTGATGCCTATGTGGAGTTCACAGCAAACAATTACTCTTCAAAAGAGAGACTTATCTGCCACTACCTAGGATCGAACTCACAGCCTCCTGATTGATTGTGAGGTGAGAATTCCACCTCTAGGCCATCACACCACTCACTAGAACTCTCTACTCTAACCTGTAGGAAAGCCTCCAGCAATAAACATTATCAGAATGTGCAAAAATTTGGATTGGGTACATGCCAGCTGTCCTTAAGAAATGACATCCTTCTATTATAGAAGGATGCTATTATATTCATGCATATCTTCAGGAATAGACTGAACGAAAGCATGGCAAGGGCAGGGCCCAATTCACTTCTGAATTGATAGGGTGGGCTTGTTCTTAGACTCTTCTTTAAATATTGCCATTGTTGGAAGCTAGGGAGCATGCCTTTTCTGTGGCAGCCCCTGCCCTTCCTCCTGAATTTTGACAAGCCTCTATCCTCCTAGCCCTCTCAAAAGCACTGGAGACCTGGCTTCCCCCCACCCCAAGAACTGTAATAGGGTGAGCATTTTCCAAGCTTAGGAGAGCTGATGATTTTTAAATGACATTACTGGAATTACTCAGCATACAAGGATTTAAATGACATTACTGGAACTGCTCAGCATACAAGGATTGAGGCAAGCACAATAGCTTTTCACCCATGGCTCAAAGCAGAAAGAAATATAGGAACATGTTTCATACCAATGTGTTTATAGAATCCATTTGAAACCTGGTGTATATTATCCCTTGTGTCTCTTAATATATGTTTGTCAAAGATTTCTCTCTATTCACTATGGCAGGTTTTGAATGAATAGGATGTAAACTACGGGTAGTAATATAATCTTTGAATAAGTGAAGAACCGCCAGTACACAAGACAAGGATCTACCTGACATCTTATGATGTCTCTGGTTGATAGTGTCATTACTGCTGCTAATATTTATGACAGAGAATCTTGAAATGTTTGGAGGTATAGTATAACCTTGAGGGCAGAACCCTTTAGGTAAACACGAACCAATTTTCAAAGACTTTTCTTGCATCACCAGACATACATGGAACTCAAAAGGAGTTTGGAAGTTCAAAATCTGTGCAGGAGAATTTGTTAGGAGAGAAATAAAAGTTTGAAACATTGCTGGAGGGATCTCAAAGACTCTTGAACATGAGGAGAGCAGATGAGTGAAGAAAATGAGGGTAGTAAGAGTTACAGAGTTCTAGGAATCAGAGCTTATGTGAGGGAGATAACAAAGATCGGTGTTCTACTGCTAATTCTTTGAAAGCTAAGAAGCAAGTGTTTTAATATAACTCTGGAGAAGTATTTTAGTCTTGGAGCTGGCAATCTTCTTTCTGGAACAATCGGTTAGAGATTACTATTTTAAACCAAGTCCAAACTACATGCAATACAAGCTAATTCCCCTTCCATCTCACCCCATAAAATAATGTGTGGCATGGAAAACAAATATATGATAAAGACCTATCAACATATGAAGTGCATTTGTGCATAGAAGTTTGAAACAAATCCCTTTAGGTATAAAACAATTGTAAAGAATTTTTTGTTGATGAAAGTATTCTTAGCATCTAATCCTTTGTGGGGCTGGGGGGGGTAGTACAAGATAGCTGCAATGATAAAATAGGTCAATGCTATCTCTGAGATATTGGGGGCGAAAGATATTCATTCACTAAAAGTACAATCCACATCAACGGAAATCACCCTTTCATAATATTTGAAGCTTCTATCTAGATTGTCTGTATCTCCTTCAACACCAAACAAAACTACTTTGTTACACGTGGGAAAATAATGTAAATCATCTTCCCCAGCCAGGTACAATTCCAATATTACTAGAGGTATCAGATTATGTAAATATTCTTTTTCAGACAGATGACATGTGAACAATAGATAGGAGTAGTAATTCACATTAATCTTGCATTTTGTATCAAAAGAGGCTAGCGATAGCCAGTTCTGTAAATACTATTGTCAATATCTGTACAGTGCTAACATTTGGGCAATGAAATATATGACAGTACTTCATTTTTAAAGAAATATATTCATCCAATTTGATTTTATGCCATGTATTTAAATAATAAATTTTCTGTTTCAAAATCTGCATAAATTGAGTAATAGAATAAGATTATATGTATATGTTATGACTCTTATAAAATAATGTCATTATGTGTGCAAATGTCATTAATGTCATTAAATGTGTGAAAAAATGTGAGTTTAATTGTATATGTGAAGTAGTGAAGCATTTCTACGTATATGTTAACAAAATATATTGACGCAGCATGAAATTAAACAATTTGTTTTAAAAATAAAATATAGCTTTATGTATATAATATATATATAACACATACAACGTGGTATACACAGTTTTCTACATCATTGCAAATGTTCTCATTTGTCTCTGTGTGATTGCCACTAGAGTAATTAACTTACAAAAGTATACTCAAGTCAAAATAACAATAGATTTTGGAACAAGCAAGAGTAATAATCATACAGATCATTTGTAGTTAAATAATATGTTATACTTGTTTAGTGTTTCTGCAATTAAATTGTCAAAATGCACACAGGAAGCAAAAAAAGAGTATCTTTGTTCTGATTATAAAGAAAATTTTACCCATTGCTCCTTTTAAAAATGTCTAGCACTGCATTTTCACTGCTGATTTGCGAAAGAAAAAGTTTGTAGGAAGAAAATTCTCTATTCATCTTGAGTGAAAAATGTAAGTTCAATAAATGAGATCAAATTATAAAAACTCATGTATTTATGCATGGAGACTCTCTTTCTGAAATCATGCTGTTACCAGCTTCAACAATTAGCAAATTACCTTTCTGTTAATTTATCACTGATGTAATTGATGTCAGTCATATTCCCACCTTCACTGGTCATCTGGCCAGCATTTGAAAACCATTGAAAACAGCATCTGAAAACCCAACCAATTGATGTGTTCCAATCCTTCCTTTTCAGAAGTTGCTTAATTAATTGAATGTTTGGATCAAATCTGCCTCCGAAGAAAGAACAAAAAGAAAAGCAAAAAGAAAAGCAAAACAACAAAGGATCAAATAACCATACCAGCTATTAGGAATAGATGAGAACACTAACACAGTTAGATAAGAACAATAGCACACAAGTAACTTTCTCTGAGCCTCACTTAAGTTTTATGAAGAACAATTTGAAGCAATCACACAATTTCAGCAAGTAACTTTGTCTTCAAACATGGACAGACAATTCAAAGATTCTTACTCTACTCTTCGAAGAATTACCAATCTCTCTCTGAGAAAACTGTCCAAAATACCCTTGAAAATTTTGGAAAAAGAAATTAGCAATGCAGTCTTATATTTTTCCCTCATTATTTGACATTTGAGATATTGTAGATAAATTTCTCATAGCAGTCAGAAGAAAGATTTTGATGCTAAACATAGATTATTTCTATAGGTAGGTTCATCTAACTCAGTGGTGGGATTCAAATAATTTAACAACTGGTTCTCTGCCCTAATGATTTCTTCCAACAACCAGTTCACCAAACTGCTCAGAAAGTTAACAACCGGTTCTCCCGAAGTGGTGCGAACTGGCTGAATCCCACCACTGATCCAACTGCCTTTAATTTGTTTTGCAAGATTGCACGCTGTATTAAAGCATAATGTGCATTTCTTCAATGCCAAATCTTCAAAGAATTTACCAAAGACTAAAATTCCCTCATTCCAATAAGATGTAATAGGAATGCTGCCACTAAGTTCTAAACTAATTTAGTTAAAGATACAAACTCAGCCACTAAATAGCAAAAGTAGCTGAGAAAGGTGCTGGCTGAGGAATTCTGGAAATTGACATTCACACATCTTAAAGTGGCCAAGTCTGAAAAACATTAGTCTAGATAATGGTCTGCCTGAGATGTGTGGCTGAAATGAAGCTTGCTAACAGAACACTTCTAAGTGCTAAACTACTAAGCTGTGAAACACTTAGAGTAAGTTTTGCAGGCTCAGTCAATAGGTTATGACATGTTGTCAGCAGCTATCGATCAAGACACATTCCCAGATTCCTGAGTAGTCTCTGCATCAACCAAATACTCATGTTTCATTTTTCAAGAGTCAGATGCAAATAGAATGGGAAAAATAGTCACTGAATTCCAAAATATCTGGAGGCACCAGGTTCAAGATGTTTATATAGTATGGTACTTCTATGAAAAGTCAGGGAAGGCTACATTTCTTTGGATTTCCCTGCAGGGTGAGCTCCTGAATTGAAGGAAGGTGTATTCTCTCAAAATGAATTCATTCACAATTTGCCTTGACCCTAACCACTTAGAATGGATTTTCCCAGATAGAAACATGTCAAAGCGAGGATTCTGGGGCACAACTACCACTTGGTATCCTTTGATATCCTTTGGTGTATCACATTGGATTTGTCCTTCTATAGTTTTGAAAGGTATGGCCACATTTTTGCTCTTTGGGGGAGGATTAGAATTTTAAAAGATAAAAAAGTAGAGAATTAAAACGTTCCCTCCAATGGGCGGCTGCTGGGATTGATGGGGAGTTAATATCTGCAAGGCTTAAGGCACTCATTTTGCCTCTTAAATTCCAATTTTCAGAAAACCAAAACATGCATCCCTATCCATTACGGGGCTGCAGTGAAGTTTGGGACTGCTGGTGGCTCCTATGGTCCCTGGGTCTCCCCTCTGCTCTACAAACAAGCCATTTTAGTGAAGTGTCTTTCTGATGAGGGGCATCAGAAAATGCATAGCTAGACAGAGCATCAGCCCACCTATCTGCTAGTTCCTTTGCTAATTTATGGTACCAGAAAAGAAAACAATGGAAATGTTAATGACATTGCCTAAGCATGAAAAATTGTGATCTAACTGTTGCATCTACTGAACTTATGGCTTTAAATAAAGGGTGGAATGATTTTGTACTGAAGCAAAATCCAATGTTTTTATTTTTTTTCCTCTTCCCAATTGTTTCCAGCCAATTTTCTTTTGTTTCTTGAATTCTTTGTTTTCTTTTTTCTTTTCTTTATAGTGGATACTACTTTCTTTAAGCTGAGTGCCTTACAGCTAAATTTTTTTTTTCTGCTAAGTACCAGGGATGAGTTCTACTTACCTTTACTATTGGTTCGCAGCAGGGCTGCGCACCTGCGCTTGCTTCGCTCGTGCGGGTGCACGCTCTTCTGCACATGCGCAGAAGCGTTTTGATGATGTCAGGGTCAGTGGGCGGAGCTTCCTGCCAGTTTTACTACCAGTTCTATAGAACTGGTGCGAACCAGGGGGAACCCACCACTGCTAAATACATATATCTTTTTCTTTTGGTATGCAGTGATAGAGATGAGAGATAGATGATATATGATAGATAGATGATAGATAGATAGATAGATAGATAGATAGATAGATAGATAGATGATAGATAGATAGATAGATAGATAGATAGATAGATAGATAGATAGACAGACAGACAGACAGACAGACAGATAGATAGATAGATAGATGATAGATAGATGATAGATGATAGATAGATAGATAGATAGATAGATAGATAGATAGATGATAGATAGATAGATAGATAGATAGATAGATAGATGATAGATAGATAGATAGATAGATAGGTGATAGGTGATAGGTGATAGGTGATAGGTGATAGATGATAGATAGATAGATAGATAGATAGATAGATAGATAGATAGATAAGAGAGAGACCTCAAAATGTTTGCAGATCTAACTAAATTGTGGTGTTAGCATCTTCAAGTGACTAAGTAGTATTCAAATTTCAAAAAAATGACTACAGTAGGAAAATTAGTTTTTGTAACACCCTGAAAAGCCACAAGGTTGCACTCATGTACCATATCAATTTAATAGCACTTACAAGCAGCAGAAGCTTATATGTGGCTTAGTTCAAAATAAATTAGATTATTTCCTTGAATAACCTGGAAAGGAGATGGAGGAAATGGTGATGTTGGGAAATACATTTTTTTTCTTCTGAAAAGGAATTTGCCTGAGTATTTTTTAAAGGTGGGGATTTATTTTTTTTCTACCATAGATATTATTAGATCGTTCATCCAAAATGGTGACGAATTCAGGCTACACTGAAGTTATGATAAGAAAGAAAGAATTCCATATCAATTAATCATGTACTTTGGGGACTGTAATCCTACAATCTTACATAGGATCAGTTGTGGGTTGCTCCCGGTAGTAAAACTGGTGGGAGGCTCCGCCCACTGACCCTGACATCATGAGAAGCGATCTGCGCATGCGCAGAAACTTCTGTGTGTGCGCAGAAGCAAGGCGCGTTCGCGAGTGAAGCAAGTTGCAAACCAGTAGTAGAGGTAAGTAGAACCCAACCCTGCATAGCATCGACACATGATCAATCTTTTAGGAAACCCTAGTTTCAAAGAAAGTATTTTTAAGTGACTTTGCTTTAGGTAGATACTGTATTGGCTGCATTTGCACTTAAGGAGAAGTTAAACTTACTGAGTTCATCCTTTTTAGACTTGTATGCTGTGGGTTGCAATCATCACTCAAGATCAGGCCACATGTAACTCGTGCTCAGTTTAAAATATTTTAACATTGCATTTCACCTTTAATGTGCAGAACAGCAGAAATGGAAGTCATTAGTAACTTTTCTTCTAGAATATTGTTGAGAGAATATTGGGCCCCAGGAAACAGGCCACTATTGGATACTGTTATATGCAAGGTGATGGATAAAATCCAGGGGTGAAATCTAAAATTTGTTACTACTGGTTCTGTGGGCGTGGCTTGGTGGGGGGGTTTAATGTGACTGGGTGGACATGGCAACTTTTTTTTTCTTTTAAAAGTATTTTTTTCTACAACCTTAAGAGGTTGCAGAAAAAAATGCTTTTAGAAACCTCTGATGATCAGGTAAGTCAGCTGGGATCACCAGAGGCTTTTAAAGGCATTTTTTTTCCTACAACCTCTTCGGCCGAAGGGGTTGCAGAAAAAAATGCTTTGAAAAGCCTCTGATGATCCCAGCTGAGCCACGCAATCATCAGAGGCTTTTTTTTTTCCTTTTAAAAGCATTTTTTCGGCCGAAGAGGTTGTAGAAAAAACAGCCTCTGATGATCGCGCGGCTCAGCTGGGCATGGGGGTGGGCAGGGATTTTTGCTACCGGTTCTCCAAACCACCCACCACCATCGCTACCGGATCAGGCGATCTGGTCCGAACCGGGAGCATTTCACCCCTGATAAATAAATAAATAAATAAATAAATAAATAAATAAATAAATAAATAAATAAATAAATAAATAAATAATTTTATTTCTATACCGCCCTTCTCCCGAAGGACTCAGGGCGGTGTACAGCCTATTTAAAAACACAAGAAACACGACAACAATTTAAAATTTAAAATCATTAAATAATTAGGCTCCAATTAAAATCCCAGAAATTTAAAATACCCCAATTTAAAACGTTATGTTAATAGCCCTGCCTGGCGGAACAACAGGGTCTTCAGAGCGCAGCGAAACACCTGGAGGTCGGAAATCTTTCGTATTTCGGGGGGCAGTTCATTCCACAGGGCTGGGGCTCCCACAGAGAAGGCCCTCCCCCTGGGTGTCGCCAGCCGACATAACTTGGCTGATGGCACCCGGAGGAGACCCTCTCTGTGGGAGCGGACTGGTCGGTGGGAGGCTATTGGTGGCAGAAGTCGGTCTCGAAGGTACCCGGGTCCTATGCCATGGAGCGCTTTAAAGGTGGTAACCAACACCTTGAATCGCACCCGGAAGACCACTGGGAGCCAGTGCAGCTCGCGCAGGAGGGGTGTCACGTGGGCGCAACGGGTTGCACCCATAACCACCCGCGCGGCTGCATTCTGGACCAGTTGGAGCCTCCGAGTGCTCTTCAAGGGGAGCCCCATGTAGAGAGCATTACAATAGTCCAACCGGGAGGTGACAAGGGCGTGAGTGACTGTGCGCAAGGCGTCCCGATCCAGAAAGGGCTGCAACTGGCGAATCAGGCGAACCTGATAAAAGGCCCCCCTGGCCACGGCCGTCATGTGCTCTTCTAAAGACAGCCGTGCGTCCAGGAGGACACCCAGATTGCGAGCCCTCTCTGTGGGGGGCAAGGATTCACCCCCAATAGTCAGCGATGGCACCTGCTGACTATATCGGGGCGCCGGAAGCCATAGCCACTCGGTCTTGGAGGGGTTGAGTCTGAGCCTGTTCCTCCCCATCCAGGCCCGCACGGCCTCCAGGCAGCGGGACATCACATCAAGGGCATCGTTGGGGTGGTCTGGGGTGGAGATGTACAGCTGAGTATTGTCAGCGTACAGATGACACTTCACCCCGAAACCACGGATGATCTCACCCAGCGGCTTCACATAAATGTTGAACAGGAGAGGCGAGAGGACCGACCCTTGCGGCACTCCCCATGCGAGATGCCTCGAGGTCGACCTCTGTCCCCCTGCCAACACAAACTGCGAGCGGTCGGAGAGGAAGGAGGAGAACCACCGCAATACGGTGCCCCCTATTCCTAACCCCCTCAACCGCTGCAGCATGATACCATGGTCGATGGTATCAAAAGCCGCCGAGAGGTCTAATAGGACTAGGACAGAGGAGCAGCCCCTGTCCCGAGCCCTCCAGAGATCATCCACCAACGCGACCAATGCCGTTTCAGTGCTGTACCCCTGCCTGAAGCCCGACTGGTACGGGTCTAGATAGATAGCTTCATCCAGGTGCTGGGGAAGTTGTCGTGCCACCACGCTCTCAACAACCTTCGCCACAAAACGAAGGTTGGAGACTGGACGATAGTTGGCTAATTCAGCCGGGTCCAGGGAAGGCTTCTTGAGGAGGGGCCTCACTACCGCCTCTTTCAAGGCGGCAGGAAAGGCACCCTCACTCAGAGAAGCACTTATAATCCCCTGGAGCCAGCCTCGTGTAACCTCCCAGGAGGCCAGCACCAACCAGGAGGGACACGGGTCCAATAAACACGTGGCGGCACTAATCTTACCCAGAACGCTGTCCACATCCTCAGGAGTCACAGGATCAAACTCCTCCCAGGTAACATTCTCAAGACCTGCCCTCGTCTCCTCCCGTGGACTCATCCAGTAAAATCCAACCCTACATGCTTAAAGATTCAAAATCAAAAATTAAAAAACCAGTTCATTCTGCACTTGCATTCCCTTAATTTTCAGTTTGGCCACAAGGGCTAACTTGGCAATTGTATGCAAGTAACACACTTTCTGGGTAGCAGCAGGTGCTGCAACTAACACAGTCCTAACAATTCAACTCAACTCTTAGCATTCTGAATAGGGTCTTTAGGTTGGCCAATACAGAACCATTTTTTCCAGCTACCATGTGGGCAGTGGCAAAATTCTGTGTCACTGCAATGTCCACATGAAAAAAACTGGCTACAGAATTATAGAAGTCAACTGGTGCCAATTTTTTGGAGATATCTATAACAATTATTGGAAAAATACATTTACTCACATACTTATCGGCTCTCCACTCATGTAAATTAGGGAGTGACCCTAACGGTTTGAGATTATGTGACCATAACGGTTTGAGTTTCATAACAGGGATGTTATTATTCATGATTAATGTCAGTATTATTTTTAATTTATTGTATGTCTATTGATGGTCGATGACTGTAATAAAGTTTTTATTCATATTCAGAACCATTTTTTTAATTATTTTTTTTTTACTGGTTTCCTTTCTTTCTTAGGGCCGACTCATGCCACAATAATAGAAACCACAGAACCTTCTTCCTGTTGTTAGAAATTTCACCTGCCCTATAAAGGAAAAAGCATAACATAACATAACATAATTATAAAGGTTTTTAATAACTGTTCAAAACAGTAGACTTTTCATTTTTTATGGCCACCCGCTCACACATGACTTTAAGAGACTTACCAGGAATTTTGGCAGACAAAACGTTGGGGAAGGCAATCCTCTACTTTCCTACTTTGGGTAAAATAGATTACCTGTCCAATTCTCTGCTGCATAAATTTATAAGTAATAAGTAAATCTTTCTTTACAAGAGTGCTCCCTTCTATTCTGTAAATCAACCATGCTATTTCCTATCTCAAGATTTGGCTGGGTTGACACATACTATTCATTTACAGATTTCTGTATCAGGGTATTATTCTGCTTGTGGCAAAATTGCAGTTTAGATGATATCATCTCTCTAATTCAGGAAGGAGGAAGGAACGTTCAACCATGAAACAGTTACTATGAGTTGAAGCATTTGAACAAATTGATTTGGGGGTTTGATGGGGTTGTAGTGGTGGTGGTAGGATTTTCACTGGAATTACTTCACTTCAAACCAAACATTGAAACAAATAACTATATAGCTGCAAGCTCTAATTTTCCAAAAGCAATAGGACATTTTCACCATATGAAAATGTTACTTTCCCTTGATCATGCCAGTTCATGATTTAACCATTTGTGCATGTCAAAATTAAGACTAATTTCAAACAGGGGACTGGGACCAGAAAACGAACTGCAAAATGCAATAATAGTGGTGCGAGCTGAGTGACCAATTGTGTGCATTTTAATAGGAACTCACTCCCTGAAAGAAAAAAAGGCAATATTGAAGTGCTAGGCTTTGTTTAGATGGACTGTCAACTTGCTTCTATTTCATCCAGCTAATAAATGTATTAACAATATACAGGTGAAACTCAAAAAATTAGAATATCGTGCAAAAGTTCATTTATTTCAGTAATGCAACATAAAAAGTGAAATTAATATATGAGATAGACTCATTGCATGCAAAGCTAGATAGTTCAAGCCTTGATTTGTCATAATTTTGATGATTATGGCTTACAGCTCATGAAAACCCCAAATTCACAATCTCAGAAAATTAGAATATTGTGAAAAGGTTCAATATTCTAGGCTCAAATATTCTAATCAGCTAATTAAGCCATAACACCTGCAAAGGGTTTCTGAGCCTTTAAATGGTCTCTCAGTCTGGTTCAGTAGGAATCACAATCATGGGAAAGACTGCTGACCTGACAGTTGTGCAGAAAACCGTCATTGACACCCTCCATAAGGAGAGAAAGCCTCAAAAGGTAATTGCAAAAGAAGTTGGATGTTCCCAAAGTGCTGTATCAAAGCACATTAATAGAAAGTTATGTGGAAGGGAAAAGTGTGGAAGAAAAAGGTGCACAAGCAGCAGGGATGACCGCAGCCTGGAGAGGATTGTCAGGAAAAGGCCATTCAAAAGTGTTGGGGACTTTCACAAGGAGTGGACTGAGGCTGGAGTCAGTGCATCAAGACCCACCACACACAGACGGATCCTGGACATGGGCTTCAAATGTCGTATTCTGTCAAGGCGCTCCTGAACAACAAACAATGTCAGAAGCATCTTACCTGGGCTAAAGACAAAAAGAACTGATATGTTGCTCAGTGATCCAAAGTCCTCTTTTCTGATGAGAGCAACTTTTGCATCTCATTTGGAAACCAAGGAGGAAGAATGGAGAGGCACACACTGCAAGGTGCTTGAAGTCCAGTGTGAAGTTTCCACAGTCTGTGTTGATTTGGGGAGCCATGTCATCTGCTGGTGTTGGTCCACTGTGCTTCATTAAGTCCAGGGTCAATGCAGCCGTCTACCAGGAGATTTTGGAGCACTTCATGCTTCCTTCCGCAGATGAGCTTTATGGGGATGCTGACTTCATTTTCCAGCAGGACTTGGCATCTGCCCACACTGCCAAAAGTACCAAAACCTGGTTCAATGACCATGGGATTACTGTGCTTGATTGGCCAGCAAACTCACCTGACCTGAACCCCATAGAGAATCTATGGGGCATTGCCAAGAGAAAGATGAGAGACATGAGACTGAACAATGCAGAAGAGCTGAAGGCTGCTATTGAAGCATCCTGGTCTTCCATAACACCTCAGCAGTGCCACAGGCTGATAGCATCCATGCCACACCGCATTGAGGCAGTAATTGATGCAAAAGGGGCCCAAACCAATTACTGAGTATATATGCATGCTTATACTTTTCAGAGGTCCGATATTGTTCTATGTATAATCCTTGTTTTATTGATTTCATGTAATATTCTAATTTTCTGAGATTGTGAATATGGGGTTTTCATGAGCTGTAAGCCATAATCATCAAAATTATGACAAATCAAGGCTTGAACTATCTCGCTTTGCATGTAATGAGTCTATCTCATATATTAGTTTTACCTTTTAATTTCATTTCAGTAATGAAATTAGTTTCATTACTGAAATAAATGAACTTTTGCACAATATTCTAATTTTTCGAGTTTCACCTGTATGTATGCATGCAAATTGGAAAGGAGTCAAATTTGAGAAGAACTGTCAAGACATGCCTGTCATATGTATTAGGATTTAAGAGTCATGGTGGCATAGTTGTTAGAATGCAGTATTGCAGCTAATTCTGCCCACTGCCAGGAGTTCAAGTCTCACCAGGCTCAAGGTTGACTCAGCTTTCCATCCTTCCAAGGTCAGTAAAATGAAGACCCAGATTGTTGGAGGCAATATGCTGACTCTGTAAACCACTTAGAGAGTGCTGTAATGCACTGTGAAGCAGTATATAAGTCTAAGTGCTATTGCTATATCTAAATAGTTTTCATGGTAACAAATACAAACCTTGGGACATATTTGTTGTCTCACACAGTATCATCCCAAAGTCATTTTACCAATAAGTAGCAGCTATAAAAAAATTTACAAAACCTGCAGAAAACCTGCCATTGCCTATCTATGGGCTTTTTTTTTAAAAAAAAAAAAAAACTTCTAAATCTAATTTATACCGCTTGACTTTCCTCATGATCTTCTATCCAAGAACAATTCAGGTTTGGCTTAGCTTTTTGAGATCAGTCACATATGGCTAAGCGAGACTGAAAAAATATCTACATTTTCACAAAAAGCCGAGGCAAAACTTATATGTCTGTGTTTTATATTTGTTTTCATTTACTGTTAGGTTTACACTCCATAAAACATTAAGGAAAGACGGACACATACATTTTGCCCAATGAATTTATTTGCTCATAAAAACCAGTTCAAACACAACTTTCTGATGTCTGATAAATGGATTTTTTTTTTCTTCATAAACCTGAAGCTATTATGGCTGCAACTGTGTCCTTTGAACAGATCATGAGAAGGCTATATAGAATACAAACACCAACCTTCTTTTATTTATTTCTTCTGTGACTAAAAACCGTCCATCAGCAGAAACAATTAAAACATTGATGAGCTGTGGCAAAATAGTGCATTTTGTATAATTCTTACCCTGGTAGTTTGTTTTTTCCCCAAGCTGAAGTGTTCTGCTTCTCTCTCAACCAAATTTAAAATGGACCAAGTCTTCTTGTGTATGTACCCTACATTCAGAAAACTGAGAAACGTATTTCCTAAAACATTGTTTTTATTGTAAAGTTGGCTGCTTTTACAGAAGATAATCCCAATTCTCATCCACCAGATAAAAGTCCTTCTTAGAACTATAGCAAGAGTTGTATCATGATGTGACCATTAGAGGAGATTTTTCCTATCTTCGTGGACTATGGAAAGGGGAAATCATGCTCTAGACAGCAATCTCTGAGTTCCAGGGCCAGATTAAGGTCAATTGATGCTCTAAACCTGATAATAATAATACTCTAATAATACTGCTCCTCAACTTTTCCATTGCTTAATTGACAAGACATTAAGACTTAATAAGTGCTGAAAACTAAAGCTGAGTGTGGCAGTGAAAGAATTAAAGACATGATCGCTAGGGGAAAAAACTCTATGGTGCCCCCCTTCCTTGGTACCCTAAGCATGTGCTTATTTTGCTTGTTGGTTAACAAGCAACAGAGGGCTGCTCTGTTTCAGTATAGATAGTATCAGTACCTATAGAAGCAAAACCTGAATATATGGCAGTTCAAATTGAATGACTGAAGAGATCAGCGATGGAAAGTTAACTGTCCCCAGATAGTATTTCCAGTGAATACTATTCATCCAACAAAAGATGACTGAGGGGTCATTTCTGATTCTGTGTTGTCTCCTTCAGTTGTAGACATAGTGTCTGGTGGCTGATAGATATCTTGAATCAAAATGGAGTTTGTATTCTTCCACTCTCTATACTTTGTTGCTGTTAGTTTATGATCCTCCAGCAGCTGGTTTATCATGGCCAAGTCATGTTCTTTGCACTAGTCAACACAAGAAGAAAAAGCAAGTTACTAGAAGTAGACATTGGGACAGATAAATGATCCAAATCTTCTTGTATACATACAAGAATTTTTTTCAGAAAACTGAAAAAAAACTGTCTCTCAAATGTCAAGTCTTCTGGTCTTCCCACTACTTTTTTTTCAACCAAAAAAAAAAAAAACCCATTTCTCATAATTACTAAAACAAGTTTCCTTGTTTTTAAAAAGTAATCATTTCACAATAGAGAAAAAAAAATTAACAGTTGCTATATATCCTACTGGTTGTAATAGTTATATTTGCATTATATAAATAATAGACTGCATTACAAAGTAACTAAATAACTAAATTTATACAAAAAGCTAAGTTATCATCCTAAATGCACACACATATTCACTAACCAGAACTAAAATTAACTACTTGCAGTCCACCAGTGTGAATGCAACCATCGCTGTTTTCACTAGTCTGAGCAAGTTGTTCATGTGAATACACCCAAAAGTCTCTCCCCCTGAATCCAAAACCGCTAGAACATCTCTCCTCCATCAACCTTTACCTTTAAGGTACTATTCAGAGCTCGGATTTTATGAAGTTTCTCATTTACAGAAGGGTTCTTGCTCCTTTTGATAAAGGACTTTCTCAACTCTTTCTTAGTAGAAGGTCGCCGATCCCCAATGGGAGATAAACTTGCTTGCTCTAAAGACTTGTACAGTTTCTCCATTTCATCCACAGAACATTTGGTACGATCTGTATGGGAGATAAAAGAGAGGATTCTGTGATAGAGTGCAGGTGAGATAGATTTTTTTTAAGTAACACATGTGCGGCGAATGGGAGAAGGCTACTTCTGGTGGCCTAGAGAAAATTAGGAGGGAAAGTAATATATGAACTATTTTGACATTCTCATCCATGAGTTGGTCTGTGGACATACTGTATGAAGAATATTCTTTTAATACTCTTTTAATAGAGTAATTTAGTTCTTAATCTGATTTTAAATTAGGGGTGTTTTAATTGTCACGGGCCAATACTATTTAATTTGTTTTAAACTATTTTTAAATTTTGTATTCTATGTATTTTTATCTTCGGCTGTTCACCGCCCTGAGTCCTTCGGGAGAAGGGCGGTATATAAATTTGAACAATAAATAAATAAATAAATAAATAAATAAATAAATAAATAAATAAATAAATAAATATTAAAATCAGGACTCAAGATTTCAGGTGCAATATCCAAAATGTACACATATCAAAAATGATGTGTTAATGATTGATGTCTCTATTCCACCAACTTATGATTGAAATGGCTGGACCTTTAAAGGGAACATTTTTTCCACCTAGCAGTATAACTGGGCATATGATTGTACTGGGTCTACTATACTGCTCAAAAAAATAAAGGGAACACAAGCAGAAGACATCCGAGATATGAATGAATGAAATAGCCTTATTAAATATTTTGTTCTTTACATACAGTAATTTATACATTGCTCAAACAACTAAAGGGAACACAAAACTACTGTATGTAACAAACAAAGTATTTAATAAGGCTATTTCATTCATTCAGATCTCGGATGTCTTCTGCTTGTGTTCCCTTTATTTTTTTGAGCAGTGTATTTTATTTTTAACAGTAATGTTATAATACAGTGGTGCATCTCAAACATTTGTAATTAAATACTCCCTAATATGTTTATTTCATATATTTTATAGAATTGTGCAAGTATAAACATGCCATAATTGCCTTTGGATAAAGGCTAAATTTAGGTTCGTACTTTAGCCCAATGCTGAAGAAAATGCCTGCATTCTAGCAGAATAGCCTGTTACAATAGCCAATATGACCTGGATGACTGAGAATCTCTATAGACTAATAGCCAATATGCTATTTTACTGTTTTGTTCTGACTGATCACCTCATTAAATGTGACTCACTTTGTTGTAGGAAAAATCCAATGTAAGCTATAGTTAATTAAGCAAGAGCCAGTCAGGCAAATTTTATCTCCACAGCTTGAATGAGACTCGATAGGGAAAAAACGTAGAATTTCTCTACATGTTGTTAATTTCAACTTTTACTGAACATCTGTCTAAAATTCACAGTTTAAAGAACTGAGGAGGCAGTTATCTTTGGAACCTATATGGCCCACTGTCTTTATTTGAAGTATACTAAGTTTTTTTTTAGGTCTCATACTCTGATATAATCAATCATCTTAATTTCTTTCAAAGATCTCTAGAATCCTCCAAAAGGGAGTAGATGACATTGATATATTAAAGCCTTATTTTTCAGCTGGAATTCTTATAAAGATCTCACCAAAATCTAGTGAAATCAAGATAACTCTGATCTCTGTAATTTGGAATGCCTTTCTTCTAGACATTCAAGCAGCCAATTCCCCACTGACAATGTTCAAAAGTATTAGAACAACATTACTCCAACAAGCTTTTAAGCAGGATTGAGCATTTCTAATGACCCTCTAAGGATTTCTAGACATTGGATGACTTTGGATCAATTTAATTTATTCCCACTTTTTCTTTAGACCTTCAGTAAGTGCCCTTATCACTAGAAGAATGTTTTGGCCACAATTATGTTTTTTTTTTTCCCCAAGTGAAAGACCAGGATGATATCCCACTTGGATAGAAAAGCAATCCTTAAATTCTAGATATATTGAAACACTACTCCCATCCTTCTGCATTTCAAGGGTACCTAGAAGCTTCTGTCTATCTTGTTTGCATCCATTAATTTCTGAAAATTAAATGTTAGAATTAAAACCATTCCCTACCAAGTATAGATATCTTCTAATAAGGCAATAAAATACAGAGAAAAATGTTTGGACATAAAATGCATTAGACCTGACTTGCCTATAACAATTGTTTGCAAAGGGTCTATCTGAAATATCTCAGAAAAGAGGGTGTTATTGCTTTCATAGATGAACAATACAACATAAGTAAGGCCCATTCTGTTATAGCTGTTTCATTTTTTGTAATTTCTTCTTTGTTATTATTAGTTTTTATAGTCTCCTGGTAAAACCAAGCATATGAGACTCCCATCAAATGTAAGAAAAATGATAGTAACTAGTTGTTGTTTCTGTCTACCTGTTTTTTTAGATTAGAAGCAAACCTCTGGATTGAAGATATATGTGCCAATCCTATTTTTTACCTTGTGCTAACTGCTTTGTTATTGTTTTCTTCTTTGAATAAAGATAGCTAATCAATCATGGCAGGCTGATTTACCCTCTTTTTCTCTAGTCATTTATCCAGTATTTTTTTCCACAGAATGAAATAATAGAGGCCACATAAATGTTTGCAAAAATTAAAAAGCATGTATTTCCTTCCATAGAAGGAAATAATAGAGGCCGCATACATGTTTGCAAGTATTGATTAAACATGTGTATTTTAATTAAATACATATATTTAATTATAAAATAAAAAGTGTGTAGTTTAATACATGCAAACATTTGAATTTTAAGTTTAAAAATGGGCATTCAATAGTGTGTGTGAAAATGGGCATTCAATAGTGTGTGAAACTCTTGTGATACTATTATTTGGTTTCCTGCTTCTTGAAAGGCTTCTAAATTAATTTCACACTTTTTACTTTCATGCAAATATTTCTTTCATGCAAATGATTCTATTCTGTAAAAAACTACTTAAAGCTTGCCAACAGAATAAAGATCTATCAGGATTCTGTTATCTTGTGTTCAAAAATGCAGCAAACCCTCAGTTTAAACAAGCAATTCAGAAGGCAGAAAGTGTATATTCATCATGAATGACCATTAAATAAATCCCTGATTGATGTAAACTGTCTATGCTGCAATTATTCATTATTCTGACTTGACGTCTAGAGGGAAAGTTTGTCTGTTATATTTGAAGTCTGCTAAACCAAGTTATTTTTAAATCAAGAATGTAGTATGTATAGAAAATATATTGCTATAGGAATTTCAATGAATTTGGCATGTTGTTAAGAATTGTTAAACTAATAGTAGAAATGCAGCTGTGGGGCAGAAGCAGCATCTGGATTGACTCAATCCAGTTTATTTATATAGACTGGCGTTATGAATACACGTATGTGATTATTCTAAATAGAAAAAGAAACACACACACTGAAAATTCCGATTTATACCATTACTAGAGAGTTATATTAATATAGAAAATCTAGGATTACACACAGACAATAGTTTTCTTCCCATTTCCCCTCCAAGTAAGACAGCCATACTGGGCAACCAAAGCAGTTTTAGTGCTTTATCTTGGTCTGAAATGAAAGTGAAATGGCCCTTGATCATTGGCTTCTTTTAAGTATATCTGTACATCCAAGTACAGATGTCTTGGAAAAAGTGAGTAATCAAGATCTGTTCCAATTTAGCTTCAGGCCTGAATAAAAGCCAGGTCCTCAAAATTCAAGGAGAGCACTTTCTTTCCAGATAATAGGTATAACTCTTTTCTTAATTCAGAAGCCAAAGGATTTGGATCTCGGCTGAATTGCAATATATGTGAAGGCTATTTTTCAAAATGATTGGAAAAACAATACAGCTACCTGGATTTTGAAAGTACAAGAGTATTGGACTCCATTTCATTAAAGTTCAGACAATTTTATAGGGTGCCTGCCTGCTTCCAACCAGAGAAAAAAAATTCAGCTGCGATGACTCAGATATTAAATCACCTCCTAGGAAGCTTTGAACAACACTTTCGGTCAAGCAAAATAATGTGCATTCTTGGAATTGTTTATTTTTATTTCAGTACCTATCTTGTCTTCCTACCTGCGTAAGTATTTCTGATTCTTACCAATGCTTTCTTTTTTATTTGCTAGCTCTTTTGCTGGTAGTCCTCAACTTACAGCTGCAATTGAGCCTCAAATTATATAGGTTGTGGGAGTTGTTAAGCAAGTCACTATGTGACCGTACTCAATTTTAGGATCTTTTTACTGGTGGTCATTAAGTGGATGCGTGATTGTTAAACAAACCCATTTTTTTCAATGGGCGGTTCTTTGGTCAGAAACCAGAAAATCGGAAACCAGCAAAAACTGCTGAATATCATGATCATGTAATAGTGATAACACTTAGACTTATATACCACCCCGTGATGCTTTACAGCAAACTCTGGACAGTTTAAAATATTGCCCCCAACTATCTAGGTCCGTGATGATAAACTTATGGCACACTATAGACTCCTACAGAGGCTCTGGAGGCTGAGGACAGCAAAAAACGTCACTTCCTGTCTAACCGGGAGTTGGGAAATGGGCTGTTTTGGGCCTCCGGAGGGCCTCCAAGGTTTAACAGTAACAGAGTTGGAAGGGACCTTGGAGGTCATCTAGTCCAACCCCCTGCTCACGCAGGAGACCTGTGCTAGGGATTCGAACCACCGAACTGCCAATCTTTCTGATTGACAAGCTTAGTGTCTTAGTGTCTTAGCTTAGTGTCTTAGCCACTGAGCCACCTAGTCAGGGGATGGGGAAGGCTGTTTTCGCCCTCCCCAGATGCATAGAGAGGATCTGGAGACAGGTGAGAAAGAAAAACGGGCCTACTTTCAAATGTCACTGAGTGACCGGTTTTTAAGCAAGGATTAACTGTATTGTGTTTTCACACTATCTTTTAATTTCGTAAGAGAACTTTGATTTAAAAAATGGATTAAAAGCAAAAGTGGAGGAGATACTAGAATAATGTATAGGGTTGCTTTTTTGTGTTACTCACCTTTACTTAGAGTTGCTGATGCTATTTTTCCAGGTACAGCTAAGTTATCGTTGGCCTTGCCTAATGAAGATTTGTCTTCATTCCCTGTAATCGGACTGTTTTCCTTGGATCTGCTGGTACCGCTTTCCACTCTTTCATTACAGTCTGTCAACCGGCAATCAGTGTCTGCAGAGTCACCAGAGGCAGCTGGAGGTTGATTGTCCACTTCTTCTTGAGCAGAAGAGCTGTTAATTAAGTCCAGCCACGACTGTCTCTCTGAATGCAATAGATTGCACAATGAGGAAGAAGAGGAGCCTGGGGATTTCATCGTACTGCTTTCTGGGGAAGATAAGGACTGTGGTAGGTCATTTAAAAGATGTGATGTTGAGGAAAGCTCTTGTTGGGCCTGTTTTCCAAAACAAATAAAAATAAATATTTGTATTATTGTTATTGCCAAGAATCAATAAATTTGCTTTCATATAGCTCCTTGAGTAGCTAGATGTCTGGAACTTAGGACTACTCTCATTTCATACTTCTAATATCTCTGGAGACAACTGTATTCTGTGGTCTCAACTGGGCTAATCACCCCTTGCAGCAATTCTGAGGCAGAAGACAGATGAAAACTACAATATTAATCCTGACCTTAACACATTTTTAAAGCAAAGAAAAATAATACCCCATCCCTTAAAAAATGGACAAAAATATCCAGCCTCTTGTACATGTATGGCGTGACTCTAAGCACTTTGACCCAGAAAGACATTAATTTCCTACAATATGTCCCTTGTTAAATTTGGGGCCTACTCAAGAATTGGTTGGCCACCATTCTTTACTCTGTTGTTATTGACCCGTCATTTTTAGAGAGCATTTTCAGGTTTAGGCCCAGGAAGTGCTCTTCTCAAGGGCAAGATGATGTTATTTATTGGTACAGGTAGTCCTCGATTTACAACAGTTCATTTAGTGACTGTTTGAAGTTAGAACAGAATTGAAAAAAAGTGTCTTATGACCGTTTTCCGCACTTATGACCATTGCAGCATCCCTGCGGTCATGTGACCAAAATTCAGATGCTTGGCAACTGGTTCATATTTTTGACAGTTGCGGTGTCCTGGGGGTCTCAATTGTGGTTGTAAGTTGAGGACCACCTGTACATTTTTGCCATCTGTTCTGAAGTTTGGAGGACCTCTCAGAATAGTATAGGAAAGCAGCAGGATAAAAGACAAAAACAGGCAACAATAGCCTCTTCCTCTCCTAAGAAGGTTTTCAGAATTACAGACCTTTTTCACCATAAAATAGAAATATGTGTGTTTAATTGAATTTATTTTTTTCTACCACGGACTTGCATAGGCAATGTGCATGTTTGTATGTGTGCACATTTGTGTATGGGTGCATGTGTGTGCATGTGGGCACGCATATGCACCTGTTCTTTGCCACAGAATTGAACTGATGAGTTGGAGGCAGCTAGAAAGGATTATCCTATCTTATTAAAACAGCAGAACACTATTAGGAGAAAATATTGTGACTTGCATGGCCCTCTGTTCTAATATCGTAATTCCTTATTTGATATTTGCGAACTTGACAAGGCTAAAACCTGTATGAGCCAGGCATCTCTCCATTCCCCCAGCAAAAGGCCATTAATTATATGTAAAATACCTCACTGGTGAATATTTCGAAGTCATGATTTGGGGATAACAGCTAGAATCTGGGCTGTCTGAATCAGGGCCGGATTTAGATGAAAAGAGGCCCTAGGCTATTCCACTTACGAGGCCCTTTCACCTATAGTGAAAGTGTAATTGTAATTTTAATTTTGCTAACAATTTGAATGTAGGCCCCTCTTGATCTTGAGGCCCTAGGCTGAAGCCTAGTTAGCCTATAGGAAAATCCGGCCCTGGTCTGAATTATGTGGAACCATTATTCAGGATAAACACTGAGGCAGCTCAAATTATTTTAATCCTCAAAGCTTTCGTAGAGTCTGTCTCAGATACATTACGTTTGTTTTTTAAAAAGGAACCATAGAGGTTTCAAACAACATTTCTCTCTCACTGGAACTAGAATAAGGTGACCAGACGTCCCGCTTTTGGCGGGACAGTCCCGCTTTTGAGCAATTTGTCCCGCGTCCCACGGCGTTTTAAAAAAGTCCCGATTTTTCATTCTGCCTCCTGAGTCCCGGCTGCCTCCTGAATCCCCGCTGATGGCTAGAGGGAAAAAAAACTCTTTAAACTCTTGCTGCGGGGCTTCAAAGGGCCGACCTACAGCTGATCAGTGTTAAAAAAAAATGAGTAGACCCATGCCTGCAAAAATAGAAAAAACAGCCCCTGTTAACAGCTTCCGCTAGGTTAATTAGCTGCAAAAAGCTGCAAAAAGCTGCAAAAAGCTGCAAAAAGTTCCTGGAGCAGATTTTTTTCCCCCTAGCTATGCTGAAAACAAAGGCGAAAGCGAAAGTAAAGCTGCAACTTGACAAAATGAGGCAGAGAGAGATTTCTTTCTTTTTCTTTTTCTTTTTCCTCACCAAAAAAGGTAGGTACAAAACTGCAAACAATGGGAAATTTTGGGCAAAAGAGGAGAGTTCAAGATTTTAAAACACAAAAGAAAAAAAGCTCTATTTAACTAGGGAATTGTAATAATTGAGATACTATTAATAATTGTATATTGTGTTGAAAGCAGAAATGGTTAAGTTGTGGTTTGGAGGAATATATGGGGGAAATTATTTGGTTTATTATTATTGGTAAATATAATTAATTGATTTGTAAGAAATTGGATTGCATGGAAATAATTGGAATATTCATGTTCATATTGATTAATATACAAAAAAGATAGTTATATAACTAATTGATTTATATTAAAATGTTGAATTTGTATTAAACAACTGTATTACATAATTACATAATTAACCAATGTGAGGATGGATATAAAAATAGATGACAATGGGAAGGGGTATAATATAGAATAGAAGGGAAAAATTGAATTTGATTAAGATTAGAGATGAGGATGAAGGGTAATATTGTTTTTTTAAAAAAATAGATGAGGAATAAATATGGCAAAAAGGAAATATAGAAATTGTAAATTTAATTGAAATGACTAAACGCTGTTTAAATTTGTGAACCAGCCAAATATTCTGTTCAAAGAAAATACATTGTATGTTTGTATGTGTGTTTCTAATTACTGCTATTTTTTTTTAATCAAATTTCTATACCGCCCTATTCCCGAAGGACTCATATTCATATTTGTTCTCTTTTATTCTTTAAAGTTTAACAATTCATTCTTAATCTTAATATCTTTATATTTGCTTGGGGTTGGCTTTCTTCCCTTTCATCTTTTTTATTGTACAGCAATCTTTCTCCTCAAACCTACCACCACTCTCTTTTCTTTCCTTCTTACTTTCTCTTCCCCCACCCTCTTTTTCTCCTCCCTACTTCCTCTTCCTTTCTCCTTCTCCTTCTCTCTTCCTCCCTCTCTTACCCTCACTCCTACTCTAATTTTCATTCCTTCATCCCTCTCTATTGCTGTATCCTTTAATGCATATGGACTACTCAGAGGGCTGAAAAAGTTATTTTTGACTGGTCCTCACACTTTTGACCAGTCCTCGAACTTATGACTGTCCTCACATTTTACATTTTTGCCCTATCTTGTCTTGGTGAAGAGAAGCAGTTGTGAAATGAGTGACATGGTTGTTAAGAATGCTGCACGGGCATAAATGTGAGGATGGTCATAAGTGTGAGGACCAGTCAAAAGTGTGAGGACCTGTCAGAAATGACTTTTCAGCCCTCTGAGTAGTCCCTATACACATAGCCATGGCCACCCGGTCACATGACCAGCTAGCCACGCCCACCCAGTCACATGGCCTCCAAGCCACGCCCACACAATAAGTCACGCCCACAATGGTGTCCTTCTTACCAATGTTAAAATCTGTTCACCTTACCCTATACACATAGCCATGGCCACCCGGTCACATGACCAGCTAGCCATGCCCACCCAGTCACATGACCAGCTAGCCATGCCCACCCAGTCACATGACCAGCTAGCCACGCCCACAAAATAAGCCACGCCCACAATGTCCCTCTTTACCAATGTTAAAATCTGGTCACCTTAAACTAGAATAATCAGGTGCATAGTCCAGAAGATTCTATTTTGAAAGGTTTGTTCCAGTAGTGGGTTTCAAATTTTTTTACTACCTGTTCTGTGGATGTGGCTTGGTGGGTGTGGCATGGCTTGGTGGGTGTGGCAGGGGAAGGATACTGTAAAATCTCCATTCCTACCCCACTCCAGGGGAAGGTTACTGCAAAATCCCCATTTCCTCCCAATCAGCTGGGAATTGTGAGGCAGAGAATAGATGGGGCGGGGCCAGTCAGAATTTTTACTACCAGTTCTGTGAACTACTCAAAATTTCCACTACCAGTTCTCCAGAACTGGTCAGAACCTGCTGGAACACACCTCTGGTTTGTTCTCTAAATCAAACATGAGAAGTTTGTCTGACTGTGGTTATTTTGGTAAGTTCTTACTATTACTGGCTAAAATATTCTTTCCACGGAGCCTCTTCGTTCTATCACATATCCCACATAATCACTCAGATCGCTCAGATCCGGACTGGTTTAGACTCTGACTGGGCATGGTCCGACAGGGAGATGGGAGCAAGTCTTGGTGGTAACATCTGGGTTGACTTTGACCCTGTATCCTCGGATGAAGCGGACAGGATTGTGGGAAGATTGGGGGCCTCAACGTGTTTGTTGGACCCATATCCCTCCTGGCTTGTTGCAGCAACCAGGGAGGTGACCAGAGACTGGATCTGGGCAATTGTCAATGCTTCGTTGAGGGATAGGGTCTTCCCCGCCACCCTTAACCTCAACCCGCAACCCCTCCTCAAGAAGCCTGCCCTGGATCTGGCCTCCTTAAACAACTTTCGTCCCGTCTCCAACCTTCGTTTTATAGCGAAGGTTGTTGAGAACGTTGTGGCATACCAACTTCCACAATTCCTGGAGGAAACAGACTATCTAGACCCGTACCAATCAGGCTTCAGGCGCGGACACAGCACGGAAACAGCATTGGTCACCCTGGTGAATGATCTCTGGCAGGCCCGGGACAGGGGTTATTCCTCTGCTCTGGTCCTACTTGACCTCTCAGCGGCTTTTGATACATCAACCATGGTATCCTACTGCGGTGACTCACGGGGTTGGGTGTGGGGGCACTGTCCTATGGTGGTTCTCCTCCTATCTCTCGGGTCGTACGCAGTTTGTTTGGGCAGGAGGACTGAGATCCTCCTCTAGGCCCCTCATTTGTGGGGTGCCTCAGGGTTCGGTTCTCTCCCCCCTGCTCTTTAACATCTACATGAAGCCACTGGGTGAGATCATTCATAGTTTCGGGGTGAGTTACCACTAGTATGCTGATGATACTCAGCTTTACATCTCTACCCCGGACCAATCCAGGGATGTTCTTTCCATGATGTCTCAGTGCCTGGAGGCGGTGCGGGTTTGGATGGGTAGGAACAGGCTCAGACTCAACTCCTCCAAGACGGAGTGGCTGTGGATGCCGGCATCCCAGGATCTAATGGCTGCATCACTTTTGATGGGGGGGGAGTTGCTTGCTCCCTCTGAAAAGGCTCGCAATCTTGGCATCCTCCTGGATTCGCGGCTATCCCTAGTTGACCATCTGACGGCCGTGACCAGGGGGGCCTTTGCACAGGTTCGCCTGGTGCGCCCGTTGCGACTTTCCTAGATAGGGATGCCCTCCGTACAGTCACTCAGGCTCTCGTTATCTCCCGTCTGGACTACTGCAATGCCCTCTACATGGGGTTGCCCTTGGGGTGCACCCGGAGGCTCCAACTGGTCCAGAATGCGGCTGCGTGGGTTGTTACGGGAGCTTCCCATTACTCCCGTGCTACACCTCTCCTGCGCGAGCTGCACTGGTTGCCGGTGGGTCCTCCGGATCTGCTTCAAGGTGCTGGTATTGACCTATAAAGCCCTTCATAGCATGGGCCCAAGGTACTTGCAGGATCACCTCCTATCGGCCTCCCACCGCCCGGTGCGCTCACATAGGATTGCCCTCCTCCAGGTGCCATCGACCAGAAAATGCCGGCTGGTGGCACCCAGGATGACGGCATTCCCTGTGGCCGCACCGACTCTTTGGAACGAGCTATCCATTGGGCTCCAGACGGCCCCTGACCTCCGTTCCTTCCGCAAGGACCTGAAGACATGGCTTTTTAATCAAATCGCCTGATCTGTTTAGGAGTTTTATTTTAATTGTGGGGGTTTTTTACTGATTTTTATTGGATATTTATTGTTGTTTTTATCCTGTGAGCCGCCTCGAGTCCTTTGGGAGAAGGGTGGCATATAAATATTATAATAAAATAAATAATAATAAATCCCAGTATTTCTCAACTTCAGCAATTTTAACATACATGGACCTCAACTCCCAGAATTTCCCAGTCAACATACTTGCTGGGGAATTCTGGGGCTTGAGGTCCAAACAACTTAAAATTGTTGAGGTTGAGAAACTCATTATAGATGCTGATTGGCTTCAAGAAAAAGCACAACCCAAATATCTTACTGTGTTCCCTTGAGACCTGGAGAATACTAAGAAACTACTGTTTCCTCTAGCCTCCTTCCTAGCTCCCATCATCTCTAATCTCCCCTTCAATTGAAGATGCCATTTTTATGTTCCTTTCCTGATGCTCTGAGGGACGGGCTGCATCATATTCCAATCCGTAATGGGTCTACTTGTTTTTTTTACTTTTTCTTCCCCAAGGAAAGAAAACATGGTAAAAGGAGAGCAGAAAAAGAGAGCTACCCTTGCTAATGGTGCTCTTAAATACTCCTCCATGGATCAGCTCAAGAGAAGATCAGCAGGAGCAGGGACACTCAAGCACAACAGAAAAACAACCACAATAGTCCTTATTATTGGGAAAAGGGGGGAAAAGCAAAGCAAAATCAGCAGCTTTGTGAAAGGTAATTCAGTGGTGGGGTGGGGGTATTCTGGACTGGATAAGAGAGAAGGTTGACCATTAAAACCCGGGACATTGCAGTCCATAAAATCCATGGTGTGCATCTGGCCTTATTTTTGCGTATGTCTGTTAATTCTTTGATAAATAAATCAAACTCTTGTAAGGCAAGAGGACCATGGTGTGCTTGTATGATGATCCTTTAAACTTTTACACTAAATTCCTTGCATCCCACTGTGCAAGGTTTTTATTTTTTAAAAGCCAACAGGGCAGCCCTTGATGTTTGATCAAAAGTCCACCTTTGTATGTATAGTGCTTTGATTAAACCATCCTGGCCATCATCTTGAATTTTCTATGCATTTTGAAATTATAAACTGCCTGGAGAGGATTACCGTACGACTGATAGTATAAAATGTTTAAAATTTAAAACAAATCAAATAAAACTAAAATAAATGATTCTTTAAAAGAAACAAAAACCCTAGTGATTTGCTTAACATTTCTTTCGTCACATGACTGATTTTAAACAGAATAAACAATTCACAACTCTTTCTATGGATTGCCTATCTTGGAAGCTATCTTTTAAACTGTAGAGGGTGACATTTGGACACGCCATTTAGCAAATGGAAGCAAGTTAATTACTATAATTCATACCAAATCAGACAGCAGCAACTGATCTGAATATGGAGGGGGTGGTGTCTCTGCATTTATTTCTGGATCTTCATGCTCACTTTCACTATAGCATTCTGAAACAAGATTGCAACCATTAAAAATGTGGAAGACATTCTATTTAATGCCCTGTAAAATAAAACATTTTCATGATTACTTTAATTGAAAGCAGAACATATTGATTTCTGACCCTATCATTCAGAAATGGAATTTTGAATGCAAATTACTTTCCAAGTAATTTTCTTTGACAAGAAACTTCTTGTTTTTTCCTACCCACCTTCAGAATAGAATAGAATAGAACAGAACAGAACAGAACAGAACAGAATATAGAGTAGAGTAGAGTAGAGTAGAGTAGAGTAGAGTAGAGTAGAATAGAATAGAATAGAATAGAATAGAATAGAATAGAATGTAGAGTAGAGTAGAGTAGAGTAGAGTAGAGAACAGAACAGAACAGAACAGAACAGAACAGAACAGAATAGAATAGAATAGACGTATGAAGCCTCTTGTAGCAAGAAACAACAAAAGAGGTAGCTAATTGTTCATGAAGGCAATGCAAAAGTCACTGTACAGGAGCAAATGAAATCCTTGTGTAAACTACGTTTCTAATCACCGTAAACATTGTGATTACATCTCTTAGAATGGAATGAGATACGTTCAGTCTATATTGGAATTGACTTTGGAATTAGCTATGGCTCATGGAAACTGGAATCACCGTAATTGGGACTTGAGTCACTTGTGCATGATTCCCTTCCTCGGGTTGAGGTATTAGGTCTTTATAACTTTGCCTAACAACTCACAGTAATCCAGAGATTGATTAATTTCTTCTCTGGCCAAAATTGTTCTCCTTTTGAAAATTACTGTTTGGATTTTATAGTAGCAAAAGCCATCATGTAAGGACAGGCTAAATTTGTTAGGCCATCAGTGATATTTACATTTATCAAGAACATGCCTGAAATATGTCATTCATTTTATCATTTGTTTCAGATGAGACCCAACAAGGAAGTGAAATTTTGCTAGGCTTTGCTAGTATTAGGATAAGACAAGCCTGTTAAAGTGACTGAACTTGCTAATTTTTTTTTTTTACTAACTTGTATTAATTCTATTACAACCCCAAAAAAGACAGAAAAATAACCAAACAAAAGGCCCCTTTTCCTGTTCTCTTTTGGCCATGAAGGAGAGGTTTCTTACTGTGAATACAATGACGAAAATAAGGTTATTAGAAATGAAGTAACTGAATGGATATATTCTCACAACATATTTAACTTAGGTCACTTACAAATCTCTGAATGATTTGCACAATGCACAAAACTTAGTCAATTTTAAAGTTGCTCTGATTGGTTAGTTGATGGTGTAATGTATTGTGTGAACCCAGAATATTAATTCAGCAGTGAAATTAAATATGTTAAAAGTAAGCCATTGGTAAGTACACAAGGCTGTGTTTGCATTGTTGCAGCCTATCCTTAAATCACATTGTCAGTCTGTTTCATATCGGTACTACTTGAGCAGAGAAAAAGGTTACATAAAGGTTTATGTAAAAGCTACATCTTGATCAGTGGTGGGTTTCAAATATTTTTACTACCGGTTCTGTGGGTGTGGCATGGCTTGGTGGGTGTGGCTTGGTGGGCATGGCAGGGGAAGGATACTGTAAAATCTTCATTCCCAACCCACTCCAGGGGAAGGTTACTGCAAAATCCCCATTTCCTCCCAATCAGCTGGGACTTGGGAGGCAGAGAATAGATGGGGGCGGGGCCAGTCAGAATTTTTACTACCGGTTCTCCGAACTACTCAAAATTTCCACTACCGGTTCTCCAGAACTGGTCAGAACCTGCTGAAACCCACCTCTGATCTTGATGCAGGTGCAAAAGTTGGCTTGAAACTCAATATTAAGAAAACTAAGATCATGGCGTCCGTCCCTCTCAATTCTTGGCAAATAGATGGGGAAGAAATTGAGGTAGTGACAAATTTTATTTTCCTGGGCTCCAAGATCACTGCAGATGGAGACTGCAGCCAAGAAATTAAAAGACACTTGCTCCTGGGGAGGAAAGTTATGGCAAATCTGGACAGCATTCTAAAAAGCAGAGACATCACCCTGCCAACAAAACTGCATATAGTCAAGGCTATGGTTTTCCCAGTTGCAATGTATGGCTGTGAAAATTGGACCATAAGAAAGGCTAAGTGCCAAAAAATTGCGGCCTATAGTGCTGGAGAAGTCTCCTGCGAGTCCCTTGGACTGCAAGGTGATCAAACCGGTCAGTCCTAGAGGAGATCAAACCTGACTGCTCTTTAGAAGGCCAGATCCTGAAGATGAAATTCAAATACTTTGGCCACCTAATGAGAAGGAAGGATTCACTGAAGAAGAGCCTAATGCTGGGAAAGATTGAGGGCAAAAGAAGAAGGGGACGACAGAGAACGAGGTGGCTGGATGGAATCACTGAAGTAGTAGGCATGAGCTTAAATGGACTCCGGGGGATGGTAGAGGACAGGAACGCCTGGAAGAATGTTGTCCATGGGGTTGCGATGGGTCGGACACGACTTTGCAACTAACAACAACAACAAAAGCTATATATAAAGCCTTTATATAGATTTCATATCTTAGGGATTTTATCTCCAATTCAAACATCTCTCTTCATTAGGTTTATTGGCTGGGGCTATTAAGAGGTTTAATACAACAACAGTTTGTAGCCACAAGACACCCAGTGTTTTGGGCATCTTCTACACAGATTAATTGAATTGGCACAATGGCAAAAGCCTTGACTAGGAATGAAGAAACTGATATATTTTGAAACAGCCTAATATTTTAAGCCTTTTCATTGCTGAATCTGCTCTGTGAACTTGCAAAGACCTCACCCTGTGATTTAAAAAAGAATATTACACAACCATACGTATAATTTTAGTGCATTTGCCCATAAAATATGCAGTCTGATACATTTCCCCTTGAGCATTTTGTACTCGCTTGATCCTATTAATGAATGTTTGCACACATTTTAATCTAAAATGTGCATGCTCGTGTGTGTTTTTGTACGTTTTTTAGCTGATATCAGAGCATGAAAACTGAAGGTAACTGCTATATTCTTTGTGTTGGTACAAACAGAAATCGTGTCACATGGTTTAAGAATGCACACTGAACCAAGTCGTCCCATATTCCAGAACTAATCCTGTCCCTATCCTGCAAAATGTAAGGAGTTGTTCAATACTAAGGATTCATTTTGGTCTAATCAAATATTTAAACTCCCTATTGATTTTTTTTTCCAAATAGTATACATATAAAAAAGCACATATACAATAGTCTTTATATACAAAAGTACAGCGAGATTCCTTGTAAAAAGTTGACATCTGAACTTACCTTCTTCATTCTTTTTATTAGCCTGTTGGTCTAGGACTGCCACACCTAATTTATTTAGCCATCTGAAATTTAAAATTGAGATACATTTGAATAGAATGCCATATCAAGTCTGTCGTAGAGTATAGTAGAGTATGCATTCACGTAAACTGATAATTTACCAGAGTGTGTATTAAAGTAATCAATCAAACCTACCAAGCAGACATAATCCCTATTAAAGATCTTCACTCAAATGGAAATAATTGAAGATATTTATTTGCACTTCCACTGCTGTATATCTCAAAACAAGCCTTCAAGTATAGGTTATATTCAATTTCTCATTTGCACAGATAGTTGTTTTCGGAACACAGTATTCTTTAAGCAGGAATCCCTCTGCCTGGTGTATTCCATACACTAGGATAAAGGCAAAAATGGCCTTCAACCAACTCCTGGTGGCTTCAGAGATATAATTGTTCCATTTTCTTGACAACAGATTTCCCAGAATCTTCTTTGGGGATTCCTAGCATAGGCTGCAGCCTGGGTTCCATGGAAGTCTAGAATCCAGATACTACCCAAAGCCCATCCAGCTTTGCACCCAAACTGTGCTTCCTGACAATACTGTCCAAGGGCTATCACCTCTGGAGACATGTGATATAAGTTCAGTGGTGGCTGAAACTGTATAAACAAAATAATGTAGCAATAATCTAGTTTGCATCCTTGATGCATTCTACATGGTCCTAACTCTTCCATGAAGCCTTATCCCTTGGGGCAGGAAGGAAAAAGACAAGAAGGCCTCATTGGCACATTAATGAGTGGGTGATGGCTCTCCATCATTAGCCCCGTATACAATTAGGTTGGCAAAGTGGCTCCTTCTTCCCAATTCAAATTTATTTATTATTTCTATAAAACATTTATACAGTTTCCTGACATGTTTCTTGAACTGAATGGAGAACTGAGAAGTTTAACTTTTCCTGTTTGCAATCTCCCTGTGTGCATTTTACTCAGAAACTATTGAGACATAACAAAGATGGAGTTGACTTTGTTTGCACAGACCAGAGGATGAAAAACAAAAAAGTAGTAAAGTCCTAGTTGATTTTACATTCAGCCATGAAGATATGTGATCAGTTATGGAGTCCAAATACAGAAAAAATACAGACCAACATGTTTTTTATTATTTTATTTTTTATACTTTTTTTTTATCCTGCCTATAAATAACTCCACACAGTGAACATACATAATATTCCACCCTCATCCTATTTTGGTCACAACAGTCCTGTGAGGTAAATTGGACTGAGAGAGAAAGTGACTGACCCAAAGTCACCCAGTTAGTTTTTAAGCCTAAAGTGGGGCTAGAACTCACAGTCTCCTGGTTTCTAGGCCACCACCTTAACTAGTGCCATTGAACTGACACTTTAGACAACAGTCTACATAGAAATAATAATCAAAACAATACAATCAATCCACTGAAAGAAGCTGAAGTTGGGTATTTATTTTTACTTACATATTCATTTCCTGGGCATTTTCTGCTGCAAAATAGAATGTCTTGATTTGTGGATGTGTGATCTTCATCGCGCTTCCAAAACAAATTAAAATATAGGGGAAAGTATTAGACTTTCTAAAAGTTAGGCTGAATAAAAGAATCAGAAATATTTCAATACAGTGAAATATCCCTTAAACCTAGTTCCGTGAGGTATTTCAAAGACTGTCACAATCGTGGGGGTCCAGGTAATACAAGGGAGTTAAGAAGATTCTGCTCTCAAGATGACATGGGCAATCTCAATCTCACATTTCATCTTAAATCCATACTGCGTCAAGAGTTGAAAACAACCATTAACCTAGGATAATCTTATGTATAAATTCTAATAATAGTAATGAAATACAAACTTTTTGAAAATCTATCAGGCCTCAATATTGTTCTCTCCTTTTTCCAGAATAAAGCAATATCATGGGTTTGCATGGATTACTATTTAAGCAATGTTCAATCCCAATTTCTGCTTTATTCTTCTTAATTCACTGTAATTTCAAAATAATTTGTAACTTTCCCAAAGACCCAAACAGAATGATAGACTTACTGTTTTTTCTTGCATTCTGTCGCTTGATCCACTGTGAAGTTGGGAAGGTTGAGGAAGCCTTCTGCTTTCTCTGCCTGAGGAGGGAAAAGCCCACAAAATATTAATATATGCCATGTTATTAATCAAAATTAGATATTGGAAATTGATTGAACTTCATATCACGGTTCATATTATGGAAAAGATATTTTATTTGCTTGAGCTAAATTGTAAACTATAGTATATTCTGAAGAATTATTTCCAGTAGTATATAACAAATAGGGATGAAATATACTGTATAGGACCTTTGCTCCCTGCATTCTTATGCTCAAATGTTATTTAATTTGCAGTTATTTAATTGAACAAGGGATTTATTTACTAGCTCATAGGATTCTGGACAGCTGTAAAATCTGAACTAACTGTATACTCTGTATAGAGCTGCAGAAATTCAGATAAATTCTGGTGTAAACAAAACAAACATATATAAGCAAATGTAGATAGTTCTCAACTTACAACAGTAATTGTTCAAAGTTACAATGGCACTGAAAAAAGTGACTTTTGACCTTTTTTCACAGTTACAACCTTTGCAGCCTCCCCAAGATCGCGTGATCAAAATTCAGATGCTTGGTTCATATTTTATATCTCAAAGTTGTGTGATCACTTTTTGTGACCTTCTCATAAGCAAGGTCAATGGGGAAGCCAAAATCACTTAACAACCAGGTTACTAACTTATCAATTGCAGTGATTCACTTAACAACTTTGGCAAGAAAGGTCATAAAATGCGGCAAAATTCACTTAACAAACATTTCACTTAACAACAGAAATTTTGGGCTGAAATGTGATCGTAAGTCGAGGAC
Organism: Pituophis catenifer annectens; assembly: GCF_029215685.1. Lineage (NCBI taxonomy): Eukaryota > Metazoa > Chordata > Lepidosauria > Squamata > Colubridae > Pituophis > Pituophis catenifer. Next base: position 80,282,895 of record NW_027256881.1, on the reverse strand, counting down.
TACCTGTATGAAGTTACCATGGGTGTATATGAGCACATCATTCAAGGTAAGACAGTAGATACCATTCCTATTATCAGAGAGTGGCTAAGTCATTTGCTTCTAAGATATTTCAAAAGGGGAAGTAAAGAAGAAGATTGATGACTGATATACCATTGACTATGTATCTTTCTAGTGGAAGGTGCAGAAATAATTCTCATTCCCATGTTTTATATTAGAGTATGCTCTAGTATAGAGTATATTGTAGAGTATGCTATAAAATCCATTCTCTCCAGGAGTAAAACTAGTGGATTTTTGTACTTATGAAAGCTGCATTTCTCACATAAATGGCACCAACTAAGAAGCCTGCAAGGTTTTAGAAAGATCAGTTCATTAATTTTTATTACCTTCAAATGTAAATGGAATGTGAATCAGCTGCCCATTCCTTGGTCAAAAACATTAGCAAACAAAAGTTAAGAAAAACTGGTTCGGGTGCTAGTGAACTAAACACTATTTAATATCTTCCGTGCAGTCTGTTAAACTGTTCCTATTGTCAATTAGGGAAGAGAGGCTAGATGCAGGGGTGAAATGCTCCCGGTTTGTACTGGATTGCCCAATCCAGTAGTGATGGCGGCGGGTGGTGCAGAGAACCAGTAGCAATGCCTGCGCCCCCCCCCCCTCCACCATGCCCAGCTGAGCCGCATGATCATCAGAGGCTTTTTTTTTTTCTTCCAACAAAAGAAATGCTTTTAAAAGTAAAAAAAAAAGCCTCTGATGATCGTGCAGCTCAGCCTCTCAGCTGCAACCTCTTGGCTGAAGAGGTGGTAAAAAAAATGCTTTGAAAAGTCTCTGACAATCCCAGCTGAATTGCCTGATCAGCAGAGAAGCATTTTTTAAAAAGCCTCTCTGACCATCCCAGCTGAGTTGCCTGATCGGCAGAGGCTTTTCAAAGCATTAGAAAAAATGCTTTGAAAAGTTTCTTTTTAAAAAAAAGATGGCCACGCCCACCCAGTCACATTACCCACCACCACCAAGCCACGCCCACAGAACCGGTAGTAACAAATTTTACATTTCACCCCTGGCTAGATGGATATGGAACAAACCCTGTTAGAAACAGAAGAACATGAACAAATACTTGTCATAATACACAATTTCATAAAACCCCTTTTTTTAATATCCCCCCTTTCATAAGAATTATTAGCTGGAAGCTCATATAACATGCAACCCCTAAAGCAGAACTGTTGAACAGTTTTTGGTAAACCATTTACTGTGGTTAGAAAATAGACCCATCAGTAACAAAACTCTCTCTCCTTGTCTAATTGTCTTTTTTTCCAATATAAAGAGTTTTGGAGGCCATGCATCCCTTGCACTAGCTTTGGTTACACAAACTGGTTCACCAGGTCAGCTAAACACCTATCAGGTGCATAAAATAAATAGATAATAAAAACAATCCCTTTCTCTATTATTTTACCTATTCTGAATCATTAACAATACTTTAGGGGAATTCAGATTCACATTTGTGGGTTTTTGAAAAGAATTCCTAGTTCTCTGGGAAAGAATTTAACACGGGTAAAGGCAGAAGGCAAGGGAAGAAGAGGATGAACAGTCACAAGGTGGATGGACTCAGTTACAGCAATGATGGATGAACAGGATAAATCATCCTGGAGAAAGTCTATTCTATGTGGTTGCTAGGATTCAAAAACAACTCGATAGCAATAATCAATCAATCAGTCAATCTGTCTGACTTTGCACGGTTCGTTTCAGGATTTACTAAAATCTAAAGTAGATCCCTATTTGCTAACAGCCTGTGTGATTCAATGAGAATTGACCCTCATGTAATTGGCAAATATGTGTGGAAAGGGCAAAATGTAGGCTGAATTAATTTAAAAGCCTAACGAATACTTATATTCTCTGGAAGCTTACTGATAGACTAGTAGATATACTGTACCAATCTGCTGTTGCTAAGTTACATTTCCCAGAATCTCTGGGCAACAAAAGATATTGTTCAAAGACAATAGTCCTCTTCCTTTATAAAAAATATTATTTCCCATCCTGAAGAAGCATAAAGCAAGCATGGCTGGCCGGGCAATCGAAGGATGAACCATGTTTCTGTGACTAAGGTATCTGCCTCCACAAACAGATCAGTGCCTAAAATTTCTATTTACAACATTTGAATGTGAAGTGAAGATAGGATTGCAGAGAATAGCGAAGGTTACAAATCACCATATTCCTAAAACCCCAGAAAATAATGGGTGCTAGGTTGCAATTACAATTTCTGCTTGCAGAAAAAACTTTTGATCTTGAAAACTCTATTTCTATAGGGAGACATAAAACAGCCTTGCACTGTCTATCTCCAATGCACTTTTGCTAACAGAAGTCATCTTTTTACAGGGAAGCCCCAAGAAAAATAAATGCTAATAAATGCTGGTCAGATGCTTACCGCTATCTGGCCAAGTTATATCTGGCCAACGTGGTTAGGATACAGTGCATAGTCTTCCTCAACCAAGAGGCTTTGGGTTCTAGCTGTCTCCATCTCTGATAACCAAAAACAATGGAATTTAAGACCTCAATGTGGCACTGGGATCAAGAAAGCATTCCCATTATTGGAATATCTTCCTTAGTCAAAGACATTATGAATGCATTAGAGCATTTCATCTCATAGTGGTACAAAGAAAGTGAATGCTTGCACAGCAATTGTCTTTGCTTGGCAGTTAACTGACTTGTTTCCATGTGGAAGTGAAACCTGAATCATAAGTTCTGTTTATAGTACTACAAATAATTTCTTTGCTCCTGAGGTCTGGGGTCTTCCACTGACAGGCATTCACGGAAAAACTTTTTCCTTCTCACAGATAATCAATCTCTCTCCCTTGGGCATAAAAGATCATTCTATAATTGTGAGGTTATTTAATTTCAAGTCCTTATTTTATGCTGGGTTTAGAGAGCCTGAGGTTAGCCACATGACCAAAGAAATCCATTGTTTTCCACTATGTGACTATTAGGTGGGAGAGACACATGTCTGCACATGTGATTGGTGCCTTAAATACTTGGAGCACCACATGCTTCAACTTATAAGAGCATTTCTTAGGTAAGATGGCTGAACTTTTAGTTGCTCTTTATTCATGAAAAATCATTTGTGGAGTAGTAACCTAAAAAGGGATGCAGTGGCTCAGTGGCTAAGACACTGAGCTTGTCAATCGAAAGGTCGGCAGTTCAGTGGTTTGAATCCCTAGTGCCGCGTAACGGGGTGAGCTCCCGTTACTTGTCCCAGCTTCTGCCAACCTAGCAGTTCGGAAGCATGTAAAAAATGCAAAAGGAATAGAGAAATAGGGACCACCTTTGGTGGGAAGGTAACAGCGTTCCTTTGGCATTTAGACATGCCGGCCACATGACCACGGAAACATCTTTGGACAGCGCTGGCTCTTCAGCTTTGAAACAGAGTTGAACACCGCCCCCTAGAGTTGGGAACAACTAGCACACATGTGTGAGGGGAACCTTTAGCTTTAACCTAAAAAGAGCAAGACTTCTATGGAACAACTAAGAGATTTCTATTTGCACAGCCATCATGATCAGACAAAATTTAATTATCAAAATCTCTCTTTCCTTCACTATTCAGTAAAGATAGCTGCTGGTTGCAGTTTTAGTCTGGTCATCCATGGTACCTCCTGCAAGAAGCATTAAATAATCAATTCTTCAGTTCCAAACTTTTAGAGGCTGGATAGAAGACAGAATGGTGCTTAAAGATTGCTGAGGTGTTCAGAATGTGTACACTATCAAAAGAATAAGCCCCAAACCTCTCTATAGGGACAATATAGGTCTTATTGTGGTGGTAATGCTCTGAGGACTTAGCAGCTCACAGCCAAAATCTTATTCCCAGCCTTGTCCTACATACATATATAGTCATCACATTCCCTTTTAAGCTAAGTAATATAATGCAGAGTGCAGGAATGAGATACATGTCTATGGAGATTCTCAGCCATCCAAGTCATGGTTGTCCCAAAGGTGATTTTTTTTCAAGAGGCACTGGACTCTTGAAAAAAAGAAGCTGAAGAAGCTTCTTGGATGAGAAGCGAAACATTTTCAAAGAAAAACCTGAAAGTCCAGTTGCCTCTTGGGGGAAAAAGCACCTTGGGGCAGGAAAGAGATAAGAAATAATAAAAAAGAGGGAGGGAAGAAATAATTTGTCAATTAACAATATTCATTATAATTCTCCACTTCTTTTCATCTCTTCAGACAGTCCCTGCTCCTATCACATCTACGTATTGTTTCAGGCACTGCCATTTTGACCTTTAAATTCCTCACTTCTGTACTGTTAGGATTTCATCAACTCCATCCAATTTCATTTTCCTCTCTTCTCAGTTCATTCCATTTTCTTCATGTATTTGCTTTTCAATCCAGTCCTTGTTCATTCCGTCTATAGACCAACCCACTGCAATGTATCTTTTTTATATCTGTTAGTCATTTTATATTCAGTCTATATAATTTAGCACTTGTCTATCTTTAGTTTTCTTCATGGTTTACCACAGATACTTCCCTCTCCATTCAGTTTACTTTTTATATTTCTTTTGACATATCTAGCTCTCATGTTTTGTAACAAGATGGCAAAATCATGTTTTTATACACAGACGTTTTCCTTTGACGATAATAATTTCTCAGAACAGACTACTTATTATCTATTATCCATTCTACTAACATTTGCCCATCCTAACCTTTTTCCATTAATTTTACCCTCTTTAATAATCAATCTGCCACAGTACACAAGTATATGTTTATATTCTATTCATGCAATAATTCACCCCATTTTTCCTGTCGGCTACAAATATGTTTGCCTTTGATATTTTAGTTTTCAGATCCATATTTCTTTTTGCATCATACAATTTAATATTCATTGCAAATATTTCAGGTTTTCAACCAACAACATGGTGTTACCTTCATACAAAAATCTACGTTCATGTACCTCACCAAAAAGTCTGTAATATCACCAAAACAGCCTTGATATGTTTATACATCAATTCTTTAAACAACAAAATGGTCATAACCTGTTCAGTGTTGAACCTACACATTCTGTTTATCCCTGCTTGTGGTTCAGTTCCAGCATATACCTCTCTTATCACATTCAGGAACCCATCTGCTATGCTATATTAGCACAAAATATTTTATACTTTCAGTCTATTAATTGAATTATATATTTAATAAATCGCCTTGAGTTGTGAGGAGTAGGGCAGTTTAGAAATACAGGTAATGAATAAATCATACATTTTCTGTAGTCTAATCAACAGATGTATAATTTTTTTTTCAAATTCATACATTTCTTGCTCACTGTCTTTCTCAGTGGCAATCATTAAACGATTCTGTTGCTGTGCAAAATATTCTGGAGCCCTATCTGACTACCTGTGACTTTGGGCCAGTCACTCTCTTTCAGCCCAAATCATCTTGCAGGATTGTTGTGGAGAAAATAGGATTAAGAAGGAGTATCGTGTTATTTATTTAAAAATAATAATAAAGCGGGATATTAAATAAATAAACTGAGAAAAAACATATAGCAGATGGAGTTCTTCTTATCATTCTTGCTACAGGGCAATGAAAATATAAGAAAAGCCATGCTAGACTAAGCCAAAAGCCTACCAGGTCCTGCATTCTTTTCCCACAATAGCCTGGAGATACCATTTGGAGTCATCAGGTGGAAATCAATATCATCCCATCAGTCAAATAGGATGTGAAGAATCTGTAGCTCTCTAGATATTGATGGGCAGGACTCTTTCAGGAATTAGAACTCTCGGGAATTAGAAATGAAAACAGAGTCTGCAAGGAATGGTAGTTGAGTAAGATGTGTATGGGGAGGACTATATGCTAGTGGGTGTACCTTTTCTTCACCCCTTTAAATACCTTTTGTGGCCACAGACCATGGCCATGGACCACCAAGATTTAAATCATAACATTTTTTCAAGCCTCTGTGAACCTAGGATCCACAGACCACAGGTTAAGAACCATTATGTTCACATATAGTCATTGGAATAAAAGCCGTAGTTTGATTGTTGATGACATATGCCATGACAATGATAATAAATTGGAAAGAGCCAAGGTGGCACAGTGGTTAGAGTGCAGTACTGCAGCTACTTCAGCTGACTGCTAGTTCAGCAGATCAGCAGATCAAATCTCACCGGCTCAAGGTTGACTCAGCCTTCCATCCTTCCAAGGTGGGTAAAATGAGGACCCAGATCATTGGGGGCAATATGCCAATGCTAATGCAATATGCTAATATGCAATATGCTATATGCTAACTTTGTAAACTGCTTAGAGAGGGCTGTAAAGCACTATGAAGTGGCATAGAAGTCTAAATAAAAAAATCAATCAATCAATCAAATCCCAAAGGATTATAAGGAACAAAACTGTGGACAGAAAAGAGCAAGATACTTTCAGAAGTGTTAAGTTATCATTCATAAGACTTGCTATAATCTGAATTCTAATGGCAAACCCTAAATAGATTATAATGCACTAATTCACTCTAGCTTTTCAGTAGAAATAGCTGCTAAATGCTCAGCCATATTATATATATATATATATATATATATATATATATATATATATATATATATATATATATATATATACAATAACATAGTAATCAACTAACTTGAACGATCATTAATGAAGACCATAATTCCATTTTTAACAAGCAAATCATGCTAATCAATGTTGAGTGGATTTCCCCATGAGTATCTCCAACCGTTTTAGAATCAGGCTTAAAATAATTGTTGTTAATTCTATCTATTTAATGCTTTTCCATTCTTCTTTTCAATAAAACCTCAGAGGCAGTAGTAAGCCAAAATTGAAACAGTTAAAACAAAGGCAAAAGGAAGCCAGTAATAAACCCTACTTCAGCTTTTCATATATTCAAACCTAATCAGGACATAATCCTCTCCAAAATTTTGATGCACACTATCCATGCTATCATATAGTAGGATACCACTAAAAATACTGTGATATCCATAAATTAAGAGTAGGATTCTCTTAGAACAAACTTCTTAATAAAGGAAAACTTCTGTCACTGACTCCTCTAGGACTAAAGATGTTATCTAGTCTGATAACAAAATGTATCTAAGGAAATATCCAAGAGAGCACCAAGGACTCCACAGTTACCAAACCTTACAGTGGATCAAAGAAATACTGATGTCATTTATTTTTTAAAAATATCAAAACAACATTAGCACCTTGACTCCCAGAAGGCAACAAGAGCTGTTTCCGTATTCTAATTGGATTAGAATCTCAACATTTAAATTGACCCATATTTCTAGTATCACCTTGGAGTCTCAAATAAATTATATCTTTGGGAAATGGTGTTTTGTCCTGCTTACCATGGGCCCAGACATCTAAACTATAAGTAACCTCCTAACTAGTTTTTTTTAAAAAAATATTATGCTAGATTACCTTTATGAATGCAGTATTGGTAAGAAAATTTTAGCCATATTCAAACACAAGTCCTATAACCTCCAAACAAGGCAGGAACTACAAATTATAGGTGCTATAATTTGTGTTATGGAGGCCACAAGAGTGGAAAAGACAGATAAAGGTCAATTGGCATAATAACAATAATAGAAACAGAAACTATTTATGTTATGCTTTGCTGACACTAATTTATCAGTGTAACTTCCTAAAAAATGAAGGACACATTTAAATTATTTAGAAAATGCCATCTTGGAACAATACTGCTCTAATGGAAAGGACATCTGTGAATTGTACATGGGATAAGGAAAGTGGGACATAAAACGCTTATATCCAATAAAGAGATTGCTTGGATTGTCAATCTATAAATTCATTTGCATCAAGCTAGTGAGCACAGTTAGACAAAAAGAGCACACAGAGCTTTCATTTGTTGACCGATTCAGTCACATTGATGTAGCCGCCCGTCCCACATAGTGACTTTGCACGGCATTCAAAATGATAATAATAAAAATATATTAAAAAGCATTAACACAACCAATTTGAATTTTAAAAAAACAAGGTAAAACAAATAAAAAATAAAATAGCAGCGAATCATCCCAAGATGCTTTCCATTAATTGTCATACATAGCATCTAGCAGGTTCCATTATCATGTTATACCCAAGCCAGTTCATAAAACCATGTTTCAAGGGCCTTCCAGAAGGCCAGCGGGGTTGGTACCAGCTTTATAGAGGGATAGAGGGAAAGAAGTAGGATCTGTAGCCATTCTGACATATTCCAGTCATAACATTTTCCCTTTCCTACCTTACATCTGAAAACAGAATGTGGATAGGCTGATTGCACAAAAGTGGGGAATAAATAGATTCTTCTCTTGTTACAAGCCCCAAACTTCTCTCTGGCTGTTGGCTGACATGAGATATAGTTTACTTACATATTTTTCATCAAAAACAGACAACCTCACTATCCCCGTCAGAAAACAGCATCTTTCCCACCATTGTTGAATTACCTCATACATGACACCGAAATGTACCAGATATATATATATATTGTTGAGTTTTAGGCAGGATTTCATTGTAGGGAAGCAAGATTCTATTTTGATTTATTTATAGAAATGAAGAGATTGACATTCTTACCAGTTGATAGCTGTACCAGTATAAAGACGAAGCCTTCAGGACACACCAAAACTTTTTCCATTTGTTGCCAATAAAGCCTCCTTTTTCCTTTTTTTTATACAGCCAGCCCTGACAATCAGCCAGTCCGAGATCCTTACATGAGATCCTTCGGCGACTCATGGTGCAAAAACCTGTGCGATTAGAAGCAAGTGTCACTTTTTTAAAAAAGCAGAATACTATTTTTACTTTTAAATGCACCCTAGGATTTTCAGGGTATGAACGGTTCACAAAGTTAAATTATTGAAAGTGAAGCTTTCAGGAAAAATCCCTCAGAGTGAGAAATATATTTCCAATGAAAATCAACTGCTAGTTTTTACTCTTAGAGATCTCTCCAGCAAGTATTAATATGTGGCTAAAATATCCTTCGAAGCTGATTTGCTTCAAAATTATTGGTCACAGCTGATAAGACATTTGTCTTGTTTCACACAGACACACACACACACACACACACCAATATACACACAGACACCATTATTTGACATACCAAAGCAGTTTAGTCCAAATGAAGAGCATGTCATTGTTTTCCGCTGTCAAACCAAAAATTGAACAGAGTACGAGATAGCAGCCGCCACCAGCACTACCACAAGCTGATTCGAAAAGCCCTCAGTTTCACATGAGCAAGATGTCAATGTAAACAAAAAGAGGAACAAAGCAGACTCAGTACCTTGATTTTTCTTCCTTGTCTTCTGACGCAAAGGGATCTGCTAGGCATGCAGAAAAGAAAGAAAAGAGGAAATATCAATTGGTGTTGTAACATTTGCAAAAGACAGAGGAGGAGGAGGAGGAGGAGGAAGAGATGGAGGTAGAGCTTGCCATAGAATGCAATCTTTCAAACAGGCTCGCTACACAGCAAATGGGAAAGCCAGGAGCTGAAGCATAACATGCTCTAATTAAAATTGATTCATGTGGAGCTCCTAGAGAAAAAGTACTGCTCGCTTCTCTCTCTCTTTCTCTCTTTCTCTCTCTCTTTCAGTACAGCTTCCTGTTTCACACCTGCAGCAAGCTAATCTGTGTAAGGTTAGCTAGAACACAAACCAAAAGCAGCCATCTGAAAACGAAGCTTTGCAGCTTTGTATCGGTCCCTAATATTCAAAGGGTAAAAGAAAACGTAGTGAGAGTGTCCAGGATTCGATGGTATGTAAAGTATGAAAACCTGCACACCCCACATGGCATAAGACCACCAATCTTTGTATCACTTGGCAGCCATTCCCATGGCAGAGCTTGGCAAACAGCAAAGAATCAGGGAAAGGAGAGACTCGACCTATATTTTTGTCATGTTCGTACCACAACATAACCAAGGTAATCCTACTGAAATCAATGAGACATAAATATGAAGGTTCAACTGGCAAACATCACACAGCAAATCCTTCCCTGAGGACTAGCAGTTAAACATATGAATCATCTCTAGTGGAAGTAGTGTGGTTACCGTGATCGTATAATTGTAGATTTTGAACTGGAATGAACTTTTACTCATTAGTGTGTCACACAGCTGGCCATTCACATATTTAATGAATGTAAGTTGTAAGTCCTTTGTTCAACAACCCTGGCAATAAAGGGTGCTATGCTTCACTTTCGTAACTCAATTCATTACCCTTTGTCTTATTGTTGAATTTTTAAAATTTTAAATAGATGTTAATGAAAGTGATTTCCCCATAATATAACCCTTTAGTTGTGGTAGTTCTCTTTATTATATGCACTGTGGGTTATAACTTGGGAAAGAGCAGATATTGGCACAACTTGTCTCTGGGTTTAGGTCCTGCAATTTCAACAACATTGATTAAAAAAAAATCAAGGAAAAAGGCAAAATTGTCTTCACAAAGATAAAGGCTTCAAAAAGCATCACACAGCTATACCTGGGTTTGATATCCAGTGGTCTTCCACTAGGGCAGGAGATTCCTGGATTGCCTTGCAAGAATAATTTGCCTTCTTCCAAACCCATTGTCCATTTTGAGTTTCCTCTCACAACACCCATTCATACCCAAACTATTATTTCCTATTATGCATGTCAGTGATGGGTTTCAAATTTTTTTACTACCGGTTCTGTGGGTGTGGCTTGGTGGGCGTGGCTTGGTGGGCGTGGCTTGGTGGGCATGGCAGGGGAAGGATACTGAAAAATCTCCATTCCCACCCCACTCCAGGGGAAGGATACTGCAAAATCCCCATTTCCTCCTGATCAGCTGGGACTTGGAATAGATGAGGGTGGGGCCAGTCAGAATTTTTACTACCGGTTCTCCGAGTTACTCAAAATTTCCACTACTGGTTCTCCAGAACTGGTCAGAACCTGCTGAAACCCACCTCTGATGCATGTGCTATGCCAGCTCTCACTTTACTTTTGTGCCTGTAAATTTTTTTAAGTCCTCAGAGCTATTTGCCAACTGCATCTCTTTAGTCTACAACTGATATTTAATATTATAACATACATTCTTACCTGAAGCCTCATCCACACAACCAAGCATCTTCCCATGTTGAATATGCCCTATAAGCAACCTGTCACATTTCCATACTGCAGCTTGCTAGAAATGTGGGCGTACTTGAAAGCTGGGGGGTAGATGTAACCAAGATGCCTTTGATCACCTCAGCATGAACAGCCACTGCGTCTGTTCTTGATATGGTTATTTCTGGCTATGGTGATATATGCCTTAGTTGCATCTAGATTCAATTGTTGGAATGTGCTCTACCTTGGGCTTCCTTTGCATCTTTGGGAGCTGGAATTGGTTCAGAATGTAACAGAAAAAGTGGAAGTCAGGATCATATCATCTGATCCAGCAAGGCTCTATTAGATACTCTGTTTGTTTCTGGACACTATTATTGAAAATGAGATTTAAAGTCCAAAAAAGATGAGGGCTGAAATAATCCTCCCTCCTTAAATATTAGCCTGACCACAGCGTGGCCTCATACATCTGATGGTGAGCCATGCTTGGTGGCATAATTAGTATGGAAAAGAGAAGGACCTGGTCACACCTCAATTATGGAGTTCTCATCTCAGACAGAATTGGCACTTATTCTGCTTATCTGATTTTTCTGGCCTCAAGTACTACAAATTTTCCGTGAGTCTTAAAATAAAAAGGTCAACATTAACACCTTTCAGACTACAATTAACACATTTCATAAGTTAAAAGTTCAGCTGCTGTAAAACGGAAAGATTAGCGGCTTTGAGACAGGTCTGCCTGAACTGAAGCTTAAGAGAAAGACTTCAGTATGCATGTAGATAAATATGTTAAACTTGGATGTTTTGTTCTCACTAGCTGGACCCTAAGGTCTATTTCTGAGATATTTCTTCATGGATCCCTACCTAGTGAGGCAAGAAAGGTGGTCACAAGGTAAGAACTTGTTCAGTAGTGATTCCTCCTCCCCCCACTCTGCCATCTGTGAATTGAACCTTGTTGGACAGTTTTCTGATATCCGCTGAAGACCTTTTTAATCTACAAGGCAGTTGAAGAAAATGTATTAAGCATATCAACTATTATTTTTCTGGATATATTTATTATTATTTTAACTACTGTTGTTATTACTGTTGTTTTTGTTTTATATTGATTTGTTTCACTTTCTTTTCTTTTCAATACTTGTACACTTTCAGGGAACTGTAATCAGCCAACCAACTAAGAAATAAAAGCTGAGCAGACATGAAGAAACTCTCTGGAAGTGTAATCTTTTCTTGGAATCAAAGTGATAGAATGGAGGCAGAAAAATTCTTTCTCCCAAGACGAAGGTATTGAGCTAGTCCCTGGCATTTCAAATGACTTTAGTCAAAAGATTTGAGTAATATTTTTGGTCTGGGGTGCGTATAGGTGAGCAATCTCATGGACAGGGCCAACATATTCCAATCCTTTTGGGATTTTGTGGGCATTTTATGGGGAAAAATAGGTTAAAAAAATTAATGTGTTCATTTTGCTCCTTAAAAGCAGGAGGAGTTTTCAAGGATGACTTATATATCTTAGGTATCCATTTTGTATCTTAACCTCTTCAAAACATGGGAAGTTGGAAACACAGTGCTGGAGGTTACCAATACATAAGATCTATAAAGACAAAAGTTATTTTGATTTTACTGAATGGGAGATTAGAAACTAATCTCAATCAAGGTAAATTAAAATGTTTCAGATGTGAATTGAACTGTCCCCTCTCTTAGGGAACTATCACATCATCTCTGTCTCAAAGACTGTGTCGAAAGCACAATGCTGTCTCATCGTCACCCTGCTGATGAGTAAACAACACACCACATTGTCACAGGAGCAACAGGGATGTCAACAGGGAAGAAAATTTACAACATCATAACCAGAAATTGTTCTTTCACCTAGTTTTAGTTGCCCCATGAAAATGTATTTGAATTTAGTCCAAATCTATGTGACTTATTTTTCAAAAATTATTTATAGAATGTTGAGGTCACAGTTTTCAGGGATTTCTTAAAATCTACAATTTGAAATAAACAATTGAATGTACTTAACCTGAGGGAGATCGTTCTTTCAGAAATTTTTAATGTATTACCAAATAAAAGTGAATTGGCACTAAAAAAGAGCATCTAATGCCAAACACATACACATACACATACACACACACACACACACTTTTGTTGATGCCAAATGTACTCCCAAATGTCCAAAATTTGCTGTAATCGCTGAGATCCTTTTGCCGTTCTCACAGACAGAATAAAAAGATGAACTTTCCCTGATAACCTCAATGCACAGAGTTTATATGGAAGGAAGGACTTTTTTAGACATTGGCCTCATCTATTGGCTTTAAAAACATACAAATAGACAACAAATATAGCTCTTTCGGAAATAATGTTACATGGATTCATCTAGATAAACCTGCTAAGATATCAATATCAGTTCTACGCTAGTTGAAACTTCTAGGTCACTTCCAACAAGTACAATGGTTTTCAATCCAATCTATAAGACTAATAATTATTAGTATAACCAGACTCTATGTAATCTATAAATGACCCAGCAGATGGATTGATCCAAAGTTCAAACCAAATAGACTGTTATGTAAGTCAGAAATAGAATGTCAGAATACAGTGGAACTTTAAGACTTCTATGCTAGGGGTTTAAGCAGAATTCCCACAGCACCAGAGGTGGGTTTCAGCAGGTTCTGACCGGTTCTGGAGAACCGGTAGTGGAAATTTTGAGTAGTTCGGAGAACCGGTAGTAAAAATTCTGACTGGCCCCGCCCCCATCTATTCTCTGCCTCCCGAGTCCCAGCTGATCAGGAGGAAATGAGGATTTTGCAGTAACCTTCCCCTGGAATGGGGTGGGAATGGAGATTTTACAGTATCCTTCCTCTACCACACCCACCAAGCCATGCCCACCAAACCATGCCATGCCCACCAAGCCACGCCCACCAAGCCATGCCATGCCCACCAAGCCACACCCACAGAACCGGTAGTAAAAAAATTTGAAACCCACCACTGCATGGCACTACCTTTTAAATTTGACCTTGCAGGTAATAGTGAAACTGTTAGGACACTGAGCCCAGATTCGTAGAAGACAGCTTAGAGTACACAATAGTTATATACTGCATGCCCCTCTCTCTCTCTTTGGAGAGACAATGATAAAAGTAATAAAAGCAACTTTAATGCTGATTGCTTCCCTAAACTGAGGGGGGAAAGCTTAGATTATGTTCTTCATCCAGTTGGATATCTGCTTCTCAGGTATATCTGGCCCCAAAAGAGAATGTTCATGAATGTACAACACTTACTACATTATTACAAGTGTCAAGAGGGCATCTTCATCCAAAGCATCCGTTCCTGTATTTCCCAATCAACATATTTCAGTTTTGTATAAATAAAGGGTGAAAATGCAGTGGTTTAGCTGAATCTTTGTCTCCATCCTTAGCCATGCCAATTGAAGTCGGTCTTGCAGAAAATATTATGTTCTGGATTAGGGGGTTTGTGTGAAGCTTCAATTTAGAAATTACATTTGAAATTGATTCAATCAAATCTCTGAATCAAAACAATCCTCCCCAGTGAATTTGAAGACAAAGCAAATTATTAAATTGAATTAAATGCAATGAAGTTATTTCAGTACCCTGGGAGCATTTGCCACATTTGCAAATTTCCTAAACAGATTCAGAAAATTGAAGCGGTTTGATTTTTTTTTTCTAAACATTTTCCCTGGAACTGTATTAGTGATACTCTCTAGGTCAGAACAGCTATAAATAATTTTATTCCACACCACACTAAGCCTTCAAGGATTGCAACCACTCTAAAAGAACATGATGCTCATGACAATGTCTTCTTCATATCCCCTAAGCTTAGTCAAGTCCTAGTAATTGTCTGACCCATTGTGGAATGAGTATCTTTCATCTTCCCTCAACACAAACTTTACCACTGATTGTGGCACATTAACAGTGATGGAGATGATTATGTAAAAGGGGCTGCCCTCTGCTCATTTCCTGTTGAATAAGCTGGAGACTAGTATGCCTGGTACCCTACCAGTCATGTTGGGTGAATAGAAACTGAAAAGCCGGTCATGTGACAGGAAGGGAAAGTCAACTTTATGAAGTCATCTTTACTTTCCCTTCCCAGATCCTTGCACAGCCTCCCTGCAAGTTGCACAGGAGTTGAAGCTGGATAAATAGAAATAGTACTTAGACTTACATACCACTTTACAGTGCTTTACAGCCCTCTCTAAGCAGTTTACAGAGTCAGCATATTGCCCCCAACAATCAGGGTCCTCATTTTACCCACCTCGGAAGGATGGGAAGGCTGAGTCAACCTTGAGTCTAGTGAGATTTGAACTGCCAAATTGCAGGCAACCAGCAGTCAGCAGAAGTAGCCTGCAGTACTGAACTCTAACCACTACACCACCGTGGCTCACCCTGGCCCACCATGGCTAAAGAGGGAGACTTTCTCTGTTAACCTGTGGCATGACCTGGAATATCTCCCTTGCTTCAGTCTGTGCTCCTTTCCCAGCCCACCCCACAAGATTAGGGAGGCCGTGACTATAACTTTGTTAGATAAATTTGTATGCCACTGTATCCTTTCACATTAAAGCTAGCTTGCAACAGTACCATATATCATAAAATGTCCTTAGTAAGAATAGCCTTAGCCAAAGTAAACACCACAACATTTGTAACATATCAAAACCAATAAATGACATTAATGCAGAACACAAGTGAATATACCAATGTTGAAGTACCATTCTAAAAGAACCTCTGAGAAAGTTTGGTCTTCACCAGTTCCAAATACATAGAGCATGCCTTGCTTGGCAGACCATACCAACCCCATGGCCCATCTGTAAGCAACAGATCCACATGAATGGGTTGAGCTCACTCTGTTCCATGGCTAAAGCATTGCAGGTGATCCATGCAGTGGACAGGAGCAAGGGAGAGAACAAAGTGGCACAGACCTGTCAACATGCCTAAAATTGCTTCTGGCAGAACTCCATTCCACCACCAGCAGGGACAGCAATTTGTGCTTATTTTTTTTCCACCTGGCAAATAAGAATGTTAATGGGAGGGAAAACTCGCCCACCTATCATTGCAACTAAAGTGGCCCTATGGTAAACCGTCAAGACAATACTATCATAATTTTCACTGCCATCAAATACAGACATAGTCATTATAAAACAGCAATTCAGCCATCAACCCGACTACTTCAGCATTTCCAATTCTCCAGTAAATGGAGGAGCTGGCTGGACAGAATGGCAGAAGGGAGGCCCAGGAGCCATTTTGTCAACCTTTGGTGTTTTCTATTTCTGAAATTTGGTTGGAATTTTTAAGCCAATTGCTTAATACATAGCCATGTGCTAGGTAATTACTCACAATATCTCGCACACCAGAGGGATTGCACACCCACATTTTTTGAGAGGAAAATAACTTAGAAAGTTATTTCATTGTTTGTTGAGTTATGAAAACCAAGGAGATGGATAATGGAATGGATCTTCTAGAATTCTGATCAGAATAATTCTGTATTCCAACCCCTTGTTCAGGCTTCTTGCATTAAATTAATCCTGAAAGCCTGAGAAGAGACAAATCTAGCAATTATATAGCCTACTTAATTTTCTGAAAACCCATCCATGAAGCTTCTAATCAGCCTCATCTGTATTTAAACAATTGTTTGTGTATGTATGTATGTATGTATGTATGTATGTATGTATGTATGTGTATATATATATTTCTGATTATTCTTTTCAGCAACATAATAGAACAGTGCACCTAGTTATCTCAAGAGCAATCTACATTTTATCGTATCATTGAAAAGAAGTCTGCTGACCAAACTGACAACCATATCAAATAAAATAAATAAATAAACCATAACCTCTAGGAGACAAGAGAGCTAAAGATGCTCTTTTGGAGACAAATATTGAATTAAAGAAGGTGTCATTAGACCACATCTTGTTTCCAAACTGCAAATCAAGAGGTGACCAGTGCAGCCATTTTGGAGTAGAAATCATCAGAAGAAATTCATTCTTACCCATTTCTCTGCAAAGATAATTATCACCTCAGGAAGAAAACTTCCCATTAACCATTATCCTGTAGATGTTGACTTGTTATGACAATGTATGGAGGAGTAGGAGAGAGAGAGAGGGAGGGAGGGTGTGTGTAATGACAAAATGGTAGTTGTGACTGTGAGAGTGAAGCATTTTTACATGTGTGTATATAATGAACATTAAAATAGAGTGTGGCCTGAATCACATGGAGACAGCCACCATTTTGATTTTTTTTAACCTTGCTGCAGATACTGCTGGTGATTTTACAAGGAGAATATGACCCACTATTAGGAAGGCAGCAAGTGTACCATGCCATTTTTCTGTATATAATAAAACTAACTGTATCTCTTTTGGCATTAAAAAATGCCAAAGGTTGGCTGCAAATACTCTCGTCATATGGTCAGATCCTGGAGTGTCATCCGTGATTCATTGTTTACTAAGTACTGTACCTAAGTATCATCAGGCAGTGGCACTTTGGAAAGTGTCCTCATCTGAAAAAAATAAATCACAATTTACAATGTTCCTGTCAAAGTCATTATCCCCTTTAGGTACTTGAAAGTTTACTGGATGATTCAGTGGCCAAAAACAACCCAGAAAAAAGCTTTTATAACCCTACCAAGTAACTTTCTCGCTAAATAAATAATATTAATTTCTTTTCTCTCATTAACGTTAAAATTATATACTCACAGTGGCTCTGCCATCAGCTGCCATCCAAAGTATTGAAATAAACGGTGAAGCTGGAAAACAAAGGGCATAATTACATTTTAAATACTAATAATGCTAGGGAAATGCTTGTGATTAGCATTTAATGGACATACTTTAGTGTTGCTAGTTACACTGTGTTGTATTCCATGTAACAGAATTCAAAACAGCTCTCTAAATAGCAGGCCTGCAGAAGTCCCTGAGGCCATGGGTTGAGGATTTAACCAAGGAACCAAAGACAAACAGGCGAAAGAAAGACTTCAGAGAGGAAAGAAAGGGGTTCCTTCCACACATAGCCCTGAACTTGAATTCTTTAAATCATAATTTGTTGTAGTTAGAAATTGCCTGGTTTATACACAATGGGTTAGCCCCAAGTGGGTTCATATACATTGGCTAAAAATGAGTAGCCCCCTCCACTTCCATAATTGACTATACAAGATGTGGCTTGGAGGCTGAAACCCATGAGGAGAAAAGGACAAAGGATAAATAGTGAAGAAGATGAAAAGGTTCTCCAGGGATTCACAATTATACCATCAGTGCAACTCCCTGATTGTTCAGACAGGAATCAAATATTTCATGAGACATTTTTCTCTCTTCTGCACCCAACACTCTGAGTTAGAAGCCAAAGGCCCAGATTGCAAAGTAGGAAACCCTTTGATGTGTAGGGCCACTGCTGCAGGAATATTTGTTCTGAGTGTAATTTTTGCTCAGTGGGCAATAACAACAAATAGAGTACATATCCACTGTGCTTAAAACAGAAACACAAGGCACACAACAGTGCACACTGTGATGTTAGAAAGCTTGGGTGTATTTTTTTTTTCCCCATCTATAGCTCTGCAAAGGCAGGTTCTAATTTCTACGGTTTAGAAATTAAATCTTTGATTGCCACCTTCATCCTCGATGAAGAAATGTCTTTATTTTAATTTTGTGCCTCTTCAAATTGTCTCCAATTGTCCCATGGCACTGAAATGAGGCATAACTGATGCAGCATTTTACGTAGCGACACAACTCTGATACTCCACCCGTCAACGCAACTGGCTTTTGAACAATTCCCACTAGTAAAATAAGACGTTAAGGATTGAAGCACATCTTGATAGACCACAGGAGCCTCAATTACTCCGAGATTCTTCATAAAAATATTTCTCTCTGCCTTTTCAAAAATATTTGGCCTAAGAAATGGAAAGTTAACTTAACAAAAAATAAAATTACTTTATACTGTATATGACAGATATTTACACAGACACACAGGTCAAAACCTCAATAACCTGAATTTGAATAAGACAGTTTCATGAGAACAACTTTCATGCATTATTTTTAGTTTAAAAAGCCACGGTGGCTAACAATAGATCAAAACATTCGGGTTATCATATTTAACTATGATGAATTAAAAATAATAGAGATATTAAATTTGGCTATAAATAAGGCTAAAACAAATGAAAAGGAATGCTATAAAAAACATTTTCAGTGCTATATAAAAATTGGATCCCAAATATAAGCAGACACATAGGAAACCCTTTCTTTGATA
Organism: Pituophis catenifer annectens; assembly: GCF_029215685.1. Classification (NCBI taxonomy): domain Eukaryota; kingdom Metazoa; phylum Chordata; class Lepidosauria; order Squamata; family Colubridae; genus Pituophis; species Pituophis catenifer. The sequence goes on along the minus strand of NW_027256881.1, from coordinate 80,263,653 downwards.
TATACATTATAAGGAAGAACAAAAGTTAACCAGAAAAAAAGAAATAATGTAACGAACAATATTCTGATAATTTAAAACCTATAAGAATCAGTGAAGAAAAACGTGGATTGTAATGAAGTACTATTATTCCCTTTGCAACCAAGAGAGGGAAGTTACGAATGCCATCTCCAAAATAGCAATAGCAATAGCACTTAGATTTATATACCACTTCACAATGTTTTACAGCCCTCTCTAAGAGGTTTACAGAGTTAGCATATTGGCCCCAACAATCTCGGTCCTTATTTTATCAATCTCAGAAGGATGGAAGGCTGAGTCAACCTTCAGCAGGTGAGAATTGAACTGTTGGCAGTGAGCAGTGAGTTAGCCTGCAATACTGCATTCTAACCACTGTGCCACCACCATGGCTCTTATAATTGTGTGTTTCTAGCATATCTGATGGCATCTGGCTCTAGAGTTCTAAAGCTTCTCCCAATTTATCAGGGACTCACTTCCTACTTAATGTTATAATGGGATTAATGTAGGTCTGCTATGTTTGTCTGGAATTCTACAAAAGAAACTGAAAGAAGATTCACCAGACTCCATGGCAGCAGATGGAAATCATATTTACCTTTTTTTTTTTACTATGTAAAATAACTCAGCTTTGCTTAACCTCTAGAAACTCAGCTGTTTGTAGAGAAACTTCTTCCTTTCTCCAAGCCTTCCTGGAATGACTATGTGAATTTGCAATGTTACAAAGTCAAATGACCAAACCAGGAAATGCAAAGAAGACTCCCATCTGCAAAAAGATAACTTAAAAGATTTAGAAAGATAAAAAGATCCCTGGTCTTTTCTTCAGTTTAGTAATTAAGTTAAACCCTCATTACAGCTTGTTTTCTTTTTTCCTGGGAAAAGGAGGAAGGAAGACTGCACCTGGTCATTTCCCTCTGTGGATCTGTTGTTATTTTAGCCATTTTATCCAGGGAAAGGTTCCACTTACCTGTACTACCGGTTCGCAGCGGGAGCATGCACACTTCTGCGCATGCACAGATCGCCCATGATGATGTTGTGGCGGGTGGGCGGAGCCTCCCACCAGTTTTACTACCAGCTCTATAGAACCGGACCGAACCAGGAGCAACCCACCACTGATTTCATCATGTCAGACTATGATGACTTTATACGCTATCCTGTCAAACACAGCTTCTTCCAACTGTTGGATGTTCAACTTTGTATCAGATTTGATGTTATCAAGCCAGCATGTTCTTTGCTTGCCCCTTCTTCTTGTTCCGCTAACCATCTCTAACATCTTTGCCTTCTCCAATGAACTTGCATGCATGACATGGCCAGACTAAATCAGACATAGCCTTATGATTTTAATTTCTAGTGATGTGTCTGGTGTCTGATGTGTTTGGAGAAAAATAGCCAATTTTGCTTTCAGCAACATTCAATGGATTGCTTGTGGCTGTATTAGATCACTGTCAGTCAGTAACTTTATGAAATCAGATGCTCCCATAATTTTATGTGAGACTGGCATGTATAATATGTCTTGGGGGAAGATAACATGTGCCACGTAGATGATTGGGATTATGGTGGCACAGTGGTTAGAGGGCAGTACTACAAGCTACAAGGGGTGGGTTATACTTACCTTTACTACCGGTTCGCAACAGGATCACGCACACACATTTGCTTCGCTTGCGTGCGCACCTTGCTTCTGTGCATGTGCAGATCAGTGATGATGACATCCGGGGCGGTGGGCGGGGCCTCCTGCCGGTTTTACTACTGGTTCTTGTGAACCAGTCCGAACCAGGGGCAACCCACCACTGAGGCTACTTCTGCTGGCTGCCGGCTACCTGCAATTTGGCAATTCATATCTCACCAGGCTCAAGATTGACTCAGCCTTCCATCTTTCCAGCAAAATGAGGACCCAAACTGTTGGGGGCAATATGCTGATTTTGTAAACGGCTTAAAGAGGGCTGTAAAGCACTATAAAGTGGTATATAAGTTTAAGTGCTATTGCTATTACAATTACATAAACCCAGTTATCATAGCCAATGACAGCAATTATGGTTATGACAGTCCAGAGCATACAGAATGCATCCATTTGCTTGCCCTGGCTTGAAATATTCCATTCCTATAATTCTCTAATTATCATCTGGATTAAAGGACAATGCACATGTTTCCCTGTTCAACTTTGAAAAAATTCTCTGAACATTGCTGTTTGCCTATAACAGTAACTAATTTATAAAACAGTGCAGCATGACAAAAGATCCTTCAAACAGTAAGGAAGATTTGAAACTGCCTGAATTTCCAATGCCTCCACACATTCAGACACATGAAATCTCCAGCTGCCCATCCAGACCGGACTAAAGCCATTGCTTCCTGAATCATCTGAAAATATCTCCTTACCAAATCTAAATATGAATTTTCAGGTAAGAACTGAAATGGGGACTTTACTATGTAAAAAAGGGAGAAGAAACCTATCACAGTTTTGCTTTGTTAACATTGGTCTCAGCTCTTGTAAGAGCAGCTAGAAATTATTCTACCTTCCAGTCAGATTTATAGTTGTCTGCCAATATTAGATGAGTCAATCTATTACAGTTGGGGTGCAGTTTTAACCAGTAGGTAAAGATATTTATCCAGGGATTAGATCCAAGTTAACTGACTCCCACTCCCCTCCCGTAAAAGTATGCATTTTTAACACAGGAGGTGTTACAAAAGGTGATACTACTTAGACATTTTGTTTGAAAACTTTCTGGCATGGCATGGCTTGGTGGGTGTGGCTTGGTGGGCATGGCAGGGGAAGGATAGTGTAAAATCTCCATTCCGTCCCCACTCCAGGGGAAGGTTACTGCAAAATCCCCATTTCCTCCCAATCAGCTGGGACTCAGGAAGCAGAGAATAGATGAGGTCAGGGCCAGTCAGAATTTTTACTACCGGTTCTCCGAACTATTCAAAATTTCTGCTACAGGTTCTCCAGAACTGGTCAGAACCTGATGAAACCCACCTCTGATATATACACACATATACATATGCATATGCATGCACACATACACACAAACACACATGTATATAGATATAGATATATAGATATAGATAAATATGCTGTATACAACATAGATACTGTACATATAGGTTGACTCAGCCTTCTATTCTTTGTAAACTATTCCAGAAAGTGCTGTAAAGCACTAAAAAGCAGTATGTAAGACAAAATGCTATTGCTATTGCTATATATATTCCTTTGATCCATGTTTCCGACTATAACATTTGAACAGATTTGGTACTGGAGTGGAGAATAATGGATATTTGTATTGTCATTTATCAGTGCTGCAAAGAATTCCATTTTGGCAGATGATGTTACTTCTAGGTCAAGAAGTCCATGTTGATTTTTATATATAGCCAAAACTGACAAGAAGATTGGTAAAGTATTTGAACTGATGGCAGAAATGCAGCATTATTATAAGATGAAGAGGAGCCAATTATCTGTGATAATGTAGGATTTATTAAATAGAGGTACATGTACCACTAATGTGTAATTGATATCCAATGCCCCTACTAACTTGGAAAAAAAGTAAAAGTTGATCTTTCGGTGCAGAGAAAGTAAAAAATTAGAAAAAGCTTCCTTGAATTGAGAGGGAGCCACTCAAAGACTCCTAACCAGACCTACTACATAAGAATCAGAGTCAATATTAAAGAGTAACTCAAATTAATGGATAACTTACCTGCAACAAAATAAGATACGCTTTTGTTATTGTATCTAAAATGCTTGCTTCAATGGTAAAACCTGGGGAAAAAATAGGGGTGAAGGAGAGAGTAAGAATCATTGTGGAACAATCAGGAAATAATAACACTGGAAAGAAAGTAACTTATATAATATGTTTCCGGTAAATTGCACAAATCAACATCACAGTGGAAGATTATTGCGTAATGCTGAAGTTACTCTTTGGCTAAATGAAGAGACTCAGATTTGGGGTGTACTGATCAGATCACAATGGTTTATTCTGATGAATTGAAAATGAAATGTCTTCATTTGATAGATAGAATTTGTCATAAATACAGTGAGAGGAATTTTCCATCAAACACCAGAAGAAAGATGATTATCTAAGAAAAAATGAGGGGTATGAACTCGTATACTTAAAACTGAATTAAAAATAAAAATGCGCATTTAAAATTGATCTCGTTTATTTCCTGATTCATTTGTTCCTTCTGTCTGGTAAAAAAAATTTAGTAAGGCCATTTTTCGCTATTTACTATGAGGCTGGCTTTCACCAGTTGCTTAATTTGTAAATACTTTTTTTCCAGACTCAATATATGAAACTGACAAGCAGATATGAAATTGGTGTCTATTCATTACTTTAGTAGGCAGTTTGCTAGTTTATATTCAAGAAGATAAGTAGTTGTAAGCTTCATTAATTGGAATAACTATTAGGACCCTGATCTTTTTCTGTTTCTTGAAGAGTAATTAAGTAGTGATCAACTAAAAAACAGAAAAACAAGACAAGAAAACAGAAACTAGACAAAAGGCCATAACCAAAAAAAAATCATGCATAATTAGATATGCTTATAAATATTAAGCAAGTTTGCAATCTTAAGAAGTGCAAAACATCAGAATTTATGTCTTGAAAAAATAATATAATGAGAAGCAATCTGTATAAGATTACTTCATTAATATCAGTAAAAATAAGACCAAATTTGAATAAAACAATGTTTAATTTAAAAATTCTTCAGAATTTTTTGGTGCTAAATTTTGTGTTGCATGATTTTTGCCCCCATCTTCTTCTCCACACTTTCAAATACCATTGCTGAAAAGATATACTTTAGTTTCATAGTATTCTGCAATAATAAATCTGATGCATAACAATAAATACTGAATTAACCTCTTGCCCTGTACCATTATATACAACCAGAGGAAAATGAACAGTAAAATCCCACTAGAATTGATTATCAAAAATTATTCTGTACTTATTAATTTTTCCTCATTTCTTATTCTCTTATTTAAAATTTTAAATAAAATTGAGAATGTCCCAAAAGATGATATGTCCCAATTTGAAATTTCTCTAAGAAAACTAGAAAGATTTAAATTTTTAAAGGAAACAGCACCACACACATTTTATTTTTAGAATGAATTCCTGTAAACGTGCCAAAACATTTGAAACTTGTAATCAATTCTTCTGCAAATTACTTTAAGCAGAGTTAAATTTCCCATCAGGAGGCAAGCTCTCTCTGCCACCCTCCCTCTCTCCCTTGAACTGGTCATATTTAACTTAGTAACTGGGGTAATCAAGGAATAGGAGTACCAGAAATGGAGACAAACATCGTTTCCATGTTTCCAAACATCTAAGGAATGTTTTATATAAAGATTTGGGACAGTTGTTATGCGATGTCTTAGGATCTATGAAGAAACATATCAGGCTGCCTACCTGAGTTCTGAATAATTTCACTCCTGAGTTCTGAATAATTTCACTCCTAGCTTGAATTGAAGAGCATTAAAATGACAGGTGTGAAACACCTCTGCTCAAAGCTAGAAGTAAACAGTGTGGAAAAGCAATCAACAATTTGAAGCGGAATCCAAGAGATATTGAGATGTGCCCTTTGGTGTGTAAATTTGTTTTTGTGCAATCTGACAAGTGAGGTCTGGTTTGCTGCTTCTGCTGTATTTCTATATTTATACTATGCACATTATAATAATGTATAATATTCTAAAGCTAATCAAAGTTTCTAATCCACAGTTTTTGGACCTTTTCCCAATCAGCCAAAAATATCACAAAACACAAGTAACACATCCAGATAAGTACAATTGTGGTAGACAATCATTCAAAAACATGAGTGTATGCACAGACTTAGTTTTAAAAGCAAATTATCGATATTGCAAGTTCTGACAACAAAGACTACTCATTTGTACTTGTTTTGATTGCAGTAATAAAATCTTTATTTTGAACCTGAACTGTTCTGTTAGCTTTTCTTCTACATTTCGCTATGGAAGTTAAACACCATCTGAGCAGGATAAAAACCCAAAGGAAAAGGTTTCTGTCCTTAGATTTCAATACCTGCATTGAAGGCAGTAATTCAGAAATAAGCCCCTTTTCAAACAAGCTGACTTATTTAAATCTCTCTCCTTGAAATCAGTGGGAATGTAAAATGCTTAATTTTCTCTGGGCCATGCCCTATCTTCTCGCTGCTTATCTGCACTGTAGAACTAAAGGAAAAGAGGAAGTCACACGGATCTTTGAAAAAAAGGAAAACAGCAACAAAACTGAGCAAATGCCTGCGCTCTATCATTAATTCCAAACAATTATTTTACAATTGAAGTAAACACCAGAATGGCATTTGAGTTTTAAAAGGAGCAAATTGCACATACCGGAGAGCTAGGGGTTCTAAAGAATCTGCCAGAGGTCCCACCTTCTCTACTTTCTCAAAGGAGACAGGAAACTTTACTCATTTCTTTGAGTAAGAAATGTTCTGCAATGAAAGATTACACAAGAGGAAGCTGGAGGAAAAGGCTTGAGTAGGCAAACCAAAGACAATAGTTTCATTGGTATAACAACCGTTGGAAACCATTTGACCAACAGGCTTATTGCTCCAAATGAAGACATAGCATGGAGTTTTTCCTCATTCAAAGTTGGATGAGGGCAGTCTATGAAACGAATGCAAGAAAAACTTATGTAATTCATTTGTCATTCATTTCAATGATAATTCGTGGTACAAAACTAAGACCAAAAAAAAAAGCTTTCTTTAGAAGATTGGCAGGCAGTTGTATTAATCATTTATTTGTTTAAGATTAGAACAGTCATCTTCCACTCTCAATAATTTATTTGTGAGGGAACATTTTAAAATTACCCAGAGAGGTTTGTTAATATCTGAAGTGCCATCAAAATATTTTGTACAAACAAAAGATAAAAGCATATTCTCCATGGCAAAGATGGGAGATCCAAAGCTTTCCAAATGTTGAGAAGTTGGAGTTGTAGCACAGCACAAAACATTGTGGGCTGTCCCCTGATACCACTAGATCAGTGGTGAAATGTAAAATTTGTTACTACCAGTTCTGTGGGCGTGGCTTGATGGGGGGTAATGTGACTGGGTGGGCGTGGCCACCTTTTTTTTTCTTTTAAAAGCATTTTTTCTACAATCTCTTTGGTTGAAGAGGTTGTTAAAAAATGCTTTTAAAGAGCTCTGACGATCCCAGCTGAGCCACATGATCATCAGAGGCTTTTTTTTTAACTTTTAAAAGCATTTTTTCAGCCAAAGAGGTTGTAGAAAAAATGCTTTTAAAAGTTAAAAAAAAAAGCCTCTGATGATCGCACAGCTCAGCTGGGCATGGGGAGACTTTTGCTACCGGTTCTCCGAACCACCAGCTGCGATCGCTACCAGATCAGGCGATTCAGTCCGAATTGGGAGCATTTCACCCCTGGACTAGATGAAATCACTAGGGCTCGCTGCCTTAGAAGAGTGAGGAAAATTCTCAGGGATGACTCTCACTCTGGTCACCACTTCTTTACCCTCCTACCATCAGGAAGGTGATATAGAAGTATAGCCAGCCACACAACAGGCTGAAGAACAGTTTTTATCCGTGGGCTGTCAGACTCCTGAATGAGAAATAACATCATAACTACATAGTATGATGGACTGCAGGGCCGGCACAATGTGTAACATGTTCACACTGGTGCAATAGGACTGGGTGGTTTGTTAATATGATTTATTGGGTTAGGGGTTTTCTGTCTTCACTATGAGTTGTATTGTGTTGGGGGGGGTGTACTGAGGGAGCTCAGCCAATCTCATTGTACATATGTTGTGCACTGACAATAAAGATTTGAAATTGAATTGAATTGTATTCCAAAAACTGGATTTCCAGGACTACACGGCTTTGTGCCCTGGCAGTACTTCTAAAGCATCAGTTGTTAAATGTCTTAGAGATAAGTAATTTGCTACCCTGTCAAAGAGCAAAATTGTCAATTTTCTGTGGAAGCAAAGGACAAGCAGAGATCTTCCTATTGGCACAAGGTTCATGCTGTGAATTCAAAGTGCATTCTCATTCCTTGATTATGCACTGTTTGTTAGAGTTATTTTGTGTTAGCTAATGAAGACAGGTTGCTTAAGATCACAATCCAGCCCAAAAGTTTAATACTTGTTCTTCATTATGTGATTAAAGGATGTTGCTGCTTATGTTACTTCACTTAGACTAACAGAGATGGACACGTTAATATTATTCCCAAAGCTGCAGAAGAAGTACTTCAAATTTGAACAAGCACAGCACTTCAGCATTATTCATTAAAACACAAGTGATGCTTTTCAGGATTGAACGTGAGCCAGGAAAAAAAAGAGTTGCAAATACTTTAAGATCACTTCTGTTTCAAATCTCTTAAGAAAAACGACAGTTTATTTTCAGGCGCACCGAAGGCGTGAATCACTTCTAAATTTTTCTGGGAACTACAAAATTTATACTGCGTTTAGCGAGTCTTCTTAACAACTGAGAAATGTGATTGTAACACTCTCTATGCTACAGCTAGGTATATTTTCTAGGTTTTTTTAAAAAAAAATGACGTTGCTTTTACAATGAACTCAAGGAAGAAGTGTTATCTATTATTTATCACTTTGCTAGACTTGTGAGAAATCGGCTTAACTAATTCACTGCATGAAGGGTATGGTCTTAAGAAAAACAACTTGATAATTGGTTATTTCCAATACCAAACAAACATATTGCAGGCTCTCATACTTATTTAACTAGATATTAGACTAAAGTAATCAAGCTAACAACTCCTTAATGAGGGAGATGGCCAATGCCTAGGAGCAATATAAATTTTGGTATCTCATCTGGGAATTTTTGGTTTAGCCAGTCATGGATGATCAGACAAGTTCAGCATGCAAAGCCTTTTTTTTCTTGTATATCTAAGACGAGTTAATGCACTTTTCTTGTTTTAAGTGATCTCAGTTTCAATGTCATTCAAAAGCAAAGCAGTTGTTTAATTTAAGAATAGTTAGCTAAATAAGTCAGCTTCAAAATTCATTGAGATATGCTAAGTTGCAAACAAACCACATGCTGGTTTAGTGAGACATTTGATAGCTTTTCGAAAACTTAATCTACGTTTTATCCACAGTTTCTAGTTTCAGAAAATCTGGCATATTTCAAGTAACAAGGATCTGTTTATCCCCAAACTCATAATTTTAAAGCTAGAGGAAAGCAAACAAAGAAATGTTTCTGGAAATTGGAATGCTGGAAATCTAACAATCAATCTGTCAATCACATTTTAGCTGAGTAATGGAAAGATGCTTCATTAACCTGCCTTGAACCAATAAAGAAGCCTTCATTGCAATGGGACCTCACGATTACCATGTAAGACCAAGAAAGAGATGGGTCTTCTTTAATGAGTTGCTTACAAGGTATACAATCATGCAAGATCCAGAGCAGTGGTGGTTTGCTACCAGTTCACCCCAGTTCAGGAGAACTGGTAGCAGTGGCAGCGGGAGGCTCCGCCTACCCTCCCAGGCGTCATCAAATACGATTTGCGCATGTGCAGAAGTGGCACACACGCGAGCAAACCGGTAGCAAAGGTAAGTGAAACCCACCCCTGATCCAAAGCATTTTCCCCATTTTGGATCCAAGTACTGCACAGTATACAAGAGAATGGGATCTTTCCTGGAGAAAGATCCATGCTACATTTTTTTCCTGGAGAATTTTTGAAGCTTTTCTTTGATTCAAGTTTTTTTTTTATTTCTGTACATTCTATTAAACCAAGAATGGGCAACAGGTAGCAGTCCAGACACAGACCAGTTTCTATTCACTTTAGCCAGTACAGTACAGTCACATGCGAACGTATCAAACTTTGGGTTTTAATATGATATGCAATATCACCAGTAAACACCCACATTTACAAATTGATAAAGGTGTTTTGTCTGATGTATTCCTCAATAAGGTCTTTATGAGTCAGCTTTTCAACATATTTGTTCCTTCTTTTTTCCCCAAAAAGTAATTACCATACTTTTCAGACTATAAAACGCACTGGTATATAAGACGCACCAAGATTTCGAAGAGGTAAGTAAGAAAAGAAAGTTTTTGCCCTCCCTGGCCCTCAGGAGCACTCTGCAGGCCTCCCAAATCCTCTGCACAGCCCATTTTTGCAAAAATGGGGCTGGGGGCTGGAGGAGGGCAAAAACGCCCCCATTTTAGTGAAAAATGGACCCTTTTTTGCAAAAAAAAGGGCACACAGAGGGTTTGGGAGGCCTGCAGAGTGCTCCTGGGGGCTGGGGCTGGGCAAAAATGCCCTGTTTTTGCAAAAATCAGGTGAAAAACGGGCCTGTTTTACGCAAAAATGGAACGAGTGGGGCAGGGCTTCGGGAGGCCAAAAATTGCTGTATTTGGTGTATAAGATGCACCAACATTTCCACCTTCTTTTAGGAAGGGAAAAGGTTCATCCTATACTCTGAAAAATACGGTACTCTTAGATTAAGCTCCATTCAGGTGGCTTCATGAAAACTTTCTTGTAATATCCTTGTCAAGAATATGGAATTGATGTATCATGGCTTCCTTCCAGAATGCTCTTTCAAATTCCCAACCCAGCCTAAAGACTTTAGATTTTCTGATGATTCCTTCATCAAGTATATCTTGCTTAGATTAACCAGGATTGACTGCCTAAACTGTCTATATTATTATATATTTCATAAACATTTATAAATAGTACAAATGTTCCCATTTCTAACAACCTTATTTAAGGAAACCAAAATCCTGGGTAAATCTTCAAATGTCTGATGTTCTCAGGGAATACAAGCTCCTAACTTTTGATTATATTACATCATATACATCATTCAGTACATTTTTCAGCTGAAATCACAGCTAGCATTTCCTTAGTTTTTTTATTATTATTATTATTTATTTATTTTTTTATTTATTTAATTTGTATACCGCCCTTCTCCAACAGGACTCAGGGCGGTGAACAGCCACGGTAAAAACACAACATATAAAATTTAAAAACAATTTAAAAAACATTAAATACTTTTGGTCGTCAATTTAAAATAACCCAATTAAACCAATTATAAATTTTAAACCATAAGGATGGGGTCAAGCCAGCCCAGCTAGATGGAATAGATGTGTTTTCAGGGCCCGACGAAAAGTCCGGAGGTCTGGTATCGTGCGTATCTCTGGGGGTAGGTTGTTCCAGAGGGCAGGTGCTTATTAAATTTATTGACTGCTCATCTTACCACAAAGTAACTCAGGGCAGTTTACGATATTAAAAAGATAAAATTTTACAAAACCTACACACAATAGAGACCAAATTATAAAAAGGATAAATACACAACCCTAACTAAAATATGAAGAGAGAGGGAATAGGATGAGCAGGAGGGGACGTGGGATCTGCTATTAGTTTGTCAACTGCTCCCAATGTGAAGATTCCCCACCACCGCATTGGAGCCCCAAGCCAGCTGGTAGAGGCAGATCTTTAAGCAATTGTCAGGAGGGTTGAAGCCAACCTCTTTCCAAGGGATAAAATGTTCCAAAGGGTAGAAGCAATGGCAGAGAAAGCTCTTCTCCTGGACCCCTCCTGCTAGAATACCGTGGCTGATGGGGCCATCAGCATGCCTCCTCAGCCAGCATAGGTGGGGCAGGCCAATCCAATGGGATGAGACAATCCCACAAATATGGCTTGACTGTATCCATATAAACTGATCCAATTTATCTTGTTTCTCTAACATTGTCACTGGCAAGCATTTAAAGCCCTAGAGAGACACGTTTAAAGCCCTAAAGAGATTCCTGAGGAGACATGTTCTCCAGCCCTCCTTCTATTGACCGAAACTGCACAACATAACATTGGTTGTTCTCATTGTTGAAAGAATAAAGATCGGCTTCTGCCTCAGATAACCTGCTTCAACAGACCCTGTTTGAAGCCATGGCAGTCAGTTCACTTTCCCCTCTAGCAATAGATTATACATACCTTGACCGTGTCACAATAAGGAGGAAAATATTTGTTTAACACCAATAGAGCTAAGCATGACTTAAGCCTGTTTCACCGACAGGTTAGAGGACAAGGTGAAGGCAACGTCATGGAGAGCAGCAGGACAGAAGAAAGGTATGGCCCATTGCCAAGTCATATTTGTCTTGTGGTTAGATTTTCAAGGGGGAAAAGTCCTCTCTTCTGCTGTTCTTAAACCCACACAATGTGGCTTAATGAATGGCTCATCCAACCCATTTGATCACAGAGAAACCTCCCCAGGTGGAATGATTCAGACAACATGTTGTCCTCTCTTTTGACATCTCCAGATGACCAAGTCACCCCCACCTACCACTGGAATATCAATAGAAACTAAAGTCACCCACCAACTTTAAAAAGTTGCCTCTTCAGGAAATTCACATCATTCAAACGTGGGCAGTTCCAAACCTAAACAGGTTGTTCTGTTTCAAACTCACTTTTTCCACCAGAAGTTTATTAACACTTAAGATCATGGGACAGATCTAACTTTTTCCCTCTCTCCTCCTAATGGTATTCACAGAGGACGCCCCTGACTATGTAGTGGGGAGGGAGCTAGTGATAAGTTTCATTAGAGATAATGATAAAGAGGAAATGTTTAATCCTCTCACCCGGGCAATTTTCCTAATAGCAATAGCACTTAGACTTATATACCACTTCACAGTGCTTTATAGCCCTCTCTAAGCAGTTAACAGGGACGCGGTGGCTCAGTGGCTAAGACGCTGAGCTTGTTGATCGAAAGGTTGGCAGTTCAACGGTTCAAATCCCTAGTGCTGCATAACAGGGTGAGCTCCTGTTATTTGTCCCATCTTCTGTCAACCTAGCAGTTTGAAAGCACGTAAAAAATGCAAGTAGAAAAATAGGGAAGGTAACAGCATTCCGTGTGCCTTTGGCGTTTAGTCATGCCGGCCACATGACCATGGAGACGTCTTCAGACAGCGCTGGCTCTTTGGCTTTGAAACGGAGATGAGAACCACCCCATAGAGTCGGGAACGACTAGCACATATGTGCGAGGGGAACCTTTACCTTTACCTTTACCTTTACCTTTAAGCGGTTTACAGAGTCAGCATATTGCCCCCAACAATCTGGTCCTCATTTTACCAACTTCGGAAGGATGGAAGACTGAGTCAACCTCAGTTATTCATGCATAAATAAACACCCTACAGGGCACAGGTGTCAAACTCGCCAAACTCTCCACGTCACATTGATGTCACGTGACATATTGCAATTTTTTTGTCTCCACAGAGCTGGGGTGGGAGTAGCCTGCGTGTGATGCATGCAACCAGTGGCCACCAGTTTGACACCCCTGCTATAGGTAATTAATCCAATTGCTTGAATGTATTGTGATGCTAGATATTTCACACATTACATAAAATGTGCTTGGCTATTTGGTGAATCAGTGCCTTGTGTGAAGGCAGCACTTGAACTGGGTACTGGTAGCCTTACTGAGGAAAATCTCATGGATAAGTAGATTTCAAGTTCATGGTATCTATTATTTTTTTACTTTTTATTCTCTAATCAATGGAAGTGTTTCAGACATTTAAAGTGTACAGTGCTGTTCTTGAATATTTGAACACAAAAATGTACATTTACAAAGTTGTGTTTCCTTTATTTATTTTTTAAAGCAATGCAACTTCTAACTATAGTATTCAGATATATTTCAAGATGGAACTTTATAGACTTTGAAGTTTTCCAAATTTAACATTGAAACCTTGTCTTTTTCACTAAAGTAAATAAATTTCCATTTCTGTAAATGGCAATGGTTTAGCATGTTGTATATATTTAAATGTTAAGTCACACAATGACAGCATTTATATATGTTTGAAATTCTGCGCGCTCACTAAAGAACATATAAGCACATAATTAAAGATTTTCTTTTCCAATTGTGAACTGGGCACTGTGCTTTTAGAAGTTATATCACCTTTACTATATTATTTTTTTCAGAATATATATAAACCATTTCCTTTTTATTTTATTTTCATCTGTCAAATCTCACATTAGTATTTATAAACATTCAGCTATTTTTTTGAAAAGGCATGAATTAGATTTTAAGCACTTTATCTATTTTATAGTCCTGAAAATATCAACAAAGGACCCCAATTATTTTTTAATATGTCTGTTATTTGCATTCATGAACTGTTATTAAAATAATAATACAGAAATTTAAATACAGGTAGTCCTTGACTTACAACAGTTCATTTAGTGACTGTTTGAAGTTATAACGGCACTAGAAAAAGCAACTGTTTTTTACAGTTATGACCTTTGAAGCATCCTCATGATCATGTGATCAAAATTCAGAAACTTAACAACTGGTTCATACTTATGACCATTGCTGTGTTGCAAGGTCAAATGTTCCTCTTTTGCGACCTTCTGACAAGCAAAATCAATGGGGAAGCCAGATTCACTTAACAACCATGTTGCTTAACAATTGCAGTGATTCACTTAACAACTGTGGCAAGGAAGGTCGTAAAATGGGGAAAATCTTACTTAACAAATGTTTCACTTAACAACAGAAATTTTGGGCTCAATTGTGATAATAACTTGAGGCCTACCTGTACTGCTTTAGGTCCTTCCTATATTTTCCACAAGGTGGCAGTGTCTACTTTATGCAATCCAATAGCTTCCATGTTTAGCTAAGAGAGTTTACAATATTTCTCTGAACAGAAGCAGCAAAGTGATGTATAGAAAACAAGAGCCAGAAGCTAGTTACTAAATATCAAAGCACTGGAAACATTCTAGATTGGGAAAATAGTGACCTCAATCCAACCAAAGTTAGTAATTTGAAAGGGGAAGATGTAAGTAGGTAGAGAATCAGAGGGAAAAGTAAAACATTTACACTAGATCAATCCAAATATCTATTAATTTCAATCCAGCATCTGACCTTCTCTGGACTCAGAAGCTAAGCAGATCCAGCTTAGTTGGTACTTGAATGGGAAATCACCAGGAATTGTCAGAGCTATAGGTTAATCCCGAAAGCAGAAAAGCATCTCAGAAGACAAAGCAAAGCATTTCCATACTGAAGAAAGAAAAAGGTTATTTGTTGATTTGATTTGATTTATATGGACCTATCTATGAAGTTATAAGGAAGGAGAAGAAGAGGATGACCAGGAACAAGATGGATGGATTCAGTTACAGTAGTGATAGGTATATATCAGAGATGGGTTTCAGCAGGTTCTGACCAGTTCTGGAGAACCGGTAGCAGAAATTTTGAGAAGTTCGGAGAACCGGTAGTAAAAATTCTGACTGGCCCCGCCCCCATCTATTCTCTGCCTCCCAACTCCCAGCTGATCAGGAGGAAATGGGGATTTTGCAGTAATCTTCCCCTGGAGTGAGGAGGGAATGGAGATTATACAGTATCCTTCCCCTGCCACACCCACCAAGCCACACCCCCAGAACCAGTAGTAAAAAAATTTGAAACCCACCACTGGTATATTTCTTTGGCAGACCTGAAGGACTAAATTAGGAGCAATTCATTGTGGGGGAAAATCTATACGGTCACTAAGAGTCAACCTTGATTTAATGGCATGTGATCTATCAATCTTCTATAAAATTATCAAGAGCTGAGGACAGCTGGAAGGAAACTACCTTTTGTACAGTTTTTTCTGCTCTGAAGAAATTGGTTATGTCACTGGGTTACTTACAAACTCTGTGTGGCCAACTTAATTCATATGATATCCCCATAGAGGATATTTAAGACAAAACTATTTGTTTAGAATTCTGTTGTTACATCATTGAAGTTAATTCATATTAACAATTGCTTCCCAACTAAAGGCAGCTACGTTTCTTTTCAGAAACAGCTAAATAATCTTCCCTTCCATCTCCCAAAAATTCATTACCTCCGTTGACAGATTTTTCTTGGAAGGGATTGATTAAAATGATTTTCATTTTCTTAAAATATAAAATTGAGATATATAAACATAGGACAGATTCACAATGTACATAAGTTTCAAGCTGTCTTCCTGAATCTAATGCAGGGGTGTTGAACCTTTTTGGACTCAGTGTGTCAAAAATTTGGAAAATACCTAATTTGACTCTGCTGGCATGCTACAGAGAGAGAGAGAGAGAGAGAGAGAGAGAGAGAGAGAGAGAGAGAGAGAGAGAGAGAGAGAGAGAGAGAGAGAGAGAGAGAGAGAGAGAGACTCTCTCTCTCTCTCTCTCTCTCTCTCTCTCACACACACACACACACACACACACACACACACACACACACACACACATTCCAATATCTAAGGAGCTGCCACAAAAAAGAGCGGGTCAAGCTATTCTCCAAAGCACCTCAAGGCAGGACTGGAAGCAATGGATGGAAACTCATCAAGGAGAGAAGCAATCTAAAACTAAGGAGAAATGTCCTAATAGTGAGAACAATTAACCAGTGGAATGACTTGCCTTCAGAAGTTGTGGATCCTTCATCACTGGAGGGCTTTAAGAAGAGATTGGGCAATGATTTGCCTGAAATGGTTTAGGAACTTCTGCTTGAGTAGTGGGTTGAACTAGAGGACGACCAAGCTGTCTCTTCCAATTCTGTTTTTCTGTTACTCTCTTTCAGCCTAACCTACCTCACAAGAGAAAATAGGAGAAGGATGGAAAGTTGTATTAAACTGCCTTGAGTTGCGCAAAAGAATGGTAGGATATAACAACAACACAACAATTTGTAAGGGTAGGGACAAATTTTGGTAAGGTGTTAGCATTTAAAATTATTTGGAAATGCCAAGATTCAGTAATATACTGTATGCACACCAAAATACTGTTACAGTGAACAGGCAAAGCTAAAACGCTGGATGTTTTTTTCCCCTTCTTTCATTCATGTTATGCTACAATTTGAGCATGCCTTTGATCACATTTGTCACCAGTATTAGTAAATCACAGCAAGTATGAATTTGAAGGGATTTGATAGGTCATTTAATAGGCCAATTGTTTAAGTTCTTCTTCTATTTCCTTTTCCTTGGATAACAGCCCAATACATAACAGTTGAATTTTCCTGACTTTCAGAGGTAGTAAGCCTTTGAAGTTGAGCGTGTAAAAATAGTTGACACCTTGGGCTGAATTCTGAGGGTTATGAACCAGCTTGTGTTAACAGCCATTATTAGCTAAGTGAAGTAACCATGTTATCAACTTCATATCTGTGAGGCAAATGTCTTCAGTAAGCACTGTAGGGTCTATTCAAGACCTGGCTGATTAAGTGTTCCATTTAAAAGCCCTACCACAAGACACAACACCCAGAAAATAAATAACCAGTCTTCAGGACATCCCTCGCTCTATGACTTATGATAATGCTCCCCAAAATAGATTCTAATGGTAAAGCCAAAAGGGTTTTGTGAACAAACATGCTGATGTAAGAAGAAAAAATAATTGCCTTGTTATTAAATTCAACTTTGTGTTTGTGGAAATATTCAGAGTGGCTTACAAAAGTCATAAGGCAAATATTTGGGAAATCTCTATATGGAAAAAGATTGCTTGCAGTGTGGGTACAGCAACTGAAAGTCTGCATTGCGTGTTTACTTAGAATGATGGCTGCTGTCAGCAATGTCAGGTGAAGATTTAGGCACCAGTACAGAAATAAGGAGAATTATTCCTGCTCTAGGTTAATTATTTGCATTTAGCAGAAGGAAAGAACAGCATTCCTCGCAGGATTTTCTCTATAACCAATAAGAGAAGCATAGAATTGGGAATGGCATTTGATTGTCTTTCAACTTTTTCAAATCAAGACCTTTGACTCTCTTGCTCCTTTCCAGTGATTTCTGGGTAAGAATTTCAACCAGGACACAGTGAAGAATTCAAAATGGGCAAATTGAAAATGGATCCAGACAAGAGAGAGCCATTCCTAATAAACTGCTCACTGAATAAGTTTTGCATTTACACATTATTATATTTATATCCTTCCTTACTTTCCTCTGGGAACAGAGATTCAACTTGTATTGAATAGGACTGCATATCCTTTAAAATTACAGGTTTGCAAGTTTTGGTGCTTTTACATAATGGACAAGCCATCTTTCAGCCCCATCCAGCACAGAAAAAATAATCCTAGCCTTACATTTGAAGCAGAGACTATTTGCATCTTTCCTCGGCTTTCAAATTATTACATGTCATTTCTGAGAACCACAGATCTGGCCATGGCAACTCGGGTCTTAGTTTCCATCACTATTTCAATGTGGGATTGTCTAAACCTGCAGCCAAGGTTGCTAAATGTCCTTGTAGAAAGAGCTGCTTTGGCTCCTGAATTTTGGAAGCAATTCAACATGGGGGTAAAACTCTTTAAAGCAATTTATGTTTTGTTCCTACAGTTTCTGAAGGATTGCCTATACGTTTTGCCTACAGATTGCATATAACACGCATGCACACACAGAGACACAGACACAGACACACACACACACACTCACACACACACATACTTTATTTACCGTATTGTGTCCAAAGCACCTGATCCCCTCCCCTTCCAAGATTCCAAGGCCAACATTTGATGGCCAATATGCTGGTGTTTGATGGCGTGGTATCCTGTTTATTCTTAAATAAAATAAATCGCAACACAGATAATTGTGCAGGACAGCTAATGTGGTTGATCCAGTTCTATCTCCTTGCACCTCACCACCAACCCAACCCCAGCTGTCTGAGGCAGTTGCTTCCTTCTGCCTTGTGGCAGTGCCAGGGCTCCACTGGAAAAATCCAAGATGCCCTTCTGTCTCCCCCGCTTAGTCAGAGCAGAAGCTCTTCAGCATTAGCTACTTCCTTTTCAATCCTTAGAGTTTCACATTCAGCAAGTCATACCCCCCCGCATTTCTCCAACCATCAGGCACTCCAGAGTTACCACTACAGAGATTTAGTTTCCTTTATGTGAGAGAGTACTGGAAATCTGGAAACTGACTTTATTTACAGCCTCTCAGGCAGAGCATAAGTAGAGGCAAACAGGCATTCCTTCTGTACCGCAGGCAGATGATCCCTAGATAACAAGTGAGGCTCACTGCCAAGACAGCACCCGCCCTCCCCAACAAGTTTACACTAATTCCACCAAGGAGCCCTCCATTCTCTCTCTTGTCCTGCCCATTCCAGCTCCAAATTCTTTCTCACGCATACAGGCTGTGTCTCTCCCTTCTCCAAAGCCATCATAGCAACAGAACTGCCTGCATGTGAGACCTTCCGTGTTCATTGAAAAGCACCATTCTTACCCCTATGGTATAAAGTGACCTTTAGCAAAAGGAAATTTCTCCATGGTCAAGATCTGGCCACTGCTAAGGGATGCCTCCTCTTCTAGATAAAATTTATCTTTTCTTTTTTTAAAAAAAATAAAGACTCTTCTAGAAAGGGTGCAAAGAAGAGCAATAAAGATAATTAAGGGACTGGAAGCTAAAACATATGAAGAATGGTTACAGGAATTGGGTACGTCTAGTTTAATAAAGAGAAGAACTAGGAGTGATGTGATGGCAGAGTTCCAATATCTAAGGGGCTGCCACAAAGAAGAGGTGATCAACCTATTTGTCACCTGAAGGCAGGACAAAAATGGATGGAAACTGATCAAAGAGACAACCAAACTAGAACTAAGGAGAAATTTCCTTGCACTCAGAACTATGAATCAGTGGAACAACTTGCCTCCAGAAGTTCCAACACTGGAGTTTTTAAAGAAGAGATTGGATAACCATATGTCTGAAATTGTATTGGTTGAGCAGGGTTTGGACTAAAAGACTTCCAAGTCCCTTCCTACTTTGTTATTCTATTATTCTGTTCTGTTATTTGGTAGCAGAACAGCCAAGGGCGTGGACTGAATTATTCATTCATTCATTCATTCATTCTAATTCCAATTTAAAATGCCTTTAAAGTTGATTTTGGAGACATCTCAGTTTTCTCGTACCCAGTCCTACAGATAAATAGATAGTCTTACTTATATGTATTTCCTAACCACAGGAGATGCAAATGCAGAAAGCAATTTTTTTGAATGATCCCCTCACCCATGAAATAAGAACAACTACAAATACAAAAGTTAAATTAAGTTCGAAGGCACTGTGGCCAATAATAATAAAATAAAAGTCAATGCAAGAAATGCAAAAATTACAATCATTTCAGGAAAACGTGATCACCAATAACAAAAGTACCTGAATGAAATAATTAATACAGCGTTGAATTGTCCTGCGGCGAGTTGGCCACAGTAAGTTGGTCATGGTGAGTTGTCCTAGACCCCTCTATTATCTTAGAGTTGAAGGTATGGCTACTTCCCCTATTCCCACTGCAGAATTCAGCATTTAAAACCCCAAATGGGGTACATCAAAAAAGGAAGAATTCTTTATTTAACCACTGGTAGATGCCATCTTTTTTATATACCCCAATAAACTGGACTACTCTTCAAAGCATTCCGCACAAATATAATTGACGATGGTCTCCCAGAAGAGCTCCTACAGGCCACCACCTAAAAGCTTGGAAGGAGCTATGGCATTTATCCAGATTTACACAATCAACAGATTACATTTATCCATATTGCCAAGAATGACAGAGGCTGCTCACATGGAAAATAAATATTTTTGAGAGCAGGCCTAACACTTTCCAGAATGTAGACTAAAGCTGAGAAGGTTGTTTATTCCCAGGCTGTGATTCCAGGTTTTAATCAGCTCTAAGTCCTCTTATCTGAGCCAAGGAGATTTTTACATCATTTTCTCTCTGATCTGCCCTTCCCCCGTTTGTATTTTTCTTTCTTTCTTTCAGACTTTCCAGTTGGTTTTATTTATGTAGACATGCAAGCATGCTAAATTTCAGAGCTTTAATTTGTGGCTTCCTGTCTCCAAGATTGTTCTGAAGTAGTTCTCATGTGGCCATTCTTCCAGTTAAATATTTACACACACATAAACTGCACATAACTTTTACTTAGGGGCAAACACCCAATGTAGCTTTGCTTCACTCTTCAAGTTCTACATGTGGTTCTTATCATGACAACATATTCAAAATATGTGCCTAGCAAACACATTTTAGATATATTTATACAAGCCATTATGTGCTTATCTTTGAGGCATTTACTATATATAGAAAAAAATGGAAGATTAGATTTCCTGTTCTCGTTGCTTGCCTCAAGAGCCCCTTCTGTATATTCATCATGTCCAGCTTCTTGTTTTAGAGTCAAGTCTCCCTTTTCTTTTTTTTCTAGCTGTAGCTACAATCTTCATAGTCAGTTAAGCACAGGTAGTCCTCAACTTCCAACAGTTCATTTAGTGACCATTCAAAGTTACAACAGCACTGAAAAAACTGACTTATGGCCATTTTTCACACTTACAACCATCGCAGCATCCCCATGGTCATGTGATCTTTAGACATTTGGCAATTGGCCTGTAGTTATGACCGTTGCTGGGTCCCAAAGTCATGTGATCCACTTTTGGGACCTTCTTACAAGCGAAGTCAATGGGGAAGCCAGGTTCACTTAACCACTGTGTTATTAATTAACAACTGCAGTGTGCATTTTAATTTTTGTACAGGTAGTCCTCAATCTACAATAGTTTATTTAGTGACCATTTAAAGTTACAACGGCACTGAAAAAAAGGTGACTAATGACCTTTTTTTCACTCTTATGACCATCATAGCAGAGGTGGGTTTCAGCAGGTTCTGACCAGTTCTGGAGAACCAGTAGCAGAAATTTTGAATAGTTCGGAGAACCGGTAGTAAAAATTCTGACTCGCCCTGCCCCCATCTATTCTCTGCCTCCTGAGTCCCAGCTGATCGGGGGAAAATGGGGATTTTGCAGTAACCTTCCCCTGGATTGGGGAGGGAATGGAGATTTTATAGTATCCTTCCCCTGCCACGTCCACCGCCACACCCACCAAGCCATGCCCCCAGCCAAGCGCTGGCTGGGGGATTCTGGGAGTTGAAGTCCACCCATCTTCAAGCTTCCAAGGTTGAGAAACACTGCCCTAAGGTATTATTTATTCATTCAATTTGTACTGAATAGCCATCTATCTCAACAAGTGACTATGAGTGGTGAACAATCGTAAAATAATTTAAAAACAATTTTCATCTTAATTACAGGTGGTCCTCGACTTATGACCACAATTGACCCCAAAATTTACGTTGTTAAGTGAGGCAGTTATTAAGTGAATTTTACCCCATTTTACGACTTTTATTGCCACAGTTGTTAAGTGTGTTGTTCAGTTAGTAACCTCGTTGTTAAGGTTTCCCCACTGACTTTGCTTGTCAGAAGGTCGCAAAAGGCAATTACATGAGCCCTGGGACACTGCAACGGTCATAAATATGAATCAGTTGCCAAGGCCTGAATTTTGTTCATGAGTCCATCAGGATGCTATGCTATGATGGTCATAAGAGTGAAAAAAAGGTCATTTAGTCACCTTTTTTTCAGTGCCGTTTTAACTTCAAATGGTCACTAAATAAACTATTGTAGATTGAGAACTACCTGTACATAAAATTAAAATGCACACAGCATTAACCCAACCAGGAGACAGAATCCTTTACACATTTGGGGATCCAGGCATATAACAGGTCTTTAAAATCTTATGAAAAGCCAGCAAGGTTGGGGTCATCCTAACTCTGGGGGAGGATGCTCTGTAGGGCATCCTCCTTTCTGGGCCATGCCAGCCGGGATTTCCTGGTTGATGGGATCCAGAGCATGCCCTTCCTATCAGACTGGATTGGACAGATAACAAACACAGTCCCAAGCCATGAAGAGATATAAAGGTGGCATCCAGCATTTTGAAGTACACCCGGAACCACACTGACAGCCAATACAACTCATGGAGTAATGGGGTTACATGTGCAGAAGAACTGTCACTATTTACTGCCCATGCAACTACATTCTGTTCCAGTTGAAACTTTTTTTTATTTTTTAAAATTTGATTTATATGCCGCCCTTCTCCGGAGATTCAGGGCGGCTTACAATGCGTTAAGCAATAGCCTTCATACTTTTGTATATTTCCAAATGTTCTTTCGAGGGCAGCCAGGGGTGAAATGCTCCCGGTTCAGACAGGATCGCCTGATCCCATAGCGATGGCGGCGGGTGGTTCGGAGAACCGGTAGCAAAAATCCCTGCCCCCCCCCATGCCCAGCTGAGTCGCACGATCATCAGAGGCTTTTTTTTTTTACTTTTAAAAACATTTTTTCTACAACCTCTTCCGATGAAAAAAATGCTTTTAAAAGTAAAAAAAAAAAAGTCTCTGATGATCGCGCGGCTCAGCTGGGATCATCAGAGGCTTTTCAAAGCATTTTTTTCTGCAACCTCTTGGCCGAAGAGGTGGTAAAAAAAATGCTTTGAAAAGTCTCGGATGATCCCAGCTGAGTTGCCTGATCAGCAGAGGCTTTTCAAAGCATTAGAAAAAATGCTTTGAAAAGTTTTTTTTTAAAAAAAGTTGGCTACGCCCACCCAGTCACATTACCCACCACCACCAAGCCACGCCCACAGAACTGGTAGAAACAAATTGTACATTTCACCCCTGAGGGCAGCCATATGTAGAGCATGTTGCAGCAATATAGATTTTCTCCATTTCTACAAGCCTTAGAACAGGGGTGTCAAATTGGTGGCCCACAGGCCAGATGCTTTACACGTAGGCCACGCCCACCCCAGCTCCACGAAGGGGAAAAAAGTCACAAAACGTCATGTGACACCACAAGTTTGACATCGTGCCTTAGAAGGTAAATCTCCAGTTTTGCCAGATGCAGCTTCCCAGTAAAGAGTGAGCCTTCCAATCAGAAATACGTGGTAGCAACCTAAATATTACCCCAAGAAAAACTCTTCTGACTTGGGGAAACGGCTGTGCACAGAAGCCTGGAAGTCAGGTAGAGGGGATGGTAGGGCAGAAATCCCAGGCAGAGATATGGCAGGTTTGTATATAAATAAATAAATAAATAAATAAGGTTTGTGTTATGCATTTTTGCCAGAGACACTGCTACAACAATCCTTATGTAGGTAGTCCTTGACTTACGACCACAACTGAGCCCCAATTTTTTGTTGCTACAAAAAACATTTGTTAAGTGAGTTTTGCTCCATTTTACGATCTTTTGTGCCATAGTTGTTAAGTGAATGACATGGTTATTGACATGATTGTTAAGTGAATCTGGCTTCCCCATTGACTTTGCTTGTTAAGGAGGTCACAAAAAGTGATCACATGACCTTGGGACCCAGCAACGGTCATAAATACATGCCAGTTGAAAAGTGTTCGAATTTTGTTCACATGACTACGGATATACTGCAACGGTCATAAGTCACTTTTTTCAGTGCCATTGTAACTTTGAACAGTCATTAAATAAACTGTTGTAAGTCGAGGACTGCCTGTATAGAAGCTTCCTGCTTCTGATGCATCTTTTTTTCCTACTATAAAACAACTAAAGAGACCCAGAAGTCACACAACATGCAATGTGCTTTTCATGCATAATGAAGTGCCTCTGATCACATACTACTAATTCTGTGGTGAAAGGATTTTTCCGGTGACATCACTGTTGCCCGGGGAACACCCAGTTGGGGGCTCCTCTGTGTCCCCATTAAGTTGCCCACTGAAGTGGTACCCATTTATCTACGGTCACCCGCTTTCGAACTACTGGGTTGGCAGGAGCTAGATCCTGTGACGGGAGCTCACCCCGCCCCACGGCAGCAACAGATCTCGAACGCGATCCTGTCAATCATCAGCCCAACGTTCTAACCTCATGAGCCACCGCGCTCCTCTCTGATCATGTGAAGATGCCTCAGGGTAAGAATACATTAAATTAACATGTCCACTCAATCCTGTGCAAAGCGTTTATATCAGAACATGTCTTGAAGAGTTCAGGTGCACCTAGCAGAAAGACTGCACAGAACAACTCTGTGTATTTCTACTCATAAGTAAATCATTCATTGTTCAATTGGGCTTCTGTGTAAGGGTATACAGAGGGCTGCAGAGCTGCTCACAGGTGTTCTTTGCACCTTTAATTTGCATTCCTCATTCATCTAGTTTGTTCCTTTTGCACAAAGGAAAAGCCCAAAATACTAAAAGCCATATGCAGGAAAAGTAAAGCGGAGCCAAAAAATGGAGTCCCATTTTATTCAAACTACAGTATGTATCTGTTTTTTTTCCTCACTTGAACTTTACAGAAAAACACACACACACAAATAAGGCTTTGTGCTGCCCTGAATGCGGTCCACAGTTACTGGTCCAAGTAAATATCAGCACCGTGTCTATTTAGGAAACAGAGAAAGAGCTTGTTGAATGGGCAGCCAGTAACTGATTCTGGTAAAAGCATGAGATCTGCAGATTTATCAGACCAAAATTCTATTAATCTTGTTCAATTCCCTATCAGGGCAGCCTAGACAGTCTGTTTCATTACTGCTAATAAACTACACCACTGCTAAGGTCCTACTGTCATCACTAGAGCTTAAGAGACATAGCATTTGGGATTATAAATTTTGCATTTGTGGTTTGAATTTATGTTATTGCCATACTTATAAAGCTGCCATCACATACCCACTTGCCTGAAAGTAAATCTCTACTGAAATAAGAATATATGTTGTAGATCAGCGACTCCCAACTTTTTGGGCACTAGGGAGCAGTTCCGTGGAGAGAGATTTTTTTCACAGACTGGAGGGGGCATGGTATTGTGTGCTCCTGCATTCCGCAGTAGAGGCTCCACTTGTTTGTGTGGCCCGGTTTCTAGCATCCCATGGACTGTGTCAGTACATGGACTTGGGGTTGGTGACCTCTGTTGTAGATAATTCCCTTGCCTGGATATTATGTAGACATTACATTAGAATAATCTATATGTGCGGTATGGATGGATGGGTGTATACTTTTTATACTATCTGAATATGGCTAACTCCAAGCAGCTCACAATAATCAAGAAGCCACCAATACAAGTAAAAGAAATAATAACAAAGAAGAACATCACATCATACAACATTAAATCCACAGTGCCATCATTCTAAGGGTTTGTTTTGTTTTGTTTTGTTTTGTTTTGTTTTGTTTTGTTTTCATGTTTTTAGATATACAGTACATTTCTTTCCACCTATACCAGTGGTGGGTTGCTCCCCGGTTCGCACCGGTTCTATAGAACCGGTAGTAAAACCGGCAGGAGGCTCCACCCACTGACCTTGATGTCATCAGAACGCTTCTGCGCACATGCGGTCCCATTGCGAACTGGTAGTAAAAGTAAGTAGAACCCACCCCTGACCTATACTCATTGTTCTTACTTTGTTTCTCACATATACATAAATTGCACATGCTTCAACTGTTTTATTTAGCAGGGAGAGATAATATTTTCTTGTAAATGGTTAACAAAATGTTGTTCTCCAAGTATTCCCTTAGGTCAAGTTAAGACTATACACCTGATCCCACAATTAGGAAAACAATGTCAGAGCTAAGGCTTAGATGCAAACAATGTCTGACTTACAAAGAACAAAATACAAACATGTGTGGATGACTTCAGGGAAGAAACGGTAAATTGAAGACAGCTCCACTAAAAGAAAAGTCACCAACCACAGTTGGTGACATAATTCCTCTCTCTGGACAAGAAAAGGATTAGAAATCACCCACAAGTGCTCCAGATAGTTGCTTCTTTTGAGGGGAGCACAAGACAGTGGTACCAAGAAAGTGATTTTGATAATTTTCTATATTGGGTTTACAAAAGAGGCTTGTTAAAACTTTTAAGAATTTTCTGAGAAGGTACAAAGAAAAAATGAAAAGCAATCAAGTTCTAAGACATTATTTGAAGGGACTAAAGATTAAGATTGTAAAGAAAAGGAAGGAATATAAAGTTGGTTTACATTGTTATCTCAGGTAACCTTAATGAAACTTTGTTGATCGGGTCAGAATTGACCTGGTTTTAAGGATTTGTTTATGGATAAGACATAAGATATAGGAAGAAAAGATCATTTATTGTATTTTAGAAGAAAGTGATAAGTTACTAACATTATTTTTACTTGTGATGAATGGGAAAATCGTGTCCTTATAGATTTCTTAATATTGTTAAGTTATGAATTTACAATGATATTGTCCAAAATAGGAGCTACAATTTATGTAGGTGTATAGTTCGCTGATGTTTAAATTCTCCTTGAGCTGCTGTTCTAACAGGAGAACTAATTTTGCTGTAAGTCAACTTAATGTTTGCAGCCAGAAATACTTTATCACTCCTCAAAACTCCAGCAGTTCAATACAACAGTGATGAAAAGAAAAACAGCCTTTAATAAATCATTATAATCTCTTGCCAAGTTAAACAAATCCTGGCATGTGTAACATAGCCCTCAACCTTGAAGGCACCTCTCACATGGATGATCAGTGACCTTGTTACTTCACTCCACAAATCTTTTTGAACTGTCGGATAATCCACAACACACTGTAATAGCCACATTTTGTGTTATTTCCTATGAATATGGCCTTGTATCAAAATATTCTGCTAACCACTTTGGAAAATGATGTTTGCCTAGGCCAAGATTTGAACAGACCATGACATTTTATACAGAGACTATTGTTATGCTGAACATTTATCACGGTGAGAGGGGTAGTGGTGTCTTTTTCTTGCATCAATAATAATTTTGGTTACCATACAAAGATACAAACATGCATTTCTTTCTCATTTCTCTTGCTGAAAGTTGTAGAAATAGCAGTATGTCATTTTACCTTTAGCTATGGAATTCTTATTCCTTCCATATCAATATATGGAATTCTCATTCCTTCCATATTAAGCAAATTACCTCAGAGTTGAATATCCATAGCTGCTCTGGAAATGAGGAAACAGGGGCAGCTAACCATGGCTCTATCCAGGGGTGAGCTTCAAAAATTTTAGCAAGGGTTCTCTGCGTGGCTGCTGGGTGGGCATGGCCATGGTGAGCGTGGCCTAGTCAGCCTCCTGCACCATGGCGGGGGGGGGGTGTTTCCCTTTCCGGACTCTGGAGGCTTTCCTTGAGATTCTGGGAGGGCGAAAACAGCCTCCCCAGGCTCCAGAGACCCTCTGGAGGCTGGAAATGGGTCCGTTTCTGGCCTTCCTGAACTTCTGGTAGGCCTCCCCGAGCCTCCACGCATGCCCTGCACTTACCTGCATCCAAAACAGACCGTGTGGGGACTCCTGGTAGGGGTGGCGTGAGTGGGGCAGGGCCAGCCAGGAGTGGGATTTGTGGATTCTCCAAACTGCACAGAATCTTAGCTAGAGGTTCTCCCGAACCCCTGCGAACCTCCAGCAACCCACCCCTGGCTCTATCTTGCATTTGCTACCAGTTATAAAGTTACTTGGACTCCTTTTCCTTGATAGTATCCATATGCTAGAAACAGGGAACACAACTGGAGTACATCCCAATCTTTCAAAAGAAAGGGGGGTTAGGGTAAAAAATAAGGCCAAGCAGCAACAAGAAAAGAAAGAGCAAATTTTAGGATGAGATTAAATAAACTGAAGAAAAGTGTATAATAATCTAATTCTGCTTAGGGTGGAAAAGCTTTTCTCCACCCAACCTTCAGGGGAAAGCAGATGAAGAACATAGGGTGATGGTGAGTGAAGCCAGAACTTGAAGTGAGCAAGGCCCAAAGAAATCTATCCATACAAAAGCAAATTGTTATAAGAAGATAGTTTGTGCCACTAAATTCACCGAAAAGTCCCGAGTACAGTAATCCCATTTCCTTCTAAAATAGGTACATGACAAATGTTTTTTTTTCTTTCTCTTCCTATCTAAACATGAAAGAATGGGCATTTGTTACTTTCCTTTCAAAGTCAAAGGCTGAATTCTCAATCTCGTTCTGCAGACAACACTGTTTTATTTTTAAAGCTAACACAGTAACTTAGGTGTCTCCTGAGTTGCATTACATTCAATATTAAGACTTAGCTTCACCTGTCTGTATTATAGCTATAATTTGACTGAACAAGCTAGACCATACAAGTAAACAAAAATGGAGCAAACTTGGAGAACTGGTGATTAATTTATTGACTGGTTGGTTGTTTGACTATATTTGTTAAATGCTTCAATCCAATATCCCTGGACTATTTCCATGTCTATTTTAACTTGAGCTGAATAAGGAAGCAGAACACCATGTTGTGTTAAAGGCTACTTTGAGGAAGGCTAAAATATTTCATTTATATTTAGCCATGGTAGATTTTCTACCACTTGTTTCTTTCTTCCAAAATGTTATCTCTGGCATGATTTGCAGGGTGAATCTGACAAAAAGAAAAAGAAAAAGGAAGGCACTGAATTAGGAACATAACTTGACATCACTTGATTTCATACCATTGCTCATCAGAACACTATGAATATTCAGAGGTGGATAAGAAACTCAGCAATGGAAGTGATGCTTTTCTGACTTTTGACCCTTCTTTCTACACTATATCCAGTGTGATGTATTATGGCTGATGTATGTTTAATTTTAGAGCGAAGCTGGGTAATGTGCAGACATTCAGATGGGAACTGGAATGTATCATCTGGAGGGAAACTTTTTCCTGAATTTGTTTTCAAGGCCTTGCTTCATGCTGATATATAACTGCAAGAAATTTTGAAAAACAATTCAAAGAAGAACAGTTGCAAAGCAAAAACTAATCTCAATTTTATTGTTTAATCTCACAGGCTTGTAATTTATAAACTTTGTTTTAATCTTTGGAGAAGCCTTTGTATTTCATTTTGCTTTTTGAGAAAGGTGCAAAAATGGAACTGAATGGATCCATTCAGATAATGTCACTGAAAAAGCTGTGAGCAATCCCTTCCTTTCTAAGCTGGTGATGTCACTGAAAAGACTTCTCTACTATATACAATTGTGCCAGGAAGTAGCTGTCCACCACTCCCAAGTATTAAACTCAACATATGAACTCCAAAAGCCTCTGTGATATTGCTAAGGATTTCAAAACATAATTCCAGTCTCCCACATTAGGAAGGAGTTTATTTACAGGAATTTATTTTGAAAACTGGTATGCTTTGTTGACAATTTTATTGTCCAGAAGGTGAAGGATGGAACAAGAGGGTCAGCTGAATTGATTTTAATATTTACCAAGAGGGAAGAAGTGGTGAGAGAAGTGGAAGCAGTAGGAACCTTGGGTGAAGGTGAAGACACCTTTGGGTTTTTGTTTTTTTTTTAATTGAAAAAGTTTTTCAAATACAGATTTTTCCCCCTTTTTTTCCCTCCTCCTCCCTAACCCCCCCCTCCCCCTCCCCTCCCCCCATGGCTTCTCCAAAATAAAATCCAAATTGATATCAAATTATATAATACTTTACCATCCTTTTACACCCCCCCCACATGCTAACCATTTCTTTCTAACATTGTTATTATATCCCCCCTATACTATACATTTCAAAGCAACCTTCAGCTATAAAACTATATAGTAGATCCTAATTTGGCATTTATTCAACTCATAATCTACCCATTTCCTCCACCCCCATACATATATCTCTTAATTCAAATCTTTTATGTATATTTATATCTAAACATAACATCCCTTTTCCTAAACTAAACAATCAGTAACCTAACCTATCTCCACCCATTTTCCTACAGGTCTACCATACATAATATTTTTAATATCTTTGTTCTTCTGCCCACACCACACAACTAAAAAATATTTCCATATATAAATAAAATCCTCAAATGACTTTAAATTTGTAATCCATATAGTATCTTCTGTAATGTCTTTCAACAGGATTATTAATTCCATCGCCCATGTTAGGGTAACATCAGGTTCAGCTTCCAACAGTATATTCAGTATCTTCCATTACCATCTGCCCCCATCAATAATAAGTATTTTCGTATATAAAAAACCACCCGAGTGACTTTATATTTATATTCCATGTAGTATCTTCTGTAGTGTCTTTTATCTAGATTATTAATTCCAACCACCACATTGGGGTAACAACCAGATCTTCTGCATGCCCCAATCCCATAGTTCTCTTGCCTTATAACTCAACATATACGTAATCCATTTTTCAAAGAGTCCAAAATAGAAAGTTCCAATCCCCTCAATCAGAGGCCATCTTCCACATCCCAAAAGCACCAGCACTGCAGAGATCTGTTATTCTTCTCAAAATAGTATAAGTCAATAATTTGCCTCAGTTATATTTTCATGTATCAGCCTTCTATAAATCCCGCTTATTATATTTAATCGTCTCTTAAGTAACTGGCATTAGACACCTTTGGGTTTGTCAAGGAAAATCAAGGAAACGGATGCCCACCAACTGGAGAAGACTGCAAGATGGTAATGGGGAACAGGGCAAAGGCTGAATTGCTTAATTTGTGTCTTTTTACAAAAGGAAAAATGGTCCATCCTGTCAGGAACTGCACCATTGGGAGCGAAAGAGAAATGCAGGTCAATATAGGTAAGGGATTGGCAAGAGAACACCTAACTGCTTTGAAGGAATTCAAATCTCCCATACTGGATGGAGCCCGTGGTGGTAACAGAACTGCTGGATGTTGTCTTAGAGCAGACGTCTTCAAACTTGGCTGGCTGGAGAATTCTGGGAGTTGAAGTCCACAAGTCTTAAAGCTGCCAAATTTGAAGACCTCTGTCTTAGAGCCACGGAGAGAAAGGACCAAACCCAGAGCACAGGGTAAGTGCCAGAAGATTGGAGAAGAGACAATATTGTTCCAAATGGGAAAAAGGAAACTATAGACCATTTAGCAGGATACTAATAGCTTGGAAAATTCTAAAAAGAATCAAGTAGTGGGCTTTCAATTATTTAGAAATGAATAAAGCCATTACTTGAATTAGCATGGGTTTATTAAAAACAACTTGCACCAGACAATGTATCTTTCTTTCATATTGTGACTAGATTAGCGGGCCAAGGAAATGTTGTAAGTGTAGTGTACTTAGACTTCTATAGGGCATCTGATAAAATAGATTATAGTCTCCATCTTAATAAAGTAGATCTATTTGGGATGGTTGGCACTACTATCAGATGGATTTGTGGTTGGCTAAACAATCATAGGCAACACATGGTTCTTAATAGGTCTATGATCACATAGTGGAAAATATACAGTTGAGTTTATTTTATTTATTTATTTATTTATTTATTTATTTATTTATTTATTTATTTTATTTGTCAACAAGTACAAGGAAACAAGTAACAGTATAGACATAGGCATAGACACATGAAAAAAAATTGGCACAAATAAAAGGAAATAAATAAGCAAAATACAGCCATAAACACATAAAATGAGTACATATAAATGGGAACAGTAGGACAGGGACGGTAGGCACGCTGGTGCGCTTATGCACACCCCCTTAGGGACCTCTTAAAAAACATGAAAGGTCTACGGTAGACAGTTTAAGGTAAAAGGTATGGGGGTTAGAGAGACTAACAACCGAATCAGGTAGAGTGTGGTGCAGTGGTTAGAGTGCAGTACTGCAGGCTACTTCTGCTGATCACCGGTTGCCAGGAGTTTGGCAGGTCGAATCTCAGCATGCTCAGGATTGACTCAGCCTTCCATCCTTCTGAGGTCGGTAAAATGAGGACCCAGATTGTTGGGGGCAATATGCTGACTCTGTAAATTGCTTAGAGAGGGCTGTAAAGCACTATGAAGTGGTATATAAGTTTAAGTGCTATTGCTAAGTGCTATTGCTAATAGAAGGGATGCTCATAACATTGCAGAAGGTACAAAGCCAAGGCGTGTATATTGCTAACAGTTCAGAAAGCTCAAAATTCAGCATGATCTCAAGAGACTTGGTTGCCCTATCCAACAAAGTTCAATGGCGATTCTGCAATTTGGCAGGAAAAACCAGATGCCAAAATACAAGGCATGTGGTACGTGACTCAACAGTAACACTTGCCAAATGAATCAGAGTGCCCTTGTAAACCGTAGTTTTAAGTGGAACCCAGCAGTTTGCTACAGCTGCAAAAAGAGCCAATGTAATGGGATTATGGGCATCAGTTCACCCAACCGGTGGTCGCTGCTCACCTCCTCCAGCTGCTCAATATTCCACAGAATTCAATGTTAAATGCAGCAGAGAGAATGCTAACTTTTCTCCCTCCATTCAGAACAGAGCTGCTGCAGCCTGTCCCTTTAAGCTAGTCCCCAGGAGTGAGGGGGCCAGGAGGGAACCATAAAGGGAGCAGAAGCTCTGTTCTGAATGAAGGGAGAAAAGTTAGCATTCTCTCTGCCATAGAATTCAATGTTAAATGCAGCAGAGAGAATGCTAACTTTTCTTCCTCCATTCACAATGGAGCTGCTGCAGCCTGTCCCTTTTAAGGTAGTCCCCAGGAGGGAGGGGGCACAGAGCAGGGAGCAGCTGGAATGGAGCCCTTTTTGAGAAAGGCAGGAAAGTGGGGAAGGGGATTTTCCTGCCTGTCATCCAGTCCTCAATCTCAGCACAGACTGAGGGAAGGATGGTAGGCAGGAATATTCCCCTCCCCATTTTCCTGCCATTCGCAACAAGGAGTGGCTGGGAGGGGAGGGGCCGGTGAGGAGCCCCTTGATGTAAGCGATGTTGAGTTGGCCACGCCCACCCAGTCACATGACCTCTGTCAACAAGCCACGCCCACAGAACCGGTACCCTGCTTTTATGTTGCCACAATACAAGTAAGGTGCTGAGGAACTGGAAAGAATGCAGAGAAAATGGACAAAGTAATGGACTTGGAAGCTAAATCCTATGAAGAGAGGTTAAAGGAACTTGATACGTTTAGGCTAAAGAAGAGGAGGCTAAAGGGAGCCATGATAACAATCTTCCAATACATAAAGGGATGTCACAGAGCAGAGGGCATGATTTTATTCCACATAAGACTAGTTGGTAAGATTTAAACCAGCTGATGGAAGCTTTATAGGGGACATTCAAACTTGAAATAGGAGGAATTTTCTAACTATTACAGCTATTAGATAGTAGTTGTTAGTAGTTGATAGTAGAAGTTGTGAGTGTTCCATCACCAGAAGTTTTCAAGAGATATTTGGATAGCTACTTGTCTAAGATATGTGAATTCTTACACTGGGCAGGATGCTGGACTGGAAGACCTCCACAATCTCTTCCAACCCTCTGATTTTATGAAACTTGGTGTTTCTATGAAAGATTCAAATAAATGTAGCTCCGAAGCTGACATTTGAAACCAATTCTGCCTCTTCTGAATATCTTTAAGCTTTTTTTTTTTTTTTAGAAAAAAAACCAATGGAATAAAATGTTTTACAATAGGAAAGGTCCATTTTTACCATCCATTTCCTAATTTGGTAGAAAATCCAAACTGATTCCCACTCCCCCAGATATTGTACAAATGTTTTAAAACCTTTTTTCAGAGACAAAATGTTAATTCATTTCCATGATTCTGAGGATGCCAATGTACTACTGGCTTTTATACTTTTCTTCTGTAATGAGCTTTTCTATAACCATTAAAAGTAAATGTATCTTCCATTTTTCTTACGCAGTTTAATAATTCCTTTCTTCCCATTAGGTCAGTTCCAAACATATTTGCCTAGCGGGCAACATTTAAATAATGGACTTTCTAATCCATATTTTCAGTTCCTGGGCACTCAAAAGGCTATATGTGCACATTTAGAAAAGTTTATTTTAAAACTTATTTTTAAACTTATTTCTTAATATTTAAAACTGACCTTCTTATAGCAATGTATCCGTTATTTCTAAGTTAGTTTGAAATAAGATAAACTAGGTTAAAACAAATATACACTTTTTATATATTTATAGGCTCTGGATCCAAACATTTAATTAATGAGACAAATTCAGACTTGAATTCCAAAACAAGGCATTTTTTAAAAAAAGATGGAGAAATCATATTCTCCTTCTGCTACCTTTTGCTTGGCAGAGAAAAAGGGAGCAAACCAAAATTAAAAGTGATTACTTTTGATTACTTAACTCAAAAGTTTGGCATGAAAATAATCTCCTCAGGAGAAGGAATAATGAGATGAGTATGCAATTAAATTATCATTTAATGTCTTCCCTTTGGAAAGAATTTACAAAGCAAAGCAGCTCATTAAGGCTCCAACTAAATACTAAGTCAGGTTTAATGGAAAAGCCTGTTTGTTTAACCATCTTGCCGATTAAGAAAATGCCAAGTAAACAGACTCTCATCCAAGTTATATCAACCAAGAATAGCTGCAATTTTAGTTTTGTGAAGCACTTTGGTGGAACTTTTCCAGAATTGTTTTTAAATATCTGTATCTATCATCTATCTATCTATCTATCTATCATCTATCTATCTATCTGTCTATCTATCTATCTATCTATCTATCTATCTATCTATCTATCTATCTATCTATCTTATTCCTGTTTAGTGTCTCATCTTAGGATATGGACATCCTGGTGCCATAAAATTTGTATTCATATGTGCACTCTGAACTTTACATGTACAAATTAAGTCAAATTAGGAAATTTGCTCCATTTCCACATATATACTTATACAGTACATGTCTTGCTTCTTTGGTATAACGTATTTCAGGCAAAGGAAGCAACAAGGTCACTAGAGCTCCATGCCTTGAGTGGAAATGTTATTTAGGATTTTTCGGAATTCAAGAAACTTCATCTATATTTTTATTGGAGTCAGGTACAAGAGCTAGAAGCATGCTTTCCATATTTAAAAGTGGAGATTGCCAGAAATTTAAATTCTGCACCAAGTTTTTTACCTTTCAATTCTCATGGTTCTGAATATGTACCTCTGTAATGGGTCGAACTGAAACAACAGTTCTCCTAACTAATGACAATTACACGATGAACAAGGAATTGGAGGGAGATGGTTTTCAATCCCATTTCATTATGGTTCTGGAAAGTGTGGGAAATTCCCCCACTTTCATCTCCTTGGGCAGTCTTTCCAGGGAGCAGATTTTGGGGGTGCAGGGTAGAATAAATCTGCTTATACTGTGATGAATTGATTTAAATGTAAGTGTGAAAACTTAGACAAAGTTTAGGGTAACAAGAGTGGAGTCGCTCAGTTGTGGGTTGCTCCCGGTTCTGTCTGGTTCTTGCGAACTGGTAGTAAATGCGGTGGGAGGCTCCGCCCACCCACCCAGACATCATAATGGACGATCTGCGCATGTCCTCCTGTTGCAAACCGGTAGTAAAAGTAAGTAGAACCCACCCCTGGTGTCGCTGGTTTCAATACTCCACAAAATGCAAACACCCACTTAAAACTGTCGGTATCTACTTGAACACTTTTTTTTTTGATGATCCCAAAATAGTCACTTCCTTTGGATGCAGACTTCATAGCAGGGTCCATTTGTTACTTTATCACTCACTTCAGCAAAATTAAAGTAAAACTGCTTTTTCACACATACAAAAAAGGACAAGCTGATTTTATTTTTTTTTAAATTTGATTTATATGCCGCCCTTCTCCGGAGACTCAGGGCGGCTTACAATGTGCTCAGCAATAGCCTTCATCCTTTTGTATATTTATACAAAGTCAGCTTATTGCCCCCACAAACTGGGTCCTCAGTTTACCTACCTTAGAAAGGATGGAAGGCTGAGTCAACCTTGAGCCTTGTCAAGATTCGAACCTGCAGTAATTGCAGGCAGCTGGTCTTAATAACCAGCTTAATAACAGGGTGCCTTAGACCACTGTACTACCAAGGCTCTTCTAAATGAACCTAGAAGCACCTGTGAAGTCGGGGTCAGCTATCATAACCCAGGCAGGAATATGCAGTTACCGTAATTATAAAGGAGGCTGGCAAACCTCATTTTTAAAATCTTGTATTAGAACTGCAACATTTAATTGGCTTCCACTTCTCATTAAGTTAAATTTATTCTGCAGTAAAGCTATGGCCTTCTCTGTAACCAGAGAATCAGCACTATAGAACTGAACATGTCTTGCAAATTACAGCAACCACATAAAGGTTAATTTTATGGCTGGTTCCCACGAAGAGTGGCACCCCAAGGGTAGGCAGATTCTGACCAACTGAGAAAGCCTCATAGGCCCCCATTCACTCATATGTTTTGTCCTACTTCTCATTGTGGAACTGTAGCACTGAGGAACTGCTCCCTTACTAGTGTGCACAAGAAAGTACATAAATGCTTAGGGCTAAACAGTTGAACTTTACTACGTGCATGATTATATCCATAGATGCTGGACTTGGGTTTTTCCTTGAAGATGTTTCACTTCTCATCCAAGAAGCTTCTTTGGTTCTTGGATGAAGAACTGAATGGAACGGAAGAAGGTTCTTAGATCAGAAGCGAAACATCTTCAATAAAAAATGAAGTATAGTTGCCTTTTGAAAAAGCACCTTTTGGACAATCATGACCTGGATGACTGAGAATCTCCATGGATATGCATGATTACACAGGCAGCAAAGCCATGAATTTTTCTGGTATATTTGCTGCATAAAATGTAAAAAGACTATATTATAGTTTAGATCTGCAAGACCTCCTACTGTATCTAGTCACTTTCCATGTACACATATTCTTTGCAATGGGTAATTGTGAGCGGGTATTTTTTTCTCCTTCTCATTGATGCAAAGAATTCAAACGCAGTTGGCCTGGGCGGGACAATTGTTCTGCTTTCTGTATTTTCTAAAATAGAAGAAATATAACTGAAATTTCCATGCCTACTGCCTTCTAAAGCGGTGGTATCTATTTCTAAAGAATTCTGTTAGGAGATCCTTGAAATATACCCT
The DNA here is from genome assembly GCF_029215685.1 of Pituophis catenifer annectens. Taxonomy (NCBI): domain Eukaryota; kingdom Metazoa; phylum Chordata; class Lepidosauria; order Squamata; family Colubridae; genus Pituophis; species Pituophis catenifer. The sequence continues at coordinate 80,226,287 of NW_027256881.1, read as the reverse complement.
AGAGAAAAAAAACTATTACGGGCACTGAATTCATTCAAACATAGTTCCAAGATTACCTCAGAGTTCATGTACTTCTAGATTTCTCCAACTCTGCTTCTGTGGGTAGATGATATTTCATGAGATTAATGGACTTTGGCCCATCATCAGATTCCAAGAAATTTCTCTTTAAAACATCTGGGAAATTCCAGGGCCTGAAAGTTTGAAATTCCTAATCGAGTCCAATTTAATGTCAGTTTTTCTAGTCAGCTTTAGATGGCTCTCCAGACTCTGTTTGAAGACCTCCAGTGAAAAAGAACATACCAGTTCATGAAGCAAGCCATTATACTTGTTGACAGCACTTACCACCAGGAAATTTCCCATATCTATGATTCTATGATTCTATTTCTTCCCATTGGTTTAGTCTTGCCCTTTGGGGAAACCAAATAGTCCGCTCCCTCCTCTACATCACAGCATTTTAGATATTCAAAGGCTGTTGTTATATTCTCTTCTCTTAGTCTTTTCTTCTGGAGCAACATACCTAATTCCTTTAACCACCATCTATAAATTATAACCCATTAATATAAATGCCGGTAGTCCTTGACGTATGACCACAATTGAGCCCAAAATTTCTGCTGCTAAGCAAGACAGTTGTTGGGTTTTGCAGCTCCATCTTACAGCCTTTCTTCCCACAGTTGTTAAATGAATCATTGCAGTTACATTTTTTACGACATGGCAGGTCGTAAAAAAAGATGATCACATGACCACAGGACACTCCAACCTTTGTAAAGACAGGGCAAATTTTGACCGCATGGGAATGCTGCAACAGTTGTGTGAAAAATGTCACTTTTTTTCCAGTGCCACTGTAACTTCAAATGGTCACTAAGTAAGTCAAGGACTACCTGTACGTTAATCAATGGCCCCGAAGTTGGAATAGTGAAAAGTAGACTTGTTTTTTACACCGTTTTCAATCTGTACTCTATACCCCATCAAAGGAAACACACTGCTTGAGTGATGCAAACATCTCCATAATAATTCTCCCTGCCTCCCCTCAGAATGACTTTTGAATTCTTTTTCAGAACTTTTCATCTAAAAATAGTAAAATCATGACTCCGCCATGCCTCATTGGTCTATTTACAAATGAAAATAGACAAATCTTCATTCAGTGTAACCATGTCCAGCATTACCCCACTCTTGCAGATGGAAGGCAAAGGCTAAATCCAATCAGGATTACACATCAGGTAACATCTGAACTCAGGACTTTTTGACTTACAATCAGTAGCACAATCACCTTTTTCTCTCTTATTATTTTCAGTATGTACCTTCCATTACCTGCTAGCTAAGCTGGGAAAGGTTTTAAGAAACAAGATTCCTTCTTTTGCCACAGCAGTGGTTTCTGTCTCAACTTGCAAAGAAATTATCAGCTTGATTAAACAGATATATCAAAAGCATGTTAGGTGCCTTGTCCGACTTGTTGAAACCCCCAAGATAACTTGCTAATCTTAGAAACATCCTTCTCTATCATTGTATTTGAACTGTTTACATTTTATGAGAATTCTCTGTGGTAGACTTATCCAAACCTTTATAGACAGTTCTGAATTTCAGTTCCATTTGAGTTTTTGGGGAAAGGTGCATGGAGGAAGTGTCTTTCCCTTTATAAAAGTAGAATACAGGTAGTTCTCGACTTAAGACCACAACTGAGCCCAAAATTTTTGTTGTTAAATCAAAAGTTCGTTAAGTGAGCTTTGCCCCATTTTATGACTTTTCTTGCCACGCTTGTTAAACAAATCACTGCAGTTGTTAAGTTAGTAACACAGTTGTTAAGTGAATTTGGCTTCCCCATTTCACTTTGCTTGCCAGATACTTACAAAAGGTAATCAATCACATGATCCCAGGATGTTGTGACCATCATAGATATGAATCAGTTGCCAAGTGTCTGAAGCCTTGGGGTGCAGCGGACTAAGTACTGTTATGTAGCACTTAGCTGCCAGCTGCCTGGAATTAGTGCGAGTTCAAATCTCACCAGGCTCAAGGTTGACTCAGCCTTCCATCCTTCCGAGGTAGGTAAATTGAGGACCCGGATTGTGGGGGCAATAAGCTGACTTTGTAGAAACACCACTTATGGGGGGCCAAAAGCCCTAATAAGCAGGTATATACAAGAAGAATGAAGGCTATTGCTATGAGTGCACTGTAAGGCGCTCTGAGTCTTTGGAGGAGGGCGGCATATAAATTGAACTAATAAATAAATAAATAAATAATTTTGATCACATGACCATGGGGATACTACAACAGTCATAAGTGTGAAATACAGCCATAAGTGACATGTCTATAGAGATTCTCAGTTGTCCAGGTCATGGTTGTCCCAAAGGTGCTGGAATGCAATCCTTCCATTCCCCATCATTAAGTCACAGCTGAAGAAGCTTCTTGGATGAGAAGTGAAACATCTTCAAAGAAAAACCAGAAAGTCCAGTTGCTTCTTGAAAATGCACTTTTCGGACAGCCATAAGTCACTTTTTTGGGGCCGTTTAGTAACTTTGAACAGTCACTAAATGAATTGTTGTAAGTCGAGGACTACTTGTGAATATTTTTGATATAATGGTAAAACAAACAAAATAAGGCATGATGAACTGATATCACTATCAGATTGGGTGTGAAAGAAATATTGCTGTCTCCTTTTTGGCTCTTGCCTACAAGGCATATTATCACCAGCTCCATTTAGCAGTTTGAATAGAACCTAAATTGTTTTGGCTTCATAGATAATGTGAGGCCTATTTTCCAAATGTAAAAAAAAGGCCTTATTAGTTTCAAAACTAACATTTTTAGTTGATAGATTTGTCATGAACTGCTCAGCACAAGCTGTGGAAGTCAATCCAATATTTCAAAGCAATGTAAAATCTACCTTTTTCTTTTTCATTGCATATACCCCAAAAGAGGTTTTTGGAGTAAATGACCATGACAAATCTAATAACAATGACACCTTCACAGACGTCCTGAAATCATCTAAATGAGTCAGTTAAGTGAGATAAGGTAACAATAGGTCCATAGTCATTAGTAATCTTAACTAAGGGAGTAAACACTGAATGACCTCTAAATCCAAATAAATAAACTTTAAAGAGAAAAAATACAGCACAATGTCATGTTTAAATTATTTTAAAAATGAACTCTCTTTGTGGAACTATACCAATACTCTTTTCTACATTAAAAACAACAACACATTCTTAGTGGTTTTGCAAATACTTCCTTCCATAAATGATTTCCATTCCAACCCAATGCTATAGAAATAATTGGGACAGACACGATTTTGTCTACCAGTGTTTTAACATAGCAAACTGTTTTAACAACATTGTCATTTATCAGAACTCAATCTTTACAACACAAACAACATCAAACCAGTTCAACCTTGACCCACCATTATGCTCCAGAAGTCTGCAGGGTTTTAAAACACCACTTTGGTTAACAGCTATTCAGTCTTTTTTTTTCCCCCACAAGAAAAGATATATTCCTTTAGTTTTTACCATTGTCACTAAAAAGGCATATCTGTGACATGTGGTGCCAATCTATGTCAAGGGAATCAAGGCTGCAGCAGTTAAGGCAAGGATAATTCAAAACGGCACTGAGGTTTTAATAACTGGGATTGTACCCAAAACAGTGATATTTGTGATGAACCAGAAGAACGGAAGAAAGCCTTCTCTTTCCTTAGAGCTGTGTTTTCCGCAGGCACTTGCAAGTTGCATAGTTTTGAAGCAGAATGACACCTTCTTTCATCTTCCTTGGTCAGAATTGTAGCTTGGAGGTTTTTCTCTCAGTGCTACAAAGCCTCCACATCTGAGTAGCTGCATAGCATCTGAGCAAATGAAAGGCCATCTGACCTTAGGCCAAAGCAGAGACTGCTTCTGCCCAGAATCCATTGATTTCACATTAGCAGTGACTCCTGAAGTTCTCAACCTGGACTGATTTCTCTGGAGGTCTACATGGAAGTTCTCTTCATAGGCCGGCGTTTTTTATTTGTTTTAAACATCTTGAGATCTCCTCTGCCTCTCCATTAACTTCCCGTCCCCTCCCCCAGGTCCACCGGTGAATCTGAGCAACATCAGGAAAAAGAAGGATTCTCTGAAGGGGGGGGGGGGGGGAAACAAAAGACGTAGTCCCTAAATAACTCTTTAGGAAATAAAGATCCCTCTGACTGGAGAATAAAAGAAGGCACTTGGTGAGACATTCAGCCACTTTCCATCCAATCTACTCAATGAGTCAATAACCTCAACCTTGTGATCCAGCTAACCAGCAAAGAGGGTTCTGTGGAGGAAGATTTCGTGGACGTGGTCACAGGCGGCCTTTTAGCAGCATCCTCCTGGAAAGGGATGGTTGCGCTGTTGTGGAGATCCACATTAACAAAACACCGGCTTCCCCTGATGTAGTCGGCGCCTTTTACTAACTGTTTTTCTGCCACAGGTCTGGGAAACGGATGCTGCAAAGGGGAGTTTTCTTCAATAATGGGTGGGATTCTTTCATTGCTGAAGTATCGGCAGAGGACATTTTCAGCTGGAAAACCAAGCAGAAGAGTCTTATAAGCATTCACATTCAAAAAGTCTGCAAAGACTGAGCAGCTTTTAATATTACGCCACTCTCCAGCAGATGTGGTAAAAATTATTTTCTCAGTCAGTTGTGCAGAAGGAATATAATCTGAACTGGCCTCCACATTTTTTTTAATACTGACATTCTTTTTCTTAATCCGCTAAAACCTGAATCATTGGGAACAGAATCAGCCCAAATTTAAGTTAATGAGTAAAGTTTCTACTTTAGGAATGAATAAACTATACATAAATACATTCATTCTTAAAATCCCATTGTTGTTTCATTTAGGAAAGAAAATAAACTTAGTAAGGGACAAATTGAAACATACGAATTGCCAGGGAAATGTTTCTCTCATTTACCACTACTGTTATCTCCATGTCTTTTTCTTCAGAAGCTTCTACAAGCTTCTGAAATACAGCAAACTGAGATTGCTTCAAAATCTGACACAGATACAGTGATGTAATGATGCACACTTGCATTCTAATGTTTGCTGCAATCATGCAAGTCACACTTTCTGCATCATGGTGCATGTTTTGGACCTGAACACATACAAATATATACACACATCCCTTGCAAACACTAATGCTCTGACAAGCTCTAGGAGACAGACATTTTCCTATTTTGGCCCAGTACTTAAGATTTGCTAGCTGTGAGCATTTTAAACAGTATTTTAGCAACTATGGAATATCCCAACTCAGTATTCAACTCAAATGGGACATTAAAACCAGTGCTTGTGCAGAAGTCCACAATTTCTGCTAGGCTAAGGGCCACAATATGGGTGACATCAAACTATATTGTGATTTCATTTACCCTTCATTAAAATTAAACATAGGTCTGGATGTGATTACTCTCCAATCAAGCATTTCATAATTTCCGCAACCTATCACATTAAAAATTAAAATTTGGTAAGCATTTCCAGAGGTGTCTGATGCATACACCCAGGGCTTTCGGGAGCCACAGGCAGTCAGGGTTGTGCACTTTTACTCTCAGTATAATAACAGGTTATTACATTAATATCTGGAGTATAAAGTATCATCGAAAGCACCTCTCCTATTATATTAACGTAATATAAACTAAGACTCAAATATTGCTTTGACATTTGCCATAACAATGTCTAGTTTGCTGACCCCAGGGAGGCTATCTGGTTAAATGAATATGATGTTCCTCTCTGCTTGGCAAATGCACAGAGGGAAATCTAACATTAAACTGCAACGTGGACCATGAACAGACATCCTCATTGGGAAAAGCAATTGAACTTCAATGAGTTCCTTACCTTTTCTCCCCATCGCTCGCGGCTTAGAGAAAGATTCTGCAGCTCCTGACCAATTTCCATCAGCAGGCATAGACAGTGGGCGAGGTTTTCCTAAAAACCACAGATAGTGTTACTGCAAAGATATTATTAAGTTATGTGTAGGTTCTTGGTGCTTTTTCAGCTTGATTGTTTTCTTGCAGCCATTTAATTACCAGGCTAGGTAACACCATCAGTGTAAGAGGGGGATATTTTTGCCTTGATGATAACAAGAACCCAACACTTCAACTCTGAGCTACCTATACTCTCCTCCATGTGATCTGTGTGATGGCAATTATTGTGAACTTTAAACTTTAAGGCCAGCATCTCCCATCAAGAGACCACTGGATTCTCACAAGCAAGACCTCTTTACTTCCTAATATCTAAAGTTAGACTACTTCAGTATATGGAAGTTTATTTAAATTAACAAAATTCATAGATATTGATTTACTAATCATTAATAATCTGCAGATGAGTGTTATTTTTTCGTTTATGACATTAATTTGTATGCTATCCTAATTATCCTACAGCAAATAACATAATAAAAATACATTAAAAGCCATTATGCCTACCCAGTCCCTCAGGTACCACAGCTTGAAATAATTCCCAGGTCTAAAAAGTTGCATTTATCCCATGCAACTCAAAGTGAAACAAGTAATTTTATACATACAGAAAAATCTAGTTAATATATCAGAGCAGTCTGCAGGAGAATCCTCTAGTCTGTTCTTGTCCAACAGGTAGCAAATAACCTTAAACAGAGCCATTGGATGAATTTCTATGCATGCAATAAGTGTGGAGAAGTGTGACATTCACCACTCTTATCACCACAGCCTAGACCTAAACAGGAGCATGCAGTTGTATTCAATTACGTTTCATTCTTCACCTTCTGCCACCATTATTGTCCATGTCCATGCGGTTGTTCTGTTTCTCACAATTCCTTGGTAAGACACTTATTCCACTCTATCTCCATATTCCTAGACTTATGTGGCACAAATGACTTGTCTTCCGAGGTTGGTAAAATGAGGACCTAGATTGTTGGGGGCAATATGCTGACTCTGTAAACCGCTTAGAGAAGGCTATAAAAGCACTATGAAGCGGTATGTAAGTCTAAGTGCTATTGTTATTAAAGGATCCAGGCACCTGAGATGGACCACCCTAATTGATCCTCTACTTTTGTCTCTTTGGCAGAGGGTGAAAACAGAACTAATTATTTTGAGTTAAATTTCAGCAACACATGATTTTGCAGGTCTACTCAGAAACCGCCTAATCAATTCAATGGGAATTGTTCCTATGCCAGTGAGTATAAGACCGCAAATGAAAAGTTATAAACTGCAGATACATAGCAGAGCTTATATTTTAAAAAAACCTTTTCATAATTTTTCATAATACAGTATTTCCATCAGTTTCAGATTCTCTATGTTTTAGTCTTCTAAAAAGGAAGAGTTTTTAAAAAACTTTTTAAAAAAGGTGGGGGTTAACTCTCGGAAGAAGAAAACCCAAAATATAGGTTCAGAGTTTTCTCACCATAAGATGGAGTTTTCTCCCTCATCTTTGCTAGTGGAATATTTGTTTCTCTGGGATAGGCAGGCAATGGATCAGAATCTATCAGAGTAAACCTTCGTCTTCTACATTCCTGATCAAGGAAAGAATTGGGAGATTCTGCACCTTTAGAACCAGGGAGAGGCTGTCTAGGTTTATTGCCTCCTCCATAAATGAAGTTCCCCTTCTCGTCCCTGAAAAGATAATTAGATTCAATTAGCAACATAAACAAAGGGCCTGCAACCCTGAACCCTGAACAATTCTAATGCTATTCAGTTGCCACCTGAGAGATACTGTAAAGAGTAAACAAAGAAGGAAAACAAAAGGAACTCGGAGTACATATTCATGCTGCAATTTTGCAAGTTGCAGAGAAAAGTAGAAAATGTGGGACAGCCCCAGAATTACATTTTCTTCTTTTCTGTTTTCTTTATGAACTCCCCAGCTTTTATGGTGCAAGCAACAGCATGTTTAAAGATAACTCAAGATATTATCACATGATACTCAGACAGGCGGCTGAATAAATCTCTGTGATCAGAAGAATGGTCTAAGTATTCTGCAATTCAATTGTTCTTCCCTAATATTGGCGGCAACCCAATAAATCATGCAAGAGACCTGACTCATATTTTTTCAATAAATTACACAATGGGAACCTATGTATCATTTCCTAATTTATACCAAGCAGAAGAACTCAAATGTTTTACCTTCCTTTAGTGTTCGATTAATGTTATATAAGATTTTTTAAAAAACAAGGGAATTACTGGTTAGTACTCCTGTCAAGTATTATAAGGATTTAAAAAAAAAATAAAAATAAAACCTTTATTCTTTTTATAGGAAGAAATGCTATGCACTTTTCCATCAGTATCTTCAAGGTGGATTACTTTTTCCTTTTACAATATGTAAAAAAACAGTATTCAAAACCAATTAAAATGACATCCCAAGCTAGCAAATTCAAGTAATAAATAAAAAGTTGAGAAGGAAAGACAGAATGATTTGTTATCAAAAGCTGGAAAGAATGAAGCCATTTCAACAAATCATTTAGAGATGTCATAGAACTACTCCGTAAGATTGATTCTGACATCTTACATTTATTTTAAGTTATTGCTGAATATCCAGGTGAGAATATCCATATGCAAGAGTAAAACAATACTTAAAGAGTAATTTGCTTCTGGGGACATAAATGATTGAGCTAGACCTCTCCCCCTCCCACTCATATGACAGAAATGTATTTGACAAATCTCTGAAAAATAGAATCTAAATGGAGTGTTCAACATGTAGACTTTTTCTCCAAAGCAAAAAATTCCAATTGAAGCTTTACCATGTTGCAAGTGTTGTGCATGAATATGGTGCTTAATGTAAGTCTCCACACTAATACCAGAAGACAATTATCCCTTTATACTTTTAGTGACTTTGGCACGGCTATTTTGTTTCCCAATTCACAGTCTTAGCATACAGCATTCTGTATCTCTGGAAGACGGGTGATTAGTAAGTCAAAATGGCAGGCATCCGTGTGATCAAAGCTCCACCCCCAGAATAGAAGTGGGACCTTCTGATAGTCTTCCCAGTAAAATGGACAGGAAACACAACCTGATGATTTAATTCTACTTTATTGTAAGGCTACATTAACAGAATCCAGCAAGTCTAAAAGTACAAACTACCCACTGCCACTTTTAACTGTTTGATCCATTAGACTGGGTTCTTCCTACGTTTTTCTCTGATCATTAAGCCACTGGGGGCTCCTCCCTCTCTTGTCTGACTATTTCCTAGGCAAGACTTCTTTCCCCTTGTTCCTCAAGACCATCTACACATTCCACTACACCATCTTTTCTGCAATCATGCTCACACCTTGGCTTTCTGACATGCCCCAAGAATGCCCTTCCCGGTTTTTCTTCATTCTGAAAAGCAAAACCAACGCTAGCTCTAAACGTAAACTATTTAAAACTTTTACGAGTGAAGAGATGCACAGATATTTGCATCTCTTTTTATTTGCACATGCTTTTTTTTATTTGAGTATAAATAAATGTGGCCTCCACTAAAATCTACTGCAATCAGGCCACTGCAAATGCTCACGTCCTTTGAGCCTTGATGAAGCAACTTAAATCATTTCAACTGCTTAAAGTTATTTTGGCAGACCAACTTGGATCCAAAAGCTTTAGAGGCACAATCATTTAGAAAAGAGAAATAAAAACATCTAGTGGCTAGACAGGAACATTTTAGGAAGCAGAGATACATATTGGACAAAATTTAAGAGTTTTGCCAAACACTACCCCTAACCAATATAACCCAATATAAGCTGGGTTAACAAAATCATAAATGAAGAGGTGATAAGCCGCCTGGGAAAGCAAAGGGAAATCATCAAAGCCATTAAAAAGCGAAAGTTAGAATATTTTGGACATGTGATGTCACACCCAGAAAAATACAGCATCCTTCACTTAATCCTCCAGGGAAAGACTGAAGGCAAATGAGGTCCAGGCAGAAGAAGAACATCATGGCTTCAAAACCTAAGGGACTGGTTTGCACAAAACTCAGCAGCACTTTTTCATGTGGCTGTTGACAAAAATAGGATTGCCAACATCCAATGACGGATATGGCACAAGAAGAAGAAGACGACCCCTAACCAAATAATCTTCTACCATGTTTCCCCAAAAACAAGACCCTGTCTTATATTTTTTTGAACCCTGAAATAAGCGCTTGGCCTTATTGCCATGCGCTCAAAAGCCCGATTGGGCTTATTATCAAGGGATGTCTTATTTTGGGGAAACGGGGGTACTAAACATTTTCTAAGAATTTCTCATTGTAGCAAAAACCTGTGCTGTAATTCTATCAACAAAGACTTTTTCAGCCACCAGAAAATAACACTGCCGTACATTTAAGAGCTCAAAACTGTACGAAATACAAAGTAAATGCTGATTACAACGAAGTAATTCATCTGGAGAATGAATGCAAAATAGCCAGATAATAATGAGCGGCTCTTTTAAGTAATATGTAGCTGCTGGCATACCGAGGTGCATAGGGAACAGCTGGCGGTGGAGGTATGTAAAGATCCAGAATGGCTGGTTTCTCTTTCTTTAGTGATGTCTCCTTGGTGTTTTCCGATGACTGAGCTGGGTGTAGACTGGTCTACAGGGAGAAGATACAACAGTTCTTAAGTAATTTTAAAACTACAAAATGCAGTCAGGCCAGTTCCTCTACCATATGCTTACGTTATTCTCCATTCCTATTTTTTATCTGATTCACTGAAAACTGGAAACATTTCTTTAAATACTTTATTTTAGGATAATTATTCTTGGAATTTTATCATATGCTAACTACCTAGGATTGTTGACAATAAGGAATGCACAATATTTTAAAAATAAATAACCCGTCCCACACACAGGTGCCTTTCATTTTTTGTGTTCTATCATATTGGACTTAGGTTTGGCCAAAGTCTTTAAATCAAACAGAAGTACAGAAGCAGTTTTAGGAATTACTGTTTTATACAGAATTGCTTTAAAAAATTAGGCATAAATTAAGATTGAAGCATTGGGCAGACCTTCAGGTTCTACCCTGCTAGAGATAGATGCTGTCTGTAGATGGTTCAAGATTGTTTATCAACATGGAAGCCATTTCCCCAATGTGATCTTTCCCCAAACCTCTTCAAGCATTCAAATCAGTGGTGGGATTCAGCCAGTTTGGCCCAGTTCGGGTGAACTGGTAGTTAAATTGCTGGCTGGCCCCCGCCCCTTCCTCCCCTGCCCCTTTCAAGAGTCCCCACGTGCCACATTTTGGCTCTCAGGTAAGTGCAGGGAGGCCTCCTAGGCCCAAAACGGGGCACTGGGAATGGCACGTTCCCCGCCCTCCAGCCCATTTTTGTTCCCAGGTGGTGCAGGAGGCCGAGTGCTGCCTGTCATACCCCCTGGCCATGCCCACCAAGCCATGCCCACAGAACCTGTAGTAAAAAATTTTGTTTTCCACCATTGATTCAAATGATTAATCTCATAGGGTGATTCAGTTAGATAGTAAGTATTTCATCTACATATGGTTCAGATCCTAAGTAACTTGCAGAAGAATATCAGTTTTGTTCCATTTATAGCATGAATATTGTAAAAACAAGATACTGTATTTTAATTTTTAAGACATACTGTTTTCCTCCCTGGATTCTTTCTTAGAGATATCGAAGTCCCCCTTCCCTTGCCATTATCTGCTTAGACCCCAATGAAATTCTCTTTGAAAAGATTTTAATCCCCATATCTTCCACACCCTTTTTCCCTCCCAGGTTTCACAATGCCTCCAATTTTGCTAATATCAGCAATTGGCACTTCAAGGGGAAACAGCATAATTCAGTACAACAGCATAATTCAGATAGGTTATAAAGATTAATCTTTGACAAATGCAATATTTGGTCACAATTTTTCTACTCTGCACGAATTCAACTTTTCCAAAGGAGTATAAACAATTCAGCTCAAATAGCCTTTTAGATATCCTGCCCAGTTAAGAATGTCCTGGGAGTCAAGGAAAAAAAATTATACTTCCCTATTCTTTTATTTCTTTTGTGCAGTAAAATGAGATTACTATAAAAGGAGATTTCACAAATTCATTACAATTTTTTTTAAAAAAAATGACTGAAAAACTATTTTGATAAAATCAGTTATTATGATTTACCAATTATTAAATTAGTTTTTGGTATTATTTATTTATAAACATACACACACTTGCTAATAATTATACTAATGATACTAATATATCTCAGTACATTTCAGACCTTTCCACTGGCTCTCTATTGGAGCCAACGCCTAGTTTAAACAACTAAAGTTTTGTCTTTGGAACCCTTTGAGCATAAACTCCTTGGATTTGTCTGCCCTTTCTTCCCACAATGCAGTTTGTTCTTTATATTCCCCCTTTTTCAGCACCTCTTTCCAAGGTCAATGTTTTCAAGTTTTAGCTTTTTAATAACCTGGCCCTGCAAGTTTGTAAATCAGTATCCTCTTTTTCTCCATTTCTGTAGAAATGTGATGTTTTAAAGGTATTTAAACTACCCCCCTTAAAAAAAAAAAAAAGATTAGTCACTTAGGTTAAGATTTGACTCTTCTATCCTATTCTTGCTTTGTTGACAATTCTAGGTTAACATCTGCTTTAAATTAGTATGGATGTATATCAGATTGGCCTAACACTGCTTGCCTGAGGTCATGACTATGTTCCCAGGTGTTGGACCAGAGTATCTGTTGGACCCCATGAATTAGTTTTATTTAAATATGCATCTTAAATGAATATTGATGGGTGGATTTTATCTCAACTGCTGATTATATATTTATTTTGTGTTTTTTGTTGATTTCCTTGCTGGTTTTTTTTTTAATTGTTATTAGCCACCCAGATTCATTTAAAATGGGCAATCATATTAAGTAAATAAATACTTCATCCTATCTCAGGGAACTGTTTCAATGTACTGTTTTTGTCTTAGTTATCTTAGAATTAATATCTATTTACTGGGAATTGAGCTAATTTGACTGGGTTGATTTGTATTTACTATATTGTATTTTTTATACTCTGATTTTTTAAAACAGGTGTAATAAATCATCTTCTTAGCTTAATTGAAAAATTCTGTTAGAACTAATAATACTCTAAAATGTTTCAATCGCAGAGACTGCTTCATTTCCACATCCCATTATAATCTATAACAGTGGGTCTCAACCTTCCTAATGCTGCGACCCTCATGTTGTGATGACCCCCAACCATAAAATTATTCCTAAAACCATTGAAAATGTGTTTTCCGATGGTCTTAGGCAACCCCTGTGAAAGGGTCATTTGACCCCCAAAGGGGTCCCGACCCACAGGTTGAGAACCACTGATCTATAACAACCAAGTATAGTACTCTTTAAGTATGCTATCATTAGTTGACTTTTTTTCCCTTTCATTTTCATTTTCTGAGATCAAAGTTGGAACATTTTAAGTAGTTCCAAAGGAAATAGGGGAAGTGAGATATAAACAATTCAAAATTGTGTTATGTAGGACAGTCCTTCCTGCAGGAATGTATGTAGATCAAAGATCACCGAGTCAAATGCCAGTGATTAAAAAATCAAAAACCCCAATCCCCAAAACTGCATTCGGGGAAACTGGAATATAAGAATCACAGCTAATCTAAAAATCTTAGTTTCTGATGTCCTAATTTTTCATGTTCTGAGAAGCTTTTTTTTTTTAAAGTGAAGATCACCAGATATCAAACAACTTCAAGCAGTAGCACTATGAAAAATAACAATTCAATAAGGATTCTATCAAGTGCTTATTTCGCATGTTTACATGGATCATAAAAAAAGAGTACATATTTTTACAATATGAAAACTGTCTGCAGGTCCCTCAAGACTAGGTAGTGTACAGTTTCATTATGGAACATTAAATAATTATTTTTTGAAATAATTGCTATGCAGGTTTAAACTTTTTTAATGATAAAAAATCCCTATTAAAACAATATGAAAACTGTATTTATGACATTTCTATCCTACCTTAGCTTTGTAAAATCCAAGGCAGTTTGCATAATAGCAAAATATAATTAAAAAGTGACTAACTATGACCAATTATGGAGACAAAGTATACATAATCACTAAATAAATAAATAAATGAGAAAGGGTATATGTAAAAGGGAAACAAAAACTTTGTGTAACTTCATATTACCTGTACAAGTGGTGGTTTCCACCTCAGATTTTTAAGTGGTGCGGGGGTAAAATTAAAAGACCCTGTATGGCGTTTCTTTACTAGGAGAGTAACTCCAGAAGGATTCTCACGGAGCTTCCTTACGAGATTCTTCAACTGCCATCCCACCTTTTAAAAACACAACATATAAATCATTTCATTAAATCCAATTTAAGAAATGAATTTAAAATAAGGGCATCTTCAATACATCAGAAGAAAGTCAAAATGTTTCTCATTGCTATGTTTTTATTGTTTTATTATTTTGCATGCTTTCAATAGTGTAAGTGCAAAGTCTCAATGGATACAGTCTTCTCCATTGAGATGAAACAGTTATGGACAAATAGGATATCACTAGTCTTAGGTACATTGTTTCTGTGAATCCCTTGGATGTCAAATGTTGAATGGCTTTAGAGCAGGGGTGTCAAACTCAAGGTTCGGGAGCTGGATCTGGCCGCGGGGCTGCCTCTGGCAGCAAAAACAGAGCTTGGGAGGGCCGTGTGTGGCTCTCCCAGTCTCCATTTTCAGCCGCGACAGCCTCCTGCCAATGAAAACAGAGTTCCATTATCACTGGCAGAAAGCGGCAGGACACCATCGCAGCTGAAAACGGAGCTTGGGAGCCCATTTCGCTGGCAGAGTGCTCAGGCCACCACAGACAACTCCGACACGAGTGATGTCAAGCTGGCCATGCCCACACTGGCCATGTCCACCCTGGCCCCAAGTCAAACACAATCCTGATGCGGCCCTCAATGAAATCGAGTTTGACACCCCTGCTTTAGAGGAAGAACCATTGTGGAACAAATAATATATCTATGGGGTCTATGTCACCCCAAGTAGGTAGATATGATTAATTCATGTGGAAGATGAAGCATTACACTAATAAACTCTCTCCAGTTTTCCTGAGGATATTAAGTATTTTTCTCTTAACAGACCACTTCCATTAGTTTTATAAACTTTCAAGCCATTTGGACATTTTAAGAAGCAAAAAAATTAGCCCATACAAGAAAAAGTAGATTTACATTTTGTCTTTTTTAACCCCTAACCATATCATCTTGGTGTTTCTTTTTTCTTGTTTTAGCAGAGACTATGATTACTGTTAGGTTAGGGAAGGCAAATAATAAACAGGGAAGAATTCCTCCTGAATTTATCCTAGGGCAAAGGAGAAATAAGGATGGGGATGATGATGGCAATTAAACCTGAATACAATTTCAAAATGGAAATTGCCACCCAAATTCCTGTTCCTCCAAAGCCCTCTGTGCATCCTTGGTTACAATGGAAAGGCACAAAGCATTTTTTGATTAACTGGCCAAGAATATAATATTTAGTGTTTGTGCTGCTTGACTATATTGGTCAAAACCTTGTAGGCTGCCAGACAACCAGCAGAGGCACAAAATCACATAAGGCAGAGAGAAACTGTAAAGCGATGAATAAGAATCCTTTCTCTGAAGTGGAAATATTTCCCATAATAAAATGCTAATTCTCCTAAATATAGATACATTTATTTATAAAGTTTACTATTCATCATAATTGTAATGATTTGTAATTGTAAAGATGCCAGAGGCTGCATTTATGAACATTTACAACATTCCTTGCATAATGATCTTAAGACATCTCACTTGGATAAATTCATAAAACACTTAATAATCCATGAAATGTTCTCAGCAGCCAACATTCAAGAAGAATATTATTCCTCTAAGTATCCCTATTTTTTTTTAAAAGAATCAACTATTCAAACCTGTGTTTTTCTTTAACCAAAGTGGTTTGTGACATTTCATTCTTTTTTTAACAGATGGTTTTGCTACTGAATGCCTTAAAGTATAAGCAGCGTTTCAGTATAAAAATAAAGGAATACAATAGAAAATCAGGCTAAATTTTGGTTCTAAGTGGTATCTTTTGAATCACTTTTGCTGTGGTTATCTACTTACCACTGTCTGCCGGTTCACCTGAATCACTTCATCACCAGCATGGATTTTCTGAGACCGATCAGCAGGAGACTACATAGTATAAAAACAAAGCGAACAAACATTTCCAATTTAAAAACCTTCAAATGGTACACCACTCTTAGCAGAAAAGCTATGGAAATGGAAATGTCTGCAGTGCTTCTGTGTGAGCTACAAAGGCAGGGTCCCCCTACAACTAACTAGTCATTAAATAACTAGCCAATTATTAAAAACCAAACAGGACTTTTCTTATACTGAGCCAAAGGCTAGCAATTGAGCAGGGGAAGAAAGGAGGGAGGTCATTTCAGTCTGCAGAATTTCTTTTCTACTTCTCTAATAAGACACCTGTAATTTAATTAGGCATCCCCTAACAGAGTGAATGAAGCCACTTGTCTCGATTCCTAACAACATACAACCTGAACGAGAAAAGTGTTAAAAACTTTGATAGTTCAGATATCCTAAGAAAAGAAGGTGAGTTGTTTGATTCTCTATTAGCAGGCAGCTTTGGAGTCCATCAACATCTCATGTGATGGAAAATATTTTAGTTGAAGAAACAGGAGGGAGATCATTCCAGAACTCCTTTATGTGCCTTTAAAGTCTGCTGCAGAGGGACTCCCATCAGGGTGTGGGATGAAAAGGAGAAAGTTCTGCTGTGCTGGCAAAGTTAGTAAGACAATTAGGAGAATTTTTGCTCAGTTCTACACTACAAGGAAATGGCTCTGCGGCTGCAAATCTGTTCCAGTGATTCTCTGACAGTTCACATCATAGAGAAAGAGAAAAGGTCCTGAGCTGACCTGTGTGACTCAAATCAGCTGAAACAAATAGCTCATTTCCCTTGTTCCCTTATCAGGTGCAATGCAGGGCAAGAAAAAAAATCCCCTTAGGGCCACCTGAGATGGAAAATCTTACTAGGAAAGAGATCCCCACCGTCATTGGACTGATCTAAGGCATTCCAATCTTACACATCAGCATTAAAGAGGCAAAACTATACATGTTGCATTTTCGTAAATGGAAGCTCTGGCGAAAGAGAAGAGAGACATTGAGAAACATACAGACTCCAAGATAACTTCCTTTTCTTAGTAACAACAATCCTTTCAGGGACCTAGCCGATCTCTCTCTGAACAGACAATTGTAGACATTGCGTATCCAAAACACATTCTTTCTGAATTGAGAATTAATTTGTTAATAAACAAAAGAGGTGGGGGAGAAGCCCACTTAGCTTTCATCACTAGGATTTTGGAAAGTGACTGGAAATTTTTGTTTGGGTCAAAACATTCCCACCAAAAGCAGGAAATCACAAGTCATTAACAACTTGGAAATCCTGTCACCTGACAGGAATTGGACACATCTCTCCATGGCATTAAGAGCTGCTATGTCAGAGATGCAGCTGGATAGATACCAAATGACAGGAAGCCACCAGAGGCAAGACGCTGTCATTATACTGCTACAAAGAAGGGAAAGGGCGCTTATCTTAGCAACATGACTCCTCAGCAGAGATCTGGAAACCCAAGAAAAGAAGGTTACATGCTTGTGAACGCCAACTAAGGTTCCTAGCACTGAGTTCGTTCAAACAGAAAACATAACAGTAAATCTAAAAAGCCAGTTTGGCATGGTTAGGAGAAAGATTTGAACATTTGCATTGCTTAGGTATTTTAAATGTTTGGGATAGAAGGCAAAACAATATTCTCAAATGACCAATGGCCGCACTGGCTGTGGAGAATGGGAATTGTCATCCAGTTCTATATCTGCAGGTCAATGGGACAGGACAGGGTATATAGAAGAGAATGGTTATCTTTCTATTAAGGCAAAAATGAAACTGGAGCTCATAATTGGTTTTCCCACCCATTATTTATATCTCCATGGCTTTTCCTTTTCAATTCTAGAGACGCTTTGCATTTAAAGAACTCTCTTTCTCTTATTTTAATAAGTTCCTTTGATTCCCAGGAAGCATATGGACTCTTCTATGCCCAGTCTAAATATCCTGCTGGTGTTTTCAGAAGGAAGAGAGTGCACTACATAAGCATGTATTTGCTGAGCCTGCATTTACAGTCTAAGCATTTTGCTCATTCTGGGAATTCCAGTTGGTACAACCCCAATTAGCATTTAGAAACACTTTTACTGATTTGCATACAGCGAACTGAACTAAAGGGTAAATATAGAAGAGATAGAGTCAGTCATGCACATACCAAATTATCGCTGTCAGCAATAGGATAATGATAACATTGTGAAACCGAAATAATTGAAAATATAACAAGAATTTGCTTTCTATTCCCTTTTTGCCACTTTGGGGAGAACAAATGGCACAACTGAAAACAGAGGAGCTGATGACCGCAGTAGACTGAAGTTCCAACAAATGGGCCAGCTCTTCAGGATTCTGGACTAGGAGAGAACTTGGAATTGACCACAAGTACTCCAGACGATGATGGTGGTCTCCAGCAGCTTTAGAGCTCTAGTTGAGGGATCCCAATCTTTGCCCAAACTGTGGGTTTGTGCCTTTATGTTCATAGAGTTCAAATACTTCCTTTTGTAACCAATTTTGGAATTTGCTTGTTAACTACTTTTCAGGTTTTATCAACCTTCAAATGGCAAGATTTACTATACCAACTGAGTTTCCTATAAATACAAATTTAAGGACCATGTTTGGAAGATGATATGGAAGAGGAACACATTTTAAAGGATAGGATTGAGACTGAACTGAAAGTGGATTTTAAAATGACGAAGGGCTGTGGAAATAATGTAAGGAGACACTACCTTGCATATACAAATGAAACTGGCCGATGGTTTAACAAACTAAAAGAATGATCTGGATAACTTTCTTATGCTAGATTTACAAAAGAGACCTATTAAAGTTTTTTTTTTAATTTGTTAAGATGGGACAAGGAACAAATGAAAAGAAATCAAGTTCTAGGACATTTCTGAGGGGATTAAGGATCAAGATTGTTGAAAATAAAGGGAAGAAATATAAAAATATCAAGTAAAGTAAAAGGAATATAAAGTTGGTTTATTTGACCAAGATTAAAATAGACATGCTGTTATCTCTGGTAATCCTTAATGGACCTTTGCTGACCAGGACTGAATGCCAAGGCTTTAAAGATTTATGTATAAAGAGATGGAACATGGGGAAAAGAGAAGGTGATAACTTACTAAATATATAAATTATTAAATAAGTTACTAAAATTGTTTATATATGTTATGAAGGAAAAAGTTATTTCTTTATATATTCCATTTTTAAAACTTCTTTTCTATTCTTTTTCTTTTCTGCACTTTCTTTTTCCAGTTTCTATTAGTTCTTATCTTTTTAATTATAACATTTACTAAAACTACTATTTTAAAAAAGGTTTTGCCTTGGGTTCAATTTTATCACAAATAGTTTATGTTAATTTCCCTTTGATGAAGTCATTAAGAATACTTACATTTTCTGTTGTCCCAGTAACAACATGTAAACCATCATAAGTAGATTTTATGTACATTCCCTAAATTGAGAAATCGAAAGATAAAATAAGCATCAAAAATAATTACAGCACATCCACAGTTATACCTCAAATGTTTTTCAGACAATTATTTCTGAGGAACAGCGTGGCTGATAATACCATGCTGGAGCCTGCCCCAAACCAGCCCTGTTGAATTGTGTAAACAGAGTATAGTCTCCTTTTGGAGAAAAAAAAAAGGGGGGGAACCCCTCCTCACCTATGGAGGTGAGAATCCAAACAAAAACCACTTAACACCAAGACCCTCCAAATCAATCAAGGAGGAAAAGTGATCTCAATTTATTTCTTAGGAGAACGTCACAAAGTGAAAATTCTTGAATGGCCGAAGGGAACAACTGTTTAATTTTATCTTTAACGTGGAGAATAAAAAGGAATCTTTATGTTTAGTCAAGGTGGCTTGATATTTTGTTTATCTATTTTTCACATTTCTGAATCGCCCATCTCCCTCAGTGTCCCCCATGTTATTTTAGGATGGTATTGTTTTATTGAATCTGTGCTGGCAGTACTTACTCCTACTTTTGTTATTATTGACTGGAATTGGGCGGCCTTAGGTAATCTAATGAATAAATAAGCATAAAATTATTTATCTGTTTATAAAAGTTGATAAATTTTGATTTATCGTAAGATACTGTATGCATTACTTGTTATGCTCAAAGTCACTTTGAATCATATAATTGAAGCAGTATATAAGCGTATGTGATGAATAAATAAAATAAATATACAAAGATAATTTCCCCCCATATTATGTATCTCAGTATTTAGATGAGGGACACAACATGAGTGTGGGTCTTGTGAGAATAGCTGAAAATCTTTAGTCTGAATATAGTTTAGAAAACTCTTCAAAATGTATATATGGTACATGCTGGTTGTCAAATTTAGCTTTTTAATATGTTTTTCTAAGCTAGAGCATAGACCACCTAGAGGTTCGTAATATTTCAAACGTTCCTCTAAAACAAATCAATTTTAATATAATTAGTCTTTAATATTAATAACACGATCCTCTCTTGATAT
Organism: Pituophis catenifer annectens; assembly: GCF_029215685.1. Lineage (NCBI taxonomy): Eukaryota > Metazoa > Chordata > Lepidosauria > Squamata > Colubridae > Pituophis > Pituophis catenifer. The sequence continues at coordinate 80,205,816 of NW_027256881.1, read as the reverse complement.
TCACATTTTTAGCAATGACAAATCTTAATGGGACTCCATAATGACCTTTCAGGTCCAATACAAAGAACCCTGTTTTAAAGTGTTTCTCTGTTCTCTTGTATATAGTAGGATACTTCATGTGGGAATTCCCTACTGGAAAAAAATTTAAAGTCCTGGTCATGAAGAATTACAGCTTTTATATTTTAGACTGCAATGTAAACTAATTATTCAAACTAATTAAGAGGGTGCTTGTGCTCTCAGTCAAAATACTGTCATAAATAGGAATGTCCACGATCTGTCTGTCTCTCGGTCTGTGTGTGTGTGTGTGTGTGTGTGAGAGAGAGAGAGAGAGAGGGAGGGAAGGAGGGAGGGAGGGAGGGAGAGGGAGAGAGAGAGAGAGAGAGAGAGAGAGAGAGAGAGAGAGAGAGAGAGAGAGAGAGAGAGAGAGAGAGAGAGAGAGAGAGAGAGAATAGGCATTGGTCTTACCTTGAAGGCCAAATTTCTTGATAGTTGTGTCATCGTCCAGATATGGGCTGCTTCAGTCGGATCTGTTGCTGGCTGAGCCATAGTTTTTTTGACCACGCCCCTTGCTCCTCCCTTTGGGGCCCAGTTTGGCGAAGAAGGCCACAGGAACAAGCTCCAACAGGAACCATCATCCTCAGAAATAGAAACTGGTCCAACGGGACAACTGGAAATAAACTTCTTTAACATTAACAAAAAACAAACTGTACAGGCCCTGAGACAGAGGGAGGGGCTGGACGATGACACAACTATCAAGAAATTTGGCCTTCAAGGTAAGACCAATGCCTAATTTCCTTGATCCAGTTGTGTCATCGTCCAGATATGGGACATACCAAAGTTTGGCAGTCCTAAGGGCGGGATGACGAAGGGCCTGGGGAGACCCCTGACCGGTGCACCTGTTGCAAAACCCTCCTGCCAAATGTCGCTTCCGCAGAAGCAAAGACATCTAACTTGTAATGTCTAATAAATGGTGAGGGGGTGGACCAGGTGGCCGCCCTGCAGACCTCCTCAAGGGAAGCCTGAGTTGCCCAGGCCGCCGATGTAGCCGCACTCCGGGTGGAGTGAGCAGTAATTTGACTGGGAATAGGAACCGCCTGGGCTTGATATGCCGAGGCAATACATGCTCTGATCCAGCGACCAACCGTTGCAGATGAAGCTTTATTCCCTAAGGAACTTGGCAAGAAAGAGACAAACAAGGCCTCGGATTTTCTGAAAGGGGCAGTTCGTGTAATGTATATTTTCAGAGCCCTCCGCACATCTAAGGTGTGCCACCTCCGTTCCAAGTTATGGGAAGGTCTAGGACAAAAATTGGGAAGAATAATGTCCTGAGTCCTATGAAATAGTGAATTAACTTTAGGAATAAAGGAGGGGTCCAGTCGTAAGACGACTGTGTCGGGTCTGAATATGCATAGATCTTCCCTAACAGAGAGGGCTGCCAGCTCTGAGATACGGCGAGCCGAAGTTATGGCCACTAAGAAAGCTACCTTAAGGGTGAGGAAACGAAGATGGACCGTGCGGAGGGGCTCAAAGGGAGATGCCGTCAAGGCGTCAAGGACTCTGGGTAAGTCCCAAGTGGGATACCTATGAATCGAGGAAGGCCGTAAGAGCCTGACACCTCTCAGAAATTTTCTAATAACGGGGTGGTGAGTGAGCGGCTGTTCAGAGGGCTTGGATAGGGCCGTAGACAGTGCCGCCACATGTCTTCTAAGGGTGCTGTGGGCCAGACCGCGGTCCAAGCCATCCTGCAGGAAGTCTAGGATCTGAGGAGGGGAGGCTAGCAGAGGATTGATCTGGTGGGACCTACACCATCGTACAAAAGCTACCCAGGTGATATTGTAAATCCTAACCGTGGACCTGCGTCTACAAGCCTGTACAGTAGGAATCACCCTATCTGAATACATGTCCCGCTTTAGGAGGGCCCTTTCAAGTGCCAAGCAGTCAGTTGGAGCCACTGAGGCTCCGGATGGGTCAGGACTCCCTGCCTCAGGATGATCTGGTCCGATGGAATCCTCCAATGGTGTGATATGGAGAGATTGACCAGATCCGCAAACCACGGGCGCCGTGGCCAGTGCGGAGCTATCAGGATTATTTCCGCCCTGTCGGCGACCACCTTCTGGAGCAGAGCTGGGATCAGAGGCAGAGGTGGGAAGGCATAGTGAAGACCGGGAGGCCATGTGAGGCGGAGAGCATTGATCCCTTCCGCTCCCGGAGTCGGGAACCTTGAAAAGAAGCGAGGAAGTTGAGTGTTCAGATTCGTTGCGAAGAGGTCTATGCGTGGAAACCCGAACCTGTTGCATATCGCTTGGAAAATGTCCGGATGGAGCTGCCACTCGGCATTGTCTATCTGAGTCCTGCTGAGGAAATCTGCTTGGATGTTTTCTGTCCCCGCTATGTGATCTGCTCGGATGGAGAGGAGATGTTGCTCGGCCCACTTGCCTAGACGAAAGGCTTCCTCCATGAGACGTCTCGATCGAGTCCCCCCTTGATGATTGACATGTGCTTTTGCAGCTATGTTGTCTGTCAGCACCAGAACGTGATGGTTTTGAACAAGCTGTTGAAACTGTATGAGAGCTAGGCGGATGGCCTTCAGTTCTAGCCAATTTATGGGGTTGGACAGGTCTGATGGAGACCAACGACCTTGAGCCACATGCGATTGGAGATGCGCCCCCCAGCCATGAAGACTGGCGTCCGTCGTGAGGGTGATCCTGTTTTGGTCCATGAAAAGACATCCCCCGTCTAGAGAAGGCGATGTCCACCAGTGTAGTGATCGCCTGACTGATAGTGGGACTCTGACAGTGGCCATGGTGTGAGCTTGTTGCTTTCGTTGGAAAGGCAGTAGAAACCACTGCAGGTGTCGGGCGTGAAGGCGTGCCCAGGGGACGATCTGAATGCAAGAGATCATTTTGCCTAGAAGTTTTGACAAGGTGGCCAATGGAACAGAAGGGTTTTTGTGAATGTGAGCTATCATGTCTTTGATGTCGGCTCGGCGTTCCAAGGACAGGTAGACTGCGCCTTGATGTGTATCTATGATGGCCCCGAGGTGGACGAGTCTGTGGGTTGGTACTAAGTGACTCTTCTTGTAGTTGACTAGGAAACCGTGTTCGGTCAAGGTTTGAATTGTGATGTGTAGATCGTGTAAGGCTTGGTCGTGAGATGGAGCTAGAATCAAAATATCGTCCAGGTAAGCCTGGAGTCTTACCGGTTGTTGCCTCAGGTGAGCTGCTACTACTGCCAGTACCTTTGTGAAGACCCTTGGTGCGGACGCCAGGCCGAAGGGAAGGGCCCGGTACTGTAGATGTTTTCCTGCGTAGCTGAATCGGAGATATTGCCGATGCCTTGGAAGTATTGGGATGTGAAGGTAGGCCTCTGTGAGATCTATGGAAACTAGAAAGTCGTTGGGACGAATCCCCTGAAGAATAGAGGTTAGTGAACACATTTTGAATCTGCGATACACTATGTAAGAATTGAGAGATTTTAAATCCAGTATTGCCCTCCACCCCCCCGACCGTTTTGGAACCACAAACAGGATAGAATAAAATCCCTGTTTCCATTCGCTTTGAGGGACCTCCTCTATGGCGCGAATATGCAGGAGATGTTGAACCGCTTGGTCCATCAGGAGGCGTCTGGACTTGCTGCTGTAAGGTGGGCATTGAATGAAACGTGTCGGAGGTGTGGATAGAAATTCTAGGGGGAGGCCAAATGTTACTATGGATAGGACCCAGAGGTCTGGGGTAGAGGCTTTCCACCTGTCTGCGAAGAGAGCCAGGCGGCCTCCAATGGGAGGGTTTGGTGATGAATTACTTACGGCCACGGGACTGGCGGTAGCCGGAGCCACGAAAGGGCCGCTTGGACTGTGTGAATTGTCTGCCCCTATCCCGAAAGGACTGACGATCCGAAGACCGGCTTGATCCCTGAGGGAAGCCCTGTTGGGAGGTGTTTCCATGGTAATAGGGACGAAAGGATGCCCTCTTGTAATAAGGATAAGATCGTCTGTCAACACGTGTAGATGTTGAAGGAAGAACCTTACGCTTGTCCCGTGTTTCAATGAGGAGGGGCTCAAGTGACTCACCAAATAATTTCGCTGCAGAATATGGAGCTGCAGCCAAACGCCATTTGGCCCGAAGATCTGCTGGCCACTGACGGAGCCAGATCATCCTGCGGGCTGATACAGTAGAGGCTAGGGCCCTAGAGGCGAATTTAACCGAATTTAGAGTGGCATCTGCTGAGAATTGAGTAGCAGCTATGATTTTATTAATATCCTGATGGAGGCGAACCTCACTAGGGGGCACTCTTGCTTGCAATTGCTGAAGCCAAAGGATGGTTGATCGGTTGAAAAAGGAGGCTGAGGCAGCCGATTGAATTGCCCATGCAGCAGCCTGGTGGTTCTTCTTGCACAGGAAGTCTAATTTTTTATCCTCTGGTCGTAGACCCTCGGAAGTATCCCCTGTCACATAGGAGGAGGGAGACGAAAGAGCTGCTACAGGACTGTCCACAGGGGGGACTTGCAACAGTTGAGCAAATTTGGGTGCAACCGTATAATACTTCCTATCTGAAGCAAGGGCAGAGGCCAAGGTTGCAGGGCTAGACCATTGTTTCTTAACCACGTCTGTAAATAATTGAGGGATTGGAACAAAGGATTGTTCAGGAGTAGGTTCAGCAAAAAGTCCCTTTTTATGACCCTGGCTATCTTCTTGCAATTCTTTAATGTAATCATCATTGTCTAGAGCTGCAGTAATGCGTGCCTTATGTAACAGAGACTTAAATTTGTGTGGAGGAAATAACCCTGTAAAGGCAGGTTGATCTTGAATTACGCCCTCATCATCTGATAAATCAGAATGGTGATCCATCTCCAAAGCAAAGGATTCACAAGCCCTTGAAGCAGTAGGGGAATGAGAGCCAGTAAGACTAACTGCAGGAGATACTCTAGCATGAGTGGAATGCTCAGAAATTATTGATCCAGAATGATGTCTTTTATAGGCATCCTCCACTCGAGAAGCAATGGCCCTTTCAATTAAAACTTGTAAGTTTTCTGGCAGATTTTTAAAAGGGTCCTCTGGAATCTGATCTTGCAAGGGAAACTCCCTTGCAGCCTGAGCTGGTGTCACATTTCTGCTAGGAGCAGGAGAAGCCGGGGAAATTATTTGACTTGCAAATGGATTTTGCAGAGTGCTCTGTTCTTCTTGAATAAGAACCCCTCCCTCACCTTCTGAAGACCAAGCTTGGTGAACTTCAACAACAGGAAGGGGGGGAGTAGCGGGGGGAGGAGAGGATTCCTTACTGGGAATAGCTTTTGAAATTTGCTTCTCTAAAGCCTTATGCCTCCTTTGCAAGTCTTTTTCCTCTGATTTAGAAGAGTGCTTGCGCTTGCAATCTGCTTTTTTCCCCTGAGGCATGGTATTTCCCTCCCCGTGGGAAGAACGCTCTGCCCTTGCAATAGTATACTCACTGCGACCAAGATGTCGACTGCAAAGATTTAGTTTCACTTTCGCCACGTGGTAAGGTAAACAAGAGCAGAGGATCTGGCGTTAGCTCACTGGCTGCCAAGTAACACGTGAGCAGAAGAAACTTGCTCTAGAGGTGACTGTCCAGGAAACCTAGAAACAGCCCCTATAAAGCGCCTTTACAGCCACAAAAAAACCCTGGCTGTAATATTGCCACGTGGAGAGTGTAAGGAAACCTTACAGCTCTCCTGTATAAGCTCCGTTGGTGATATAGGAGGATCACTGGCTAAAAAAGGGTTAAAAAGCCTCCTATTGACTCGTTGGTGGCAAAGCGGCAATTATCACCTCTCCAAAGTGCCGCGGCGCTTCAAAGGACCGCCCTACAGCTGTTCTGCTGTCCCGGGAGCTGAGGGCGGGGGCGGCGGCCTATTTTAGCGATTCTGGGGTTTGTCCCAGAATATCACTACAAACGGTGGTGGTACAATGGTTTAAGCCCCCTGCGGTGTTGTTGGTGGTATAGATTTAAAAAAACCCCACCAAAGGGAAGAAAAAAAAAAATTTAAAAAGACCCGGGAAGAGGCTTCCAAAATGGCCGCCGCCTGGATCTATTGAAGAGCCTGATAGAACAGGCTGCTCCAATAAGAGGTATACCGGTAGGCTATTATATGCAAAATAAAACTAAAAATATTTCTTAACTAGCCTAGTAGACCGGAACCTCTGAAAATTACAAGAAAAAATTAAATAGGAAAATAAATGAAAGAAATAAGAAAATAAAAGGTCAAAAAAACTTACAATTTAAATGCAATCGAACAGACCTGGGCTGAGAGCCAGATCTGTAGGAGGTGTTACTCTCAGGCCGACTGAGCCTAAACTGGGCCCCAAAGGGAGGAGCAAGGGGCGTGGTCAAAAAAACTATGGCTCAGCCAGCAACAGATCCGACTGAAGCAGCCCATATCTGGACGATGACACAACTGGATCAAGGAAATAGAGAGAGGCAGATAGTGAAACAGAAATGTCAAGATGGTGGCCCACTCCTTTTCATATGTGCATGCATGTTGTGAACAAGATGCATATAAAAAATGGGCAGGATTTCAATTGTGCAATTATAGCCTCCATGTTGACCTTTTTTTTTTTTAACTCTTCCTGCTTTGAGAAAATAAAGTAGACTTTGTTATTTTAAATAAACTTTATAGTAGTAGCTGGGAACAATTTAGAAGAGCAAGGAAATGCAAATATTCTTACCAAGCCTTCCCCAGGTTTGATATTGTTTAAGTGAACTTCTTCGAGACAGGCACCCTGACTCATCAACGGATCAGTTGTTGACCTGATTGTCTTATCACAGATTCCATTCAAAACCTTAGACTAGAAAAAAAAATAAGAACATGCTTTACACATTATTTCAGGATGTGGGGTGCTGGTCTCATGCACAGCCCCTCCAACAAAGAAAGTAACACCTAAATTAAGAATGTTTAACATTATTTCAAGGAGATGGGGTCCTGGTCTCATGCCCAGCCCGTCCAACAAAGAAAATAACAACCTAAATTGAGAAGAGCTTTAGTGCTAGTTCCAGATTCATAGGATACAGCATCTGCTCAAAGTTAACTTTCATTAACTTCATTGGTAACAAAGCTGTGGTACTTTATTTCAAACTAAAAATTGTATAACCATAATTCAAGTCCTTTTTTAATTTTGGACACAAATGATCCAAAATGGCTGTAACTGTTTATCATTCACAAGCTTGGAAGATAGTAAATAATATTTACTGGCAATCTTCTGGGACAGATGATAACATATAGGCTGAGTCCAATTAACCTGAAAACCCTGAATTAATCAGGAGATTCTCCTCTCCTGTATCTAAGTCAGCTTTCCCTTCCCTATGCCCATCAGATGTACTGCGAATTTCCAAGCAGGACGGACAACAGCTAGGAATTACTAGATTTACAATCTCATCACATACGGAGAAAATCAAGTTAGAGGAGAAAATTTTCCAAAAGTTTGGTCATCAACATTAACCAAAAACCTGATTTTTTTTCTAAAGAAAAAAAAAGTTAGTCTAATTATCTTAGTGGTTATTAAATTATAGAATTTATTTCCTAAAATATGCCAAGAAAATCCAATATTAATCATTTAATACGCATTTAAGTGAAATTTAAGGGATTTTTGTTTGAGTTGGCAATGTTAATATTTAAGATTTAACATTTATACTATTTACTTATTTCAAAAATAATGAGATTAGTTGCCTTGGATTCCCAAATATGGTTGCATATGAAAATGAAAAGAACATTTTATTGCTTTGTTTGGAATCCCAAACTTTTGGCTTGGAGATGCAAATTTAACAATACGGAGGGGGGGGAATCAAAATTAGAGCAAACTGAAGCTGGGCAAGGAGAAGCTGATTTAGAAAGGCATTGAAGAACAAAGTCTTCCCATTGTGGAATTTTGCTATTGTGATCCCTGCTTCTCAGTTGCTATTTACCTCTCTTCAGCAGGATATTTACAGCATGAAATGGAGAAAAAAAGTCAAACTTCTCTCTTCCATCAAATGCATAGTGTACAATTTTCTTTTAAAAAAATACATAACCACAGATCAAGATCATAGAGAAAATCTCTTCTCTTCCCTACTCTTTACATATATACATTTACCTATTAATATACGATTCTTTCCTCTAGAAACATACCTTTCCTTCTGAACTAAAAAGCTCTCCCAAAGTAATTTGAGAGAATATTAACAGTCATAGAATGCTCAATGGAAGGATCTAAGGAGAGTTTTTCTCCTGTCAAGTAATAAGGAAAAACACTCGTGGTGGTGACGTGATGGTTAGAATGCAGGCTAACTGCAGGCTAACTCTGCTGGCTGCCAACAGTTGCCAGTCATAAAAGGCATATTGTAACGGTGAAGTAAGAAAACAAACTTCAAAGATCCTTGTGAAACATTATTTCAGAATAATCAAGAAGAGGAATGAGCTTTGAGATCTGCTGAAGTCAGTTTATAAATACAAACATCCCAAAAGTTAAAGAAAAGATGTTCCATTTATTTACGGCCCACTATAACAAATGAATGTCATCACCCTACATGTGCATCTCCACTATCAGTCAGAATAATCTATTAATCCCAATAATCAATCAACTGAAATTTGATTGTCTTATCTAATACCTATCCAGCCTTGTACTTCCAGCTTCTCCTTGCTATCAGTGCCCAGTTTTTATCCCTTATTCACCAATACGTACATAAAATTTCAAACCTAACACTGTATTGTTGCAAGCTCCACCTCCATAATTCATTAGAGGAACAGCATTTATCTGTGCCTTGCATCTAGTACAAACAATTACAGCCTCAGTAATATTCACTCCTGGCACCTCATATTGCAAAAGCCAGGAACAGTGTATTACAAATGTTGTTGGAATTTGACTAATAAGTTGACTCTTACCTACTATTTTGGAGAATTGCTCTAAAGCCAAAACCCACCACAGCATTTCCTTTGTGGGGAATGTTACTACCGATCAGGGTGGATAAAAATCAATGAATTTTTTTAAAATTAAAAATAAATTGGATTTTTTTTAAATTAAAAATAAATCCATTTTTTTAATTAAAAATAAATTCGATTTTTTAAATTTAAATCTGATTTTTTTTAATTTAAATCGGATTTTTTTATTTTTATCAAATTTATTTTAATAAAATGCTTTTGGAGTAAAAATCTATTTAAAGATAGTTTTCTACTTAAGATACATTAATAATTTAGTTTATTCAGCATGAAATGGAGCTTGGTTATGTAGCATAAGGCTGTATATTCTGCAATATTTACATTTTTGGTAAACTCATTCAATGAATCCAAGCTCTGCAAGCTGAGATAACATGCACTGCACTGATGCATTCACACAATTTCACAGTAACCATGAGATAAATCATAAAACAAAGTTCAGGAATATTCCTTTATCCCATTGTTTTTGCAATCCATGTACACTACAAACGATATGATTGTTTGAAGAGAAATGCATCTGTACCACCAGGCTCTAAGTGTGAGGAGGAAGGGCAAGCAGTAAAAATGAAAGTGAAATTTTCTAAGCAGTTTATAAATATAATATTAAAGAGCACCTGTCATTTCAGATCCATCATGGCAGCGGGCATCCACTCACCTGCTGCCTGCCACATCCCTCACTTTGTTGTGTCACTGCCACATCACCAGCCGTCCCATTAAAGTAAATGGGGCTGTCGGTGAGTCAACAGTGGGTCCCCCTCTGCGGGACAGAGATGGCAGTTACTCTTTAAAAATTATGATTTAAATCGAGTTGATTTCAATCAAGTCTTTTTACTAGTTATTTAAATCATGATTTAAATAGTGATTTAAACCGACTTAATTTAAATCAAATCCACCCTGCTATCGATACAGGAAGTGTGTCAGGAGCACCTCTAAAGCTCCAAGCCAACACGCACTATGACACTAATTAAACAATCATGGCTACTAGACCAGTGTAGGAAGTTAGCACCCACCCCTTTCCTGGAAGAGTGAAATATTTTAGGAAATATGAAAAAGGCAGAATATTATATTTCCCTGGATGAGAAATATGAGAAGCATATTTTGCAGACAAAGCAGCTCCCACCTTCCTGCCCCCCACCCTTTGTCAATGGGCCATTAAGGCCTGGGCCAGTCTATTCTACATAACAAAGATCTGCCTCCTTCAGACAGAGCCATAGTAGGAATTGCCAAAGATGGGATTAGCCCTCTACACAATAGCAGCAGAAACTCACCACATGTGACCTGGGAAGCACATGTGACCATCAGCCAGCAAGGCCCCCACCCCCTGGGAGTCTGACAACCAATCAGGATACTCTTTTGGGGCCCCAAGAAATGCAGAGCCAGAGAGAGCATAAAACCTGGAAAACTTGCTGTATCTGCCCCTTTTTCTGTTCAGGAACTCAAGCCATGTGATCCTGTCCACCATTAAACCATCTTTCCAAGCAGTCTCCATGTTTCCAGTGTCTGTTTCCCCACTTGGAGCAGAACCCAGAAGGATGTTTCTTCCAACAATTGGCGAGCCAGTGGGACTCCAAGCTAACCTAACCAATGGACCAGGCCCAGGTAAGCCTCCCTTGCTGGCAGCAGACCCATTGAGTCTGTGGGTAAGTTTTCCTGGACCTTGGCCATTTGGAACTAGGTTTTAAAGGGGTTTTGAGTTTGAGCTCAAAGGCTGCTTGGAAAGAAGGTGAGTACCTCTAAATTTTAATTTTAAAGTATGGAAAAGCATGGGAAATTTGTGTATGCCTGCATGTGTGTGAGTGAAGGCCCTTCTCCCAATCACAGTTGGATCTTGCTTCCTCTGTGCATTTCCTAACCGCAGAAAGACTAACAGTCTGGAGAGCATGGGGGTTTTGCCAGAGCACAGGGCCTTCTGTAAGGGAAGGAGGAAGTGTGTGTGTGGGATTCCACCTGGAAAACAGTCTGATTTCACCTCTTTGAGCGACCTCTAGCCGCACCTCTGCCTACTGCTAGCTCCACTTAGCCATGACCGGTAGGATAGAGAAAGCAAGGGGGGGTTGCCAAACGTGGAACTTTGTGTTTAAAAGGAATGGAAGCCGAGCGAACAGAAGCGTGTGAAGGGGGGGTGGTAATAAAATTGTGAAAGGGAAACCCGGTTTTGTCCAGCCCAGACACGGGGCGAGCGTGTGTGTGTGTAAGAGGAGGTGCCCACACCTGGCTGCAGGGGTCAGCAGGTCCTCGCGGATCCCCTTTTTGGATCCGAAAAGTTGTGGTGATTCCCTAGAGGAAGGGGCCCATACTTCGCAAGGGAATCGAAGTCCTTCCCAGAGCTTTTTCCTCTGAAAACTGAGAGCGTGCCACCCAGCTAAGTCGAAGTGATCCTTCCGGAGAAAAGGAAAGGGTCATGGGTAGCGATAGTTCGCGGGTGGCAGGGACCCCAGTAGATGAAGTGCTCGCGGCCTGGGACGCCAGGCGGGTGCCCATATTGAGGGGCATGGATAAAAGGAAATTAGGAAAATTGTGTTAAAAATGGGCTTTGCTAAGAGAACACCGGGAGACAAATTTGGCTAAATAAAGGTACTTAAAAGAAAAGGGAAATATATAAATAGGAATGTTGGGTTTTTGTTTGTTTGTTTTGTTTGTTTTGTTTGTTTGTTTGTCTCTCTGTCTTCTATGCAACCACGTGGTATGTTTAAGATTTGTGCCTTCCCTAATTTAACTGAGATTTACATGGGAATGATCAGTATGTGTGAAATCTCAGAGTTCTGCTTTCTTCTCTTTGTCCTTCTTCTTTTTATGTGTGTGTGTCTTTGGGCGCCCTCGAGGTAATTGTAACTGTAAAATGTATCTGATCTCTAGAGACAAGAATTTTAAATTGTTAGAAAAGAAAAGAAGAAAAGGTTGAAGCAATGAAAATGGGGGAGAGAGAGAAAAAAGAAAGAAAGAGCCTTTGCCCTGTGTTTGTCTGGCCAACAAACACAGATTAAAGAGAGCATTTCATTTCATTTCTGTTTTTTTCTCTCCTCCTCTCTCTGTATCTTAAAGTAACAACTCAAGTTTATGAGGAAACGTTTTAAGTTTGTTTACAAGTAAAAAAATCAGTCTTGCATTTACTGTATGTGTTTAAATGGGTTTACCTGTTCATCTCTTTCCTGAAGCATGTGAATCCAGATTTTTCTTATCTGTTGTGTCTCCATTTTGTTGAAACTGCATTATCTGTTTAGTAATTGCAATACTGTTGTGTTGTTTCTTTTCAAACTCTGCCTGCAAGCTATCTAACCCCCCCCCCATCTCTAATCCTGTTACAATGCCTTTCCTGTGAAGATTACCCACAAAAAGGGGGAGGGGACCCTGTTCTCATGTCTTTCAGCCCTGCACAAAGGACTCTGCAAACTGTGGAAGCAGAGCACATGGATCCAGATGCTGCCTCCAAAGGAGACCTTCCATCTGTTTGAACCAGGAATTGGGTTTGAATCCAGCCTCCACTGAAAGTCATCACAGCAACCAGTGTGGAGCAGACCTTTCCAAGCCTGACTGACCAGCCTTACCACCAAGCATGCTACCCAGCAGACATTAAAGAAAAGACCCTGAGATGTATAAGTAAAGACCAAAAGACTCTTTTCAATCCTCAGAAGACAGCTGGAAAGACTATGGGGGAGGGTGGAAATTCATTGTAAGGTTTTCTTTCTTATCTCATTTATATTGTAATCAGTTTATTGTAAGAATTGTATTTGAGAGTGGTTGCCACAGCAAGTTATGTACACTCTAGATTTCTGTCTAGTGGGGAGGAGAAATGTGTCCAAAATGTTTGTATTGTCTGTATTGTAAAAGTAGCTGCATACACATGCACACACAGAGAGACACACCATTCAGAATTAGATTGAAACTATTTCCTTCACTTACCTCTACACAAAGCTTCTCCTAGGTTGATTTTTGCTCTGTAGCACTAAAAGCCCAAGTAGTCATATCTCCCTGCTAATTCCATGGGGAAGGAAGCAATACCCCTCAGGCAATTCCTTCACTTGAAGAGATAGCAGAAAAGTGATCTCCAAAACCCAAGCCCTGACTGACTCACAAATGATGCTGCCCAGTTGCCCAGTAAAGGAAGATATATTGCACTGGTGGTCTCATGAGTAGAAATCCCAGGGCTCATTATGTGTAACACCAAAAAAAAAAAAAAAGAATGGATATTGTACACTGGCTAACCTCAATTTGGACTCACAAATCCTGGATGCACTAAACTAAGAGCTAGGGCAGGTTTAGTAACCAACCCATGAAATGGGCAGCCTGTAATTTAAAGGAAAACTATGGCTGTGAAAAAATTTTGGGACATGTGCTTGCTTGAAACCTGACTGGAAGCTCACAGAAAGTAATATCTGAAGTCTGAAATTAATTGGCATGGAAAATTGGATACTGTAAAATTCTTACCAGAAATTTTTCCCTGGCTGCTAGACCTTCATGGTTGAAAGCTTTTGGAAGCCACTGAAGGAATCCTTTTCTGTTGCCTCTATCAATGCCTTCCCCTTTGCATTAGAAAATTAAAAGCACCCATTAAGCCTCCCTGATGTGATCAATTTTAATCTTTTGCCAAGAACTTGTTTCAAAACTCACGTTTTGAAAAAAAAAAGAGTAGGGATTGTAGGAAGTTAGCACCCACCCCTTTCCTGGAAGAGTGAAATATTTTAGGAAATATGAAAAAGGCAGAATATTATATTTCCCTGGATGAGAAATATGAGAAGCATATTTTGCAGACAAAGCAGCTCCCACCTTCCTGCCCCCCACCCTTTGTCAATGGGCCATTAAGGCCTGGGCCAGTCTATTCTACATAACAAAGATCTGCCTCCTTCAGACAGAGCCATAGTAGGAATTGCCAAAGATGGGATTAGCCCTCTACACAATAGCAGCAGAAACTCACCACATGTGACCTGGGAAGCACATGTGACCATCAGCCAGCAAGGCCCCCACCCCCTGGGAGTCTGACAACCAATCAGGATACTCTTTTGGGGCCCCAAGAAATGCAGAGCCAGAGAGAGCATAAAACCTGGAAAACTTGCTGTATCTGCCCCTTTTTCTGTTCAGGAACTCAAGCCATGTGATCCTGTCCACCATTAAACCATCTTTCCAAGCAGTCTCCATGTTTCCAGTGTCTGTTTCCCCACTTGGAGCAGAACCCAGAAGGATGTTTCTTCCAACACCAGAAAGGGATATGAGGCAGTGAAAAGGAGCCAGTGAACCAGATAGACATGCTTTGTAAGCTTCTCATGTTGTTAGTACACAATTACACTTACACAGACACACACCAAACAATGTTACTATTAAAAGTAAGAGTATTGAAAGAACCATAATGCATAAATAGAAGGGCGTATGGATTTTTTTTTTATGGAGGGTAATCAACAATTGTTCTGTTCTGAATGGAGGTGTGAGTATTTTTAGATACTGTGAATTCCTCCCCATCTCTCTGGCAGGCGGAAGGTCTTATCAAAGAACACAGCCTGATTCATGTCAAAAGGAGGAAGCAACGATTAACCATTACAAAATATTGAACGCAGGTCACTGCATCCCTATTCCAGTCACAAGACTGCCTCAAACGTATTTGGAAAATTCTCTTTTCACATCACTTCTGATTCAAAAGAGCGTTTTTCTACTGTTGTAATGTATTGTTGTGTATTTCCCTTAAAAGTTCCGTCCCCAGAACAGTGAGCTCTGAGCTCTATTGAAGCAAAACTCTTCCCCTCCTACTTCTATTGGAGACCTCAAAACATACTGCCACACTATCTGCCAGCACCTCTTTGCATCAGCAATTGTGACTAAAATAAAAAAGAACAGAATTCCTTTCCATCTATATTACATTAATAATACTATTAATTGGGATTTATATGCCACTGCGGTCCAGTGAGACTCTGAATGTGTAGTATTCTCTTCTTTCAGTAAGACGTTTAAAACAATAAAGCCATATGACAAAAGAGCCACAGCAGGAAAAAGAATTACAAAGACAACTATGGCTATTGAAAGAACCACAAAGAAGCATCCATACAACCTAGGCTGGAGGTCCCCAACTTACAACAGATCCATGGTTCTATTAAAGAGCCAGGTTTGACAGCTCTCCTGAAACTCAGCAGGGTTGAGTAGATTGAAGGAAGAGCAGAAACAATGCAACTGGACAAGAATCTTTCATTTGCTTGCTCTGTGGGTCACATTACAAGCAGCTTCCATTGTTTTCCATTTCCTGTCCTGAAATTTCTCTGCTCACACAGAAAAGGAATATAAGCTCCCCCATTTGATGGGCCAATATCCTTCATATTCAACCTAGTCATGAGTCTTGCAATGACAGGATAGGAGTCTATATACATTTCTTTGAAAAACAAAAAAATGCTATCAACTGAACTGGAATCCAGAATAATGTACAGATCTGTATTTGCATTTCAGAGCAGATGAAAACCAAACTGAATTAGCAGCAGAAAGAATGTAGGGAAATGCTTGAACGTAGCCTCCACTTTGTCCCATTTTTAGCCTTCAACTAGGCAAGCTACATATCAAAATAGGGCTTTTGGATCATCCAAAAATAGTTTGGACTTTCTCATTTTAGGCGATTAGATAAGCCTGGAAACTATGCAATAAGGAGCCATAGATGCCTGCTGTTCCTATTGACCTTCGTAATAAGTAAAGCTGCTTTCAATCATAAAAAAAAGTCCTTTACAGAAAGGAATTCAAAAAATGAATTAAACATAAACATTTATACTTACTACATTGAGAACTTTATCTTCCATTTCAGCTACGAGGCAGTCCTTTAAAAAGAAAAGAACATATTCTATTACTGGAAGATCCTTATATAGCATCAAACTGTAATTTTGACTTGACAGTCAGTAAAATATGTCTGGAGCATAGAGGACAATGCAGAAGTTTTTTTTACAATGATCCAAAAATTTAATTCTCTGCAGAAGCTTCAGCAAGAATCTTAACTGTTCATTTTAAAATGTTTTCATAAGCCATTTAATCAAAGCCTCACATAAAATAAAATAGTTGGTTAAAGGAAGCATAAAGTTAAACTATTAGTTCTTCAATAGACTGGCAACTAAAAATCAACGTTGATTTTAAGATGTGTGGACTTCAACTCCCAGAATTCCTCCAACGGCATGCTGGAAGTCCACACATCTTTAAATTGATACAGGTGAGAAACATTACTGTAAGTCAAAGAAAAGGGAAGCACCAATAAAGGAGAATACTTAAAAACTTAGGGCTGAGATGAGTGGTCCTTAATGGTCTCTGAGCTTGGTTGTTTTCTTGCAGATGTTCCATAACCCAAACTAGGTAACATTCCAGGGCTTCAGAAGCAAGTATTTCCCAATTCTAACCAGAGATGCTAAGGAAGGATCAGGACAACGGAACAAGGCACTTAATCTACCATGTAAGATATGTGCTCTGCAACTACAATAATGCCTATCCATCTTCAGAACACACAATGTAAAAAAAGTAATGTAAAACACAATGATTTGCATCTAAATAAGAGCCTCTTATGTGCAAATCATCCATCCAGTTAAAAATAATGGGCAGCAGCTTCAGTGATTCATTGCCAAATCAATCCCACTCAATTGAGAAGGTTTGATCAAGCCAGATTTGCTAGTTGAAGGACACAGGGAAATAATGGGAAGCAAGCAAAGGGTAGGAAGGACTATTTGTTATGTAGATTTCCAGCTAAAGTTTTCTGCATCTCGTCCATCCAGTAGTGCTTCTATTACCTTCATCTGTTCTACTATAGTTAAAAAAAAATGTGATTCGCAATGTATTCTCATAGAAAGTTTTTTGGCTTTGCAAATATTACCTGCAAAGACGCTGGGCTGAAAGAACGACATCCAACAGAGGCATCATTTATTCAACAGGAGCAATGAAGAATTAGAAGATTACACTTGCTTCTCCTTTTAAGGAACTGTCTGAGCCAGAATGGCAAAGTAGACATGCTAGCAACCCAAAATTTTAAGGTAGCATCCAATTAAGTGTTGTATCCCAGAGGAAGACTCTGGGATGCAACATCAAGAACCATCAGAGATTTCTGTCATTGGAAGAAGAAAGCCGATTTTTGGGAGGGGGAGGGGCTATTTTCCTCTCCCTACTGCACACACAATATTCTGACAACAGATATGGGGGTTAAGGAGATAAAAATAGCCTTTACTTCTTGTTCCGCTGGCAAAAATCTCACCTGCATCAACTGATGGCCACTGTCAGCAGTCATCTTAATTGGTTACAGCTTAAAATAATTTATCTTGAGCCAAGTAGAAGAAATGACCATGCCATTACTAAGAAAAGAAAAGGCCCTAAAATGTGCAGTTCTGGAAAGATGGCTTCAGCTAAAAATAGCTATAATCACACCTATATTTAGAGCATAGTCTTTTTAATCCTGTGTGTGTCTACTGTAGAAAGTGACAATAAAGGCAAGGGTGGCTGGAGAAAAAACAAATATTAGCAGCCACTGAATAGAGCGACCTACACATTCAGAGACAGGTTTTTAGACCCAGCCATGAGTTAAAATATTTATTGGATCTTTCAGCTGTTATGTTTAGTCTGACTCTAAACTGTTTCTACATTTGAATGCATCTCTTATTTCAGGGGAGTCAAACTCTTATTTCATTGAGGGCCGCATCAGGGTGGTGTTTGACTTCGGGGGGCGGGGATGGGCATGGCCAGGTGGAAATGGCCAGCTCAATGTCATTTGTGTCAGTGGTACCTGTGGTGGCCCGACCACTCTGCCAGTGAAAATGGGCTCCCGAGCTCCGTTTTCACTGGCAGAGGCACTGTGGGCCAGTCCTTTGCTGTTTCCAGGGTGGCCCTGTGGATCAGATCTAAGCACCCCATGGGCTATATCCACCCCCTGGCCTTGAGTTAAGACACCCGTCTTATTTCTTTCTGCCTTTCTTTTTTGGATCAATATATAGGTAGTCCTCAACTTACAACAACTGAGTCCCAAGTTTCCGTTGCTAAACAATGCAGTTGTTACGTGAATTTTGCCTCATTTTATGGCCTTTCTTGCCACAATTGTTAAGTGAATCATTGCAGTTGTTAAGTTAGTAACACAGCTGTTAAATAAATCTGGCTTCCCACTGACTCTGTTTGTCAGAATATCGCAAAAGGGGAGCACATAACCCTGGGATACTGCGACGGTCATAAATACATGCCAGTTGCCAAGCAACCAAAATTTTATCACATGACCATGGGGATGCTGCAACGATTGTTAAGTGTGAAAAATATCATAAATCAGTGATGTTTTTTCAGTGATTTTGGAACTTCAAATTGACACTAAGTGAATGGTTGTAAGTCGAGGACCTTCTTAATTCCAGTTCTTGCTTCCTTCTGTGTATTTATCTCTCTTCTGGTTTTATAGATCCCACAACTATAAGTTGCTGCTAGCAAAAATGAGCTGCTATGTATAAATTACTCAGGGCTGTAACTGCCTTGTTTTATGGTATGTCTCCTACTATTCTGGCTTTTTTTTTAAAAAAAAAGTAAGAGGCATTACAGTAAAAACCTGGAGAAAATTATATGTGAAGGCCTTATGTTTTTATAGATTCTAACATTGGTGGGTTATTAGCAACAAACGGCTGCTACAAAGGTACTGTTAGAATTAAAAATCTAATAATGAACTTATAAATTCCAAAGTAACTAGTTAATTTAAAAAATCCTTGTTAAAATAATAGTATTAGCTTTGAGAGACCAAAATAATAATACCAGGGAACAGTTTAAACCAAAGCTGCTTGATCTGATCATACAAAATCTAAAACTCACATGTATCACTAAGCTGCTCATAAAATTATATTACAATTATTTCTGTACATCTACTGTTCTGCATTCCTTTGGGAAATTTTAGGAAGAATAACAGCAGAGAAAGAGAACAGACATACACACTCTCTTAACTGACCTTCTGAACAGTGGTGGTAAGATCCAAACACAGCTGAATGATTTTATTCTTTGTCACAGAAAAGTCAGCTATCCCAGTAAATGGAGTCCTGTGGTAAGACAAGAATGAGCCTTTAAGGAAAGAAGAGGCCACACAACAACAGTCATTACTAGAATCTTACTTTCTATGAGAGTGCTACTATGTGTTGATTGTCATATATTGGTTTGTGCAGGGTCACCATATCACTTTTCATGGCTATTTACAATAAGTTATAATCAGAGTTTCAACTGGGGATTTGCTGAAGATTACTACATCTGAGGAAAGGCAAGCTCTGTTTTACTGTAGTTTTCCAACTAAGATATCTTTTGTGCAGAAACCGAGTAGTTTAGAAGAAACGAAAAGGCACAAGTTCTAATACTTTCCCCAACTTCCACATTTGTGGATATGGAATGGAAAGGATAAACTCCTCTTGTAGACCTTTCCAAAGCCTACATTAAGGGTTAAAGATGACTTTCCTTATGCCATTGCAAACTCAAGAGACCAACCTTCATACAGGTACCGGTAGTCCTCAATTTATGACCATAATTAAGCCCAAAATTTCTGCTGCTAAGAGGTTAAATGACTTTTGCCCCATTTTACAATCTTTCTTGTTTATTAAGTGAATCACTGCAGTTGTTAAGTTAGTAACCCAGTTGTTAAAGGAATCTGGTTTCTCCATTGACTTTGCTTGTCAGAAGGTCGCAAAAGGTGATCACATGACCCCAGGACATTGCAACCATCATAAATATGGACCAGTTGCCAATTTTGATCACATGACTATGAGGATGCTGCAATGGTTGTAAGTGTGAAAAACGATCCTAAATCACCTTTTTTTCAGTGCTATTGTAACTTCAAATGGTCACTAAGCGAATGGTTGTAAGTCAAGGACTACCTATATTATGTGTAGTGAAAGAGAAGAGAGCTACTCCTAGTAATACGCTACACAGATCAGTGAAACACTGATCAAAACTTATGAGGCATGACAAGGAATTTCCATAGATGAATAGGGGGAAAACAAAAATAGAAGCAATTGTTCTAAGGATGTAATTACTCTCTAAAAGCTAAGCCTGTTAAAATGCAAACTTCGGTTTAGATTAACAGTTATTTTTAAAACTAATTTAACACGTAATACTAAGAAAGTATCAATGCCACCCAGGGGAAAAGAAAGGTATTTTCTCACCCTGGTTAGAACAAGTTATAACCACAGTCTGTAACAGGGTGTTTTGAGAAGCAGAGACCTCTGACTGGGAACAGATCTCCCCATCATCCTTGACCCCAGCAGCTGAATAGGGAATAGCTTTCTTACAAACATAAGACATTCACATGGGTGGTATCTGTCTGAAGTTGGAAGCTAAGCAATACTGGACTTTGTTAGCAGCTGGATAAGAGACGACAAAGAAATCCCAGGGTTAAAGTTTAAACTGGGAAAGAACTGAAATACAACCTCCACCACACCCACACCCAAAAAACAAAAAACAAAAAAAATTCCAGAAGAGGAAAGTGACAAACTATTTCCATATTACTACCTTTATGGAAATGCCCATGAGGTCACCAACAGTTGAGCCTAAATTGAAGAAGTCTACCTACAGCATTCATCTTGAGTCAGTACTGTCTATTCGGACTGATTATGGCTTTCTGATCTCAGATAAACTCCCACTACAATCTTCCAATGAATTATAGCCTCTTCCCATTTAAATCTTACTTCAGGCCTATCTATGTGTGCCTGCAGTTAGTTCACATTGATTATTGCAACGCCTGTTAGGAAATCAATACACTTGACTGAATAAATCAAAGTCCACCATTCTTAAGACAAAAAAATACAAGAATCAAAAAAGATTTACTTTGGAGGTAGCCAATGGTGGTTTCAAAAATTTTTTACTACTGATTCTGTGGGTGTGGCTTGGTGGGCATGGCAGAGGAAGGATACTGTAAAATCTCCATTCCCTTCCCAATCCAAGGGAAGATTACTGCAAAATCCCGATTTCCTCCCAATCAGCTGGGACTTGGGAGGCAGAGAACAGATGGGGGCGGGGCCAGTCAGAATTTTTACTACCGGTTCTCCGAACTACTCAAGATTTCTGCTACCGGTTCTCCAGAACCTGCAGAAACCCACCTCTGGAGGTAGCCCACAAAAACAGCTATTATTGTTATATGAACCAAAGTGACAGGATAGTATTTAGAAGGAGTGACACATGTCACAAACCAAATTCCTCTCCATTTTCTAGTCCATATTTATATACACAATTTCCTGATGCCGAACATCTCGCTAATGAAAGAGAATCTTGTTTATAGAGCACATTTTACCCCCAGCAATTCCAGGTTCAAATGTGGGACCACTTGCTGAAACTGGGAACCCTAAAGAGGTGTTGCCAGTCAGCAAAGACACATACTGAGCAACAACAATCTTTGAAAGAATGAAGATTCTGAAGAGGCTGCATTACAGCTTGTTGCACAAAGTTGGATACATTGCAACTGAAAAAGGAGAAGAAGCTATGTTTACAATAGGCAGCCAATATAGATCAAGGGAAGAAAAAAAAAAAACAGGCAGAAAAATGAGAAAAAAGGGAATCCAGCAGAAAATAGTAGGTATTTGTAGTACATGTCTGTTTACTCAGTTATAATCTCTTTTTATGGTCATTTCATGGGTATCATGACATGGTATATAATATCAGCTCAACTGGATGGCTTAATGGTACAATGAACCTATAGTAGGCTCAAGATAGTCCTTGAGCCTACTATAATTACGAATCTACAAAGTAGGTCAGTAATCTCTCCATCTTGCAGGGTTTTTTAATGTTCTAACAAGTGCTTCCCTGCCAGTAATCTATCTGGTGTATTTCATTCCTTTCTGTAAGCCAGAGTTTCTCAATCTTGTTGATTATAAGAAGTATGGACTTCAACTCCCAGAATTCCCCAGACAGCATGCTGGATGTTGAAGTCCACACATCTTCAAATTGACAAGGATGAGGGAAGCTCTGTACAGGGAAGTATCAATAAAGGAGAATATTTGCAGCCTAGAGTTGAAATGCTTGGTGGTCTCTGAGCTTGGTTGTTTCATTACCCAAACTAGGTAACATCATTGATGTGCAGCACTGATGATGTTACATTTGGGTAATAAAACGTCTGTAAGAAAAAAGCCAAGCTCAGAGAGCAGCAAGGAGCCCTCAAAGAGAAGTATTTTCTAACCACGGATCCAGAGATTATTTGCTCCCAAATTAGGCATTAAAAATGCTCCCGCTGCCATAGCATCACCAATTGCCCCTCACTCTACTTTTTCACATAGGAACAAATGATTCTGACTGATCTGTGGGAGAAAATAAACAAAGATGAACGCTTGGCTAGGCCAGAGACGAAAACATCACTTATCTCTTGGCAGCAAAACCAAGGGATACAAATTAATGAACGCCAACATCCACTGAGCGTGTTTGGTTTGAAAGTCAATTCTCATAGCAATTTATGAACAGCCCACAGAATCGCAAGGTCCTGCATCAAAACACAAAGTTACTTTTTAAAGATAATATTTGTATTTAATCTCATTCTAAAATAGAATTGGGTTGGAAAACAAAAGCCTTTTAGAGAGCCAGTCACCTGATTCTCTCAGTATTTGCAGAAGAGGTCAAGGCAGAGACAAAATCAGCCTGGGAGGTAGCGATGGTATATGAGCTGCCTTTCATCCTGCAGAAACATCTATCTCTTTATAAATCCAGGGGAAACAATTGTACCAGGAAGCTTCCAACACTCTAAACTGGAGTGGGGCGTCTGCTCTGATGTAGCAGCTATCCCGCTAGAAATGGCTGCTCTGAAATCCAGAGAAAGAACAACATAGACTCCTTAGTGCTCTCTGAGTTTGTTGCTTGTTGTAAAGAATAATCCCATGCCATCTATCCCCTTAGTTTTAGTTCTTAAATTAAGTATTGATCTTATCTCTTTTTATGTTTATATTTTTACTATTTTGGAATCCACCCAGAGTCATTTTATTGGTGAGATGGGTGGCCTATAAATGTAACAAATAAATAAAGTTATCCAACTTTATCATCATTAGTGCTGGTGAGTGTGAGGTTTGCTCCATGTATATATATAGTACCCTGCCCTGCCACTTCCTACTGATGTGTGTGTGTGTTTGTGTGTATGTGTATACACAGAAAAAAAAGAATATACCGCAAAATGCAAAGGTAAAGATATTTCCCTGTAGCCCCTTTGTACTCAAACAGCAATTTTATGTGAGTGAGAAGCTGAATGGGATCCCTGCAAAACACTGTTTAAATTGATGGATTACAACTTGAAAGACCCAGGATCAACTTTTCATTCATCTATGAAGTTCACCAAAGGATCTGATGCAGGAAGTTTTTCTGTCTTCAGCATAAATTGCTGCAGAAGGCTCTTGAGAGGACAAAATGATATGAGCAAAGTTTGGATTTGAAGCAATCAAAGTGCTAAGGGTTAGGACTGAGTCCCTTGCTGTACTTTTTTTGCAGCTCCTTGAAGGAATCACAATCTTTCCTGGGCTGATAAGGTTTGGGCTCCAGAAAATGTTCGAGTTAAGAATATTCCTGAACTGAACTATTTTCCTAAGTTTGCACAGCTGCTGACTGAGGAAAAAGCAGTTCCTTGAAGGAATAGCCAACAGGTGATGCCAGATCTGAAATACCATTGGCTGCTTCACCTCCCAATATTGCACACCAATGGTTGTACTGAATGTTAACTCTTTTGTCTTTGTTTGGTTATGTCTAGTCTAATCTTTGAATGTAGTTTGCAATCACAAAAATGCAAGCATATTTCTCTGCTTGCAAAAGGACATTTCAGCCTTCTAGATACGTAGGCAGGTACGTAAGTAGACAGACAGGTAGAAAGGAAGGAACAACAAATATGACCCAAGTCTGGGAACGAAGTCCAACTGAAGGACACCCTGAAGTCTCTCTTAGAATGTCTCTCCTCTATATTTCCTGTCTCACAGGCTGGAAGAATGCAAGAAGTTCTGTACTATCTCCAAACCTCAAACGGTAGCAGAATCTTCTCAGCTACTTGCCATCTTCCACTGCAGTTGTCACTACACTGTAATCCAGGGGTCCACAAACTAGGGCCCATGCCCCTCCCAAGGCAGCTACATCCCTTTAGCTGGGGGTGCTTTCCACCCTCAGGAGCATAACAAATTGAAGTTTAATTTTGTGTATTGTTTAATAGACTGCTAAATTGGCCATGCCCACCCAGTCACATGACCACCCAACCACACCCACCCAGCAGGTCTGGTCCTCCAACAGTCTGAGGGACCGTGAATTGGTCCCCTGTTTAAAAAGTTTGAGGACCACTGCTGTAATCCATAATATTAGCTAGAAATTAAAGACATTTCTCTTAATGTATTTCTCTTTAGGCCTCTGACTTGGTTTCCTTTCATGCCTTGGTGAGGAATCAGGCAATCCAGGCTACAATCTTGCATCTTTTCACCTGGGAACAATCTCTACTGCACACAATCATACTGCCTTCTGAATATTCCCATATGCCTGTTTAAGAATCAATTGCAAAATGTAAAGCCAGCCTAGTAACCATCATAAGGAATTTGGTCACAGTTAACTGTGTTAACTGGAAATGCCTTATATAAAAAGGGAGATTTTTTTAAAAAAGTACTTTTGTTGGCTCACTCAAATATCTGCCTTGGCAAAAAGATGGGCAAAGAGGAAAAAAAAAAAACATTGCTACTAAGCCAGGAATAGATCACCCCAGACACATGAATTACTTCCTTGTTTGCAGAGTTTAACAGGATACAGACTCCTACCTGTCCAGCCATGTCAGCAGAGCCTTAGCAGCACCAATGAGTTCTACCACGGAGGTAAGGAATTCATTAGGAGGTTTGCGTGAGCTATTTCCATCGTAGTTTGAACTCTTCCTCCGGGTGCCAATGTAGTTTTGCAGATTGTTGGATGCAGCTCGTAATTTAAGAATCAAGTTCTTCATGTTGTCTGTTTCAAGGCCATAATTCTACAGAAAAGAGAATATTTTTTAAAAAATGAGTGTCCTGGTCCCTCAAAATGTTCACTGAGTGCCCAAGGTGGAAGCAAAGGTAGATTATTGGGAGGCATCTATCATGCTCCATAAACCTGCATACAAGGTAGTCCTGAACTTGCAACAGTTTGTTTAGTGAACGTTCGAAGTTACAACAGCACTGAAAAAGTGACCTATGACCATTTTTTCATGCTTACAACCATTGCAGTATCCCCATGGTCAGATGATCAAACTTCAGACGCTTGGCAACTGACTCATAAATATGACAGTTGCAGGGTCTCAGAATCATGTGATCAGCTGGTAACGGAGAAGCCAGATTTGCTTAACAAATGGGTTACTAACTTATCAAGTGCAGTGATTCACTTAACAATTCTGGCAAGAAAGGCCATAAAATGGGGCAAAATTCACTAAACAGTCTCACTTAGGAACATAAATTTTGGGCTCAATCGTGGTCGTAAGATGAGGACTACCTGTATTATCTGAACGCAACTCCTTAAGTGGTACACATCTTTTCCAATGATGTCACTACAGCTGTGGGGAAGGGCGGGCACAGATGCATGATTTACAGGAAAGATGCAGATGTGTTAAGGTACCACCCCTTAGACACTGTGAAATACCATTTAGCCTTTGAAACCAAAGAACTGCACAGCCTACACTCAAAACCATCTCATGAGCTGGTAATCAAACTTATATCATGTATTTTCAGACCTTCTACATCAGGGGTGTCAAACTCGATTTCATTGAGGGCCGCATCAGGGTTGTGTTTGACATCGAGGGGCCAAGCAGGGGTGGTCAGGGTGGGCGTGGCCAGCTCAACATCCTACAGCCTGCACACAGGTCTCCTGGGCTCCGTTTTTGGCTGCAACAGCCTCCTGCAGCCCTCTGCCAATGTAAAAGGAGCCCGGGAGGACCACCGGCTGCCTCCCGAGCTCAGTTTTTGCTGACATAGGCACCGCGGGCCGGTCCTTCACTGTTTCCAGGGTGGCCCTGCGGGCCAGATCTAAACACCCTGTGGTCCAGATCCAGCCCGCAAGCCTTGAGTTTGACACCCCCAGTTCTACATGGATTGATTTGGTATTTTAAAGGTGGTAATCTAATATCTACTTCCTTGGAAAAAAACTCCTCTGAATTTAATAGGACTCACTTCTAAACAGTTTAATTTAATTTAATTTAATTTCGAATTTATATACCGCCCTTCTCCCTGAGGACTCAGGGCGGTGTACAGCCAAGATAAAAAACATAGAATACAAATATTAAAACATTTAAAAGTATATATAAAATTTGGCCCAAAAAATTAAAAATCGCAGACTAATTAAAAGAATTTAAAAATTTTAAAAATTTCTTCTTAAGCCAACCCGGCTTGCTGAAAAAGATAGGTTTTCAGGGAACGACGGAAGGCATTGAGGTCCTGGATTCTTCTTATCTCCGGGGGCAACTGATTCCAGAGGGTGGGAGCCCCCACAGAGAAAGCCCTCCCCCTGGGGGCCACCAGCCTACATTGTTTGGCTGATGGCACCCTGAGGAGGCCCTCTCTGTGGGAGCGCACGGGTCGATGGGAGGTCATCGGTAGCAGCAGGCGGTCTCGGAGATAGCTAGGCCCTATGCCATGGAGCGCTTTAAAGGTGATAACCAACACCTTGAAGCGCACCCGGAAGACCACCGGGAGCCAGTGCAGCTCGCGCAGGAGTGGTGTTACATGGGAGCGCCATGTTGCTCCCATCACTACCCGCGCTGCTGCATTCTGGACCAGCTGGAGCCTCCGGGTGCTCTTCAAGGGGAGCCCCATGTAGAGAGCGTTACAGTAGTCAAGGCGAGAGGTGACGAGGGCGTGAGTGACTGTGCACAGGGAATCCCGATCAAGAAAGGGCCGCAACTGGCGAATCAGGCGAACCTGATAAAAGGTCCCCCTGGTAACAGCCGTCAGATGTTCCTCCAAAGACAGCTGTCTATCCAGGAGGACTCCCAGATTGCGAGCCCTTTCAGTGGGGGCCAAAGACTCGCCCCCAATAGTCAGTGATGGAGTCAACTGACTATATCGGGATGCCGGGAGCCACAGCCACTCAGTTATGAATAGGATCATCCTGCCAAGTCAGCAGTTGAAAATTACCAATACTAGAAATGCTAGTTTTAATAAGTTAATTAAAATCATACTTTTCATTTCCAGTATATGCTATTCCAAACATTGTCGTATTAAGTCTTTTTACAAGGGAATAATAATATATGCAATTCAATGATGTGTTTCTATTACTGCATGTCCCCATGCATATTATTACATGTAAATATTTTTATGCTCACATCAAAAGATGCTCACAAAGAGAGTTAGCTAAACACAAGCAAACAAAGCTAGTTTAGTGCTAAAACTTTTCAGAAGCAGGAATGCCAATTAACTGATAATATTTTGGATAGAATATTATCAGATTTATAGACATAGATTAATCACAAATTCCCTCCTGCTGCCCCCACAAAAAGACATGAGGCACTACACTGTATTCTTGCTTTTCTTTTTAAAAATAAAAATAACATTTAAAAAAAACCAGTTGTATGTATGCTCAGGCATTCAGTTTAAAGAGGAAACTAAATAATTTATACTTGTCTCAGCATTATATTTAAACATCCTTTTAAATCAGAGAACTTGATTTAAATAATTTCACAAAGTGCTTTCAATCAGTTTTTGTTCATCTATTTGACCATAATTAAGTTGCATTTCATATATGACATTTGATTGATTGATCAATGCACACTGCTTCAGACACTCACATATGTTTAAATTCATCCCTGGAGGATGAATGTAATCTTCTTAGGGGGATTAAAATAATGGTTATTAGTTCAAAATCAGCACGACAATTCTGTCACCCAAAATATTTTGTCTCAAACTACAATATGGGCCTCCATGAAAGAAAGTACAGGAATATGTTAGAGAGAGAAAGTAATACTTACATTTTTTTTTCTACCAAACTATGCACGTCTGCATTCTCAAGTGCAAAGCAGGGGTGAAATGCTCCCGGTTCCAACCGGATCACCCGATCCGGTAGCGATGGTGGCAAGCGGTTTGGCGAACTGGTAGCAAAATCTCCTGCCCCCACCCACCCACCCAGCTGAGCCACACGATCATCAGAGGCTTTTTTTTTTAACTTTTAAAAGCATTTGGCTGAAGAGGTTGTTAAAAAAATGCTTTTAAAAAATAAAAAAAAGCCTCTGATGATCACAGCTGAGCCGCGCGATCATCAGAGGCTTTTTTTAAAAGCAATACTTTTAAAAGTAAAAAAAAAAAAGATTGCACGCCACAGCTGATCACCCCCCCCCCTTGCGCGCTGTTCTACTTACCGTATGTCTCCTTTGGCGTGCACTGCGCACCTCGCATTTGGTGCATGGTACACACTGCACATGCGCAACCAGCGAACCGGTAGTAAACCGGTTCAGATTTCACCACTGGTGCAAAGCGTAAACACTAGAAAAACCATCTTAAACCTATGGTAGTTTTAAAAACATCTGGGGCATGTGGGCTGAAGCAGGTAAATCTACAGGTACCCACTCCAACTAGTAATAATTGCACCAAGGAGCAGTTAGGCACTAGGGGTTAACTATATAGAAATAGCACTTAGACTTATATACCGCTTTACAGCCCTCTCTAAACTGTTTACAGAGTCAGCATATTGCCCCCAACAATCTGGGTCCTCATTTTACCATTTTACTGACTTCAGAAAGATGGAAGGCTCAGTCAACCTTGAGCTGGCAATCAGCAGAATTAGCCTGCAATACTGCATTCCAACCACTGCACCACCTTGCCTATATATGGCTAAACAGAAGTTGCCTCTTTCCTCTTTGGCAGGATATCTTTACTACTGAGTTTGATCTTAATGTTTGTTTGTTATGTGCACATGTACTGGCAAATGCATTTGCTAAAGTCTAAGTAATAAGTAAAAAACAAACACAGCTACACATGTAGAGAGGTTAGATCAGAGGCGCACATTTGCTTGTGTATATAATCTTCCATCATTTTCATTTCTCTTTATTACTAGTCATGCTTTCTGAAAGTAGGTTTTCTTTCTTCAGGGTACAATTAAAGAGCAATAAAAGGTAAAGATTCCCTTGAATCAAGTCAGTTCCTTTTTACCTTACAGATATGTCCATGTAGTTTGCTTGGTATCAATTTGGAAGTAGTGGGCTATTACCATCTTCTAGAATGTTGTTTACAACTTTCCAGGACAGCCTGCAGATTTGGGCCTTGTGGGTGGTCTCGCATCCAAATAATAAGTAAATTATACTGCTTAGCTTTTTCTGTATCAGCCAAGTGTGCCCAGGCTGTTATGGATTAATCCAGAGGTCTTCAAACTTGGCAGCTTTAAGACTTGTGGACTTCAACTCCCAGAATTCTCCAGCCAGCATAGCTATGCTGGCTGGAGAAATCTGGGAGTTGAAGTCCACAAGTCTTAAAGCTGCCAAGTTTGAAGACCTCTAGATTAAGCAATAAAAACACTCCAAACTGAATTGACCACAACCTCCAATCCTCTACCTAACCAAATTCTCTGATGGTAGTTCATCAGCCTTCTATTGGCTCACTTTCTGCTTCACATGTCAATCGTTGTCTTGCTTGCTTGACCTCCACACCAATGATGATTAATTAACATGGAGTAACTTAGGTACAAAATGGTCTAAATTAACATTATTGCCGGAAGACACTTGAAGCCTTTTCCAATGATCAGATCTGCTGTCTCACTGTGCACCTAATTCTTTGGAATTAAAAGCTGACTCGGCACCATTGTCCCTAATAGCATCTCCTACATTAAGTTTCTCAGGGAGAACTCCCTAGCTATCTCAGGAGCATCAGCAATGGAAACAGCACACCTAGAGTGACATTTGCAGAAAAGAAAGAGTGGATGAATGGTTGCACCATGGAATTATGGCAATAGCAGCAGTGAAGCAGATTTATTTCTTCATTTTTATTGGGCCTGCAGTATAGCAATAGCATTTAGACTTACATACCGCTTCGTAGTGATTTACAGCATTCTCTGGGCAGTTTGCAATGTCAGCCTATTGCCCCCAACAATCTGGATCTTCATTTTACTAACCTCGGAAAGATGGAAGGCTGAGTCAACTTTGAGCTGGTCAGGATTGAACTCCAGGCAGAATCAGCCTGCAATACTATATTCTAACCTGCACCACTACTTGGCCACTGAGCCAGGGCTCAGTAATTTCACTCGTATTATTCAATAACTATATGAAATTTCAGGACTGATATTTCAGGAGTGAAATATCATTGGTATTCACTGGTCTTCAACTACAGACAAACCTGGGATTATATGGAGATCTTGACTCTGCAATGATAATAATAATAATTTGTGATAATTTGAGTCTACATAGGTCAAACCAAAATCAGACTGAATCCCTGAAAGGAGGAGGTACTGCCTCTAGGTGATCAAACAGATTTCATCTTGATCCCTAAATCAGTTCTAGACGAAGCTGCCCTAACCTTGAAAGAAAAGATCCTTGTTTTGGGAGTCCTCCTGTACCTGCAATTACTGCTTGAGCAACTGTGTATGTTTTTTTCTGGATGAAAACTCCCTAGAAATTATTCATGTTCTCATCACTTCAAGGTTAGATTATTGCAACAGTCCCTACATAAGGCTACTTTTAAAGATAGCCCAGAAGCTACAACTGATTCAAAATTCAGTGGCTTGATTAGGAGATTCAGCCATACTGAAGTCATTGATTACCAACAGGCTTCTGAGTCAATTCAAAGGACTGATTTTAACTTTCAAAGCATTAAAGGGATTGGCACCCGTGTTTTAGCAGAGTCATCTAGATAAGAATCTCTGGTCAAGAATCAGCTCACCCTATGTATGTGTCCTGAGAAGGGCACTTCAGATCTTCAACTCGTGTGAGTTAAAAAGCATAGAGTCCAAAGACAACCTCTCTATACCTTACTCCCTGAAGTACAAGGGGCTCCAGCTTTACTTGTACTTCATAATGCAGTTAAAATCATCCTGTTCAAATGGGCTCTTGGTATGAACTATGGAACTGGGCTATATTTGTAATTGTTTAGGCTCTTGTTCCTTTATGGTTTTATTTTTTAGTTTAGTTTTGTGTACTCTACTATATTGCGCTGTTTTGAAGTAGGCCTATTCATTATATTAATATAAATAAATAAGTGGTGGTTGAGAGAAGAAAGAAACTGTAGCATTCAGACAGGAATAATGTGTGAAACAAGCCCTTAAAATATCTCTTTGCTCAACAGAGAACTCCATGCTCATGCTGAACTCCATCGTTTTCATGGTGAAAAGTCTGCAGAGTGTCAGAATTGAGTTTATATGCATGTCCTCAATCCACTCTATGCAAAATATGCCATTTCTAGAAATATTTTCCCCCTTATTTATGTGGGCAGTTGCATAGCACATCTCAGAAGCTCAATACACCTTTTCATCACACGGAGAAAAACACACACATCACTGGGAACACACGAAGGTCAAACATTCCTGTCTTGTTAATCATTAATCCAAGTAACTGTGGATCAAGTTGCATTTGACAGGGTTTCCGTAAAGCTTATTAGAATTTACCCGGGCATAATGCAGAGGGCTGTAATGCATGTATCTGATGCATCTTACCAGACAGGACAGTGAAAAGTGGACATTGCCTTTTAATATTCAGTGTTTTAAAAGATAGCCAGGAAAAACAACCTGCACCCCGTGTGATGTTGTTGTTGTTGTTGTTGTTGTTGTTGTTGTTGTTGTTGTTGTTGTTGTTATTATTATTATTATTATTATTATTATTATTATTATTTAGCAGTTACAAAGCATTTCAAAGCTGCAGGCTGAACTCAGCAGTTTGTATTATAGTCATCCTTAACAGTCAACCAGCCATCAGTGTATTGCTATTATTTCCACTCTCTCCTCCCAAGGGAATGAAACTAATTTTCCCTTAAGGCCATCCGTGGGTAAGTAGGGATTAGCAAGATAACACTCCAATCCTCTTAAATTTCTCATAGAGGTTCTTAGAAGGTAGGGAGAGTTATGTGGCCCTGAATTCTTTCTGTCTATCTACCTACCCACCCACACATCAATTACCTTCAAGTTGATTCTTTTATCAACTGCCTAGACAGTCTCTTAAATCTTCTTGGCAAGATTTTTGCCTTCTATCTTGGGCTAAGAAAGAAGGTCACCCAGGGCCAAGGTCACCCAGCTGGCTTAGTGTCTAAAGCAAGAGCAGAAAACACAGTCTCCGGGTTTGTAGTCTAGTGCAGGGGTCTCCAACCTTGGCAACTTTAAGACTTGTGGACTTCAAATCCCAAACCTCAATTCTGGGAGTTGAAGTCCACAAGTCTTAAAGTTGGAGGTTGGAGACCCCTGGTCTAATGCCTTAAGCACTGCACCAAGCTATCTATCTTAATATATACCCACTTTTTCAATTGTTCAGCAGACGGAATAGAGTTGAAGCTGGGCAGGAGTGGCCTACACAATTTTTGGGAGGAGAAACTGAATAGACGATTTCTTTGAATTTCTCCAAGGGGAGAAGATGCCCCTTTAATGAGGATAGTAACCCCACCACTGAAAAACCCAATGGGAAGAACCACTGTACATCTTCCAAGCCAGGGAAGCAGGTAAGCCACGTTCTGCTGGACAGGTGACTGTACAACGACTGGCAGGACATCAACACAAGCTCTTGACCATCTCATAACTAACTAAATCCAAGAATGCTGTTTATTTTTCTGAAATTCCATTTCTCCAGCTTGAATGGCCATTCATAAGAAAAAATGCAGAATTTCTCTATGCATATTAGATAGATTTAACCTAAACGATATCAATTATTGAACCAACTTCAAAACAGATGAACAGGACATCTTGTACATGGACAACATTTGATAATACTTCTACCAGAACTGATTTATCACTCACAGAACACATCTCCAATGATTTGTGTGGCACCAACCCCAGTGTGTTCTAAGCAGGAGATAAGAACATTTCTAATTCTACAAATTTTTTGGGAGCTGGTCTTTCTTGCTGACGCAAGGAATATGAATCACAGAGTGGTTTGACGTAATAGTAACTGTAAATTTAACACAGTGTTTCTCAATTTCTGCAACGTTAAGTGTGTATGGACTTCAAGCTGGCTGGGGGAAGTCTAGAAGTTGAAGTCCACACATCTTGAAGATGCAATGGCTGAGAAACTCTGGATTAGTATCCTTTCTGTTTTAGATTAATGACAGCTTCTCATCATCCAAACTTGGACAAAATGTGTTTAATTACAATGATTCAGAAAAGGAAACCCAGTTCAGACTATAGTTTATGGGAGTACTAGGTGTCTTGTCATTTTCTAGTATTTCTAAAAGGAGCATTACAACAGGACAAGGACTCTTGAGTGAAGAGGAGTTGGCTTACAAACATTTGTTTATGTTCTCATCAGGCGCTCTACCTCTGAACTTTTTATAAATTTAGATGTTCTTCATCATAACTTTCTAGAAAACAAAAATGGAATGTGATTACAGCCTACCAACTCTGGAAAAAAGAAGAGGAAGAGGAAGAGTGAGCTAGAATGGATCAAGAGAGGAGAGCAAGAACAACCTCATCCATTTGTCTTCTGGTAAATGAGCATTTTGTGACTGCCCATGACAACTAGTTCTTCTGAAAATGAGTAAACCTCAACCCCAATAGCAGCCATTTTATGAGGGCATCCAGGAGAGCTAAAAAATTTCAGGCACGGATCCATCTCAAAATAGCTGTCTGCCTCTAAAGTAATACAAAATGACTAACTTATACCACACCAGGTTATAGCATAGCTTCTTTTTTTTGTGGCTTACATTGAGGGTTCAACTCGGCCTCTGTAATACAAAAAACATGGTTTATGGCTTGGGCCACTATGATTTGTTCAATAAACAAAATCATGGATATATATGTATATGTATATCTATATCTATATATGTATATAACTCATGAATTCTGCTTTCCACAGGAGATGGAATGGTATTTCGACTAATTCTGCCTAATGCATTAAGCAAGAAAGATTAAGTTGAAGGGCCAAATTGAAGAAGGAACACTACTTTGACAAATGCTGGCTTCTTTTCAATCTATATCCCTGAATAAAAACTAGAACAGAAGAATGTCCTATGATCAGGGGTGTCAAATTCAAGGTCTGGGGGCTGGATCCGGCCCATGGGGTGCTTAGATCTGGCCCATGGGGTCGCCCTGGAAAAGCAAAGGATCGGCCCACAGTGCCTCTGCCAGGGAATTTCCGCTGGCAGAGTGCTCAGGCCGCCACAGGCGCCCCCAACACTAGTGACATCAAGCTAGCCATGCCCACCCTGGGCCCCCAAGGTCAAACCCCTGCCTGATGCGGCCCTCAATGAAATTGAGTTTGACACCCCTGCCTTAGATGGATGCCATAGATATTATTCAAAACAAGATTGTATTCAATAATTTCAGTATGACAGGCATATGTTTAATCATATAACCCTAAACTCCCTTACTCCAAATGGAGAGTTGTATTTATTGAAAATTGCCAGGTTAAATATGTTTCCTTAGCACCCTTTAACCCAAATTATCTGCAATTGTGTAACTGCAAGGAATGGGATTGATTTAAGTCAATAGTTGCAAGTCTAATGCATCTGTTACAGAACAAAAAGCATCTCAAAGCTTCCAGTTGATCAAGTGCAAATTATTTCTGTCCTAGTCCTCTGAATGTAATTTGCAAAGGGAATCCAAAGCTCTGCCCATTCTAAGAATACACTTAAATGCAAGAGGTGTTACATAATAAATGGAATGCAGCCGATTAAGGGCAAAAATGTGATGAAAAATTCTTTCCCACCATTCTCACTGGTGAAACCGTATATGCTTTTGGCACTAGCTCCCAGGATTGAACAAGCACTTCATCCAAATGTATTCCTACCGTGAAATAAACTGCACAAGCGCAACAGCTATTAATGAAAAGGGTGGGGGGTGGGGTGGAGGAAAGCATCTTACTTTAAATATTTAGAGACAACCCTGTATAATATATATTTTTGCATGAGGGAAAGAGGTGAAAAAGTCATCCGTGAAAGATTTC
Organism: Pituophis catenifer annectens; assembly: GCF_029215685.1. NCBI lineage: Eukaryota > Metazoa > Chordata > Lepidosauria > Squamata > Colubridae > Pituophis > Pituophis catenifer. Next base: position 80,170,945 of record NW_027256881.1, on the reverse strand, counting down.
CCTTTTCGATGAACTTGCTTTGTCATAAAAACTGAAAAGCTCCAAACCCTTTCCAGGAAAAGAAAATGATCCTTCCCAATCCTCAAAATACACAATTCCCCATATAAACACTTCCCAGAACCCCCTCTCCCCGTCAGTGGTGAAATCTGAACTGGTTTACTACCGGTTCACTGGCTGCATATGCGCAGTGTGCACCACGCACCAAATGCGAGGTGCGCACATACAGTGCATGCGAAAAGGAGACATGCGGTAAGTAGAACAGCGCGCGAGGGGGGGTGATCAGCTGTGGCGCACAATTTTTTTTTTTACTTTTAAAAGTAAAAAAAAAGCCTCTGATGATCGCGCTGCTCAGCTGGGATCGTCAGAGGCTTTTTTTTAACCTTTTAAAAGGTTAAAAAGGTTAAAAACCTTTTAACCTTTTAAATTTTTTCTACAACCTCTTCGGCCGATTGTGCGGCTCAGCTGGGCATGGGGGGGGGGGGGCAGGGATTTTTGCTAATTTCTCCGAACCACCTGCCTCCATCGCTACCGGATCAGGCAATTTGGTCTGAACCGGGAGCATTTCACCCCTGCCCCCGGGCCTTCTCACTCACGCATTACTTAGAACATGGAATGCAAACTCCTACATGCCTTCAATAGGATAGCCCCTTTATAATAGATGAACAAGGTATGACAAACAAGATATGACCAAATCACAATCCCTATCATCCCTCACCATTAGGCCAGCTGAAAAATGCTGGAAAGGTAATATTTGGAGGCCCGTTAGCCACCCCTGCTATGCACTCCATAGAAAACTCAAGATTTTCCACGGTCATCTTCTTTGATTTGAATGGGAAGCATTCAGGAGGCTATATGAATTAATATCTGAATGACTGGATAATGCATGTATAACAACTTCTCCATCCAGTTAATCCACTTGCAACCATAATACCACCCTAAGTGTAAAAAAGATATACTGATTACATTGAGAAAGGATTTGGCAAAGTTGCTCAACCTTTCTCAGCGCAATCAGTATCTCTCTTCTGACAAATATTATTCAAGCTGAGAAAAATGAGAAAGGATGACAAGGTCAACAATGCATCTCGATATTGATTTTATCAACTGACCAGTGCACAAAGGAGATCCACAGCCTCTAAAACAAGCTCTTGGTGTCCAATCCGGGTGACCCCCAATTCTTCAAGATCCTGGTGGGAAATCTGTAACAGCTGAGCACCGTTTATCTTCTCTCGTTCAAACTTTTGGACATACTGCTGAAGACAATCATCCAGACCTACATTAAAAACAAAAACAAAAACAGAGTCTATGTAATTGTATTTCTTTATTTAGTTTTAATTTAAAATCATGCACATCAAATTTCCACACAACTCTTACCCTGGTTAATATTTAATATTACCTAAATAAAACATTCCGTGTACCTCTTGTGTCAAATTAAAAACACTTTAAAAATGAAAGCAAGAGAGGCAAAAAAATAATAATCATGAAAGCAGAGAAACACAGTATTTTTTAATACAAATGTTACTTGGGGGGGAGAGGGGGAAGCTTACTTGGGATAACCTTGTTGGATAATTCTCTAAGTGTCCCATATTCATATAGCCCTGCACCTTTCCTTTGTCTCCATTTTATATCACTTCTACATCTACCTCCACTACTTTCATATACAGGTACTGTGTTTCCCCAAAAATAAGACCCTGCCTTATATTTTTTTAAACCCCGAAATAAGTGCTTGGCTTTATTTTCGGGGAGGTCTTATTATTTTGGGGCACGTTGAGCAAGATGGGGCTCCTCTTGCCATCTTACCTGATTTCCAGCCAATTCCCTAACAGAGGAATTAAATATTTTTGGGGAGGGCTTATTTTCCGGGGGGGGGGGAAGCTTATTTTAGCGCATGTGTTCAAAAGCCGATTGGGCTTATTATCAGGGGATGTCTTATTTTCGGGGAAACAGGGTAGTCTTCGACTTACAACCATTCATTTAGTGACTGTTCAAAATTACAACGGCACTGAAAAAAGGTATTTTTCCCCCCACACAACCATTACAGCATCCTCATGGCCACGTGATCAAAATTCGAACGCTTGGCAAGTGGCATGTATTTATTATGATGGGTGCAGTATCCTGGGGTCATGTGATCCACCTTTTGCGACCTTCTAACAAGCAAAGTCAATGGGGAAGCCAGATTTACTTAACAGCTGTGTTACTAACTTAACACCTGCAGCGATTCATTTTAAAATCTGTGGGAAGAAAGGTCACACAATGGGGCAAAACTCATTTAACAGCTGTCTTGCTTAGCAATGGAAATTTGGGGCTCAATTGTGGTCATACATTGAGGTCTACCTGTATTACAATCAAATTGCACAGATCATGACATGAGGTACTAGTTTTAGTGATGTGATACAATGGAAAGTAATGAGAGGGACAGAGCAACCCTTGATTTCCAATTTCCAAAGTTGGCAAGAAACAACCTTCATCACCCGCTGTTATTACAGACTGAATTTTTAATTTTTAATACCAACAAATACCAAGATAAGAATAGAACATCCAGTTTTTCTGGTCATCCAAGGGGCCAGACCACAGCATTCTCACTCATAAGGAAACCAAAGGGAAGTGAACTTTAAGCAGTGATGGGATTTAAAGGGCTGATTGCTGGCATTCTCTTCCCCAATTAAGTATGTTAATAAAACAGGAAGATTTCAGTTAAGGACCTGAACTGGGTTGCTTGTGAATAGTTTTGTGATTCCATCACTTCAGGTGTCTGTGAAACAGGCAGATTCTACAAATGCACAACTATTTGGTGCCTGGAGGTTGCAGGATAGCACCGAAGACAATAGGTTACAAAAACAGAAAGGAATAGGGAAAGGATTTGGTCTTTGTACCAGAGCAAAACCATTATTTTTTTATTCCCCCACTGGGTTCAAAAAGGAGATTTTTTTAAAATGATTTCTTTTAGCATTTATAATGCAACTTTAATGGACTTACTGCCACAATATTGTATGGTTAATTTTTACAGCTAGGGTTGGGAAAGCCCTGGAGAAAACTAAAAAGAGAGAGAGGGGGAGAGAGAGGGAAAGAGAGAGAGAAGGGGGGAGGGAAAGAAAGACAAGAGACAGAGAGAGGGGGGAGGGAAAGAGAGACAACAGACACAGAGTGAGGGGGATAGAAAGAAAGACAAGAGAGGGAGAGAGAGAAAGAGACAAGACACAGAGAGAGAGAGAGAGAGAGATGAGAGAGAGAGATGAGTGAGGGGATGAGTGAGGAGATGAGAGAGAGAAAGAGAGAGAGAGAGGGAGAGATGAGAAACAGAGAGAGGGAGAAAGAAAGAAAGATGAGAGAGATAAGAGAGATAAGAGAGATAGGGAGAAAGAGATGAGAGAGAGAGGGAGAAAGAGAGAGATGAGAACGAGAGGCAGAGAGGGAGAAAAGAGAGAGACAGAGAGAGAGAGAGATACCCATTTGGAAGAAAATAGAAAAATGGCTCTTTGATTGTTTAAGGTTGCAGACCCAAGTTAGGAAACACCATGGACATTAAGTGAACTTTGTGGTCATTAAGCAAACACCATGGTTGTTAAACAAGTCCATTTTCTCCAATGGGCATTTTTAAACTGAAACCAGGAGGAATTGTTGGAAACTGGCAAAAAAACCAGAAAATCTCAGTCACATGACTGTGTGGGATGTTGTAACTGGTCATAAATGTGTGTGTGTGTGTGTGTGTGTGTGTGTGTGTGTGTGTGTGTGTGTGTGTGTGTGTATGGCTGTCAAAACTCAAAAAACAGTTCAAGTAGCTCTGGGGAGGTCAGTCGTAAATTTGAACACTTGCTAAGCAACCGGCTTAAGTGAGGACCACTTTTATTTGGTTTGCCTTAAGGGTTCAGAGCTGTATGGAATCTGGTTTCCTATGAGCCTTTGGGGGATTGCAAAAGGTCCGGATGCAGGAATCCTCGTAGGAGGAATTAGGATCGTGACCACCTAGCCATGCCCACTCAGTCACATGACCACCTAGCCATGCCCACAGAACCAGTAGTAAAAAAATTTGAATACCACCACTGACACACGTGTGTGTACGTGTGCACACACACATACAAATCTTATCTAAAATTCTCTATAATGAACACTGGTTGAACACAGTTTTGGCAACCATTGCCACCCAATTTATTACTTCTGCTCTGAAGGGCACAAGGTCAAATTATGTGAAGCCTGAATAGTTAAATAAAACTTTGGGTTAGTTATCAGTCTTTAAAAGTGCAGGAGTTTGTGCCTTATTTCATTTAGCACCCTACAGATAACGAAGAAATGGGATAAAATGAAACTCTGGAATGCCAAAGAAAACAATGCAACTGTTATTAATCCATTAGTTCAATGTGCTAAAAGCTTCTTTGTCTGAATAAAATTCTTTTCCAGGGCAACAATCAGATAATCAAAATAGGCCACCTAACAAAGAATCTTTCAACAGTTTAGTTCAGCAAAAACCAAGTATCTAACTTTAATTCTTAGGCAAGTTATACAATATATGTGGGAGGCACAAAAATCCAGAACTCTGTGTTTCAGTACAGTATAAGCAGTGAATATAAACTCGGGCACATCATCCTCAAACAGGTGAGTATGGAAGAAATCATATCTCATCCAAGTGCTAAGTAAAGGGGAAGTACCATCCTAGCTGTTTTTATTAAAATGCAGTGCAATGTAAAATGTTGCTTTACAAAAGAACTGCAAAAACCACCTTTCTCTCTAGACGCTTGATCCAAAAAATGACAAAATGCAAATGTTTTGGATATGTAAATAACTACTTCTTGGATATTTTAAAGAAAACGACATTCCTCACTTCTCCACCCCCCACCCCCATCCCCCAAAACACACTTTCCCAGCCCTGCACAAAATTCCACCTTTGCACTGTAGCTGAATTAATAACATTAGAGTACACAATTGCTTCCAGGCCTATACAATTGTTACGGGAATAATTTACATTAACACTAATTCATATGTGTGTTTTGAGGACGATCTTAATACAGAAAGAACTGCTTTGCTTCTAATATCAGGGTACGCTTTTGAGGAAACTGAATGGATCTCTGCAAAGAGATCTAAATTGAGATGTTCAGAATCCATATGCACATCAAAATCATGCCTACTATAATATTGCTGCAATCACATAAACTGGAAGTCCCTTCAAGTAGACCCTAATGCTTGACAATTTCATGGATCCTTCCTTGCAGTTTTCTTTACAACAATGAGGAATGTGTTCGTTAAAGCTTACTTCTAGTAAGACTGTTCCTAGATTAATTTCATTCCCAGGAAGTTCCTACCATAAGAAAAGAGAAGAAATGTCCATGTACTATGGAGTTCTTGGAAACAAGATGGCAACAGTTTTCAACTGTTGCCTTTTGGGATGTTCTTCAACATCCCAGGATAAGTTAAACGCTTGATATATTGGAGAGGTGTCCCATCTATGCTTTAGCCCAATTTGACCCCATTTAGTTTTACAGTATCAGCCAAAACTAATTTATTAAATTTATTATGCTACCCAATCTCAATGACTACGGGTACCTCACAATAATAATAAAAATAAAACAATTAAAAGATAAAAGACAGAAGATAAAAGATGGTAAATGAGATAGATATATGCAATGAAGGGATGGGTCTCATTCTCCTTCACCAAAGGCCTGGATGAAACAAGAGTAGAGTAGGGGGCATCTGGATCAGGGGTGAAATTCAGCAGGTTCTGGAGAACCGGTAGCGGAAATTTTGAGTAGTTCAGAGAACTGGCAAATACCACCTCTGGCTGGCCCCAGAGTGGGGTGGGAATGGAGATTTTGCAGTACCCTTGCCATGCCCACCAAGCCACGCCCACAGAACCAGTAGGGAAAAAATCTGAATTTCACAGCTGATCTAGATCCCTAATTCCAGAAGTCAGATGCTACTACAGAGAAGGTGTATTTCCAGGGTTCCACTAGATTATACAATCAGGTCCAGAAATATTGGGACATCGACACAATTCTAACATCTTTGGCTCTATACACCACCACAATGGAGTTGGAATGAAACAAACACAATGTGCGTTAACTGCAGACTGTCAGCTTTAATTTGAGGGTATGTACATCCAACTCAGGTGAACGGTGTAGGACTTACAGCAGTTTGCATATGTGCCTCCCACTTGTTAAGGGACCAAAAGTAATGGGACAGAATAATAATCATAAATCAAACTTTCCCTTCTTAATACTTGGTTGCAAATTCTTTGCAGTCAATCACAGCCTGAAGTCTGGAACGCATAGACATCACCAGAAGCTGGGTTTCATCCTTGGTGATGCTCTGCCAGGTCTCTACTGCAACTGTCTTCAGTTCCTGCTTGTTCTTGGGGCATTTTCCCTTCAGTTTTGTCTTCAGAAAGTGAAATGCATGCTCAATGGGATTCAGGTCAGGTGATTGACTTGGCCATTGCATAACATTCCACTTCTGTCCCTTCAAAAACTCTTTGGTTGCTTTTGCAGGATGCTTTGGGTCATTGTCCATCTACACTGTGAAGTGCCGTCCAATGAGTTCTGCAGCATTTGGCTGAATGTGAGCAGATAATATTGCCCAAAACACTTCAGAATTCATCCTGCTGCTTTGGTCAGCAGTCACATCATCAATAAATACAAGAGAACCAGTTCCATTGGCAGCCATACATGTCCATGCCATGATACTACCACCACCATGCTTCACTGATGAGGTGGTATGCTTAGGATTATGAGCAATTCCTTTCCTTCTCCATACTCTTCTCTTCCCATCACTCTGGTACAAGTTGATCTTGGTCTCATCTGTCCATAGGATCTTGTTCCAGAACTGTGAAGGCTTTGTTAGATGTTGTTTGGCAAACTCTAATCTGGCCTTCCTGTTTTTGAAACTCACCAATGGTTTACATCTTGTGGTGAACCCTCTGTATTCACTCTGGTGAAGTCTTCTCTTGATCGTTGACTTCGACACACATACACCTACCTCCTGGAGAGTGTTCTTGATCTGGCCAACTGTTGTGAAGGGTGTTTTCTTCACCAGGGAAAGAATTCTTTGGTCATCCACCACACTTGTTTTCCATGGTCTCCCGGGTCTTTTGGTGTTGCTGAGCTCACCGGTGCATTCCTTCTTTTTGAGAATGTTTCAAACAGTTGTTTTGGCCATGCCTAATGTTCTTGCTATCTCTCTGATGGGTTTGTTTTGTTTCTTCAGCCTAATGATGGCTTGATTCACTGATAGTGACAGCTCTTTGGATCTCATCTTGAGAGTTGACAGCAACAGATTCCAAATGCAAATAGCACACTTGAAATGAACTCTGGGCCTTTTATCTGCACATTGTAATTGGGGTAATGAGGGAATATCACACACCTGGCCATGGAACAGCTGAGAAGCCAATTGTCCCATTACTTTTGGTCCCTTAACAAGTGGGAGGCACATATATAAACTGCTGTAAATCCTACACCGTTCACCTGAGTTGGATGTACATACCCTCAAATTAAAGCTGACAGTCTGCAGTTAACGCACATTGTGTTTGTTTCATTCCAATTCCATTGTGGTGGTATATAGAGCCAAAGATGTTAGAATTGTGTCAATGTCCCAATATTTCTGGACCTGACTGTATTGTTTAATGGAAGGAATTCAGAGGACAGCAACGCTGTAGGATCTATTTGGTCAGATAGATGTTATGGGACACAGGTGGTAACCAGGCTCTATTCCACATAGATTTTATAGATAATAACCAGTCCCTTGAAATAACTTGGCAACCAGTGTAGCTCATGAAGCAAGATGCTGCATCAGTACTGCCAATGCATTCTAGACCAGCTGAAGTTTCTGAGTGATTTTCAGGAGCAGAGCCAAGTACATTGCAATATATTCAAATAACCACTTGTGTACGAGTCACTTTTGCGGCATGAGGAATGGTGGATATATATATTTCATGTTTCTAGACCACCATCTCCTCAAGCCGCAAAGTGACTCGTACACAAGTGGTTATCTGAAGTCCCCCCTGATTTAGGAGAAGGCATAATAACTCCAAATGGAGTTGCATGAAGGTCTCCCTGGCCATAGCGGACCCCTGTTCTTCAGGGAACAGAAATTAAAAATGATGTATGGTTAATATTTAGAGCAAATCCTTTAGCTTACTCCTTCTTGCAGAATGAATGTACATGCATTCAAGACCATGCCAACATATACTGAATCACACTTTTTTGCTCATCACTTATACGTCATTGTTGTGATGGACCAGTGCATATATAGGATTGATAAAATAACAGGGTTTAAACACTGTGCTGATTCAGGAAGCTTTGCTAATCATGATTTATTTCACTGGCTGAGTCCATAAATCATGCTAAGGCAAAGACTATGGCTTTCAAAGCATAGCTTGTTATGTCTGAATGACACAGTTGAAAGCACAGGGTAACCCAAATGGAATTCTAACTTCTGAGTAATTTCTATGACTGAACCAGACTACACTAACATAACAGATTTAAAGGAACAGGACATGAAACCACTGCTGATCCAGTGTGCTAGTTCCCTCAATGAGTAACAGCTGAAAATGTCATCTGAGCTTTCTCACCAAGAAAACTGGAAGAGACTGGTAGCAGCAGCAGACTAATTTTAAAAGAGAGAATGCTGACGTTTCATAAATTCTAGTAGCCTCCATGTGAAACTCCCTTCACTGAAGGGAAATTATCATTCAACAATGCCAGATTAGTTAGGTCATGTAAATTACAATGTCAAATAACTTAGGGAAAAACTTCCCATTTGATTATTTCAAAGCAGAAAAAAAATGTGTTTTCTAACTCAACAATTTACACAGAGGCAAATTGGTTGTTGTTATTAATATTATAACTATTAGTATGTATAAGGACTGCGCAGCTGAAACAGTCATTAGTCTTACTTTTGACTAAGAAGCGATGAGCCTCATGTACATATATTTATTTGGAAACCCAATGAGGTCATTTAAAACTGTGACACTCCCTTCACCAGTGGTGGGTTCCTCCCGGTTCTGCCGAGCCGGTAGCGGTGACAATATGACATCACTGAACCGGTTCTGCCCCCCTGCCCCTTCCCCCGGGTTATTCTTACCTTTTATTTGGCCCCACCCCCAATCTATTGCTGCCTCCTGAGTCCCAGCTGATCGGCTAGAAGGAAAAAAACTGTTTAAACTCTTGCCGCGGGGCTTCAAAGAGCCGCCCTACAGCTGATTAGTGTTAAAAGGCAGTGTGGTGGTAGACCGGTGCCTCCAAAAACAAATGAGTAGACCAATGCCTGCAAAAATAAATGAGTAGACCGGTGCATCCAAAAACAACTGGGTAGACCGGTGCCTGCAAAAATAAATGGGTAGACCGGTGCCTCCAAAAACAAATGAGTAGATCGGTACAGCTCTGCAAGCAATTAAAAGCCTGGTAGACCTGTACCTCTGTTAAATCCTAAAGAATTGTCACATGACCATCAAGCCATGCCCACAAAATAAGACACACCCACAGAACCGGTAGTAAAAAAATTTAGAGCCCACCCCTGCCCCTCACCCTTCTAAAGCAGACGTATTCTTCGAAAAGGCCTAACTATACATCAACTCTAGGAATAAACAAAAGAGAAATTACAAGTAGTCATCAACGTAGGACCGCAACAGAGCCTAAAATTTATGTTGCTAAGTGAGAAATTTGTTGAGTGAGTTTTGCCCCATTTTATGACTTTCCTTGCCACATTCTTTAAGTGAACCATTGCAGTTGTTAAATTAGTAACACAGTTGTTAAGTGAACCTGGCTTTCCCCACTGACTTTGCTTGTCAGAAGGTTGAAAAAGGGGATCACAACCCCAGGACACTGCAACCGTCATAAATATGAACCAGTTGTCAAGCATCCAAATGTAAATCACATGACCATGGGGATGCTGCAAAGGTCAAAAGTGTGAAAAATGGTCAAAAGTCTTTCCCCCCCCCCCCGTGCCGTTGTAACAGTCACAGCCATCCAGAGGTTACTATAACTCTTACTATTCCTCATGATAATAAGACATTTATAATACAACAATAATAAAAGTTTTTACTAGGGATCTCTATAGAAAATTATACCAAGGAAATACATTATTTGATACTACATATATTGACAGCAGCCCGCATAGCCTATGCACAAAATTGGAAGAAGGAAAATCCGCCATCAGAAGAAGATTTAATTAGGAAAACTTTAGAATGCGCAGATGGACAAATTAACAAAAGAACTCAAGGAGAAAGAGGAAACAGAATATTACAAAGTGTGGTATAGATGGTATGAATGGTTGGAAAATAAGAAAAATGAGGAAGAGGAATAAAGGGAAGAGGGGGGAAAAAAGTGTTGAAGATCAATGTACAGGGTAGACAAAATAAAGAAAGATGGAAATTAAGTGTTGAATAAGATATAGTTAAAATATGTGAAAACAGATGTATATAGAAAGAAAGGATCAGTTCGAAAAAGCTGTAAGAAAAAGTGATATGTATATAAATGTTGTGTGTCTGTGTCTTGTTTTAATGTACTTAAAATAAAAAACTTTTTATTATAGTACAACAATAATTGATGTTAATATTAAGGCTGGTGGGAAATGTAAATCAGCACCATTTGTAGGATGCAAGTTCCCCATAACTGCAATGTGATCCCAGAGTAACAAGGGACAGAAATGGGATTTGAATAAGACCTGTTATGTTTGTGATTTTGACTTCTGGTTTACTTGATAAAATGAGCTTTGGAAGTACACTTCTGTAATAACTGCAAGATTTAGAATAGTTCACCAACCTACCCTATTTGACCAACACGTAATCTTTCAGCATGGCACATGAGCTGGAGTTGAACAAACAAAATAGAAACAAAAGCACATTCACCGATTTTTTGCAGACACCTGGTATTTCAAGTTTCAACAAAATCATATACAAAGGCTGGTGGCTTGCAACTAACAGATGCTGTATCAACTGAACTAAAGAAACACCTGCCCAGAGAAGCAAGTCTGGGCAGTGTTTGTGCCACCACAAAAACCATCTGGATGGGTATTGCTGAAATATGACACCCATTTAAAGCTAAATGTTGCCTTGTCAGAAAAAGATCCCAAACTGGTAGCTTGCATTCTTTCAGGATTTCTTGAAAAAGGAGAACAGCCAAATTGGGGGGGGGGGGGGGAATACTTCAAATTCCTCATTCTGTATCATTCAGGAGAAAATGTGATTTAATTTTAACCTCTTGCATTTTGTAGTGAAAAGAAAGATATTCGTTGAAATATTTGACGTACAACAAGAATCTGAAGACTCAATAAAATCAGTCAAAGCAAGTATAAACTAGCAGGTAAAACTAAGCCATAACTTACAAACCACAATGGCTCAACAGTACAAAACAGCACACTAAACCCAACTTGGCAGAAACTTCACCATGCAACATTACTGCTCATACACTGTGGCGTTGCAAAGAACCACATTACGATTTCAGTACATTAGAATTAAATGCTTGAGCGAACAGCCACATTGGCACCAACCTCCAAAGAAAGAGCATTCCTTTACTCAGTGCCACATAATATAGCACTCTCAACAATGGGAGGTAAAAGAGCCTCTCCCTGACAAATTGTAATAGCAAAAGCAATAGCACTTAGATTTATATACCGCTTCACAGTGCTTTACTGCCCTCTCTAAGCAGTTTACAGAGTCAGCATGTTGCCCCCAACAATCTGGCTCCTCATTTTACCCATCTCGGAAGGATGGAAGGCTGAGTCAACTTTCAGCCTGGTGAGATTTGAACTGCCAAATTGCAGGCAGCCAGCAGTCAGCAGAAGCAGCCTGCAGTACTGCACTCTAACCACTGCGCCACCGCGTAATACATGTAGAGTTCTCCTTCAGTGACCACAACTGGGACTGGTAACTCAGTCACTAAGCAAAGCGGTCATTAAATAAAACCGTGACAACGCTTACAATCTTACTTCAGCTTCTCTTTCTTTTACAGGCCTGCAAAAATGTTAAATGTGGGCATTGGTCACAAAGTTATATTTTCATCACCATTATAACTGCAAACAGTCATTGTCCAAAATCCCCATTTCCCACCCACCCACCCCCCATCAGCTGGGACTTGGGAGGCAGAGAATAGATGGGGACAGGGCCAGTAAGAGGTGGTATTTACCGGTTCTCCAAACTACTCAAAATTTCCGCTACCGGTTCTCCAGAACTGGTCAGAACCTACTGAAACCCACCTCTAGTCCTGATCCTGTTAAGCCAGTTAAAGCCTAGACTCACATATCAGGCTAAGCCATAATGTTGTTTGATTTTGACTGGATGTATTATGAGAACCCATAGCCAACTATGACTTATTTAAGAATCCATGGCTTAGACTGTTTTGACAACCTGAAGATCCAGATCATTAAACTGTCTATTGCACAATCCAGCACTTATAAAGCCTCAAACATTTTACTGATACTGGCTTTCTATTCTAAACAGTGATACACGTAGTCCTCGACGTATTAGCACAATTGAGCTCCAAGGTTTTGTTGCTAAGCAAGACAGTTGCTAAGTGAGTTTAGCCCCTTTTACAATCTTTCTTGCCGCTGTTGTTAAGTGAATCACTGCAGTTATTAAGTTAGTAACACAGTTGTTAAGTCAATCTGGCTTCCCCATTGACTTTGCTTATCACTAGGCTGCAAAAGGTGATCCTGGGACACTGGAACCGTCATAAATATGAATCAGTTGCTAAGCATCTGAATTTTGATCATGTGACCATGGGGATGCTATGACAGTTGTAAGTGTGAAAAATAGTCATACATCACTTTTTTCAGTGCTATTGTAACTTGGAATGGTCACTAAATGAATTGTTGCAAATTGAAGATTACTTGTACTTTCTGTCAGGTTCCAGAATGGTGCTTTGAAATAAGACTCCAGGCAACTGGGTTCCTAGTTGTAGAGATCTTTATCAGGCCCTCCAGCACATTCCAACAATCACCAATTTTCCAAGTGAGATACTGTCAGCTCTTTCGCGCAGTGCTCCCCACCACCGTTTTAAAGGCTCCCGCCCTCCACCCGTGACCCCACCCCTTGGCCCTGCCCCATCTCACGTTTCTTCTACAGTTAACCCACATCTGACCAAGCAAGCCAACCTACACCAAACCTAGCCTGCTTTAACTCCATTTTTCCTCTCGGCTCATCAGATCAGCCGAGGCTTGGCTTGGCTTGGCTCTGCTCAGGCAAGGCCCCGAACTTCATCTGCTTCCGGGGCCTGCCTCTTAGCTATGCAGCGGCGGCGCAGATTTTGGTGGCAATCACAGTAGTGGCAGCAGGCTTCTGAAGCCTAGGCTGGGTGAGCGGACATACTTCTGAGTGTCGCCAGGTCAGCTCCCCGGTCCTGCCTGAATGACAGTCCCAAGTTGCAGCGTGGCGCAGTGGGGCTGACACTTTCATCAAGTAGCTTTATTTAGATATTAAAAAGCAAGGAAAAAAGGTTAGAGTCTCGCAGCAATGCCCTACTCAACTGCTGTAGAGCTAAGCTCCGGTGAAGTATCTTTAGAACTGACTCTGTACATAATGCCTCTCATCCCTAAACTCATTTTAATTGGCAAGCAAATTTACAGGTTCTAGAAAAAGAAAATGCAACTTTGTCCTGCTGGTACCAATTCAATGTTTGCACACTAGCAGGATTTCGGGAACCTCCCTCCTTCAAATCAGACCAACACTCCTAACTTCGGTATTTGAAAGCTCCTTCAGTATACTTTTGTTTATAAACATTAATGTGGTTTGAGTAATTACTCAGCTGGGATGACCAAAGAGGAAGTGAAGTATTTTTTAAAAAAACCAGAGCATCCCCACCTCTGCTGCCTACGTTACCACCATTTGTCTCACAAAATAAACCAGTCCCACCCAGCCTGAAATGTGGAAACCAATATTCAATATTTAGATTCTAGGAGATTTAGCTCTATTATACTTTGGACTAGTCTATGGGTCAAGAATCTGGAAATGCTGCATACAGAAACAAAAAAGTAAACATACTCAAATGTCCACACTGCACTTTTTCAGTGTACATTTCTATATCCATATGTTTTTTGTTTAAATCCAAATACAGAAGTACAAACAGATTAATCCATGAAGGATTATGTCATCTTTTTTTTTTAATGCCATATTTTAACAGGCCATAAGGTACTTTGTGGCTCATTTTTGCTGCAACAGGATAAAAAAGATGATCTCTTTGAAAATTAAGGAAAAAAAATATGACTTTAGAAACAAGGTTTTTTGATGTGGAATACATCATTTAGAAAATAATCCCAAGTAATTTAATTTTGTTTTGTTGAAAACTGTTTTAAGGAATTACCAGATTTTGAAAAAAGATAAAAAACAAACAAACAAAGAGTAAGTCATTCTTTTTAAATGCTTTGTTTATTTCTAGAGTTGCCTATGAAACATTTGAGTTTCACTAGTGCCATCCAGGAAGACCAGGTTCAACCTTTCCAACTAGACTTTTATTTATAGTACCAAGCAAACATCTGTTAAGTCAACGAATGTTCTACATTTTCGTTGGTCAAGCCCAAGTTTGTTTTAATGTTTAACAGCAACAGCAGAGATTTGTTTATCGTATTACAAACTGCTATTTGTACTTCACTCGTATGAGAGTTGGGTATCACCAAACATATCCTGCTTAGAGTTGAACGTTCACACCCTCTCATCCAAGATCATATGTGGCCTGCCATTGAAAGTGGATGTTACAAGACTTGTTTATGAATCGCAAGGACTCCTTTGGCTGAACTCTAATAATTAATAGGTTGGCACTTATTCCCATAACGAAATCAGGAAGCTATGTTGCAATGTTACTTGACATGAGGAAACACCTGGGTTGGTGTGGGGTATCTACCCCTGCAGCGTGACACAGTTTGGAAGATTGCAACAGAAGAATTGTTCAAATCGCCATAATGTCTGCCTTCCCAATTTGATGTGATTGCAGATTATGCACATATGTATGAATGCCCACAGAAACTGTGGTAATGCCGATGAACAAGTCAGAAGAGCGCCACAGGAAGTGCACATTTGCATGTAATGATTTTGAAATCAAAGAAGAAAAAAAACCCCATGCAAAATAGATGCAATAAGTAGGTCTGTGAATAACACCTGTCTACAGCACCTTAAAGCAAAATTCCATCTTTTTCCAGGGTTCTTTCAAGGTGATATATTGTAAACACTCCGCAGCCCTTCATGGTCCAAAGCTCCTTTTGGAGATGAAACCCTTAGAATACACTAGTGCAGGCAGTCTCTGACTTACAACCATTTGTTTATTGACCATTCGAAGTTACAACAACACTGAAAAAAGTGACTTATGACTGATTTTCCTACTTATGACCATTGCAGCATCGTCGTGGTCACATGATGAAAATTTGGGCACTTGGCTACTGACTCCTATTTATGACGATTTAAGTGTCCCAGGATCATGTGATCACAATTTCTAATATTCCCAGTTGGCTTCGACAAGCAAAGTCAATGGGGGAAGCCAGATTCGCTTAATGACTACATGATTCACTTAAGAACTGTGGCAAAAAGGTCATAAAATAGTGCATGACTTACTTAACAACTGTCTTGCTTAGCAATAGAAATTTTGAGCTCAATTGTGGTTATAAGCCAAGAACTACCTATAGTAAGTATTTCCAAGCTCTGAATCCTTCAATATTACCATTTCACCACCATGCTGAGACCAAAACTTATATGTGTGAATTAAATTCATCCTCAGCCAGAAATTACAGTTCTGCCTTAATGTGAGATATGAGTGTAAGATATAGACCAGGCCACAAATCATAGTTCCATCAATCATAGTTAAAACTAATGCTTAATGTAATATTTCATCCCAGTCAATCTAGTTTTCCTAACCTGCAATAGACATATAATTTTCAATCAATTTCAACCCCATTCTTATTTCCTGCAAAAAGAATTACTGGATAAACTACACTTTGTATTTAACAGAACATGGTCTGTTAAATTGCTCACTGAAGCAATTTAAGTTCTTGCAGTTATGCAAGCTCCATTAATGCAAGCATAAATCGTTAGGTTCTCAAGAAAGTTGTGGGAAGTGAATGAGAGGTAAATAAAAGACCTGGTGTGCCAGATATGGGACTCTATTATCGGGAGTTCTTCTCTACTTATACTTTAATTTTATGCAAGCACAATTTCTGCTTGGCTAAAAACCTGCAGGAAAATACAGCTAGCACTCCACCATGCTCCTACTAGATCTGCCTAAATAAGTCAATGAGCAGCTTAACAATGCAAAATTTGTACACCTTTGGAAGCAACTGATTAGGGGGGGGGGGAAATCAAGGATAGGGCCACACTTCAGAGCACCTGTTAGCCATATTATGTGTGTGAAAATGAGCCAGTTTGGTGTAGATGTTAAAGGCACCTAGAAACCAGGAGATTGGGAGCTCTAGTCCTGCCTTGGGCAAAAAGCCAGCTGGGTGACCTAGGGCCAATTACCCAAGGTCTTTGAGTCCTAGGAAGAAAGCAATGGCAAACTAGTTCCAGAACCATGCCAAGAAAGTAGATTCATCCAGGCAGTTCTAGGAGTCAATACAGATTCAAAGTCACGAAAAGGAGGCGAGGGATCAAAGAGATGCAATAGTTGGGACTGCCATGTTGCAATTTAGCCTACATAAGGTGACTCCCATTCAGAATGGTGCTTCATGCTAATAAATAATGTCGTTCACCATGTTGTGGCAACACCATCTGCCTTCTTACACAATTTGCATAAGAAGAATGTAGTTCCTCTTTCCAAGCTAGGGCATTCACAGAACCTGGGTTGGATGGGTAGTTGTCAGAAGCTGCGGCAGAAAAGAACGAAGCAAACTGAACCAAAGCAGCAACTTCAGAGAAGTGAAGTGACCTCATTCAGGGGTGAAATGCTCCCAGTTCGGACCGGATCGCCCGATCTGATAGTGATGGTGGCAGGTGGTTGGGAGAACCGGTAGCAAAAATCCCTGCCTCACCCCCCCCCCCACCGCCCATGCCCAGCTGAGCCGCACGAAAAAAGCCGCACGCTTTTTTTTTGTACTTTTAAAAGCATTTTTTTCTACAATCTCTTTCTTTAAAAGAAAAAAAAGCCTCTGACGATCCCAGCTGAGCAGCGAGATCGTCAGAAGCTTTTTTTTTTTTACTTTTAAAAGCAATGCTTTTAAAAGTGAAAAAAAAGATTGTGCGCCACAGCTGATCACCCCCCCTTGCGCGCTGTTCTACTTACCGCATGCCTTTTGGCGTGCACTGCACGCCCGCACCTCGCATTTGGTGCATGGTGTGCACTGCGCAGCCAGCGAACTGGTAGTAAACCGGTTCAGATTTCACCACTGACCTCACTGCTTTACCACACAGTGGCAAAACAGCTGGTTCGTTGAAATCCCTTTCTGGTTTTTCTTTGAAGACATTTCGCTTCTTGATGACCTGAATAACTGAGAATCTCCAGTCTTCATTTAAATCTTTGTCAAGGCAAAGGGCCCCTTTGAAGCTTGTACAGCCCCTTTCTTATCATAGTGAAATACTGTATTAAAAACTTGATCCGTGTATTTATCCAATAATTTTAAAAACCGAGGAGTAGAACCAATAAAACCAATATAGGCAGTTCTCAACTTACAGTTACTTAACAACTAGTTATGACGGACTTTTTAAAAAGTTACTTATGACCCATCCTCAAAGTTATGACTGCTGCACTATCCTCATGATTGTGTGATCACACATTCCAGGTGCTTGGAAACCAGCTCATATTTACAACCAGCTGTAGCGTCCTTTAGTCATGTGATAGCCTTTTGAGACTTTTTTGCCATATTCTGGCAAAAAAACACCCATTAGATAAGCTTTTGGACATACAACATGATTTGCTTGACAATCACGAGATTTGCTTAACAATCGTAGTGATTCTCTTAACAAACATCATAAAAATAGCAATAAAATTGAGTTAAATCAGATGACTTGACTTACAACTGCATTGACTAATGATCAAATTTCCAGGCTCTACTATGATCCTAAGTGGAGGATTACTCTATATATATATAGAGAGAGAGAGAGAGAGACTGCTATATTGGATAAGGTAAAATAAAATTCTGGAATTAAATTTACAATAATCAGAAAGAAAAGTATTTCGGCATACTCAAGGCTTAAGAATATTTTCAGCCAACAGTTTGTTGAGTATTTGTGCTTACTTCAAGAGAACGTTGTACTATAAAAATACTCTTTAAAATAAAATGCAGGCAACAAGAGATAGTATAGTCTAGTGGGCTAAGCTGGGCGAAGACTGAAAAGACTCAGGTCTAAATCCACCCTTAGCCATGGAAGAGAGTATGTCATGACGGATTAATTTTCTCAGTAACTTTAACAGACAAAGCGAATGATGGTAGTTACAGTTCAGGAAAGACCTCCATGCCTGCCTTAAAGCCTACTAATTTTTTTTCCTAAGAAAAGCTTGCCAGATTAGATATATGAATTAAATTTCCAAGCAGATAAATTTGAAAACTTGGAAATCATTGTGCATTCCACAAATAGTTTCTCAGATTGCCAAGAACCTAAAACTAACCCACAAGAGAATGACTTTGTATATACTAATTTAGAAATACCAAATGCATTTGTGCAAAGTAAGTCTATTTTCTCCTTCCATGTTTTACATTATGTATTTTCCGTTCCATGCTGCTCTAACTCTGAATTAAGTATAAATACTGCATGGGCCTCTAGATGTTTCAGAAAGGTCCTCAACATACCTAATAAGCCAGGGTTCCTGGAAGTTAAAGTAAGTAAACATCTGGAAGGCCACACTGACCATACTTGAAGGCTATCGTTTGGTGCTTTACTGCCCCACATGGCATATAAGCCTCCTATTTTATTATCCCAATGTCACCCTACTCCCTTCAAACAGTATTTATTTTATTCTGGATACCAGCGGGAAGAGCTACTGCTTACAGATGTTGCTGTATGACAACTCCCAGCATGTATTATTACTGGCCACACTGGCTGGAGCTGCCAGGCATTTCATAGATACCCATGAATTTCATAGAAATCTAATTGCAGATAAAGGAAGAAGTTCTTTATTTGCTCTCTTGCTTTTTCAACCTCTCAACGTCAGAAAAACCAATTTCTGACTTCAGAAATTTTCTGGAAGAACAATCCCAGCTTCCCGTTAGGTTTAGTAGAAAAACCAGACTTGTCTCTATTCGGTTCATCATATGCAGCCTGCACTACTTCTCAGGAAAAGTTACTTTACTATAGTATTGTACACACCCCATCCTACACATAGCAGACATTCAGAAATTATTTAATGCAGGCAACATATATTCTTGCCCCAAACATCAAATCTTCAACTTTATATCTCCAAGTTATTCACATTGAAGTATTTAAAAAAATCAACTTTCTCTCTTATTTAGTAAGCTTTAAGCATTCACTCTTATTAAGAAATCCTTGAATCTGTGTCAACAATAAAAATTAAATGCTTCACACCAATGTAAAAAAAAAAAGTATTATTCTATACAACTTTTTAGGGGGAATGGAACTCATGTTTATGTACATTCACAAATCATATGATACTCAGTGGGATTAAAGAAGGTGACCATAGGACTTGACGGAAATGTTCCATTTCCTTTTAAAATATTTCTAATGAAGCTAATCCAACCCCATTGCTTTTTTTCCTCCTAAATACCTCTGTCTCTTACAAACTGTCTGCTACTAGTGACAGATTTGTTTCTAATTTACATTCTTTAGGCATGCCTCAACTTGTTCTACTCACAACAGTCTTCTGGCAAAGGAGGTAACAAACAATGACAAAAGTTCCCACTTACACACAGTTTTCATGACAGCACTGAGTTAAGCTCTCTAAGGATGTCTCAGGATCTACAGCTGCCTGCCAATTAATGGTGAAGACATTAGGCTAGAAAACATGAGATTGTGAGTTCAAGTCCCGCCTTAGCCATGCAAACTGACTGGTTGATCTTGGGCCATTCTCTCTCAGCCCAACTCACCTCACAGTGTTGTTGTTGTGGGAAAAACAGGTGGACGAAGGTGTGCTGGATATCTTTGCTGCCTTGACTTATTTGTGAAAGTAATAAAGGCAGGATGCAAATAAATAAATGGATACAAATTTAAAAAATATTAAATCTTATTAATACCACAAAAGGCAAGGCATCTTAGGGAGAGATTAAGTTACCATGCAGTCATTGCTACAGATCCCATATACTTGTTCATATAGACTAGAAAGTCATGATAGACTTTATTGACCTTCCCCTCTTCTCAAAATTTCCCTTGTTTATGATCATTCCAAGGACAGCCAAGGTTGAATATTATGGGGGTTAGTTAACTAAAAAGTTCTACAATATTGGTCAGTTGACAGAAGCCTTTCAATTAACTGCAACATCCATCAAACCACTGAGACTGATAGACTCATGACAGACTCACAAGACTATCTGCCAAACGTACATGCAGACACAGAGGATTCAATGAAATGCAGATCAGAGATCATATTTGTGGGTGCTTTATTTTCCCACGGTGATAAGGAGCTTTTGAATATCCTAGGACAAAACCCAATGCAACAATGGGAGCACTGACTATTTGATTATCTGAAACCGATCATCCTTTCTCCTTTGCATCAATAACATTAATAGCATGTCAAATCTGTCTTCCAAATTCTTGAATGTTTTCTCCGCTGACAAAAGAGATTTTATTTTTATTCATCTCAGGTTGATTTGGAATGTAAAAGACATTTTTTATCTGTCTCTGATTACTATAAACTGATAGAGATTATCAGGGATAGGTTCTGTTGGTGTTTGTCACAAATCTTTCCATCCCTCTGATGTTATTGGTGGCTGCATGCTTCCTGAACAAAAAGACCTATATATGGAATGCCCTCGTTATGTGTTCCTTACAATTTAGTTGAACTGTGGAAAGCCAGAAATGAAAGGATTATTTAATAAAGGACATTTACATACATTCTGCCCACCTTATATAACTAAGCGAAGAGCCTTCCACCTCACTCATGAAAATTCCAGCAAATTTTTCTTACCTTTCGGAGGGGGAAAAAATAAATCCCATTTCTCTTTCACCAAACAGAATTAAAGTGGGTTGAAAGACACATACTGCAGTCCTTCACTAATAAATCTGAAACCTTACAATAAAGATCCAAGGAAAATATAGATAACAAGCTGGCAGCAATCTGTAATTTCAACATATGGTTAGTTTCAACACTATGCATGACAATTCTGTATTTGCAAAACTGGAGCCAGAATAGTAAATCAACCACTTAGTATTCTCTCTGGGTACATACATGTCCCAAGCGAATGGGGTCATGTTCTAAGGACTTTGCTTAATTTCCCTGTGGTACCCCAGTGAAGGATGGCTATTGCCCATGAAGCTACACTGAGCCACAGTACTTTATCAATACACTACAATAGTTTGACAGATATCTATACTTTCTTTCATATGTGTTGGGGATTAAGTCAAAGGTTTCTTAGCCAGCAAAGGCTACAGTTGCTGGGAATTCTGAGAGTAGCAGACCTAATAGATCTGGAGGATCTGCTTTGTAGTAGTAGCAGATATACATTGCCCATACCAATGCAACATTCTTAACACAGCTATTTTTCTGGATTTTTCACAATATATTGAACCATAATCTTAATCCTTTTGTGTGAACCATTTGTCTGAAATGATATAGGATTTCCTGCCTGAGCAGGGGGTTGGATTAAAAGACCTCCAAGGTCCCTTCCAACTCTTCTCTTCTCTTCTTCTCTTCTCTTCTCTTCTCTTCTCTTCTCTTCTCTTCTCTTCTCACTACTCTACTCTATTCCTTTATTTGGCCAAGTGTGATTAAACACACAAATATCTTCCAAATGCATTGATTTAAACATGAGTGATCAGAAAAGAAAGCTAATCTCAAAACCAACTAAGTTTACCATGCTGTACCTATTACTTTTAATTGACTTCACTAAATGTATTATCTGAGTACTGCCATTATATTGTGTCTTATCTACTGTAATTAAAGGTTTGCATCTTAAAAGCATGCATAAGCCATTAATGGAGATAAATTCCACTACAAACCTATACTACTTCTCTTAGACTTTATTATTAGTAGAGAAACGTATTTAAGTCAAGAAGAAAAGCTCTCCAATGCTTGAGGACGTTGCTCCCACCATTTTTTTTATGGGTCTTCTACTTGATAGCCAAAAAGAACTGGATGGTCCAAGAAAGCAAACCATCCACATTTTAGAGAACTTAAAGCAATATGCAAAAGACTGTTGATTTTCCTGGAGACTTGTCTATGAAGTCTACAAGAATAAAATATACACCTCCACAGTGCACAAGTTAATGGATGTACCCATTGATTTCCTTTTTTGAAGGACACACAACAAACTAGCCAGTCTCTAACAAACTGGCATTTCATCCAAACCAGGAAACGATGGATGACATAATTAAATTTTTACACTATTTTCATGCCCAGATGCTATAAAGTGTTTCAAATAACATAAATGGTGATGGTATAATTATGCAAATAAATTATATACATTTGGCTATCACAACATTCAAATGTAATAGATACCTTCCCTCACCTTTGATTGGTTAAAACAAGGTTTTATAATATCTGATAACCTGTTTTTTCCATTCATTCTTTCTATTTTCTTCCTGCCACAGAAATAATTATTGTGAAATGTAACAACCTTTTATAGGATGAAATATAAGGATCTGAAAAAACTCCTTAACAAAAAGCAAACTATAATTTTTCCCATCCTGAAATCTGTTTTGTGACACAAGTCTTAAGCAACACCCAAATGGTTAAGATACAAATTATTCTTCCCCTGCATTAAAAACATAGTTACTTTATTTCAAGAATGGAAAATGGATAGTGACTGAACAAAATAAATGTAATAGAAAATAAATGTAATAATAAAACAATAAAAAATAAAAAAATAAATGTAATAGTGAAAGAACACCCAACTTCTCTACAGCAGAACTGAAACAGGGCTAGCTTTCAATGTCAAAAGGATGGAAAACAAACTCTCCAATTTTCAGTGTGTGTGAAAGTGCCCTCACAAATTGGGAACACAAGTTAAAGGATCATGATGCAGAATGCAAGGAAATAAAAAAAAATATCTTTGTCCCATATAAATTTTGCAACTTTTTGGAAGAAAAAACTATGATGTAATTGTCTCAAAGAAAGGAGGCCATAAACGCTAACTATCCATCTGTGCAACTTTGTACCTTTATAGTAAAACATGCTTACTTTGGGGGAGTTTTTGAGTCGGTTTCTAGTTGGATAAAGTTAAAAAGGAAGAAAAGATCTTTAGTTAGGACTATGCAGTGGTTCAATATCAAAGGGAAAGAGATGCTTTGGAGCACCCTGTATTTTTTCTTTCTATAGCTGCAGTGCAACCATAAAACACATTTGGTTTAAGAAAGTGCTAATAAATACTAAAAAAACACCCTTTCAAGTGCTCCAAAGCAGCTTTTTCCCTTTGAATTCAAAGCATTGCACAGTTCTAATTTTGAACTGTTGAGTTGCAGCACACTGACTCTTTAATTAAAAAATATTAGGAAATTTGTCTTCAAATCCTTCCTTTATCCAGAACCTCACTGATAACCTCAGATTAATTGATTTAACTTTCCTTGCTGGACTGTTTGTGAAGAGGAAAGAAAAGGATCTCACAAATGCCATCTGAGCAATCCCAAGAAATCGTTATACACCTAAAAATGTATGTGCAGATTCGTGCAGGCAAAGCCAAAAAAAGAATCTTGTATCTGTGTTATAAGCAGGGTGGATTTGATTTAAATCGAGTCGATTTAAATCATGATTTAAATCATGATTTAAATCACTAGTAAAAAGACTTGATTTAAATCAACTTGATTTAAATCATAATTTTTAAAGAGCAACTGTCATCTCTGCTACTTTGACCCACTGTTGACTCACCGATAATCCCAGTGTTGCAGAATATACAGCCTTGTGCTACATAACTAAGCTCCATTTCATGCTGAATAAACTAAATTATTTATGTATCTTAAATAGAAAACTATCTTACAATAGATTTTTACCCCAAAAGTTTTTTATTAAAATAAATTCAATAAAAATCAAAAAAATCTGATTTAAATAAAAAATCCGATTTAAATAAAAAAAATCCGATTTTTTGATTTTTTTAAAAAACCATTGATTTTTATCCACCCTGGTTATAAGTAGTGTCCTTTGGTTGACAAAGAAGAACAATTTGCTCACTAAGAAATACAAGGATACCAGGGGTGGGTTCTACTTACCTTTATTACCGGTTCGCATTGTCATGCGCAGATCACTTACGATGACATCCAGGTCAGTGGGCAGAGCCTCCCACCGGTTTTACTACCGGTTCTTGTGAACCAGTCCGAACTGGGGGCAACCCACCACTGATACATACTATCTTTTTAAATATCTAAAATGGTTGATTCAAATATTGCCATCTGGTCATTTTTGCTGAAAAGGAGGGGGGGGCTTTACTTGAATGTGTCTGAGAAAACAGATAACTAATGTGTAGACTTTAAGTTGTTTGCATATATTAAATTCACATTTAATTGAAAAAGTATTTTAGAGAAAAGGACATATTTTATACTTAATTCTTCCCACTTCATATTATCTAACAGATTTTTTATTGTGCATTATTACTATTTTGTTACTTTTTAGGATCCACTACTTTACCTCACTTAGCCCAATTATATTGTAAACACATTTCTGGTAATAAAATAGGAAATTCAAAAAGAAGGCATAATTAACTGCCAGCCCATGTGCTGAATCCAGTCAGTTTCATTTGGCCCAACGTTTGCTCTAAGTATTTACTCCACAATTCTCCAAGATATCCACATCCAACAGGAAAAAAAGAGGGGATCATTGAAATATATTCTTGTTCACAGGCTGACAGCCAATGAGTATAGGCAGCCTATGGATGTCAGACTGATTATCATCTAAATTTGGCTTGTACCTTAACCAATCTTATCTCTCTAAAGTCAAATGAAGACCAGAGGTGGGAAGGAAAGATATTGGAGAAGGAAATGATAAAGGCACTATTGTAGAATCACACTGCAAGCTCCATTCTTTGTATATCATGTCATACATATCACATGTCATAATATCACATCCATATATGAAAGAGTTGTTTTGAATAAAGCATCCTATAGATACCTCCGACTGCACTAACATCTATAGCTTTTTTTCATTAGCAGAACTCATTCCAAAGCAAGGCAGCAATAACAACTGTTTCTGCAGATGTTTAATGAGATATAGGCTGAATTCACATTTCCCTTTAACTTCCATATTGAAGTTTCTTTGATTGCAATCCAGCCAATTATTGTTTAAAGTGTGGTTAAAGAAACGATGGCTTAGCACCCTGTGTGAGCTCAGTTACAAACATAAGAACCAAACCACACAGCTGGCCCAGATGTAGTTTCACAACTAATTTATTTAGTTAAGACTCTTGTAGGACCTAATTATACCTTTTGTAACATCAGGGGATTGCCCTTCTGCCTATTTCCCAAGATGTATATATTATCATTTGCCAGTAATGCTATTGCATTAGACAAACAGGCTAGTGTACAATCCTCCCACCCCTCAAATACAGGGGTGAAATCCAGCAAGTTCTGACAGGTTCTGGAAAACCGGTAGCAGAAATTTTGAGTAGTTCAGAGAACCGGCAAATGCCACCTCTGGATGGCCCCAGAGTGGGGTGGGAATGGAGATTTTGCAATATCCTTCCCCCAGGAGTGGGGAGGGAATGGAGATTTTGCAGTATCCTTCCCCCAGGAGTGGGGTGGAAGTGGAGATTTTGCAACATCCTTCCCCGAGGAGTGGGGAGGGAATGGGGATTTTGCAGTATCCTTCCCCTGACACGCCCACCAAGCCACGCTCACCAAGCCAAACCATGCCCACCAAGCCACACCCACAGAACCGGTAGTAAAAAAATTTGATTTCACCACTGCTCAAATAGAAATGTTGGGAATGTCAATCTTCATTAATGCAGGAATATATCACAACAAGGTTTCATAAATAATCACAGTTTATCACCGTGCTTTCTGCATTCTTTTTTTCAGACTTCACTGTTTACCAATCATTCTTTAAACAACTCCTAACCATGCTTCATGAATGTAATACAATGTGCAACCCATAGAAATGTATGACCTGCTTCACATTTTTTACTTTAATGTTTTGTCAAAGTCGGACATAAACTATGGTTTACAAACCACATGTCAGTTAAAATCTAAACAAGTTATAACATGGCCTGGGGCAGTATTTTTTAAATTGTGGTCCTATGATTTCTGAGGTTCTCCAAGACACTCTCAGGGAACCACAAGGTCAAATTTATTTGCTAGCCTGCATTGAAAAATAATGGTATAATATTAAAATCCCATCAAACAATTGTGAAAAGCTTTAACAGCAGGGAATGCATCAATTTTAATTTGGTTCTATTTATCTATCTCAGCATACTAAAAAGCAGAGACATCACCCTGTCAACAAAAGTGCGTACAGTCAAGGCTATGGTTTTCCCAGTTGCAATGTATGGCTGTGAAAGTTGGACCATAAGAAAGGCTGAGCGCCAAAGAACTGAGGCCTTTGAACTATGGTGCTAGAGAAGACTCCTGTGAGTCCCTTGGACTGCAAGGTGATCAAACCAGTCAGTCCTAGAGGAGATCAACCCTGACTTCTCCTTAGAAGGCCAGATACTGAAGATGAAACTCAAATACTTTGGCCACCTAATGAGAAGGAAGGGTTCACTGCAGAAGAGCCTAATGCTGGGAAAGATTGAGGGCAAAAGGAGACGTCAGAGAACGAGGTGGCTGGATGGAGTCACTGAAGCAGTAGGCGTGAGCTTAAATGGACTCCAGGAGATGGTAGAGGACAGGAAGGCCTGGAGGAACGTTGTCCATGGGGTCGCGATGGGTCGGACATGACTTCGCAACTAACAACAACAAATCTATTTATCTATCTATCTATCTATCTATCTATCTATCTATCTATCATTTATCTAGCCATCCATTCATTCATCCATCCAGCCCCCACCCCTGCTCTAGAAAGAATGCAGAGAACAACAAAGATGATTTGGGGACTGGAGGCTAAAACATGTAAAGAACAGTTGCTGGAATTGAGTATGTCTAGTTTAATGAAAGGAAGGACTGGGCTGACATGATAGCAGTGTTCCAATATCTCGAGGCCGCCACAAAGAAGAGGAAGTCAAGCAATTATTCAAAGCACCTGAGGGCAGGACAAGAAGCAATGGGTGGAAACTAATCAAGGAGAGAAGCAACCTAGAATTAAGGAGAAATTTCCTGACGGAACAATTAATCAGTGGAACTCTAGAAGTTGTAAATGCTCCAACACCGGAAGTTTTTAAGAAGAGATTGGATAACTATTTGTCTGAAGTGGTGTAGGGTTTCCTGCCTAAGCAGGGGGTTGGACTAGAAGGCCTCCAAGGTCCATTTCAACTCTGTTATTCTATTCTATTCCATTCCATTTCACATTAAATCATTTTGAGTCATACAGTGTTTAGAATGCAGTATTGCAGTCTAATTCTGATGAGTGCTGACTGCTAGCAGTTTGACAGTTCAATTCTGACCGGCTCAAGGTTGACTCAGCCTTCCTTTTTTTTTTTTTAACTTGATTTATATGCCGCCCTTCTCCGGAGACTCAGGGCGGCTTACAATGCGTTAAGCAATAGCCTTCATACTTTTGTATATTTGTACAAAGTCAGCTTATTGCCCCCACAAACTGGGTCCTCAATTTACCTACCTTAGAAAGGATGGAAGGCTGAGTCAACCTTGAACCTGGTGAGATTTGAACTTACAGTAATTGCAGACAGCTGGTGTTAATCACAATGCTATCAGTCTGCTGAGCCACCAGGCCCAATTCTTCTGAGATCGGTGAAATGAGGACCCAGATTGTTAGGGGCAATATGCTGACTCTGTAAACTGCTTAGAGAGGGCTGTAAAGCACTGTGAAGCGGTACAAAAGTCTAAGTGCTATTGCTGTTAAGTAAAAGTTAAAAGAAAAACCTTGCCAATGCCCCAGATTTAGATGGATATTTAAGGCTACCAACAACTGATGACACACCAAGATGTAAGTGTTGTAGCGCCATCAAATACTCTTCCCGTTTTAGTTCACACGTAAAACGTCCTTTGGCAAGCACTCAAGTCTCATTAATACCTAACTTTTACCATCTTTGGTTGTGAATGTTAATGTGACAAAAACATACAGATTAATCTCTCTATCAGAAGAAATCTCAACCTACCCATATGGTATCAATCAGAGAAAAGGATTGGCAGACAAGTTTGGCCACCCTTTAAAAACATATGCTGCAGATTAGCAACTGCGAATGCAAAAATTTATTCAAAGTAATTACTGTTAATTAGTCTTTCCCAAACTGGTGTCCTCCAGATGTGCTAGATCTCAACACTCAGATGTTCTGCTGGGAATTCTGGGAGTTGGAGTCCCAGTTCATCTGGATGTGCTCATTTGCAAGATGGTTGTAATGAAATATCATTTTCCATATGCATCATGAAAGGAATGTTACAGCAATTTACAATCTGAAGCCATTAAGGCTTATTTTTAAGACACACAAATAGACATTTTTGCAGAATGTCCATTTGTGTGTCTTAGAAAAACAGGCCAATATAAACTTTCTCAAAAATTAAAATTTCCAACCCTTGTTACATTTGCTTAGAAAGCAAACAATAGAATTTTTTCCCCAAATAAGTGATTCAACTAGCAACGCTTGTTTGAATGCTTTTGAAACAAACAGGTTTCAAAGGATAGCATGTTTTGGCACATCTTAAAAAAAACCTTAAAAGCAGATGGGTTTTAGCAGCTCTCATTTAGTTGTTCCACAACACAAAAATGAATGTAGTCACTCCCAACATTTCCTTTAGCTGATACATTCCTAAAGTATTTTCATCTTGTACTGTACAACTCTGATGTAGTCCACTCTCCATCCCAGAATTCCCAAGAGAATCCTTAGGGTGTGAACTGAGCCTCTCTGAGGGGGATACTCATGGTGTATCATGATCTCACAAGGAATGTGAGCTTCTGAGATCTTGGGCTGTACAGATGGATAAGGTTTCTCTTAATCACTTCTGAAAGACAACACAGGAACTTTTTAATAATACATCATTATGTTTCTGGGTGTACACAGAGTTGGTCTACTCCGGGTCCCATCAGCTAAACAATGCCGGCTGGCGGGCCCACGGGGGATGGCCTTCTCTGTGGCTGCCCCGGCTCTCTGGAACCAGTTACCTCCTGAGGTCCGGACCATCCCCACCCTATTGGCCTTCCGAAAAGCGGTGAAGACTTGGCTTTTCCGGCAGGCCTGGGGCCGTTGATCTCACTCTTGTGATCCGGTGAGATCCGGCCATGAATGGTATGAATGAGTTTTAATGTTTTTAATTCTTAAATATTTTTTATAAAGATTTTAAATGCATTGTTGTGAGCCGCCCTGAGTCTTTGGAGAGGGGCAAACTGAATTAATAAATAAATTGAATTAATAAATAATAAATAAATGAGCCTAAAAGGGCATTTCACTTTCTAATCCCAATTTAACCTGGACTTTATATTGGACGTTAGTTTTGGAATCCTACAATTCTTTAAACAACCTTCCCCAAGCAGATGTCTTATGCACAGTGATAGAAACACTTAGGTTCTCACAATGGAAGAAAGGATGGTGAAGTTTCCCCCCACCTCCTTATTCCTTTGCACTATCCCCTTCCTGATTTTTCCCCTTCCTAATTCCTTTGTTTGTGTTTTATGTTTGAACTTTTGCAAAAAATTTAAGAAGCTATATTTTTTTTTAAAAAAAAATTATTAAATCACCCCCCCCCAAAAAAGGAACAACATAGATTATAATGGTCATCAAAAACAGGAGGGGAAACCATATAGAGGTTGAAGACACAATCCAGATTTCTCTAGGGACTAAATCAGGGATGACTGATAAAAACATGGGACAGGAGCACATTTGGATTTTGACATAAGCACTCTCCCAAAATGATTGCCAGGGCAAGTCTGACCAATTATAAAGCAGAAGACAAAGTCTTTGTTGCCACCTGCCATTTTATTTTCTGGTACCAGTTATCAGTCTAGGGAATATAGACTGATAATTGGTTCTGCACTGTTGGAAATACAAGATTTTGTTTCAGGTTGGTATTCTGCTCTAAAATATGCTATTTTCTAGGAATGTGAGCTTCTGAGATCCAAAACAGGAAAAATGCTTCAGAACTGGTGTGGATATAACTGGGTATATACGAAACCGCTTTCTGCCACCAGCAGCCTCCCACCGGCCAATATACTCCCACAGACAGGGGCTCCTCAGGGTGCAGTCGTCCAAACAATGCCAACTGGCAACACCCAGGGGGAGAGCCTTCTCTGTGGGGGCACCAGCTTTCTGGAAGGAGCTGCCCCTAGAGCAGTGGTTCTCAACCTGGGGGTTGCGATCCCTTTGGGGGTCGAACAACCATTTCACAGGGGTCGCCAAAGCCCTCTCTCGCCCCCCCCCCCACGCCTTCACTCACCCTCACCCTCTGTCTCTGTTGGATCGCCGGTTGCCATTCGCTTACCCCGCCCACTCCCAATCTATTGCTGCCTCCTGAGTCCCAGCTGATGGCTAGAGGAAAAAAAAACTGTTCAAATTCTTGCCGCGGGGCTTCAAAGGGCCGCCCTATAGCCAGTGGTGGGATTCTGCCGGTTCCGCCCCGCCCCTCCGCACCACTATTTATTGCCAATAAATAGTGGTGGGCGAGGGGCGGGGGAGCCAGCAATTTAACAAATGGTTCGGTGTTTTTTTGTAATTTTATTGGCCTGCGGAGCTTCAGCATAGGCAAATTAGCCCTTGATTAGATCGGCTCCCGACTCTCAGCTGATTTGCTCTCAGCTGTTTTGCTCAGGGCTCTGCTGCTTGCTGGAGCACATTTTTTTTCCCCTAGCTATGCTGAAAACCGAAACTGAAACTGCTTTGCTGTTGCTGCAACGTTGGAAAATTAGGCAGGCAGATTTCTTTTCTTTTTCCTCACCAAAAAAGGTAGGTGCAAACAATGGGAAATTTAGGGGAAAAGAGGAGAGTTTAAGATTTTAAAACACAAAAGAAAAAAAGCTCTATTTAACTAGGGAATTGTAATAATTGAGATACTATTAATTGTATATTTCTGAAAGCAGAAATGGTTAAGTTGTGGTTTGGAGGAATATATGGGGGAAATTATTTGGTTTATTATTAGTAGTAAATATAATTAATTGATTTGTAAGAAATTGAATTGCATGGAAATAATTGGAATATTCATGTTCATATTGATTAATATACAAAAAAGGTAGTTATATAACTAATTTATTTATATTAAAATGTTGAATTTATATTAAACAACTGTAATATTACATAATTAACCAATGTGACGATGGATATAAAAATAGATGACAATGGGAAGGGGTATAATATAGAATAGAAGGGAAAAATTGAATTTGATTAAGATTAGAGATGAGGATGAAGGGTAATATTGGTTTCTTACAAAAATAGATGAGGAATAAATATGGCAAAAAGGAAATATAGAAATTGTAAATTTAATTGAAATGACTAAACGCTGTTTAAATTTGTGAACCGACCAAATACTCTGTTCAAAGAAAATACATTGTATGTTTGTATGTGTGTTTCTAATTATTGTTATTTATTCATATTTGTTCTCTTTTATTCTTTAAAGTTTAACAATTCATTCTCTATCTTAATATCTTTATATTTGTTTGGGGTTGGCTTTCTTCCCTTTCATCTTTTTTATTGTACAGCAATCTTTCTCCTCAAACCTACCACCTCTCTCTTTTCTTTCCTTCTTACTTTCTCTTCCTCCCCCTCTTCTTCTCCTCCCTACTTCCTCTTCCTTTCTCCTTCTCCTCCTCTCTTCCTCCCTCTCTTATCCTCCCTCCTACTCTAATTTCCCTTCCCTTCCTTCATCCCTCTCTATTGCTGTATCCTTTTATGCATATGGACTACTCAGAGGACTGAAAAAGTTTTTTCTGACTGGTCCTTGCACTTTTGACCAGTCTTCGAACTTACGACTGTCCTCACATTTTACGTTTTTGCCCTATCTTGTCACCATGGTGAAGAGAAGCAGTTGTGAAATGAGTGACACGGTTGTTAAGAATGCTACAATGGGCATAAATGATGACCAGTCATAAGTGCGAAGACCGGTCAAAAGTGCGAGGACCTGTCAGAAATCACTTTTTTCAGCCCTCTGGGTAGTCCTTTTGTGCATATGAACTACTCAGAGGGCTGAAAAAGTTATTTTTGACAGGTCCTCGCACTTTTGACCAGTCCTTGAACTTACGACTGTCCTCACATTTTACGTTTTTGCCCTATCTTGTCACCATGTTGAAGAGAAGCAGTTGTGAAATGAGTGACACGGTTGTTAAGAATGCTGCACGGGCATAAATGTGAGGATGGTCATAAGTGTGAGGACCATTCAAAAGTGCGAGGACCTGTCAGAAATGACTTTTTTCAGCCCTCTGAGTAGTCCCTATACACATAGCCATGGCCACCCGGTCACATGATCTCCAGGCCACACCCACAAAATAAGCCACGCCCACAGAACCAGTAGTAAAAAAATTTAGAACCCACCCCTAGTTGGGGATCACCACAACATGAGGAACTGTATTAAAGGGTCACGGCATTAGGAAGGTTGAGAACCACTGCCCTAGAGGTTCGTATGATCCCCAACCTGCGTACCTTTTGCCGTGCCCTGAAGACCCTTTTGTTCCACAAGCGGGCTGGCATAATATGAATTTTATAATGGGTGTATGTTAGTTTTTAATTTGTGGGCCAAATTTTTTATACATTCGATTTTAAATTGTCTTTAAATTTTGTAAATCTATATGTGTTTTAATATGGCTGTACACCGCCCTGAGTCCTTCGGGAGAAGGGCGGTATAGAAGTCCAATGAAAGTAAAGTAAAATAAAGGTTGTGGTTCTGGAAAGAAAAATGAACTTGAGTTAAGAACATGCCTTATCCCTCAATTCAGATGTGTGTATATTCCTGGTTATCAAAAGAGCCCAGGAAAAAATCCAGTTGCTGGCACATATAATAAGTATACTTGTGTTGTATCTGAAGCACCATTTATTTTTATGGGGGGGGGATTGGAGCTTCAAAAATAATCTGCAAGGAGTGCTTGTGACTTCACAGAAGCAGAGTATATATTCATTAAGGCAATCCCTTTTTTTCCTGGAAAAAAAAGTTGCAAAGAGTTGTTGTACTCGGATGAGGATTAAAGTCCTTGTGAATCATCTTCAATGCATGCTCTAAAAAGACCTTTAAAAGGTAAATTTGGGTAGGATAGTACACTTGGCAGTCAGAAAGGGACATAGTGATGGACACTTTTTTCATTCCAGGTGCCATGCCAGGAACCTGAACCAATAAACCTTTAGAATTTAGGGAAAGCTTTCACAGAACAACCTGGTAGGCACTAACCCAGCAAGTGAAGTTTAGTAGGAACAACTGTTATACATTCTTCAACAAGACACACTTCAATTATCTAGCACAGTGTAGGAGAAAGAGTGGCAGAACCTGGGGCTGGAGTGAAGAGCCTTGGTAGTACAAGGGTTTGAGGCACCCTGTTATTAAGCTGCTTAAGACCAGCTGCCTGCAATTACTGCTGGTTCGAATCTCTCCAAGGCTCAAGGTTGACTCAGCCTTCCATCCTTTCTAAGGTAGGTGAAATGAGGACCCAGTTTGTGGGGGCAATAAGCTGACTTTGTATAAATATACAAAAGTATGAAGGCTATTGCTTAACACATTGTAAGCCGCCCTGAGTCTTCGGAGAAGGGCGGCATATAAATCAAATTAAAAAATAAATAAATAAATAAATAATAAATAAATAAATAAAATAAGAGGAATCAGCCTAGAATCTTTAGGTAATCACAATGAAAGTCCTCCTTGAATGCTGTTGACACTTATTTAGCCACCAAAATAGAGCTAACTATTAGTTAAGTACCTTAACCGTTAGTTGAGTAGATTCCTGTGCATAGACATGAGTAACAAATCAATTTAACTAACTTCATGTGTGGTCCTGCTCTTTTGTACCTGATAAAAGGCTGTGAAACACCATAATACTAATCTGGGATTTTTAATACAGAATTTCTAACATTGGATGAATAAACCTTTATTTTTGAATAAGGAAGTAGGGGGTGTCAATCTGTCCTTTAGGTTAAGTACTAATGGGTCACTTTGTACACCACCAAAATCCAAAACCAAACAAACCACATAGTGGTTTAGCTTAAGGTGTGAGCCTGCTTCCCTCCAACCTGCAGTGTTTTCTTCTTTACTCTTAAATGCCACTTCAAAATATTAATTGCTTTGTACTTTGTATTATGCTACGTCCCATTAAAAAAAAACAACAACCCTGTAACATTCATGTATAGCATTCACTTTGGCCAAATACAATGAAAATCTAAGAACTGTAGATGGAAATCAAAGCTGAGATAATACCCAGTTTTTCTTAACTTAAACAATTTAAAATGTAACTTAACACCTGTGTATTTAACCAGCTGTTGACTTGGTTTTAAATGACTCCTATGAAATCCAAAAGCAATGAAATAAAAGCATGCAGTGTAGTTAGTCCCAGCCTTGATTAATTGGTGGAAGCTCAGCTTAAATAAACAGCAGAAGAAAGCAAGTCGAAGTACATATTATAACAAATATAAAGGGTTTTTTTTCCCTGTAGGACAGAGGTTCAATCAGAATAGAGCTGGAAGGGATCTTGGAGGTCTTCTAATCCCTCTCAAGCAGGAGATTCTAATCTATACCATTTCAGATAAGTGGCTGTCCAGTTTTTTCTTAAAAACCTCTAGTGATGAAACACCTTCAGCTTCTGGAGGCAAGCTGTTCCACTGGTTAATTGTCCTCACTGTTGTTTTTCCATAATTCCAGGTTGCTTTTCTCCCCTTGATTAGTTTCCAGCCACTTTTTCTTGTCTTGCCTTCTAGTGCTTTGGAAAATAAATTGATGCCCTCTTCTTTGTGGCAGCCCCTCAAATACTAGAATACTGCTATCATGTCCCCCATAGTCTTTTTCTCTAGACTGGCCATATCCAATTCCTGCAATTGTTCTTCATATATTTTTGTCTCCAGGCCCTTAATCTTAGTTGCTCTTCTTTGCATTTTTTCCAAAGTCTCAACATTGTTTTTTGTAGTGTGGTAACCAAAATTGATTGATACTGCAAGTTTTTGTTGGCCTTCCTGAGCTGTAATTTTCATTAACCTTACCCAGCATGGCTAGTATCAGAGAGAGATGGTTACTGCAGTCCAGCAACAATGTTAAGGATATATTACCGATCTTATTTTATTTATTGGGTTTTGCTTCAGCTTCTATTACTTGTCTAAATAATGCAAAGCAGCAAACATACACAATGCCCCTACTCCTCCTCTTTTCCCCAATAACTCTATGAGGTAGGTTGGGTTGAGAGAGAATGACTGGCCCAAGGTCACCAGCCAGTTTTGATGCCTCAGGTGGGACTAGAAGTCACAATCTCCCAGTTTCTAGGCCAGCACCTTAACCACTACACCAAAATGGCTGTCTCTATTAGGAGAAATAACAAACTCTGGGGCAAGTAGCTAAGACTGCCGATGACGAAAGAACCTGCATGGAGTCATTGCATCTATAGTGGAGATGTTCAAGAGGATTCATACTTACATTATGGTGCAAGTGAAAGTCTGCTTACAGATAAGGAAATTGAAGCTTATCTCTGAGACTACAACCCCTTCAGACCTAAACAGGTTGCCCTGTTTTATTCTGACTAGAGTTCCTTGGGTTTTATGGATTGCAACTCCCAATACATTCAGTCAAAGATACAGTTTTGGATCTCAAGGTATGAGGCTTAAGTAAGGATTAAGTTTCTTTTCCTTTCTTAGCTTCTGAAGAGGGGGATACAAACTGTAGTTCTCAAATTTTCCTCCTAACTCTTAGATTCCATTTCTCTTCCAAATCTTTTTTCTTTTAAATTGTACATCTTATGTATGCAAATTTATCCTGCCATTAATGAATTGCTCTCTGGGCTGGCTAGTAGTGACAAAGAGTTGTGGGTCCATATCCCAGAAGCACGAGAGTGAAGAAATCAGTTTTCAGAATTGCTCAGAAGAAAGGAACCCTGAAGTCCTTCAAATTGTACATTTCCGAAAGTTCTTCCCAATTTAGAATAATGGAGATCTACTTTGGAGTAGCCAGAGGACATTTGATCATGCCCTAATGCAGTGGTTCTCAACCTGTGGGTCGCGACCCCTTTGGGGGTCGAATGACCCTTTCAGAGGGGTCGCCTAAGACCATCGGAAAACACATATTTTCAATGCTTTTAGGAATAATTTTATGGTTGGGGGTCACCACAACATGAGGAACTGTATTAAAGGGTCTCAGCATTAGGAAGGTTGAGAACCACTGCCCTAATGGAATATATGAACAGTAAATATCGCCATTTTGCAGAAAAGATAGCAAGGAGAAACCACAAGACTATAAAAAAAAAGTAGCCAGAGGGGACTTACTAAGTCTCATGACTTCAGTGAAACTTAAATTGAGAGTGCCCTAGCTGAAGTGCCCGAGTCTTTTTATGTTATTGAATTATTTTGTAACTGGAACAGATATCTTGTTACAGTGACACTTAAATAAGCCATTGAACGCAGCTCTTGTATAAACAGATCACTATCTAACTGGACCAGTAACATTTGCATAATTCATGCTTATAACATGCATACTGTATGTTTTCTGGCTTGCAGATGTCAGAATGTGGTCTAAAAAAAAATTCAAAATTATGTTTTATTTATTTATTTATTTATTCAAATTTCTATACTGCCCTTCTCCTTTCGGACTCAGGGCGGTGAACAGCCAAGATAAAAACATTTAATCATTAAACAATAATTTATGGGTATGTATAATTTCAAATTTGAACATTCTGAATGTATTCTGCATATATTGCATTGTTTCTCCATGAAATAATCTGGATTTTTTTAAAAAAACTGACACTGTGTGACCACTAGCACACAATGTTGGTCAAATACTGAAAATGTAAAGATAGCTACAACTATTAAAATAATTTTTCCACTCAGTGTCTGGGTTCACAATGTGCTAATAATATAATTTGATGGGTTTCATTCATTTTGGTTTGCATAAGGGATAAATCAAGTCAAAGCTGCTGTGACCTTGTAGTTAAACAAACTACTTGTGCAGTTTATTTAACTAACAATGCAGAGAGAAGACTGAAGCCTCCCTTCCATGCCCTGAGTTATCCAGCTGGACTATTTTCGGGATTACAAATGAACTCCCACCCTGAAAAGGCTAAGTATGCTTTGGTGACTCTATGATTCCTAAGAGGGTGGAAACTTTCCCAACCAGAAACGCTGATGCCATCTCTGTGGCTGAAGTATTGTTACAATAGGGTGAACCCAGCCATTGTCTGCAAATCATTGTTAAAAATACAACTGAAACATTACTATTGTTCATTCAATAAACTATGATTAAAACCCATCATGACTTAATATGATACAGAACCCAGCTACTGACAAAGCACCTGGAGTTTTTTAATAAGGAAATAACATTGTAATGAGTTTAATGCTGTTTAAAAAAACACCAGATTTCTCATTTTAGAATGTTAACATTCCACATATAGATATGTTTTATATACATATAAAACAGCTGAATTCACAGAAGATGCTTGGCTAGATAAATTACAGTTCACTAAATAACTACATACACGTAGTCCTCAAGTTACAACAGTTCATTTAGTGACCGTTCAAAGTTACAACGGTGCTGAAAAGTGACATGACCATTTTTCACTTATGACCTTTGTAGCAGCCCCATAATCATGTGATCAAAATTCAGATGCTTGGCAACTGGTTCATACTTAGGACTGTTTCTGTGTCCCAAAGTCATGTAATCGCCTTTTGCTACCTTTTCACAAGCAAAATCAATGGGGTAGCCAGATTCACTTATCAACTGTGTTACTAACTTAACAACTGCAGTGATTCACTTAACAACTGTGGCAAGAAAAGTCATAAAATGGGCCAAAACTCACTTAACAAGTATCTCACTTAAGAACAGAAATTTTGGGCTCAATTGTGGGCGTAAGTCAAGGACTCCCTGTATATGTAACAATCTGAAACTTAATATTGATTCATGTGGTATGCTAAGATGCAAACAACTTTGGCTTAGACTGTTGCATCAACCCAGCCACAGACTGATTTCACATATCACACTAAGCCATTATTTATAATCCACAACAGATTGGTTCATGCAATCCACTGGAAACATTGCACTAGGCCAAAATGGACCATACCACACAATTAAAGTGAATTATATCACGGTCATATAGTGCAAAGGTTAACCTGTTCTTCTGACATGGCTTTTCTATAAACAATCAAAGTGGCTGAGGGACTTGTGACAATGCAGGCCTGCAAACCTTGGGCATATTGAGATCTTATTCCTTAGCTGAACTATAACCCATCCAAAGTGATGGTACCTTTCCTATGGTAGGAACTGTTACACTAATGGCAACTCAGAAAATCAGATTTCTACTGTTGGGATGCAGCTGCCTGCATTGTTGTCTAGCCTGGTACAAGATCAGCTGTGAAATATTCAATTCCCTTTTTAAAGCAGCATGACAAAACAGCCACATTTCCCTTTTATATAGATAGATCCTCCATCCAATCGCCTCTTATTTCCCTCTTTATTCCTTCGACCCGCCTTTAAAAGCCTTCCATAATTTCTTCTTTTGAAGAAGTTTTTTTTCCAGAAAAAGAAAGATATGCACAGAAAACCAGGGACCTCTCACATATGAGGCAAGGGATAAAGCCACAAAATAAGCACAAGCATTTTCAGAGCCATAACATCCATTTTCATGCAAGCTATGGCAATTTTTACCATTTGTTGTAGCCAGTAATGATACAGGAGCTAGATAAATATTCCAAGACTCCATTTACAAAAACAAATTTTAAAAGCTTTCAGATCATTATCTATTCAGAGTGAAAGAACTCAGCCACATTTACATATATTTTCACATATCTGAAAGACATTATAAATGAACAGGATCATCGCATGTTCTCTTTTAACAGGCCAGGCATAAGTGGTGTACAAGTGCAAAGGGAAAAGAAAGGATTAACATTCAAGTCAACCTGAATGAAATGTAAAAGATGTTTTAGTGGTAACCTCCACTAAAGCCCATGAGCCAAGAGAGTAAAATCATGTAACAAAAATGCAGAAAGAGCCACAAGATAATGGTTTCTGACTGGCATACATATCCTTTCATGTTTTCCTTTCAAAGTTTTCAAAATAATGACTTCACACAAATAATTAAAATTATAGTACTCTTTTAACTCAGGTGTTTTTTCTACAGTGACCTTTGAGGATTCTTATTTGCAGTCACCACACTAAATGTATCTTTCTTTGAAATGGCAATCTATTATTTTTAAATGTTCTGGAAACAAATGTACATTATCCCAATGTACTGAGTATCCAATATTCATGAAGATTAAGTTAGAAAATAGTGGAGGGGAAACTAGGAAGGCTCTACACTACAGCACAACTCAAGATTGTTTATCATTAATGAAGATCTTTGACAATACCAAGTAGTTGATAAATATCCTTAACCAGATAGAAGCTGAGCAGATCAAAGAAAACTGCTGATCAAAAAAAGCAGAAGTCCTAAAAAGCATTTCTGCAATATCAGGATTGCACTCATCCTTAACCTATGCGGTGCTGCCTAGCCAGTCTTCCCCAAACTGATACATCCCCCATTATCTCCAATCCAACAGGGCCACTCTGACAGCTACCATATCTCAAAATTATGGAAGTGGTGTGGTTCTGCACATCCAGTTAGATCAGCCTGATCTAAACAGACAGATGGTGCATTATTTGGGGGGGGGGGATGAGTGATTATAAAGGTTTGGGAATGCTGCCAACCAACTAATGCACCCTTAGGATTCACTTTTCTCTTAGAATCAAGTGGCGCCTAAAGTTGAAATGTTCTGGAGCACTGCGTGTTTGGGCAGAAGCACATCGGGCAACGTTCAGACTGGCATTTTACCTAGGAGGTAGCTGCAAAACCTACCACCTCAACATTTAGCAGTAATACGCAAGATAACTTATTATTTCTTTCTTTAAACACCCTCAATTGCTAACAGGACATCCGTTCAAAAGGGAAGCTCTGGAATCTCGCATATTTCTCAGGCTCCAAATGACGCACATCTTCTGTGGTTCCTGGCCATTTTTTGAACCCTGGTTCGCTTCAAGCGTTAAATGGGCAGCTCGTAGGTGGGGGAGAGGGGTCACTTTAGATTGAGATCTTCGCCTTCAATGAACCGCTACGCCCCATTATTATCCTTCAAGAGCACCCAAACGTGCAACCGACACGCGTTGTGTTCTCCACTAACTCTGGCCAACGCTTGGCGGAGTGTGCTTTTTTTTTTTGCTTGAACATCAAAAGCTGGAAAGCAGTGAACTCTCGCGATCGGCTCCCGGAGCCCAAGCCTTCATCATCCCAAACTACCATAAGGCGCTCAGGGCCGCGGAGAGCTGGCTTGTTTGTTTACCCGCGCGGGAGGCCAAGCTTGTCTGCTAGAGATAGGCGAATATGTGCGCGCGCGTGTTTTGCTCGTAGCCAAGGAACTGGGGTTCTGCAATAGCCCTCCTCAGATTAAGAGCGACAAAACAACGGCAGGCACGATCCCTCCGTGATCTACCGTCCTCCTCGGTAGAACCCGGGAATCGGGAGCAAAGGAGCTGGAGGGGGGGGGGCTGGCAGGAGAGATCGAGAGACCCGGGGAAAAGAAGGAACAAAGATGGGAAGTTAGCAGAGAAAGTTTGGAGAGAAGCAGAAGGCGGCTGGAAGCGTCCTAAGCAAACAGCTGCGCCGGAGAAAGATCCAAGCGCGGAGGTGCAGCCGGAATCCTCTTTCTTACCCTTGGTCCACTCCACAACTTGCTTAGGATTCCACTTGGTTACGGGCTCCATCCTGTATTTTTCGGTCCAGCCTTTGCTCTGTCCCAACACCCGGCAGATCCGGATTCCAGCAAGGGACAGTTGCCTGGAGCTCCAACTAGCTCCTTCCTCTCTGTCCCCAACCACGGATTTCCCCCTTTCGGGTTCCCATCAGAGCGGGCAGCCCGCGAGCCGCCCGCCCTCCCAGCTCCGCCCTTCGGCCCAGGCCGGCCTCTCCTGCGCGTCCAGCCCCTCCTCCACGTGCTTGGCACTCTTGCCAGGAGACCCGCGCGGAGGCGCTGCCTCTCGCTCGCTCACTCTCGCCCTTGGCGGCTCCGGGGCTTCGTCTCTCCCGCGCCCCCTGCAGGACGGAAGGGCTCGGGCTGCTTAGCTCAGGTTACAAAAGTGTATATGGGGGGGGGGGGGGAGTGTTTGGTTGCAGTCGTGGGGACCCGCCCGTTTTTCGCAGCTCTTTCAACCTCCAGCTCTGCGCGGGGGCTGGAGTGAAACTCCTGAAAGGCAAAAGAAGCCCAACCCGGCATGGGCCGGCAGCGCCCACGCAGGCTCCCTGCTCCGGCGGGTGTATTTTGTTTTGCAATGTGAAGCCTGCTGGAAGTGGTTGCCAAGTGTGCACATCTGCGGGGTGGGGGAAGGCAGGGAACGGACCCAAAAATATAAACAGAAAACCACGCGTGGATTTCTTGTCCCTCGTTTAAACAGAACTTGGAAATCTGTGTGGAAGCGCCTACAGTATTCCCAGCATTCCCCCAATTCAGGTGTTTGCAAGGTTTAGAGAAGAGCAGTCCTGTTCCCCTTCCTGTCCCCAGATGTGCTTTTCCAACACAGAATTTGGGTTGGGTCACCTTGCCCAAACGTCGTTTTTAGTCATTAAAAAGAAAAGACACTGTTGCCTGCTTAGCCAACACTGTAGTACAAGGGTCAGTACATGCAGCTACTCAAAAGATGTCAAAATTGAGGCCTGCATAAATGCTGCAATTTATCTACCTGTGATGTTCCCAGTGGATTTATCTAGGGCTCCTTGTTATAAGAGGATCATAATTCTAATCTTTCTGGGCTGGGAAAAACTGATTTTTATATGTTGGAAATGTAGCTTCAGCTGATGACCCCTTTTATTTTGCTTTCTTGCTTGGTTTTAATACTAGTGAATTGGCTAGATCATGAGTGGCAAACTCAAGACCCGCAGGCCAGATTCGGCCCGCGGGGTGCTTAAATCTAGCCTGCGGGGCTGGCTTCGAAATAGAAATAACAGTGCCTCTGGCAGCCAAAATATCAACTTTTCCATATATTTTCCAACTCAAGTAATAAAGGTCACATTCTGTGCCATATGCATGGATAGGGGTGGGGAAGGGATGAAATGTGCCTCAAAAATTGCTACTTAAGCATTTGCGCCAGACATTGGAATATAAGGAGGCAGCAATGTGGATTTTGTTATGATGGTCCTATGTGTGTCATTTGGATGAAGTATTGGTTTGCTGCAGGCAGTAATAATGGAGATGATGATTAATTAGAAATAATTATTAATAATAAAATAAGAATTAAATGTATATGCCACGTGACTCCCACTACCCCCTGTGGTTTGCAAACTTGTTAAAAAACATGAAAAACAAAGAAACTGCAAAAAACAAAACAGCAGAAATGATGAAACCAGACAGAAATAAAGAGAAAAAGGAGCTTTAGTCATGCTTGCCAAAGGCCTGGGTGTAGAACCAGATCTTCAGGGCCATTTGAATTTTGAGAGCACCTCATTTAATTTGATATAGAAAAAGCATGTTTCCAGACTCCCAATGGATGGCATTGTTTAATTGAAGGAACATGGACCCTGGACCGCTTCAACCCTGCCAGATCTGACCAGCCAGGCAGATGCTTAAGGGAGACAGGCAGCCCCCCTTAAATAACCAGGTCCTATGCTACAGCTCTGATCTGATCACCCTGCATGTGGCCTGTTTCACATATCATTTCTTTTAGTTCTGTCTCCTACCAGAGTTTGGTGTCTTTTAGGCTGTCAGGTACAATGTGTCTGGTGTCCAACAGACTGCAGATAGCGGAATGGCCATTTAATATAACTAAGAGCTGTGTAATAAAGCATGTTGAATAAGCAGTCATGGATAATTGGCAGCAATACTCAACAGGATGCAGCACCAGTAACATGTAGAAAATAATATAACAATAATGCTGATTTTCAGTGGTGACTTTTTTTAATCTCACAAGTAATACCAATAGGAAATACGTATATGCCTGGTACAGTTGTGTTTCCAACAAATCAGGATAGTCTGGAACAAGTCTGGAGATGCAGCTTATTTATTCCACAATGTAATAACAATGTGGAAGGCAGTGGAAAATCATTAGTATGTATTGACCCTAAAAAGGTATCGGTGTCTGAATACAGTAACATTGCATATCATACTATGCATTAATAACATGATTTGATTTTGGCCTAGCCCAATATATGTAACCACTTCCGAAAATGTTGCCAAGAAAACTGTAGGGA
Source organism: Pituophis catenifer annectens (assembly GCF_029215685.1). Taxonomy (NCBI): domain Eukaryota; kingdom Metazoa; phylum Chordata; class Lepidosauria; order Squamata; family Colubridae; genus Pituophis; species Pituophis catenifer. The sequence continues at coordinate 80,127,554 of NW_027256881.1, read as the reverse complement.
CTTGATTGATGCAAAAGTGGACATAAACATACACCCAACAGATTATAAACAATGATTGTTTAGAAACAATGGTGTAGCAGAACTCTCCCAGGCTTCAAAGTCCAGATTTTTTATTTTATTTATTTAGAAAATTTATATTGCCGCCTATTTGCACATGGAGACTCAAGGCGGCCTACAAAGACGTGTATGATACATACATAAATGAAACTATGGAACCTGAATAGCAAAGTTTTGGAACAAAAGCTCTACCTTAATTATATATTCTAGGTTCTTAGTTCATATGACATGCTAGTTTTTAACTTGACTTGTGAATGCACAAATGCAACTATTCATATATTTTTACCCAAAAAATCACATAGATAGAAAATAAAGCCAACGCCAAGAAAAATAAAAATCTCAGAAAGAAGTTAACAAAGAGTTTCAGAGAACTGTTAAAAGAGATAAGAAGCAGTATTACAATTTCATCTGTAAAGACATTGAGAATGGAAATAGACATGGAAAAAACAAGGGAAGTCTTTGAAAAGTTCTCTGAAATTCAGTATTGAATTGGTGTGCTAAAGGATGCCAATGGATTGATAGTAACTGATTCATAGATAGATGATAGATAGATAGATAGATAGATAGATAGATAGATAGATAGATAGATGATAGATGATAGAGTGAGTAGTGGCCAAAATTGTGGAAACCTTTTAGGAAAGGTATATTTTCTAAAACTAGCTAATAACACCCCTTTTTTTTTTGGAGTAGTAGCATAAAATTATGTATCAATGGAAAGATAATTTAATCAAGAATGTAATGCAATAACATCTATGAAGGATTTGCTATTAGAATAGCAGTTACAGTATAAAGAAGAAAAGTGAAACGTAGAAAAAATGAGATATACAAAAATTATCACCATGTCAGTTAATACTTAGTTGGGTAACCTTTAGCATGAGTTATAGCTTACAATGTCTTCCCATGGAGTGAACCAAGTCTTTTAGTTCTGCAGCTGTTATAATGTGAAACCAAGATTGAATGATTGCTTCTATTAACTGGGTTTTAGTGCTGGGTTGCTTCTGACTAGCAAGTTTCTTTAGTCAGTTCCATAGATTTTCAATTGGGTTAAGGTCTGAGCTATTCCCAGGCCATTTCAGCAGTGGAATATGATTATCTTGAAACTCCAAAAACAAATGGTGTTATTAGCCATCAAACCTCAAAAATACAAAAGGTTTCCACAATTTTGGCCACTACTGTAGATAGATTGATTTATAAAATTTATTACCGCTCACCTTATCACAGGGTAACTCAAACAAAGAGATGGAAGATCAAACAAAAATGAAAGGACAATATTGAAATTTTGTACAATAGAGATGTCAACATCCAAGATATCTTAAAAGATATTCCTTACTTACAAGAACCTCTAGGACTAGAAGATGAAATTAGATCACCACGCTAGTCATTACCAGTTTGGAAGGCTACAGGAACCACTAAAATATGGAGTTCAAATGCAATGATGTCTCTACACTTACAAACTTCAGTAATGTGCAACCATAGCGTTCCTGTAACTCTCTGGAAGCAAAAGTTGGGCTTTGAAGAAGCAAAATAGGAAGAGTATTGATGCTTTTGAACTTTGGTTCTATTGGAGAAGATTTCTGAGAATACCATGGCCAGCCAAGAAAACAAACTAATGGATTGTCTGACAAATCAACCCAGAATTCATACGCAAGGTGCAATTTACCATGTCCAAATTATTCTACTTCAGACTCATTTTGCAAACACCTATCTCTCTGGAGAAGGCTCTGATGCTGGGAAAATTGGAAGGAAAAAGAAGAAGAGACCAACCAACAACAAGGTGGATAATCTCAGCAACAGTAATTATGAGTGCACTGCTGAAAGAGCTGAAGGACCAATTTAGGGACAGATCATCATGGGGAAAAAACCTATTGTGGTCATTATGAACTGACAATGACTCGATGGCATATTATCGTCATCATAATCAAACCATTTCAGTCTTTCCGCTGAAAGATTGATATGTTTATATCTGTTTACTAAGATTTAAGCCCCATTTTACTGAGTATAAATAAAATTGTAACTTCAGATATAAATAAAGTCTCCATATCCCCCAAAACATTTTAGCATGTTTGTTTTAAAATGTGTTTATTCTGGTGGTTTTTTAACATCACTTGAAGACACTGAGAGAGGAAAATCCTTTCAAGCTTGCTTTAATCAACAAAAGTATGTCAATCAGTACTTTCTTCAAATCTAAAACCGAAACCTGGCACAGGCTTCAAATACCTCAGGCCTCACTTTTGTTGACATATTTTCCTGCCAACTGGTAGACTTACTAACATGACTGTGTTGGCAGACGTGGCAAAACATTTCCCCACTCCCATCACACGATGTGCATGCATGCATACGCACAGACGTACATACTAGGAATTGTTTATTAATGTCTTTCTGGCCTAAAGCTCAAAGCATTTGGAGGTTGGGAGGAGCTGGTATTTCAATGGCACATTTTATAAACTGGGCCCAAATGTTTTTGAGTAGTAAGGGGATGAGAAATAAGTTGTAAATGCAGAACAATGGTTTTGTACACATCCTGGGTGATATGGTATGTCTTTTGTAAAAGGGAAAACTAGCCATGTTAAAGCAAATGGTCCTATTCTTGCGCTTAGACCAGGGGTGTCAAACTCAAGGCCTGGGGCTGGATGCTTAGATCTGGCCTGTGGGACTACCCTGGAAACAGCAAAGGACTGGCCCACAGTGCCTCTGCCAACGAAAACAGAGGCCCTCCAGAGTTCCGTTTTCATTGGCAGAGGATTGCAGGAGACCATCACAGAGAGCCTGTTTTTACTGGCAGAGCACTCGGGCCACCACAGGTGCCCCCAACACGAGTAACGTCAAGCTGGCCATGCCCACCCTGGCCACACCCACTCGGTCACCCTGAGGTCAAACTCAGTCCTGATGCAGCCCTCAATGAAATTGAGTTTGACACCCCTGGTTTAGACTGCAGTTTGATACCAGCTGAAAATAAGGTCCATTGAACTCAGTGGGACTAACTTCTTAGGAGACGTGTATAATTCTCTGCACACCTTTGTCCTTTCTTTGGTATGTTGCAAAACTGGAACTCTGATCAGTTGAAGCAGGTTGGGAAGAGGATGCACATGGCGAGGAACAGGCAGGAAAGAGAAATCTCTGTTGATTCCTATGCTATACGAGAAGTGGTGAAGGTGTGCAACAGGTAAGTCTTCGATTTCGACCCACAGTTGAGCTCAAAATTTCTGTTACTAAGCAAGGCAGTTTGGTAAGTGAGTTGTGCCTCATCCTATGACCTTTCTGCCACAGTTGTTAAGCAAATCACTGCATTTGTTAAGTGAATCATGTGGTCATTAAACTAATCTGCCTTCCCCGGTTGACTTTGCTTGTCGGAATTACCTGGAAAGGATACAAATGGCGATCACGTGATCCTAGGACTGTGTAACTATCATAAATGCATGCCAGTTGCCAAGCGCCCAAATTTTGATCACATGACCATAAGGATACTGTAATGGTCATAAGTGTGGAAAATGATCATAACTCACTTTTATCAGTGCTGTTGGTCACTAAACAAATGGTTGTACCTCAAGGACTACCTGGATTTATTTGTATGTACAAGTATATCATTTATTTGGTTATAGGTACCCTCTGTTTGAATTGGGAATTTCTCAGAGGATACTGTTGTGCCAGGGAAATCTTCTAGAGCTGTCTTTCTCAACTCTCAACTCCCAGAATCCCCAGCCAGCATGATAGTTTTATTGCCCAATTCATAGAGACATACAGGAGATGCTTTTAAAGAGGAATCTCCCTCGGTGGTTCACCACTAAGGACAATGATGGAAGAACATTTTAACCTGCCAAATGGAAGGAAGTTAGGTACATCGGAGCTTACATTTGCTTAGAGTAAACCAAAGAGAGATTAAGAGTGCTATAGAAGCCAGACTGGCCCTCAACATTCATTATTTACTGCTTTAGAAGTGATCTGGCCTGCTCACAGCCAAGAAACCCAGTCCAAGTCTAACCTTATAATCATAGTGGCAAGAATGACTATTCCTCTGTAAGTATGTGCAAGGGTTAGTTTAGTTACAAAATGGGATCATTCTAATTTTTCCACACAAATTAAATACTTTCAAATGTGGAGAGGAGCAGATGCATGTACTGTATATGTAGGGACTCAAAGGGAACAACTAATGAAATCATGCGATCACAATGCAAACTCTGCTCCTTTTGTATGTATGAAAAAGATAGAGCTGACTGCATGAAATTGCTTTTTTGCACTTTGACAAAAGCATCAGATCCTGAAAATGCCTCTGTAGGACATTGGCCAATCCTGAATTAGGTAGAACATTATATCCACTTAGTTGAAAATTCCTTGAACTGTAGTTAGTAATTATTGGACCTCAATTCCTATTAGTCCCAGGCTGGAAGGCCAATGGTCAGATGATGTAGTCCCACAACTTTGGAAGACCACAAATTCTTCATCCCTGATCTATACTGACTGTTGGGAGTTGCTCTCCAGATTTCTAAATCATGTTTCCTGGCATCTGCTTAGAAATGCCAGGATGAACTTAGAACCTTTTGTACGAAAAACCAAAGTGATATAGCTCTGTTTTCCATAGGCAGGTGTGATTCACTCTACAGAACTTGGAAAACCTAGCTCTTATAAAAAATGATTAATGCAAAATGTATAGTAAATCTCAGCTAAGGGCTTGGTCTACTTATTTCTCTCTTCTTCCAGGAAACAAATTTTCTATTCTGCAGAAACAGATAAAAATCTTTACCAATTTAAGGTCAACATATTAACATATGCATTTTCATCTTGTTCTATTCCTCCATGAAGTTTATTTCAGACACATGGCTGTTATTTATTTGGGTCTTTGATATGTTTTGATGGTTTAGATACTTAACATAGCATTCAGAGTAGAACCCCAAATTCTGTCTGAGAAAGAGAAACAAGAGTCAGCTCTTTGGGGTGTAATTTTGGACAACCACAATAATTAATTATTCCCTCTTTTTCTTCGTTGTCTGAGTTATAAACCAGATTTGCAAAGGAGTTCCTTTGTTTTCAACCTGGAATAATATGGTCTTTGTGTAAGCAAGTTATATTGTCTTTCCCATTCTACTATATAGAATGAAGTCAGTGAGTTCAGTCTATTCAGGAAATAAAAGGTCCTCATTGTGTCTCATGGTGGCATCATCTTCATTAGTTCATATTCATTCATAGCTCTCCTGGGACAGTCAGTGCTAGAGGAGTAGGGTGTGACAGAAGATGAACTGACTCATTGTGTTAGAAACAAAACTAGATTTAAGACCAAGGGGCATCTTCCCCATTGTGAGAGTCTTCCATTGTGGGAATGCTGGAGCTGCATCACAAAACATCTGAGGATGCCAGGTTGGAAAAAGCTATCTGAAATGATTCTCTAAGTTCTCCAAGACTACAGTTGTGGGGTGGCTGATGAATCCCACTTTACTGATTTGGAGTATGGACATAGAATGAATAAGTGACTAAATGAATGACTAAATGAATGTTCAGCCTGCAGAAAATAAAACCAGAAAATAAAAAAAGGAAGAGGGGGATAAAGGATAGTGCCATGGTAGTGCTTGGCTATAAGGGAATGGGAATTTGAACTCTTTCATTAGGAAATGAAGGGAATAAATTCCCAATTATTTTTGCATCACATGTTGGAGGGAACTCAGTGGTGGGTTTTTACCGGTTTGCTCCGGTTTGGGCAAACCGGTAGTGGCGGCGGCAGGAGGCTCCGCCCACCCACCCAGACATTATCACGGATGCTCTGTGCATGCGCAGAAGTGCTGCACACAAGCGAAGCAAGCACACATACGCACACTCACAGTTCTGAACTAGTAGCGAAGGTAAATGGAACCCACTACTGAGGGAACTTACATCAGAGGTGCAGAAAATCCTGGGCCTGAATTCAAATACAAATTGTACAGATCTATAAGAGGTCTGGCCATCTATAGAAACTGGACAGGTCTTGGGGCATTTTCACTTTCAAAAACTCAGTGCTCCATTATTTAATGCCAAGAATACATAGAAGGATCCTTACCAAGGCAGAAAAGTCAGAGTTTCATAAAGATTTCCCAGATTCAAAATGGATCTAAATGGATCAAGATTCTGATCTCTGGATTGATACCAGTTTCAGACTGAATCCTGAATGCTCTGAGGCATTATAATAGCCTTAGATTTAGATGTCTGGGTAAACCAATGCTATATAATTCATTCATGGGGGGAGGGGGGTGTTACACAAAGTTGGATTTGTGTAGGAAAAAAGGAGGGATAGAAACCTGATTTCATTGTTTTCAATTGTCTTACAGTATTGCATTCATTAATGTAATAATTTTATCCAGAATAAGACCACACCTTCTGCATTAAATAATTGCCCTCTGCTGTCCCATTCATCAGTGGCATGATTTGGAGTCTCTTGAGAACCATACCCAAGTCTTTTGTTGGGGGGATGCAGGAGCTGTAGGGGTGCATCCCAGGTAAAAGCCACAGGAAGTTAAAGATATCAAAATAATTGGATTTGTTTTACTCAGGCTGCCCGAACATGCCAAATTAAAGATCTAATTCAGGGTGCATACCAATGTGACTAGCAATTTCTCATAATACACAGGCTACCGGATTGGAACCAGGTGCTGTCAAGCTCAAATCACAAACAGTCTGTAGAGATTCTCAGTCATCCAGGTCATGGTTGTCCCAAAGGTGCTTTTTCAGGAAGCAACTGGACTTTATATTAGACTTTATATTTATATTCCATATATAAATGACCAGCTGTCTGCAAGGAATATGAATCTTTCCACTCCCCGCTATCCTGTCAGAGCTGAAGAAACTTCTTGGATGAGAAGCGAAACATCTTCAAAGAAAAAACATGGAAATCCAGTTGCCTCCTGAAAAAAACGTTTGGGTCAAATCACAACAGCGAACTAAGAAGATTTAGTATTTATCTTGATACAAATGTGTGGAGAACGATGGGAAGAAAGGAACTTATCCTCATGTCCAAATATGATTTAGAAGTTGAAATCAGATGGAAGTGGCGATTTTACAATCTGGGGCCCTTGGGGATCATAATACACTATACCAGGGATCAGCAGCCTGCAGCTCCAGAGCTACATGCGGCTCTTTGGGCCCTCTACCGTGGCTCCCTGTCAGGTGATCCCACCACTGGCTGGCCTTGCCCCTCGCCCTCCTCTCCCAGTCACTCCTCGCCTGGCCTGAGAAGGTAAGAGCAACGGCGGGGGATGGAGAAGCAGCCAGGGCAGAGACAGAAAAATACAGAGAGGGGGAGAGAGCGAGACATAGAGAGATACAGAGGGGGGGAGCGGGGGGGAAGGAGGGAGGAAGGGGAGAGAGATATATGTCAAAAGGGTTTTGTGGTTCCCAGTGTTTTTTAACAACTGGTTGTCTGCCCTAATGACTGGCTGGGTAGGCGTGACTAGGTGGTCATGTGACTGGTGGAAGTGAGTGACATTGAGTTGGCCATGCCCAGCCAGGTTTTGTGGCTCCCGGTGTTTTCTTCTCTGTGGGAAATGGGTCCAAATGGCTCTTTGAGTGTTTAAGATTGCAGACCCCTGCACTATACTGATTCAGAATGGGAGGCTCTCAGCCCTCCTCCTTTTGTTGTTGTGACGGTGGTGGTATCACCTTCAAATCAGTCTTGACTCCTGGCAACTGCCTGGACCAGTCCCTGAAGTTTTCCTGGCAAGATTTTTTTTTGGGAAGTGGTTTGCCCTTGCCTCTTTCCTAAGGTTGAGAAAAAGTCATTGGCCCAAGGTCACTTAGCTGGCTTTGTAACCTTAGGAAAGTAACTCACAGCCTTCAGTGTCTAGCTTGGTGCTTTAAACCACCACATCAAACTGACTCCACAGCAATAAATTAGTATTGTATGGTGCCTGGGTTAGTTTATAAGTGGTCTGCACCAATTTCATGCGTTGTTGTTATTGTTCAGTCGCTAAGTCGTGTCTGACTCTTTGCAACCCCATGTCCCCCCTATCCTCCACGGTCTCCCTGAGTCTGCCCAAATTCATGTTCACTGCACTGATGATCCTATCTAACCATCTCATCCTATGGTGTCCCTTTTGCCTTCTGTCTTTCCCAACACCGGGGCCTTTTCCAATGATTCTTTTTCCCGAACCCCATCACTCTGCTAAACAGATAATTCCCTCAACACTACCAAACTATTCACTAAGACTGTGTTACTATTACTAGTAGTCTTCTCATCATTCCTATCATCCATCTCCCCCCACTTATGACTGCATGACTGTAACTTTGTTGCTTGTATCCTTACGATTTATATTGATATTGTTTCCTGATTGCTTATTTATACCCTATGACTATCATTAAGTGTTGTACCTTATGATTCTTGACGAATGTATCTTGTCTTTTTATGTACACTGAGAGCATATGTACCAAAGACAAATTCCTTGTGTGTCCAATCACACTTGGCCAACAAAGAATTCTATTCTATTCTATTCTATTCTATTCTATTCTATTCTATCCTATCCTATCCTATCCTATCCTATCCTATCCTATCCTATCCTATCCTATTCCTCTCTTCTTATTTGGTGGCCAAACTATTTGAGCTTCAGCTTCAATATCTGTCCTTCCAAAGGACAGCCAGAGGTGATTTCCTTTAGGATTGAAATTTCATGGGTAGTTCAACTATATTACAGTTGATTCTGTAAAATGTTTTGGTAATCTTTTAAAAAAGCATTCACATTGGTAGGCAACTTTCTAGAACATAGTTTCTAGTATGGATGCACTTTCTCCTTAATATATGTTTTTTGTATGTAGTTTCTGAACTACAAACAGCATCACAACATATGGGCAAATGCAAAACATGATCTGCTCTGTTCCTTCTATATATTAATCTAGGAAGGGCAAATGAGGTTAGTTTCTATAAAAATTACTGGCACCCTTTGTGCCTGTTTATGCATTTCTGGCTTGTACAATAAAAAAGTATTATGGAGCAACTCGACAAGTCTTCACTATTGTTTTACTCACAAGAAATCTGGCAAGCGGTCCTGAATCACCTCATCACTTGGAAAGTTGGGCATGCCAAGCAATATTCATTTGGGTTTTTCACAAAAAAAACCAACCCCAAACCAGTTGTGTTTGTGTTTGTTTGCAAGTTTATGAAATGTGGCTGATGCGATATATGGTGTGAATGAAAAGTATGTCCATTATTTGTTAATCACTTGTTCGTTCTGTCTTTCTTAATTTCTTTAATTCCTTTATTTCTTTTCCTGGCTTTTAACATTTTTCATCTTTTGCTGAATCCAACACCAGGTCAGCAAATCTGGAAGAGGGTAGTCTCTGTTTTCTCAACTGCAACCATCTGTCAGTGGCTGGCTGGATTTTTGTAGAAGGCAATGTAAACTGTCAGTGAATAGCCTAAATTTAACTAATGACATGGAAAGGACACTTTTTTAAAATAAAGAATGATAAAGCATATTAAAGGTGGAAAATTATCTTTTCAAAATCTGTCTGATTTCTGACGTAGATTTAGTGGTCCCTAATAGGGTAGTAATTTTCTTAGCAGAAGTCTGGCCGCTTTTCCTTTCAGAATAAAAACCCACAAAAAATAACAAAAAAACCTCCAATACTGCTACATACAAAACCAGAATTCCCTGGTTCTTCAATAAGAAAGTGATTGTATTTCCTTTCTCATTTTAGAAAGACTAACTCAAGTCTGACAATATAATTAAATGATCTAAGACTTGGGAAAAAATGGAAACTTGCAAGAAACCATTGGACGTCAAGAATTTTGTTCATGCCCTTAACACATTGTAGTGTGGTAAAGTTGCAAATATACTGTAGCTTCATAAAGGAAGAGTCAAGAACAACTATGATAATATATTTTGCTGATGTTGGGAGTCAAATAATAACATTAGAATCTGATGTTTTGCAATATTTTATTCTTTTTAAAGGGTGACTTTCCTCAGGTGTTAGAATGTAACTGAGGAGGACGTCATGGCAAAATTGAAGTCTTAATAAAGAGGTTCTATAATTGTAAATCAAGAAAATGGGATTGGATAAGGCTACCAGACCCAGGTTGGAAAAAATCCAGGTGGCCACTAACGGCAGGAAAAAGTACATGGTAGTGCTTTTTTGCTGTCTAGTGCAGTGTTTCTCAAGCTTGGCTGCTTTAAGATGCATGGACCTCAATTCCCAGAATGATAGCTAGGAAATTCTGGGAGTTGAAATCCACACATCTTAAAGCAGCCAACACTGAGAAACTGTGGTCTAGTAACTATCTGAATTTTTGCAGGCCAGATTTAACAGTCTTGTCCCTCACCTACCGTAGGAAAACTAGGTAATATTCTACTTGAGGTATACAGCATATTTTATGCAAACTCAGCAAAGAAATGGATAAATGTCTACTGTTACAAATTCATTTATTAATTCAATTTATATATATAGCTGCCTATCTCACATTCATGATTCTGGATATTTCATAATTTAAACAATACCAAAAATACAAAATAAAATAAATCATAAAAAATACAAAATATAGAAACAATTTAAAACAAAGCCATGCAACACGTTTATTGGAAAAACACAATAATTTACAAACTGTACACTTTATAGGATCTACATCTCTGTGATCCCCAGGCCTGATGGCAAAGCCAAATCTTCAAGTCCTTCTGAAGGTCATCAAGGTCATCTTAGGGTTTAGTGGCAGTGACAACCTTGGTATGAATGATGTTCCTTGTTCTGATTGAATTCATCTTAAAGTGACCCTTGAAAATGCTAGAAAATGCTAAAAGTATTCACGCATTTAATGCCTAGTGTAATTTTTTCAATAAGGTACTCTAAATGCTTTGTAACAATGTTTAACTTAACTCAAAAAAGTAGCCCGAAGCATTAAACAGAATGCTAATTAATATCTCTAATGTAGAACAACTTTCCTGCAGCTACTACATACGGACTGCCAAAATCCAATCACTAGATGGCAAGAAACAGCTAAGGGTTTTTTAAAAAATCTCTTTGCTGCCCTCTAGTGTCACCTGAATTTTGGCAGCCTAAATGTGTAAACATGCCTGACTTATTCCCTGCCAGATGGGTTTTGGTGTACAGGATAACATGTTTAAGCATTAAACAAATGAGAGTATCATTAGCAGTTTAGCTAAAGGCATTTTTACCAGATGGGATTTAATTGTGGTGTTTTCCATTGTGGATTCTTCTTTGTCTTCTTGCCTGCAGCCTTAATATGAAGCCAAGTAAATACATTTGCCACTGGGTAAGTAGGAACCGTTTCGCAGTAATGCTTTATGTTTTTTTTACTTCAAACTAAATGCAGCTTTGAGATTTTTGAATCATTTAAAAATGTTAGGATGATATAGAAAAAAAAAGAAGTGTATTGATTACTTAAAGAGACCCATGTAAGTTGTAAATAGAGAGGAGCTGTTGCACTAAAGCAAGAGAATGCTTTGGGATACTAGATATGAATTGCAAAATTGCAATTGCAATTGCAAAATCTGGATAACAATTGCAGTGGTATCATATATTTGTTGTCCCGCCTTAGTATATTGTACAAACCCAGATATTTAATAAACCATGATTAAACAACCCATAGTTTAGTTCAATGTGTTGAGATCAGTTTGTCTTTCAGTTTCTCATTTATTGCCCAAATCTAGGCATTCCTACTCAGCGGACAGTATCACTGAGTTCTATGGAGTTTCTTCCCAAGAAATCAGAACAGGCCAGCAAATTTAATTATTTCTTTGGGGCTTCAAAGAAGCGATACTGAAATGAAATTCATGAAATATTCATGAAACATTTTCTAATATCTGGTTTGCATGTTTGATTAATATTCAAGTGCATTATTATACTTTTTAATTTCAGAAGATATTAAGATCATATTGATATATTGAAAGTAAGTTACTAAAGTTGTACAATTAATGTTCAATTTAATATTTACAAAGGTTGGCTATACCAAAGTACATTGAGTTTTTTATGAAATATTATATATGTATAAGGGCAGTGTATAAACTACTGTATGTAAAGAACAAAGTATTTAATAAGGCTATTTCATTCATTCAGATCTCAGATGTCTTCTGCTTGTGTTCCCTTTATTTTTTTTGAGCAGTGTATATTCTTCCATTTGTGTACTCCAACCAGTTTACAGTACTGTATTTATAAAACTAAATTTTAGAAACCATAATATAGGTCATTCTCAAGTTACAACAGTTGGTTTAGTGACCATTCAAAGTTACAACAGCACTGAAAAAAGTGACTTATAACTGTTTTTCACACATATGGCCATTGCAATTTCCCCACAGTCACATGATCAAAATTCAGACACTTGGAAACTGATTCATATTTATGATGATTGCAATGTTCCAGGGTCATGTGATCACCTTTTTCCCAGTCAATGGGAAAGACAGGTTCACTTTACAATCACGTTACTAACTTAATAACTTCAGTGATTCACTTGAAAAGAAAGGTCGTAAAATGAGGTAAAATTCACTTTAACACCCGTCTTGCTTAGCACAGAAATTTCGGGCTAAGTCAAGGAAAATACCTATAAGTATTTGTATTTGCCAAATTTGCTCACAATTTGGGTGTCCTCCTAGACTCACAGCTAAGATTAGAGCAACATCTGACAGCTGTGGCTAGGGGGACCTTTGCACAGGTTCATCTGGTGCACCAATTGCAACCCTACTTGGATCAGGAGGCTCTCCTCACAGTCACCCATGCCCTTGTCACCTCACGGTTAGATTATTGCAACACGCTCTACATGGGGCTACCCTTGAAAAGTGTTCGGAGACTACAGTTGGTCCAGAACGCAGCCGCGCGAGCTGTCGTGGGTGCACCTAGATACACCCACATTACACCAATTCTCCGCGAGCTGCACTGGCTCCCTATTGGTCTCCAGTCACAATTCAAGGTGTTGGTTATTACCTTTAAAGCCCTACATGGCTCAGGGCCAGGTTATCTTCGAGACCGCCTTCTGCCACATAGCTCCCAGCGACCGGTAAGATCCCACAGAGTTGGTTTCCTCCGGGTCCCGACAGCTAAACAATGCTGGCTGGCGGGCCCATGGGGGAGGGCCTTCTCTGTGGCTGTCCCAGCTCTCTGGAACCAGTTACCTCCTGAGGTCCGGACCTTCCCCACCCTATTGGCCTTCCGAAAAGCGGTGAAGACCTGGCTTTTCCGGGAGGCCTGGGGCCATTGATCTCGCTCTTGTGATCTGGCGAGATCCGGCCATGAATGGTGTGAATGAGTTTTTAATGTTTTTAATGTTTTTAATTTTTAAATGTTTTTTTATAATGATTTTTTAAAATGTATTGTGAGCTGCCCTGAGTCTTCGGAGAGGGGCGGCATATAAATTGAATTAATTAAATTAAATTAAATTAAACCTCTTCGGCCAAAAAAATGCTTTTAAAAGTAAAAAAAAAACAAACCTCTGATGATCGCGCGGCTCAGCTGGGATCATCAAAGGCTTTTAAAAGAAAAAAACCCTTTTTTCAGATCCAAGCTGAGTTGCCTGAAAGGCAGAGGCTTTTTAAAAAACTCAGCTGGGATCGTCAGAGCCTTTTGAAAGCATTTTTTTACAACCTCTTCGTTGAAGAGGTTGTAGAAAAAATGGTTTTAAAAGTAAAAAAAAAAATTGGCCACACCCACCCAGTCACATTACCCCCCCCCCCAAAACCATGCCCACAGAACCGATAGTAACAAATTTTAGATTTCACCTTTGCTTAACTTTATAGCCTTTTTCAATTAATTAGATATATAGGCTAGAGGGACGCAGTGCCTCAGCGGCTAATCCGGGGGGATTTGGACTCTGACTGGGTAGATCAGGGCAGGGTGACGAGGAATAGTCTTGAGAATGTTACCTGGGAGGAGTTTGATGCTGTGACTCCGGATGATGTGGACAGGATTTTGGGGAGACTTAGTGCGGCCACATGTTTACTGGACCCGTGTCCCTCCTGGTTGGTACTGGCCTCCCGGGAGGTTACACGAGGCTGGCTCCAGGGTGTTATCAACGCTTCGTTGAGTGAGGGTCACTTCCCCGCTGCCTTGAAAGAAGCGGTGGTGAGGCCTCTCCTCAAGAAGCCGTCCCTGGATCCGGCAATATTGGCCAACTATCGTCCTGTCTCCAACCTTCGCTTCCTGGCGAAGGTTGTTGAGGGTGTGGTCGCGCGACAGTTTCCACAATTCTTGGAGGAAACATCCTATCTAGATCCGTTCCAGTCGGATTTCAGGCCTGGACACAGCACGGAAACGGCATTGGTCGCGTTGGTTGATGATCTCTGGAGGGCTCGGGACAGGGGTTGTTCCTCTGTTCTGGTCCTGTTAGACCTCTCAGCGGCTTTTGATACAAATCGACCATGGTATCATGCTGCACCGGTTGGAAGAGTTGGGGATGGGGGGCACCGTATTACGGTGGTTCTCCTCCTTTCTCTCCGACCGGTCACAGTTCGTGTTGGCAGGGGGGCAGAGGTCGACCTCAAGGCCTCTTATATATGGAGTGCCTCAGGGGTCGGTCCTCTCGCCCCTCCTGTTCAACATTTATGTGAAGCCGCTGGGCGAGATCATCCGTGGCTTTGGGGTGAGATACCACCAGTACGCTGATGACACCCAGCTGTACATCTCCACCCCAGGCCACCCCAACGATGCCCTTGAAGTGATATCCCAGTGCCTGGAGGCTGTGCGGATCTGGATGGGGAGGAACAGGCTCAGGCTCAACCCTTCCAAGACTGAGTGGCTGTGGCTCCCGGCATCCCGATATAGTCAGTTGACTCCATCACTGACTATTGGGGGCGAGTCGTTGGCCCCCACAGAGAGGGCTCGCAATCTGGGAGTCCTCCTGGATAGGCAGCTGTCCTTGGAGGAACATCTGACGGCTGTAACCAGGGGGACCTTTTGTCAGGTTCGCCTGATCCGCCAGTTGCGGCCCTTTCTTGATCGGGATTCCCTGTGCACAGTCACCCATGCCCTCGTCACCTCTCGCCTTGACTACTGCAACGCTCTCTACATGGGGCTCCCCTTGAGGAGCACCCGGAGGCTCCAACTGGTCCAGAATGCAGCAGCGCGGGTAGTGACGGGAGCAGCCTGGCGCTCCCATGTAACACCGCTCCTGCGCGAGCTGCACTGGCTCCCAGTAGTCTTCCGGGTGCGCTTCAAGGTGTTGGTTATCACCTTTAAAGCGCTCCATGGCATAGGGCCTAGCTATCTTCGAGACCGCCTGCTGCCACCGACGATCTCCCATCGACCCGTGCGCTCCCACAGAGAGGACCTCCTCGGGGTGCCATCAGTCAAACAGTGCAGGCTGGTGACCCCCAGGGGGAGGGCCTTCTCTGTGGGGGCACCTACCCTCTGGAATCAATTGCCTCCAGAGATAAGGAGAATCCAAGACCTCGGTGCCTTCCGCCGTGCCCTTAAAACTTTCCTTTTCCAGCAAGCCGGGCTGGCCTAATTTTTTAAGTGTTTTTAAGTGTTTTGTTTATTGTTTTTAATTAATGGGGCCAAATTTATATATGTATATTTTAACTGTATTTTAATATTTGTACTTGATGTTTTTACTTGGCTGTTCACCGCCCTGAGTCCTCAGGGAGAAGGGCGGTATACAAATTCAAAATAAAATAAAATAAAAAATAAAAATAAGGCGCTGAGCTTGTTGATCAAAAGGTCGGCAGTTTAGCAGTTTGAATCCCTAGTGCCGTGTAATGGGTGACCTCCTGTTACTTGTCCCAGCTTCTGCCAACCTAACAGTTCAAAAGCACGTAAAAAATGCAAGTAGAAAATAGGGACCATCTATGGTGGGAAGGTGACAGCATTTTGTGTGCCTTTGGCATTTAATCATGCCAGCCATATGACCACAGAGAGATCTTTGGACAGCGCTGGCTCTTTGGCCTTGAAACGGAGATGAGCACCACACACTAGAGTTGGCAACAACTAGCATATATGTGCGATGGGAACCTTTATCTTTTATGTTGTTGTTGTTAGTTGCGAAGTCATGTCCGACCCATTGCAACCCCATGGACAACGTTCTTCCAGGCCTTCCTGTCCTCTACCATCCTCTGGAATCCATCTAAGCTCACGCCTACTGCTTCAGTGACTCTATCCAACCACCCCCTTCTCTGTCGTCCAGTTCTTCTTTTGCCCTCAATATTTCCTAACATTAGGCTCTTCTCCAGTAAGTCCTTCCTTCTCATTAGGTGGCCAAAATATTTGAGTTTCATCTTCAGGATCTGGCCTTCTAAGGAGAAGTCAGGGTTGATCCCCTCTAGGACTGACCGGTTTGATCGCCTCACAGTCCAAGGGACACGCAGGAATCTTCTCCAGCACCATAGTTCAAAGGCCTCAATTCTTTGGCGCTCAGCTTTTCTTATGGTCCAACTTTCTTACCTTTTATATATATAGGCATCAGCTGTGTATACTGTATTCAGCTAGATTTTTCCCATGTACAGACACCCAAAAGCTGCATTAAAAGACATGATGAAAAGGCTGGATTTAAATCTTAGGAACGAATCTTCTTTCCTCCTTTTTTATCATGAGTGCATGGACAGGAATAAATAAATGAGGTAGCGTTTCAGCAGGACTCGTCCTAATCTTAGGCTGAAAGAGACAATTACTTTGGGCAGCGAATGGTAGGAAGTGGCAGTAAGACATGGATGAATCTATGGTACTCCTTGTGTCCTCAGAATTACACTGTTCATTTCAAATTACAGTGGAGAAGGTGAAGGAAAAGGAAGAGAAGGAGAAGGATGCTCTTCAATCCAATTGCTTTTGTAGACCAAATGGACATGAGCATCTTGCCATTTTGCCCCCCCCCCATAGCAAAGAACCATCCCTTGAGCATAGTATTAGGGATAGCAACTCCATAGACACTGAATGCTTCCTCTCCTTCATCTTTGAAAGAAAAAAGGGTACATTTATCTACCAGCAGAAAGTATGAGGAGAAGTGGAAACATTCAGGAATGTTCTGCATCATGATTGTTCCCAATTTATTAGGTCATTCTTCCAAATGTTCCTTTCAAAAAGACACTCCACAGAAATAGAGAAAAAACAGAGAGCTGCTTCAAACTAATTAGAAAACCTGTGTCTATTGAGCTCAATTAGCAAGTAGTCCTTGACTTACAATCATAACTTTGAGGATGGATCATGGCTTTTCTTAAGTCCATCATAACTTTGAGCGGTCATTAAGCAATCAATCGTAAGTTGAGGATATTTGTTCTCTACTCAAGGGAGAAACAACTTGTAAAATCTGTTTCAGATGAGCTAAATATCCAACATTTTAGAAATACAAGCTGTATTTGGATAGCTTCTGCCAGGATTGTGCCAATATATATGCCTTGCTTCGCTTGCTTTTCAGATAGCTCCAGTTTTTCAAAATTGAAATACTTTCCAAATCCATTAAAGCTGCAGTGAAACTATATCAAACTCCAATTAATTGTTACAATTCTTTTCTCTGCAACTTCAAATGAAACTGCCATAAATATGCATATACAAACATAAGTCAGTGTGTATGTAGACAAATATATATTGTGGCAGTTGAAAAACATACATTACTCTCTGGTTACTCTGAGTGGAAATATGTGGGTTGCACTATATGAATTCACCAGTAATTATCTTTGTCATTTTTTTTTTCAAGAAGTAAATATCTTGACATAAAATGGCATTATTATAGCAAATAAAGGAAAATGTCAGAAAGTATAACTGGGAATAATTACATTAACAGTGATGATTCACAAACCAGCTGTTGCTGCTAAATTATCTGTTTGGTTCTCTCAAGTTCAAAACTTGCCTGAAGCTTTCAAAAGGAATGTTGTGCCTGTTAGAAACTGGATCTAGCCCAATAACTCAAAGACAGACTCCAATTCTTTTCTGTAGTTTTATTGTTGATCTGTTGGTACTGGAGGTCACTGACCTTGTACCTTTCTCTTTTAGGTATACATCTGGAATCAACTGTGGAACATGTGGTTGGACCTTTTGTACCCAGGAGGAGGGGCTAAGAGGTAAGGAGTGGTTACAGGGATTATGGGATATGTGGTTAGTTAACCCTTGAAGGTCCGGGTGGTCAGGGAGATGTAGTAGTTAGGCATTTATTATGACAAAACCCCCTCTAAATGCCTAACTGGGTACCTGGGGCAATGTTTGCATACATACAGGAAATACACAAGTACAGGCATGAATTACAAGCAAACACGCATTTTTGACATTAGGTAAGCATGTTGTTTATGTGGTAGGGGTTTAGTGAGAATATCTGCTGTTTGCTCCTCTGTGTCACAGTGTACTGCTCTAATGAAGCCTATCTCTGAAAACTGCCTGACGTGTTTGTATTTAATGTCAATGTGCCTAGAACGCTGACCTATGGCATCGGCCCTAGAGATCTCTATTGCTGCTTTGTTGTCTTCGTGGATAACTATTGGATATGAGGGTTCAGCCCAGATGTCGCAGAGCAGGTCATCGAACCATACTAAATTGTTTGCGGCCTTTGATAGGCAGACAAATTCTGCTTCCGTAGTTGATGTGGCCACCAGTTTTTGCTTTCCAGTGTACCAATGGATGGGGCAATTGTTGAGTAGTAGCACGTAGCCAGAGGTGCTTTTTCTGCACCCTATGTCCCCAGCCCAGTCAGCGTCAGCATAGCAGGTTAGCTTTGGTTTCTCGGATGTTTCTGGTTCTAGGCAGAGTAGGGCATCCGCACTGAATTTTAGGTATCTGAGTAGTCTTTTTATGGCGTTCCAGTGTGTTAACGTGGGCTTGCTTACATGCCTGGACAGTAGATTGACGGCTAAGGCGATGTCGGGCCTGGTCCAGTTGGATATGTACAGCAGTGACCCTATCGTTGATCTATACAATTTGTTGTCTGTGAAAGGTTCAGATTCCTCATACATGGTCTTCAGGAACTCAGGCTGCATGGGGGTCTCGCTGGGTTTTGCTTCGGACATGTTGCATTTGGACAGCAGCTCGATGATCTTTTCTCTCTGGGAGAGGCGGAAGCCCTTGTTGGTTTTCATCACTTGGACCCCTAGGTATCTGTCAATCTTTCCAAGTGACTTTAGGGAGAAGTGGCTACCCAGGTCAGTGGCGAACTTGTCACATCTGTCCTTGTGTTTGCTGATGTACAAGATGTCGTCCACGTAAACGAGCACACCCTCGAATGTGTTGTTTTCTCTCCTCGTAAAGAAGCATTTGTCGGCTGAGGTGGCCTCGAAGCCCATGGATCTGAGTGCCTTGGCCAGGCAGTCATACCACCTTTTGCCTGACTGCTTGAGCCCGTACAGGCTTTTGTTCAGCAGCCAGGTTTGGTCCTCGCCTTTGTTGTACCCAGGCGGCGCTTTGACGTATATTTCTTTATCCAGCTCGGCGTGTAAGTACGCTGTTTGTACGTCGAACTGGAAGACCTCCAAGCCCAGGATGGTGGCCACCACCAGGGCGCTTTTGACGCTTTCCGCCCTGACGGTTGGCGAGTAGGTGTCTGTATAGTCTTCGGGGTATCTTTGGGCGAAACCCTGCGCGACTAGTCTTGCCTTGTATAGGACCTTGTTGTCCTCTAATGTCTTAACCCTGAATACCCATTTGGTTCCTATTGGTTTTTTGTCCTTTGGAACTTGGGCAGGTGAGTATACCTGGAGGTTCCTTAGGCTTTCCATCTCCTTCTCCATGGCAGACATCCATTTTTCTTTTTCTTCCTGGGGGAGCCCGAGGATGTCTTCATATGAGCTGGGCGTGAAATGGGTGTCGTGGATGGTCATGACGTAGTCCTCTAACTTCTTTGGTAGCTTGTTTCTGGTTCCTCTGACTGGCCTGCTGGGGGTTGGCTCGGTTTCCTGCATGTTGTCTGCCTCATTGTCCGTCAGGTCATCTATCTTCAGTGAGGGGTGTCCTTCTTTCCAACCTTTGACGCTTGCCTTGCGATGGTTGGCTTTGTGCCCTGTGACCTCTCTGACCTCCCTTTCCCCTTGGTCATGCTCGAATGTGACCCTATTGGTTGGGATGTCATTGGAGTGTACCCTCGACCAGTTTGCGTTTTCGTGGAAACTGGCTGATCTGGAAACCACAAAACGGTTATTGTTGTCGACAAATCTGTAGCCCTTTGTGCCCGGTTCGTAACCCACGAACTTTAACCTTTTTGATAATTTCTCCCCCTTTCTTCTTAGCTGCCTGGGAATGTGGACATCAGCTGGGGCGCCAAATATGTGTAAGTGAGCAATGTTGGGCTTTCTGTTGTATAGCATCTCGTATGGCGTCTTATTGATAGAGCTTGACCACAGTCTATTCAGGGTGTAATTGGCGTAGTGTAATGCCTCTGACCAGAAATGCTGCCCCATCCCAGCATCCTCCAGGGCGCACCTCATCATGGTTTGCAACACCCCGTTTTTTCTCTCTGAGACTCCATTTTGGAATGGGGAGAAAGGTGAAGAGGTGTAATGCGCTATGCCCTGCTCCCTCAGCCACCTTGTGAATTCTTTGGCCATGAACTCTGAGCCCCTATCAGTCATTATCTGCCTTATTCTCATGTTGTGTTGCATACCTACTCTCCTGTGGAATTCTTTAAACCTTTGGAATACTTCATTTTTGTGTCTGAGGGAGTAGACGTACCCGTATCTGGTGTAGTCATCTACAATCGTGAGGAAGAATCGCTTCCTGTGTCCTACAGAGGGTTTCATTGGCCCTACCAAGTCCATATGCACCAATTGGAAGGGGTATTCCGTGGTTCGTTTGGATCCCCTGGGGATGGCCTTAACCTTGATCTTAGAACGCTTACAAACTGAACACTCCAAGTAGTTTTCGCAGTTCTTTACTTTGAGACCCTCGGTACATTCCGTCATTTTCTTTACAATGGGGAAGCTTATGTGTCCCAGTCTCCTGTGGAGGAGGTGGGCGCAGTTATCATGTAATGGCTTGCCGATAGATACAGACTTGTTTGTCTTCTCATGGCTACATCCTGCCTCCTGCTGCACCCCCTCTGTTTCTGGATACTTATCTACCCTGTGGTTTGTGCTGGTATCAATGCCTTCTTCCTCCCTTGCGTTGGGTGTGAAGTAGGGAAGTCCCTCGTGTATGGTTACCTTTCCTATCTCTTTCCCTTGCTTGATCAAGTGTGCCTTTCCATCTTTAAATTTTATTTCTATATTTGTGTCTCGTGTTAGCCTTGTGATGGCTAGCACATTGTGGGGAATCTCTGGTATGTACAGTACTTCTTTTAAGTCCCCTACCTGTGTGATGTGTACGTTTCCTTTCCCCACTACTCTGACCTTGCTTTGGTTTGCCACCTTTATTTCTGAGTCTATTTCTGTGAGTGAGTCTAGCAGCTCTGGGTTACAGGTAGTGTGACTTGTGGCCCCTGAATCTAGAAGCCATGAGTTTCTCTCTATCTTATGTTTGTCATTTGGGTCACCGTGCCTGATCCCGTACATGGAGCCAGAGCTACTCTCCCTGGAGTGGTCTCTGCGCTCGTGGTGTTTCCTGGGGTTGGGTGACCACCCTCGCCCCCTTTCCTTTGGGTACCTGCGTTCAGGTGACCTTCCCCCTCTACTGTCGTGCTGTCCCCTATCCCTATGGTTCCTGGGGCAATCCTTCTTTAAGTGGTTCCTCGATCCACAAGAAAAACATTCTGAGGTATCCCTGGCCCTATCCTGGAAATCCACCCTCTTTGTGGGTCTGGGGTCCCCTTTGGCTAGTTGGCGTTCCCTCCTCAGAGTGTCCTCTGCAACGAGCTGACTGGTCAGTGAGCCTAGTGTGAGGTATTGCAAGTTGAGGCTATTTAGTTGGGTCATAAAGATGTCCCAGCTGCTATCAAGAGAGTTTATGATTATGCTTATCATGCTCTCTTCAGTGATGATTTCCCCCCTCTGCATGAGTTCTGTCCTTGCAGCATTCATCTTTAAGATGTGCTCACTCATGGGGACCCCTGCTTTATGCTTGGTGGAGTGGAACTCCCTAGATAGTCTAGTGGTGGTGGCTCTGCTTTGGCTATAAAACAGGTTACATAGTTTTTGCATAATATCATAAACAGTTAGATTGTCCTCAATAGATGGATACATAGCAGATGGAATGGAGGTTAACATGATGCAAAATGCCCTGTGATGAATGCAGTCAATTTCCAGTGACCAGGGCTTTTGGGGAGGTTTGTTAGCTAGGAACAGTGCATTCTCTCTCATGAGAGCAACCCTTAATTGTTGGCTCCATTCTATAATATTACCCCCATCTAACTGCAGTTTTGGCAAATTGACATAATTTGCCCCAGAAATGTTAGTAAGGTTACTTACTGGGGGGAGCTGTCCATGGTCCAAGTTGTGATTAAACTCACAATAAGGCTTTGGGATGTCTGTGGCCATTCTGTACTTGCTTGGATCTATGTAACTTGCTTCTCTTATTACAGGCAGGTACTGGGCATGCGCGAAGCTCATTCCGCGCTGGAGTCCATCGGGTGAGGTTCCTGTTGCTGGAGCTCCCAGGCCTAGGCCTAGGCCTGTCGGTGGGAGGCTGGACCCGCCCCCGGTGGGTCCGAAGATTCCTCCTGAAGGTGGACACCACTGCTGGATGGCCGGATCCCCGGCGAAGAAGGGCAGAAGGTGAGGGGGCGATGCGGTCGCAAGTCGAGGACTTTCGCGGGTCGGCGGCGCGGCAGCAGCGGAGGTCGTAGGTTGAGGATTCCCTGCACCCAGCGGCTCGGCGGTAATGGCGGCGGCGGCGGCTGATCCTCCCTCGTGGTCGCTGGTCCCTGGTCGCGTGGACTGGCCCGATGGGTGTCGTGGCGTTGGTGAGTAGCCGGTTCTTCTCTTCTGCCTCGGGCCTCGCGTTGCCGGTGTAGCGGGTGGTGAGTTCGAGTTCTGCGGTTGATTTTTCCTGCAGGTGGGCGGTCTTTTGTGCCGGTTGTTGGCGCGCGCGGTGTTTTTTGTAGGTTGTGACTCGGTTGCCTGGTCTCTGTTGGTTGTCCTGGCCTTCTTGTGCCCTCCAGGATTTTTCTTTGGTTTATTGAGTGCCGCAGGAGGCTCGAAAGCGGAGCCTAGGGCAGCGGTGATGGTCTCGATTGCCTTTTGCAATTCGAGATCGGTAGGCGTTTTTCTTTTTGTTATTGCGATCTCTTCGTGGTCGCTTTCAGAGCTGGGCTCTTCGTAGTCACTTTCTGAGCCCCCCTCGTCTGTTTCGGGGTTCGGGCATTTTCGCGCCAAGGGATTCAAATCCTGGCTTCCCATTGGCTGGTGCTCGTCCCAAGATGGCCGCCGGGAAGGGGGCGCGGAAATGGATTCTGCCGGCTCAGGATCATCGGGTTGGGGTGGCTTACCCTTTTTTGCTGGCTTTTCTTTCTCGGTGGTCTTTGGGGCCTCAATCGCTGCTTCTTGTTGCTCGAAGAGGCTTTGAAGGTCCGCGATGAGGTTTTCTTTGTCGCTGTTTCCCTCCATCAGTTTCAGGATGGAGAGTTTGAATTTTTTCATTTTCTGTGCTGTTTCTTCTTCCGGGGCGGTGATTTCCTTGGATGGCCCCTCTTCATCTGATTGTGAGTCCAGGCTGGAGTCCTGTTCGCTTCCAGCTTCTGTCTCCTCCATGGCTGTGGCTTTGGTTGCAAGCTTCTCAGCCATCTTCTTGGTAAGAGCTCTGGTCTGTGCTCTGTTTGCTTCTTCAGGGTAGGTGTTGGGTTCAGTCATTGTCTGGAGTTATGGGCAACCATCCTCTGCTACCATTTTGTTAGAAACTGGATCTAGCCCAATAACTCAAAGACAGACTCCAATTCTTTTCTGTAGTTTTATTGTTGATCTGTTGGTACTGGAGGTCACTGACCTTGTACCTTTCTCTTTTAGGTATACATCTGGAATCAACTGTGGAACATGTGGTTGGACCTTTTGTACCCAGGAGGAGGGGCTAAGAGGTAAGGAGTGGTTACAGGGATTATGGGATATGTGGTTAGTTAACCCTTGAAGGTCCGGGTGGTCAGGGAGATGTAGTAGTTAGGCATTTATTATGACAGTGCCCATATTGATCAGTTGGAATTTAATATTTAAATAAAGGAAGCAAATAAAATAAAAAGAAATTACAGACCATGTAAACAGGACAACAGGGCTCAGACTGACTGTTAGAGAAAAATTATTTCTCTATAGCTTTGCCTATTGATAGCTTTTGGAATGTACAGATACGTGGGCCAATCAGAGGGCAGCTAGTGTGTTTGAATCTCCCGGGCCCTCCCCTAACTGTCTCAGTTAACAGTAAAAAAGGTGATTCTTAACAGAAACCTTTGCTCTTCAGTTTGGTACTCAGTTTGCTCTTCACCTTGCTGTTCAGTTTGCTCTTCTGTCTAGTATTGTATTGCATTCTAGGATCTTCCTTTAGATAACTGTGAACAGTCTGGAAGTCTGTTAGAAGAGCAGTTCTGTGGTATAAAGTGGTATTTCTTCTGAGGAAGAATATTCATAGATAGCATAGCATAGAGACAATAGATATGTATATAGATAGATAGCTGACAGTATAATTTATAATAGTAAATTAGTGATGTTTATTAATTGTATATATATTATTATGTTTTTATTGTGTAAATAAAAACATTTGTTGTAGTCTGCTTCAGAGGCTCATTTGTTTAAGTAGAATTTCATAGAGATAAAGGTTCATGTTTCATTGATTTAATAACCTCCATAACACTGACAAACTAACTCAGTGGGCCAGTTTGGTCTAGTGGTTAAGGCACTAGGCTACAAAATGGAAGACAACGATTTCAAATCCCTCCTTAGCCATGAAAGCCAGCTGGATGACCTTGGACCAGTCACTCACTCTCAGTGCAACCATCTAACAGGATAGTTGTGGGAAAATAGGAAGAGGAAGGTGTGTTGAATATCTTTTGCCAACTTGAGTTATTTATAAAAATAGTAAGAGTATGATCATGAATGAATGAAATGAATGAATGAATGAATGAATGAATGAATGAATGAATGAATGATCAGAAGCATTGGTATATCACAATGAAAGCCCCATATCTCTCCTGCCTGCATTGCAATGTCACACGCATGCCCCAAACAGGCACAACACTGCTTTAGTCATTCAGAAACTCTTGCCACAACTTGTGTCCGACCTCAAGGGTTTCAGCCAGAGGAAAGATGTCTTGACAGCTTTGCAGCTCCCCTAAAAAGAAGCTGCTCAGATTTTTAAAAATGCAATAAAATGAATGACCATCCCCATACAAGATGGGGGGATACCTGTCATTTTTTTCTATTTCTCTTTTCATGGAGAAGGCAAGGGAATATTAGTTTTCAGACCTGTAGCAACTGTAAAGAAATGGTGAATGTTTTGCTTCTTCTTCCCTGTGTTGTGAGGTCAGCAAGACAGTCACGGATCATATACACTACAGCCTTCCTTTGAGGGACGGAAGAAATGCCATGGTAGGACTACCAAAGATTTAATAACCCATAGAATTAGATTAACAGGTCATTTCCAATTCCCTGAAACCTTTGCACACTGCCATTATCTACGCTTGAGAAGAGACCTTAAATGGAGAGCTCTTATTATCTTCAGAAAAAGAAAATTCTGACTGAAGTTTAAGGGAAAAATTGATATTTAATCTGGCCTAAAACTTTTATCCATTTATAACACAGACAAACCGGGTTCTTCCTTAAAATAACCTCTTCTCTATTCTGTTTGCTCATCTACTGTGATTCCCATTTAGCATTAAACCAGCTCTAAGTATTCTGCTGTCTGGATACAGCTGCAGTTCTTCTTTCTCATTCCCTGTATATTACTTTGCCTGGCCAGGCAAGTACTCCAGTATTTTCTTCCAGGGTTGCAGCTAAAAAGATTATTTTATGTGCATGGAGTACTGTTAATTATCATTCCAAATGTTCTAATAGGGCTCCAGTTACTATTCAAAAGATTGAATCTCCTGCTGAAATCCACACCACTTAATGCTAATGGGACTGAAATGACTTAAACCGTATTCCCAATTCTGAGGACATCCTGTTTATTTTTCAAGGAAAGTTCACATTTTAGAGCGTATATATGTTATAAAATGGAAATAACACTAGCTTTGCTTTCCCAGTTTGATGCACAATGATAATTGGTTTAAGTAATTCCTAGAATAGGCTGTGCTTGCACTTTCAGTAAGGTAAGATAAAACACTGAAAAAAAACAAGTTTTTTTTAATCCCTTAAAGAGAGCCAAATTAAACCGCCCCCAGTTACTTGGATTGTGAAAGGGGCGATATTTAAATTTGATGAGTGAATAAATAAATAAAAATGGATCCAAATACTTAAAAGTAAGTTTCTGATACCCCTGCCAACAGAAATTCCTATAGGCATGGACAACTGATACAAACATATTTCTGTCAACACAGAGACAATTAAAGGGTGCCTGAATGTATTTGGGAAACTTCAGAGGCCTAGATTAGATTATTGTACAAATTTGCTTCTAGTTTCAGGATCTGATATTAAAGTACATTAATATTTGAGGAGTTTTTTTTTTATTATTATTTTTATTTATTTTTATATGCCGCCCTTCTCCGGAGACTCAGGGCGGCTTACAATGCGTTAAGCAATAGCCTTCATACTTTTGTATATTTTATACAAAGTCAGCTTATTGCCCCCACAAACCGGGTCCTCATTTTACCCACCTTAGAAAGGATGGAAGGCTGAGTCGACCTTGAGCCTGGTGAGAATTGAACTCGTAGTAATTGCAGGCAGCTGGATGTTAAATGCTGCCTTAGTAGGAGGCATTAGCCTCCTACGCCACTCAGGCTCCTCTATCTTATCTCCTTATCACTTATCTCCTCTCCTGTTAGCATGCAGCAGTAATAACATACTTAGACATTAAACAAGCAAACCAAACATTACATATTGTTATTTGAGAGTGCCCATACTGGGATATATGGGTAGAAGTTGGGATAGTGATTCTAAATCAGTTACTACCAGTCAGTGGTAGTAAAAAATTCAAAATATTTTTACTAACAGTTCTGTGGGTGTGGCTTGGTGGGCGTGGCTTGGTGGGCATGGCAGGGGAAGGATACTGTAAAATCTTCATTCCCACCCCACTCCAGGGGAAGGTTACTGCAAAATCCCCATTTCCTCCCAATCAACTGGAATTTGGGAGGCAGAGAATAGAGGGGCGGGGCCAGTCAGAATTTTTACTACAGGTTCTCCTAACTACTCAAAATTTCCACTACCAGTTCTCCAGAACTGGTCAGAACCTGCTGAAACCCATCTCTGCTACCAGTATATAAAGGTTACTTCAGCGATTTAGCTCAGCTTCAAACTTAATTTAGTCTTCCTACTTCACAACAGTAGCAGTATTTTCAACTGAAACATGCATAATACAAGCCCAATGCATTGGCCACCTCAAAAGTACTGGAGATCTTTTCTCATTTGACAGAATCCGTGATAATGTGCAACATATCTGTAAGAAAAGTTCAAGAACATTTTTAAAGTGGATATCACTTACAGATTAAAGAAATGGAACTTCTAATAATACTACATCAGTGGTCATAAGTCTTTAAGAAAATTAAATTTGTATTGACTGATTTGAAACTGAAATTGATTACAGATTGTTGGAGATTATACGAGCCTGACTTACAGTTGTAAGTCATGCCGGTTGTTAAGTGGATCGCCATGTAACCATGCCTGATTGTATGACCTTTCTTGCAACAGTTATTAAGCAAACATACAATCCAGATTTGAAGTTCTGACAGTCACACTCCACTGCTTTCATGTCACCACATTTGGAATACTTGGCACCTTTCCTTTATCTACCACCATTATATGTAAATGTTTCATGTGGTCTTGAAATCCGAAATCAGAAGTAGTTTTCTGTTCCACAGAATATATTCACTGTTAAACTATAGGAGAGTTATAGAAAATGACACATTAGTTATCTAGATAATATAAACAAGTACCACATTTTTAAAAATAAATTTTCATACATAAATATGATCAGTAAGTATCTCGTGTGTAGTACCAATGTAATTTCACCAAATCATGAGACATGCTTAAGTGTAAACACATCAAAGACGGAAAGAGCTGACAAGACTTGAAAATCTGTGACCTGGTCACATGAATTAAAACAGAGAATTACGGTGGTTTTCCGCTTCAGTGCTTTAGGTTATCTCCACTTTTGTATATCTTGTCAACTCAAGTCAGATCAGTATAATTCTAGTTTCTGAGAAAAAAAGAATCACACTTTAATTTATTTTTGTTTAAAAAATAAATCTGCTGTATACCACCATATATTGTTATGATTATTTCCTGGCTGCCTTTCTGATCAAGTTAGAAAGCAGAAATTCAGACAATTGGCTAAACTATATTAGGAAAAGTCTGAGTTGGTCTAAATGTCATGATGTAAAAATCTCAGTGGATTTTAGACAGAGATAGAAGTATTAGAAGAAAGATTTAAAACAGAAGATGTCTACAGTATGTGTGCCTAAATCTGGTTCCCTGCCAAAATATTTAAACACAGACCTAGACAAGTTATCTTTCAGAATCTCACTCTGTCCTTGTTGAAAACACAATGGCCAATTTTCTAATTTTTATTTTAATTCATTAAGAATCTTCATTCAATTGGCATACCAGTATCTCAGGTAATATGGAAGGCCACCTGCTAAAAATTGTAAATACAAGGTAAGAATTAATGCAGTGGTGGGATTCAAATAATTTAACAACTGGTTCTCTGCCCTAATGACCGGCTGGGAGGGCGTGGCCATGGTGGGTGTGGCCAGGGGATGTGACAGGCAGCACCCGTTCTCCTGCACCCCCTGGGAGAAAAACGGGCTACGGGCGCTGCCGCTCCCATGCCCCATTTTGGGCCTAGTAGACCTCCCTGCAACCTCCTGGGAGCAAAAATGAGCCACAGGGAGCCGCGCTGCACCCTCCCGTGCCCCGTTTTGGGCCTAGTAGGCCTCCCTGCACGTATCTGGGAGCCAAAATGGGGTGCGTGGGGACTCCTGGAAGGGGCAGGGAAGGGCAGGGCCAGCCAGCAATTTAAAACCGGTTCGCCTGAACCGGCCCGAACCGGCTGAATCCCATCACTGAATTAATGTAGATAAAAGAAGTCTTGATCATTTTTATCTGGAGCTAATCTTCTCAGTCTAGTGCTAGCCCTTCCATAATTCATATTAATTTAAGGCTTTTTCCAACAACTTTTTAAACTTGATATACAATGTGTTCAGAAGATAATAGCATTCCTGAGCAATTTCAAATGACAGAAGCTTCCTTCTCAAGCCTATCTTTAAAAATCTGGGTATTTACAGTTCCGTCTGCCTATTTCTCATGGCCTTTGTCCACTAGATCTGGAAGAGAAGGCTATCTGCAGATCCCAACCCTAAATGATCCCAGGAGACAACAACCCATTAAGGTTCGCAGTAAAGGCTTTCTCTGGAAGACTTTCCCTCTGATATGTTTTCTTCTGGTTTTCCTTCAAGGTTCTTAAGGACTGGCTGTTTCAACAAGCTTATGAGGTCTGAGATCTATTGTATTTGTTTTGTTCCTTCCTGCTAGGAGGGAACATTCCTAGTGTGGGGAAATGTTGTTCTTATTGTTCTTACAGATACCATTCTATATAGTTTAATCTTATTATTGGCTGTAGATCTGTAAGATGCTCAGCTATGACTGGAGTAGCATTTAAATGAAATAAACAATCGATTCAAGACTTTCTGAGATTTAAGTTGCAGCAATTTAAGATCAGCAATATGCCTCCTGAGATCAGTGGGGCAGTGATAATAAATTCCTGGGTATAATACCTACTGTAGACTAGAAAATAACCAACAATGTAGTGGATGAGATCCATTTACAGTAATGAAGTTCTGGGACTTTTTTGTTTTAATGCAAATGTGAGTATATAATCTGCTGGCCCACTAGGACTATGGAAGTTGAGGGACATAGCACAGATGCCAGTTTTTTCAACAAACAGCAGTTTCTCAGCTTCAAGACTAAGAGGCAAAGGACAAAAGATCTGTTAAACTGTCAGAAGGATAAAATAAAGAAGAGTTAGAATTACATTGGGTGCAAAGAAAAAAATTGCATGTTTTTGTTGACCAACAGAAATCAAGTGTTTTGGTAGCTTCTTCCTGAAATGCTAAAAAGAATACATATCTCACACACATGTTGTATTGAATAACCTAAGTTCTATAATGTACCTAGAGCCTTACCTAGTGAAATTCTGCTACAGCCTTGACAGTAAATCTGACAAGGATAATTTATAGGTTTTCCTTATTCTAATGGGTGAATTAAACCATAAATAGCCAGATTTCCATGCAAGGTTGTATTTTTGATTAAAAACAAATGGTTGCAATTCAGTTGGCTAAACATATTTTGTGTAAGTTTATTATTTATTACCTTAAATACATCTGAATTCAATTTCACTTTCCTGGTATCCAGGTTTAGGATTATATCCATGCCCTTACAACTTGATTATGAATTTATCGTTGATTTGTTTTGGCTGTAGTTTATCCTCTGGGCCTGGTATAGATTCTGTTTGGGAGGAGTAATTAAAAGAGCTGTATTGATGAACTCCTGCACTTCACCATCATCTACCCATAACTTTTGTGATACCAGGAAATACAGTGTATAAATCTAGTGTTGTTTCATTAATGCCCTTAAAAGTTTACTGCATGCTTGTATAATTATGTCTGACACATACTAAACAACTGTGAGGGGATGATGGAAATGACGGAATAGAAAGCAGGTGTAGCAAGGCATATTAACTTCTTTGGTTTGCTGGAGTTTGCACTTTTAAGTGTGTCTGTCCCTCAGAAATCCTTAGCATTCTTTGCAACAGCTGGATTTTTCCTCAGTGAGTCAACATAGCTAGACTTTTGTGTTGGGAAGAAGGAATTCCTTCCAAACACTTGGAGTTGAGACATCCCTAATGAGGGTTTTCTCAGGAGTGTGTTGAACAGCTGTTGCGGGGATAATGAATTGTCTCCTCAAGTTTATGGGAAAGGACGGGTTGACAAGTTTAACTTCTCATAGAATCTTCTTGGCTGAAAGCCAACGTGGGAAACTTGTGAAATGTTATTCATCATGAACATACCTGTTTTAAAATAGGTGCACAGATGGGAGTCATCTACTTTTTAAAAGGCAGAATGTTAAACAAATGAAAACATCAAAGCTGCTCAAGGAAACTGGTATAATTACAGTATTTATAAATGAACAAGAATATAATGTATAAACCAGTTTCTTTTTCTTTTCTTTTTTTTGGGAGAGGGTTGGGGGAGAGAGAGCCTGAAGAAGCAAATCAAACTCTTGCCTGAATTGACACAAAGCCAGAAGACAAATTCAGGCATGTTACTTAGCCTTTGAGTGACATTTGAACTGTGTGGGTATTTCAGCAAAAATAATTTGCGGAAAGTATCTGTCTTGGGGAAGAAGGGTCCTATGTAATTGAATGTACTGAAACTGCCAGAATGATACAACACAATAGCCTCTTTTCTGTTTCTAACTTCTGCAAAGTCATTTTGGTTCAGCAATGAATAGCAGATAATCTACTCATTGCCACAGTACAAGGTAGATACAGAAAGACATTATTTATTATTTTCTCTGTAGGACCTTTAAGGAAGAAAGGGATGTAGATCAGGAACACACAACAGAGGAAAGACCGTAACTCAAAGATGAAGCATATTGTCAACATGCTCAAGCTACATAAGTCTCAGCTTTCTTTGGATATCAAATTAAGATATGAAAATTAAGAAAATGTCCTCTTAAGAAATTGCTCCCAGACCATACTAAGTTAGGAAGCCTAATAGCCTTGGTCAGACTTTGGCCTAAGCCATGATTTGCTGAACCATAGTTTATAGAATCAATCATGGTTGGTTAGTTCACATAACACTAAGCCAAAACTAACAAATATGATGGTTTAGAATGACATCAGTGGTGGGTTGCCCCCGGTTCGGACTGGTTCGCAAGAAGCAGTAGTAAAACTGGCGGGAGGCTCCGCCCACCAACCCGGACGTCATCAGGAAGCTTCTGCGCGCAGCCCCGCTGCGAACCGGTAGTAAAGGTAAGTAGAACCCACCCCTGAATGACATGTGAACAAAATCAGGATAAAGCAGAGTTCTTTGATTCAGTAAATAGCCTCAGTAAATGAAGGGTAGGTGGAGACATGAGACAGCTAATTATATTAGCGTAGCAAATGCAATTAAAGTTATTAAAGTACAGCTGCAGGATTTGAAAACAATTGGAAGAACTGCTTCAGACCCTAATTGTATG
The DNA here is from genome assembly GCF_029215685.1 of Pituophis catenifer annectens. Classification (NCBI taxonomy): domain Eukaryota; kingdom Metazoa; phylum Chordata; class Lepidosauria; order Squamata; family Colubridae; genus Pituophis; species Pituophis catenifer. The sequence goes on along the minus strand of NW_027256881.1, from coordinate 80,095,395 downwards.
TGAGAATAGCATATCTTTCCAATTTTTAAAGCAAATCTTTTTTTTTTTTTGGTGGGGAGGGCTTCCATGTGCAAATGTTTATGGAGTCAACTATCCAATATGACTCATAAAATAGCTATTTAATAGCTTTCAGAAGCCTGAAGAAAGACAGGATGCTCTAATGAATAGCAGAGAACTCCAAAATACTTCTGAATCATTTTCAAATTGTACTATATATATATGCCCTTATGTTTGGGGTGGTGCATCTACTCTCTATCAGTGTTCATTAAATATAGTTAAAGAGGTAAGGAAACCCATAAGAAGAAGAAAAAAGAGGGAAATAAGGGGCAGGTAGTTAGACTGAGCTAAAGTCTTGTAGATTTATTCTTTGGCAGTTTTTGTCTTATGATGAAACTTGATGATTGGATAATAACAGTATAATCAAGGTTTTCATTGCAGAGACAAACTTGGCAAACCGGTAGTTTGCATCTGATTTTAGATTTCATCTGATTTAATTTAATTAGTGACTCTGCTAACTGGTTATACAAACCAATCTGAAAGCAATGAAATGATCATACTTATGGAATACGCCACTAGCTTGAACTTCAAGGATATTTGCCACTACTAATTCAGGGAAGAATTAAACATAAAACATCTTAACATTTGACACTTAGAAAGGGAGTTGAAAAGGACTGCTATCCAAGGCCTTATAAAATTATGACTAATTATCTACATCACGGGTTTCAAACTCACGGCGTCACGTTGCCATCACATGATGTATCCAGATGTTTTTCCCTTTCGCGGACCTGGGATGGGCGTGGCCTGCGCGTGACGCATCCAGCCCACAGGTCAACAGTTTGACACCCCTTATCTACATGCTCATTCTGAAGGGGTAGGAATATAGTTCCAAGATTTCCCAGCCAGCAGAATCATAGGAGAGGAGAGGAGATCATAATTATCAGGGGTGGGCAAATGTGGCCCTTTTACAACCTGTGGACTTCAGCTCCCAGAATTCCTGAGACAGCTTGGCTGTCTCAGGAATTCTGGGAGTTGAAGTCCACAGGTTGTAAAAGGGCCACATTTGCCCAGCCCTGAATTAAGTTATTCATAGCTACATAAGCCTCAAACAATTGTCAAGCATTAGAAGATCAGGGAAGTTTACAGTCAAAACTGTGGACTTTCTATGCTTCATCAGTCATTTAGCCTAAATTGCTGCACAACCTAGATTTCAGTTGTCACATAGGAATGTTGGGTGTGTAAGAAAAACTAACCTGTGCAGTAATTATTTATTTTGTTTAAACCAGAATAACTCATCACTTACATGTATGAACTTAGCACTGAGTGATGCTGCCACTTGTTTGATGGCTTGGAATCTTTTATCCCCATATTTATTTTATTTAAAATATTTACATAGCTGCCCATCTTATATCAAGCACTGAACAGTTCCTAATAAACAATTAAAATATTAAAGATAAAACTTAATATGTATAACTATTAAAGTGATAAACATTAAAAAAAACCTGGTACCAAAATTGATTACTTAGAATCTTGATGCTTTTGCCTTTCCATTCACCATTAGGTTGCCTAGACCCAGTTAGTAATAAAATCAACAAAATGTTATTAACAATAAAGTTCACATAAGAAATTAAACAACAGTTACCTGGAACAGAGTTAATTATTAGTTAACAATTCCATCCTTTGAGTTTACCATCTTAATGCCATCAAAAATCAAGCAATGAAAACATCAAAGACAGCCTTCTTGGGATGAAACGTTGGTCAGATCAATGAAGTTTGCCCTTGATTCACCTGGAAATCACAGCTATTCCGTGTCGGTATAAAAACAGAGATAATTTATATGAGTCAATTAGAGAGGCTCTTCTATTGGAACTGGATTCTTGTACCTTGGATTTTGCCCTAATTATTGAGCTGTGATGTCCTGATGACTTACTATTGAGCCAAGGTGGCTCAATGGTTAGAATGCAGTATTGCTGGCTAATTCTCCACACTGCCAGCAGTTCGATCCTGAGTGGCTCAAGGTTGACTCAGCCTTCCACCCTTCCAAGGTTGGTAAAATAAAAACCCAGATTGTTGGGCAATATGCTGACTCTATAAACCGCTTAGAGAGAATTGTAAAGCACTGTGAAGCAGTATATAAGTCTAAGTGCTATTGCTATTGCTATTCCTGGTCTCTAATCCATTTTTCTTCAACCTGGCATATTCCTGACAGGTTACATTCATGGCTGGATACCAAGAGGAAGAGAAGGACTCTTTATGCTATGCAGTTTCTTGTAGTGGCTTCGCCGCATTAAACTGACTAAAGGCAGTAAGGATGGGGAATGCTGAATGTTCCATGACATCTCATAATTTGCATTGGGGGTTGAACAGAAGGAATGCTACTCTCTCTTTGTTTGCCTCCTTAAAAAGCATGCCATGTAAATTTTAGGGGTTAACAAAAGCACTTTCCAAAATATTGTTTTTCTGCTCCCCTTCCCTCATCTCAAAGGGTGTGGGAAGTGGGAGCTCTTATCATTACTAAATGGAAAATACACACTGGACAAAAAATTAATTGAAATTGAAGGAGTCAAAAGACAGTAAGAAAGAAGACCTACTTTGATTCACTGACAAAATCACATATATTCACATAGATTCTGTAAGATTCTTCTTTTTTTCTTGCAGTAAACCTAGCTGACAAGATTTGGTAAAAAAAATCTAGCATTCTTGGTTACTTTTAGGGAGTAGATTATTTTAAGAAATTCTTCTAATAGAAAGGGCTCTCTCCTTCTCTTCCCCCAAGTATTAATTTAACTTTAGATTCTTTAAGATGTAATAGCAGGAGAATCGTTTAACACATATAGCTAATTAGTTAGCTTCAGTGGTGGAATTCAAATCTTTTTACTACCAAGCCATGTGGGCATGGCTTGGTTGGCGTGGCAGGATACTGCAAAATCCCCATTCCCTCCCCACTCCTGGGGGAAGGATATTGCAAAATCTCCATTCCCAACCCACTCTGGGGCCAGCCAGAGGTGGTATTTGCCGGTTCTCCAAACTACTCAAAATTGCCACTACCGGCTCTCCAGAACCTGTCAGAACCTGCTGAATAGCACCCCTGTGCTATTAGCATGTGGTCTAGCAGAGTGGTGGTTCTCGTTGTGAACCGGTAGTAAAGATAAGTAGAATCCCTGGTCTAGCATGATGCTTAGCAATATGGAAGATATGGATATAAGAAAAATAATAATAACATCTAATAAAAATGAACCATTTTGCTGCTGTAGGCACATCCTCATAATACATCTCCACTCCTTACGCCCTCTGAAACAGTTTAAATTAGACCTGCCAATCAGACTTGCTCCCCCTGACCTTCAAGTCACTACCAGGAACTTGCTAGAAAGACATCAGTCTGTGCCTTACACTCCTGTTAATGGAACACGAAAAAAAATTCCCCCAAACTACAGAAAAAGTATTGAAATAAATTGCTAGAACTCCCCCCCACCATCCATGTTTTCAGCAGATGGTAATTTACGCCACATCTTTATCTTTGTATATGTTTGCATAGCAGCCTTGCTATCAACCTTTCATTCGGTCTCTCCCTTTGATCCCTTTGAGAGCTGAGAAGATAGTATATCATGTCACTTATTTTGCAATTGTTCTTCCATCGTTAGTAGCTTCCCAACTTGGCAGAATGATTTCATTCACAAACTGCAGTAAACAACCCTTTATCTAAATCACAATTTCTTCAATGAGTTTGGGATCATGTATCGTTTCATACAGCATACAAAGACAATACAGGTAGTCCTCGAATTATGATCACAATTGAGCCCAAAATTTCTGTTGCTAAGCGAGACATTGGTTACGTGAGCTTTTCCCCTTTTTACAACCTTTCTTGCCCAGTGAATCATTGCAATTGTTAAGTTAGTAACCCAGATACTAAGTGAAGCAGCCTTCCTCATTGGCTTTGCTTCCCGGAAGGGCACACAAGATGATCACATGACCCCAGGACATTGCAACCATCCTAAATGTGAGTCAGTTGCCAAGCGTTTTGATAATACGGCCATGGAGAACCGGCTTATGACCATGGAGAAGTGGTCATAAGTGTGAAAAATGGTCATACATCACTTTTTTCAGTGCCGTTGTAATTTTGAATGATCCCTAAACGAACTTTATAAATCAAGGATTACCTGCATCAAACAAATCCTCTTGCTTCGTACATGTGGATAACTATTATAACTGTTATATAGCCGTAGTGGCTCAGTGGTTAGAATGCAGAACTGCAGGCTACTTCTGCTGATCACCGGCTGCCAGCAGTTTGGCAGATTGAATCTCACCAGCTCAAGGTTGACTCAGCCTTCCATCCTTCAGAGGTCAGTAAAATGAGGACCCAGATTGTTGGGGGCAATATGCTGATTCTGTAAACCACTTAGAGAGAGCTGTAAAACACTATGAAGTGGTATATAAGTGCTATTGCTATATTTCATAACAGCAAAACATTAAACTGGTACGTGAATCGTTGGTAAACTGATGGAAACTCCACTGCTCATTCAGCTCTGAAGCTTCCTTGGCCAATTCTGGGACCACCACTATCTCACAGTCTAATCTACCTTGGCAGATGACGTGAGATTAAATTTAGAGAAAGGCAAAACAGAGACGTGATAAATAAATGAACAACATAAATAATAGGAGAGAACCAAAAGCATGAGCTCATCCTTCTGTTCACTGATGACTGCAGACCTCCACCCTGGTTGAACAACATTGCCCTAGTAGCTTTCTCTGTATATATTTAGCTACTTTTGTAACAAGCCAGTTTGACCCTAAGCTGTATTTGATTCAGTTAATGAAAAATACATTCTTACCCATACAGTGAACTCTAACATCAGCCAAGTTTAAATTATTACCAGGAATATCTGTCAAAGGGGAGGAATTTCCCTCCAGTGCACGCACACACATACCGTATACATATACACAAAGAGCAATGGATGCATAAATAAGTGAATAAATAAAAGTAAGCTTAAAATAGTCCTTGATGTAATTAAATACAGATGTTTCATAATCCTGAAGTTTTGGAGACAAGAAGGGGAGATATATTTGATATCTATCTATGACAACATTCAGATAGCATTTGACACTGATTTAGTATAAGTAAGTAAATTCAAGGAGGCAGCTGAAGAATGCTAAATGAAGCTAATCCCCATGTCATTGAATTCTCTGTGTGTTTTCTTGTGCCAAATTTCATTTGTTAAACTACATTTTGTAATACAGTAATAAAATTAAAGGATTTGGGGACTGTGAAGGTACTGAAATTAGAAACATTGAAATCTGAGCCAACTGAGACTTTTACAGAAAGAGGAGGTCAATCTCTCTTTTGGAAAAAGAAAAAATGTTGGAGATCTTGGAGAAAAAATACAGCCCCCATCCAGAAAGGGCTACGTTGCTCACTTCATTGAAATCAACTCTACATTATAGAGTTAAATTGGAATATCATGGGGTGGTGTGTTTTTTTTTCCCTAATGTCCCTGGAAAGATTCATCTGGGAATTGCCTATCTTTATTATCCACATCAAACTGACATGTTTCCAAATGTGTTGGACTACCGTATCTGTCATCTCTATGACTAGTAGAGATAATAATGCAATGGATGATTCATTGTTGTTCTGGAAGAGAATTTTTAGTAACATTTATTTCCTTTTATTTATTTTAGAAATTTAGAAGGCCACCCAACTGCACAAGAGCTCTGGGCGGCCTACAGCAAAAGCAATCATAAAATACAGGGGAAACCTCAGATGCCAGAAGAAAAACAATCCTTAAAAAACAATCCAACACACAGGACCTGTCACCCACCCTAATCCAAGGCCTGGGGGAAGAGCTGTTTTCAGGAATCTCTTAAATACATCCAGGATAGGACCCAGTCATGTCTTTTGCGGGGTGGTGGTGGTATGATAATTGCTAAAATACAGAAGGCATACTTCTTAGGTCCCATCCCACTCAGGATTCCTATTGAACAGTCCATTTAATGCAAAAAATAGAAATTGGCTTCAGGCACTCACTTTCCTCCTCTCTTCTGTTTGCTGAGCCATACTGACTTTGATATGTTCTGCAGATGATCAGCAGGCCTAAAACAACCATATTTTTTAAAATGATGATTGCCATTAGATATTTGCTTTAACAAAATGAAAACAGTGACCACTGCATAGAATTCTACTGTCAACCTTCCCTTGCAATCATAATGAATTCTCCTTTGTGTAAAAAATGAGTAAGAATTTTTTTTCTTTTTTTTTTTATTGAAAAAGTTTTCAAATAATATAATATTAACCAATACTTCGCCTCCACTATCTTTTCGCATATTCATTCATTTTTTTTTTTAAATCACTGGCTTCACTGTTGCTTGATTTAGAAATTTCTATTTTTGTGAAACCTATTTCTTTTTTTCTTTTCTTTTTGTGGGTTTAATTTCCATCCTGGTTTCCTTTCTACAAGTTGAAGAATTTTTTTTTTCTAAGCCAACAAATAGGAAAGCATACAGAAAGGTTTTTTTTAAGGGTATTATTTGAAAATATTATTTTCAAGGTATTATTTACCTTCCAGAAGATCTTCCCATTTTGTGAAAGAGATTTCAGGAATGTCAGAATTTAGGCCAAAATTTTGTACTAAACCAATTTGGATGAGGGGTTAATTTCTGGTCTAAATATAGGAATCATGATCCAGTTCATTCCTGTTTAGGTTGTGAGAACACAGCAAAGTGGCTAGGTTCACATAGCACACTAAGTCACAATGTGATTTGATTAATCCCATTGCATGAACTAGGCATTATGACTTGGAAACCATTAAATCATGACTTAGAGTGAAACATGAACTTTTCCAGCAACAGACAATATTTTTTTTTTCTGTTAGCTGTAGCTGCTGACTTCACTCATGCCCTAGTCACCTCCTGTTTGGACTTCTGTAATGTGCTGTCATAACTGTCTATGGAGATTCTCAATCATCTAGGTCATGTTTGTCCCAAAGGTACTTTTTTTCAAAAGACAATTGGATTTGGGTTTGTTTGTTTTTTCAAAAACATTTCGCTTCCCATCGAAGAAGCTTCATCAGTTCTCTGTAATGTGTTCTATATGGGATTGCCCTCAAAGAGTATCCAGAAGCTTCTCTGGGTATAAAATTCAGTGACACAGGCGGTTATGTGAGCTCCTAAAGCAGTATACATTACACCTCTGCTCAGCAAGCTGCATTGGTTGCCAGTTTGCTTCCAGGTCCAAATCAAGGTGCTGGTTTTGAATCTTTAAGGGTCTTCACGATATGTGGCCAGATTATCGGAGGGACTACCTGTCCCCAACTACACCTGCCTGCCCCGTCAAGTTTGGCAGAGAAGACAAGCTGCAGATCCTGTCTGAATTGTATTTGGTGAGTCTCAGAAGGTAGGCTTTTTCTGCTGCAGAGTGAACATTGTGGGAATCTTCTCTCTTTTTAGTGAGTTAGATTAGCTCCATCTGTCCTCCCCGCCACCACCCAGGACCGAGGAGATTTTGTGCTGGCTCCTTTATTGTGGTTAATATAATCCTCTTTTGTTTTCGTGTGCCTTTTTATAGTTACCTTTTAAATTGTGACCATTTTTATATATTTATTATTTTTAATTAAGTGTTGCATGCCATCCAGAGTCACTTTCATGTGAGATGTGCAGTTATACAAATATGATAGATAGATAGATAGATAGATAGATAGATAGATAGATAGATAGACAGACAGACAGACAGACAGACAGACAGACAGACAGACAGACAGACAGACAGACAGACAGCATATTGCCCCCAACAATTTGGGTCCTCATCTTACCCACCTTGGAAGGATGGAAGGCTGCGTCAACCTTAAGCCTGGTGAGATTTAAACTGCCAAATTGCAGTCAGCCAGCAGTCAGCAGAAGAAGCCTGCAGTACTGCATTCTAACCACTGTGCCACCATGGCTCATAGATAGAGATAGATAGATAGATAGATAGATAGATAGATAGATAGATAGATAGATAGATAGATAGGTGATAGAATAAATTAAATGTGATGTGTAGGTGGAATTCAGTAGCAGATTCTAAAAAGGACTTGTGGAGAATCACAATCACTACCAATAAAGCTCAGCTAACCAAGGAAACTTCATTTCCATCAAATTCTCACATCAAGTGTATCTCACTTGAATTAAAAAGTAAGGCAGGATCTAAGCCAGAATGCAATTGTGCAAAAATGGCCACTCTCTTCTTTGTTTACTAAAGATTCTTTAAAAGATTATTTTGTGTTGTAAAATAAGTTCGGGTGGTCTTTCTTTTTTTTTAAATCACTCTGGATGTATGAAGACCCTTAAGAGTCAGGAACATTTGCTCCAACAGCTGCCCTAGCCAAGATAAGCCAGGAAACACTTTGCTTTTCATGACCACTTGCTCCATCTACCACAGTGGTTATCCTTGTTCAAGAGGCATTTGGTGACATGGTGCACGTGGACTTGGCAAGGATTTATGTTGTTGTTCCTGAGAAAACATCTGCCTTCTTATGTTATTGCTAAAAGCCCTTTTAGTATAGGGCATAAAGGCTTTAGCAGCACAGAATTACTTCAAAGGAGTTTCACTAGGAGTACACAGCTTACTTCAAAGGAGTTTCACATTGGCACCGGGGGAAAAAAAACCCTCCAGTTCCTACAGTAGAATAAAAGAGCCTGGAGCAATTATTAATATTAAGAACAACATTATAAAAAGTTAACCTAAACAAAGCAGGAACAAGAATTTAATGCAATGACATCTACTTCTCCAGCTGTAACCCAGGGCTGTGTAGCTCAAAGCCACATTAAACTAAAAGACATCTATTCTTGTTTTAAAAGGTAGGTAGGTATCCCTACTCCAGTTTTCACCCGATAGGTTTGATTGACAGTTCCCCAAATCTCCATAGAAATTAGCTAAGAATTCTGGGTATTGGCATTTTAACAAAATGTTTCTCAACCTTGGCAACTTTAAGATGCGTGAACTCCAGAATTCCCCAGCCAGCAAGAAGATGAAGTCCATACATCTTAAAGTTGTTGAGGTTGGAAAACATTGTTCTAATTCATTGGGAGGTAACCCAGTGGGGAAAATTGTTAAGGAGGAGCAAGCAATTTTTCAGGAAATGGATGCCATAATGTTTCAATTTTCAAAAATAAATTCTCACAAGATGGTAGGATCTTCCAAAAGTTTTCTTAGTTTTCACATGAGAACATAGACATCTTCAACATAGACAAAGTCCAATATGGTCTTCTGGGGATTTTGTGACATCCCCACTATTCTTTTTTTATTAAAAAATACTTTGTTTAATATTGGGATTCTGCAGAAGATCACGTATGGGTGTTGTGTTGCTGTTTTGCTAAGCTCTACTGTATACTGTCTACAGCTGATCATTTGTTAGAAAACCAGAAAAAAAAAAAGAAAACATTGAAATTAAGATGAAGATTCATTCCCCATTATAAACAAAGAACAATACATAGCTATGGATATCTCTCACAAAGTTAGTAACTTGTAGTCAGTATGTCACATGAAGCAGCCAACCCTACAGTCAACCCAGTTCCTGGCTATGTTTTTGTAAGAGCTAAGCTACACATTAAGCTTAACATAAGAAATATGTGTTCTGTCCCCATCTCACACACACACACAAACAGACAGCCGGGGGTTAAATAAACTGGCAGACAACAAATTCTTTCGATAAGAGGATTGGCAGCAACCCAGTAGCTGCTTGCCAAGAACTTTACTCATAAACAAGATATACACAGTTCAAGAATTGTCAAGTCCAGTCCATAATTAAATCCAAGGCAGATAATGTTGTTTCCAAAGATGCAATGTGACTCGATAGTAGTTAGTTTTGTCCGTCACAGAGTCTGAATGGCCACCTCACCCCCTTATATCCCCTGTGGGGTGTGGTCCAGTGACTCAGCTTAATCTTTGGCACGCCTCCTTTTCTGTTGCGTGCGCTTGTCTCTCCGACGCTGGCGTGGATCCAGCCAAGACTTATCTCCTTCACTGTCCGACTGTGAGGAGATATCTGGCTCCTGGCCAATCTCTTCTCCTATGGGAGACACCTGAGGCATTGCCAGAGAGGAGGGTCCTGGAGAGGGAGGCCTGGCCAACTCCTCTCCTTCATGTTCGGAGCCTTCTCCCTCCGATAAGTCGGCCTCGGGGGTCGGAGCCACAACAATATGTTGCTTTAATCATAATTAATTATAGGGAGGGAAATGGATCAGATCCTCCTGCCTCAGTATTTATAGACAAACAATTGGGCTCAGTAGACAGTTTCCCTCTTTCCAGAGCTTCAAACAGAACAATAAACTCATTTAAAACCAGTGGTTTCAAACTTAGCAATTTTTAAGATGTGTCAGTTTCACCTCCCATAATTTCCCAGCCAACATGCATTTATTGGCCTCACATCTTTCACAAAAAAATTTAAGGGGGAGGGGGGCAGCAGGCATTGGTCCATTGTTTTTGTTGTCCTACATGATCTTCTGCCATTTCTTCCATTTTTATGGAGGAGAAAATAGGAAAGCTACCCAGTGCTTTTTAATTGGAAATCCTAAGGCCCATCCATCAGCTCACCATATTAAAGAATAAAAGTATCTAGAACAGGGGTGTCAAACTCGATTTCATTGAGTGTCACATCAGGGTTGTGTTTGACCTCGGGGGGGGGGGTGTAGGTAAGTCCCCGAGTGACCTGCAGTAAATCCCTGCTTTTAACTTATCATCATTTTTTGTAATATATTAGACCAGTGGTTCTCAACCTTTTCTTCACCATGGACCCCCTTTAAATATCTTTTGTGGCCACAGACCATGAGTGGGTTCTACTTACCTTTATTACTGGTTTGCAGCAGGGCCGCATGTACACTCTTCTACATGCACAGAAGCGTTTTGATGACGTCGGGGTCGGTGGGCAGAGTCTCCCGCCGGTTTTGCTACCGGTTCTATAGAACCAGTGCGAACCGGTGGCAACTCACCACTGCCACAGACCACCAAGATTTAACTCAAGATTTAAATCATAACATTCCTTCAAGCCTTTGCAGACCCCCTGTGATGACAGGGACTACAGGTTGAGAACCACTGTATTAGTCTGTTTTGCATTTATTCTTGCTGGGAGGGCTTTAGCATTCATCCATGATAACACTTTCTCTTTGAGCTCACTGTTTTATAATACAGAAAAGTCATTGTCCCCTTAATTATCATGGAACTGGAAGTTTTCCTTTCCTGTTTTTTCTCTGCCTCCAGGAAATAAAACTGTCCCACTTGAACTCAGGTTTCCTATGCTGGTATCATCATTACAGAATAATAGAGAAGTCTTTATTGTGAGAAAAATCAGAAGAAAAGCTCAGTAGCAAATATTTTATCTCCTAGCAGAGCTTCATGTATTGCTTCACTTCTTGGCACAATGCATCAGACTGAATTGTAAGGTCCAAGTGGAATGCAGTGCACTGGTTTAACATACCAAGTATGTATAACATATTTCAATTGCATTCAGTTGCAGTTTGTGTTGGCTTCCAGTTTCTATTACGATGCAATTCAGACAATAACTTTCATCTATGAAATATGAAACAGGTTAGCAATTTGCATTCAATCTTTCTTCAAAGAAGTTAAGGCATCCTGGTGAACTTTCTCTAGTTTGCAGATAAGAGATAGCCTTGGATAAATTACTGCATATCTGAAGGTGGAGTAGATCTGAATTTCTTGTGACAAATCTATCACCTTATTATTATTACATAATAAATAAGGAAGTCAACTTTTAGCTTTCTCTCTGCTTTTGTGAAATGTGAATGCTTACCTAACTAAGATTAGAGTCATTTTGATGTAGTGGTTAAGGCATCAGGCTAGAAACCAGGAAAGTGTGAGTCTAGTCCTGCCTTAGCCACAAAGCCAACAAGATGACCTTGGACCAGTCACTTTTTCTGACCCCTAAGAAGAGGGCAATTTGCAAATCACTTCTAAAAAAACCTTGCCAAGAAAACTGCAGGGACTTGTTCACGCAGGTTCCAAGAATCGGACATGATTGAACAGAAGAAACCTGTAACCTTTGGCACACAAAGCTTATTTTGTACTTAGTGGACTTGTTAGTTTAATTCAATTCATTGGATGACTGTGTCAACGCCCAAAACGGCAAGTGTCCAGTGGGCTGTCTCAGGGTTGCCATTCGGGGGTGGGGGGAAGGAAAGGAAGGGAAGATCTGTCAGTTGGGAGAATTGCCAGACTGAAATGGACCCACTTACACAGCGGGAAGTGCGGAACGTGACAGACTGCTGCCAGCCAAAATAGAATTATTCATGACATTAGTTTTTTTTCTTTTGATTTATATAATATTTCCCAAGTAAAATATGTTTAATGTAGTACTCTATTTCTGCTTGAGGGTGTTGCTATTAATTGTTAGCTATTGTGAGAACTTTGCCTAAGAAAAGGGTGTAGGCAGTGTGATTACCAATCCAGTGTTTAGAGCTACAACTGCACAGTTCCTTTCCATGCTGGCCAATAAGAGACCATAGAAGTCCAAATATATGGAGCCACCATAAGAGTTTTCCAGATCAACCTGTCTTCCAAAACTTCTGAATCCAACTTAAATATGGATATAGCAGCTATTTGGTTTTTTAAAAAAGAATTTAGATCTGTACAGATATCAAAACAATGTGCATGTGTATTTGTGTAGTTGTGAATTCAGAACTCTAGAGAACCATCAGCCAGTCAGTAACTGAATGCTGTATCCCACTTTCAGATCCCTTTCTCTTCTTCACAAAATACATTGTTAGCATTTTAACTGTGCTTCTGTTGTCTTCCAAACTTCTAAAATCACTAAGAATTCTGGGGAATAAAGTTCACATTTTTAAAATACCTTGGTTGGGAAAGCCTAGCATAAAATTTTTATGTAAACATGGTGATGTTTTAAACTACGATGTTAGCCATGGCATAGAATGCACCTAACATTGTATAGACATTGAAGAGCTATATCTTAATATTCTCCAGTGTGCAATGAAACCTATAAGGTAACTGAAGAAAGCCCATTAAATCACAGCATTGCGATGATTGCAAACACAGACATATGCAAGGATGCACATGTCAGAAAAACAGATTTTAAAATGTACTGTGAAATTAATGCCTTTTGAAATGCAGGAATTCTTATTTTAAAAGTGATTTTAACATCTGTCTTTCTATCTGTCTTTCAAAATCAAAGTTTGACAGAATCATTCCAAGAAGGAAGGGAAAGTTTGGAGTGCACTCATATGTCATTTTGCAAGGCTTCCCAGCTCAGCGCAGTGGTGTGGGATAATTTCTTGCTCTTCCACTAAGAACTCAGAACAAGCTCGAAAGTTGAAGTAGTTAGTGTTGTCATAAGTACTGAGCAAGCATTTCTCATATACAAAATTCATGCTTGCTTTTTAAATGTAACATGGATGGATGATTGGATTTTCCAGATACAAAATACAGCTGTTCATTTTCTCTAGCAAAGGTGCACAAATTGCATGAAATATGCCTGGGATCCAAAAACTATCACATCCATATGACAGCTGCACAAGATTTGTGTTATAACAGACTTTCTGACTTGTCAGGAATTACGGTTCTCATTGCCTTATCCAGCTGCTTTTGATGGGAATTGTAGTTGAATGCTAGACATCAAATTGGGGAAAGTGGCATTAAAATATCATGTTCGGGGAAAAACGTTCCCTTTTGGAGGATTTGAGGCCATAAAGAATCTTGGAAAATGGACAGATTATCTCCAGTTAAATGAGATTTTCACCTCTTGTTTCCTTAATATTAGAGCATACAAAAGATATACACAGGCATCTGCTGTTGAGGTTATTGGTCATATTTTATCTGGGGAATGAATAGAGGCATTTCCTGTCTATAAAAAGAAAGGAAACATAAAATACAGCTATTTCCTGTTGTGCAAAAGATTATTGAGGGATTAAGTGACAAAGATATGTAGTTCCTTGATCAGATGAAGAGTTTGGCACCCCACTTCTTTCTCCTGGAGCATTAGAGTCTGATCACCATATGTGGAACCAATATAAATATATGATAGTATTTTGTTATCATAGCTGATCCACCATAATATTAACAGTTTGGTTTAAAGTACCACTAATCACATCTTACCCGCTATATGTGAATTTCTCATGGTAAACAGCGCAACAACCAGATATGAATTCTCTACCATACTATATAATAGAGCTATGTCAGATTAACAATGATTAATATATATCCATACAATTTATTGCTGTGAGTTTATTTCATTCTCATCCCGGAGTAGGACAACTTATTAGTAAGGAATTGAATTTCTCAGAATTAACTCCTTCTATTACAAATGCAGAGAGCTATGCAACCCTGGTAAGGAAAAAGTCAAAACTGTTTTGGGTTGCTTGTCTTTGGAGGGGTTGAATGGTTGAAAAGGCTAACGGTGTATATTACGTCTTGTGGATACTTAAGGTATCTATTGTAGTTTTTATACCCTCTTCGAAAACTTGACTTGGCTTCACCCAATTAAGTGCAGCCATGCAAAAGCTGGTGCATATTTGACGTTGCATAGCTCCACTTTACACTTTCTTTGCCTCCCAGCTGACCTCTCACTTGTTCAAAGTTAATGATCGTCTTAAATCAGAGTCTTTGACTTGTCAGCTACTTACTGTGTTGGGAGTCTTCAAAGCAGGGATTAGGGGTACCCATGTTAGCTTTCAAATTCCATTTTTCTTGTGAAGGAGAAAACCATGAAGGGTCATAGATCATTCTTCTTTAATAGCTATAATGCCATGCACTGTAATTACTTTTTCTTTGGGAGTGATTACAGAAAGCATTGCACATTTTTCATCATGGACAACCTGTACATATTGTTCAGTTCCAAAATATGTGTGAGTCCACTCCAAACTCTCAGAATTCCAGAACTGAATTTTTTGATTTAAGCCTATTTTTATACTTCTTTTTAACTTTTAGATAGAGGATGCCTTTCTGAAGACATCCTTTATCTAGAAATTGAGGTATTATTGCTTTTCTAGCTGCACACAATAAATTAATAAAACACTTCAACATTTATTCCTAACATAAGACATGAGAATCTACAGACCATCAACAGTCTCTCTCAGCCAGGTCATCTTCCAGTCTGCTAAATTTAATTTTCTAGAATTCCTCATCAAGCATGGCCATTGCTTAAAATTGCAGAAGTTGAAATCCATATGTTTTGATTAAAGTGAATACATGTCTGAGGAAGCTAGATATGTCTAGCTTATCAAAGAGAAAAGATTAGGGGGAACATTATAGCTGTCTTCCAGAACTTGAGGGGCTGTCACAGAGAAGAAGGGATTGATTTATTCTTCAAAGTACCAGAGACCAGGACCAGAAATAATATCCTGTTTCCCCTAAAATAAGACATCTCCTGATAATAAGCCCAATTGGGCTTTTGAGCACATGTGCTAAAATAAGTGCCCCCCCAAAAAATAAGCCCTCCCTGAAAATAAGTCCTCCCCGAAAATATTTAAATGCATGCACAGCCAGTCCCCACCATTTCCTCTGGTTAGGATTAGGGAGACAGAGCTGGAAATCAGGTAAGACAGCAAGAGGAGCCCCACCTTGCTCCACGCGCCCCAAAGTAATAAGACATCCCCAAAAATAAGACCAAGCACTTATTTTGGGGTTCAAAAAATATAAGACAGGGTCTTATTTTCAGGAAAACCTGGGTAGGTGGAGCTTGTTAAAAACAGATCCAACCTAGGAGCAGGGAGAAATTTTCTGACAGTGAGAACAATTAATCAATTGAAATAACTTGTCTCCCAGAGTTGTCGATGCTCCATCACTGGAGTTTTTAAAAAACAGACTGGACAACTATTTGACCACAATGGTGTCACATCTCTTGCTTTAATCAGGCGGTTGGACCCTTCCAAGCCGCCAAATGATTCTGTGTTCTCGGAAAGTAGCCAGATCAAGGAAGGCAGTCATATGAAGTCTACCACCTTACTGAATGCTTAGAAGGAAGGTCTGTGAATCCAGAAAGGTGAAAGTAAGAAGAATCACATGGCAAGAAGTAGCCTCACTGAAATGAAGCTGAGCCATCTCATACAGGTGTATTACCTGGCAGAAAATGAGGATGCTCCCTGTCATCCCATTAAGTTTCTTTCAACATATAAAGAAGATACATGTCTCCTCCATGGGTGACCATATCCACTGAAATGTCATTCACTTCCATTCAAAATATATCCTAGCCTACTATTGTAAAGGATATATATATATATATATATATATATATATATATATATATATATATATATATATATATATATATATATATATTACAATAGCAACAGCAGCCTTGGTCTTAGGACATTATTTGTTTGATCATATCAGATAAGACTACAAATCTGTCCCTGTCAGGCTCTGCAAACAGACATCAGCCACTTTTCAAACAAATCAGCTCTTTAAAAGGAAGGCAGCAAATAACAGAGAAATTGCCCTCAAACATATGGTGAAGAGGACCCAAACAGACCAAATGAAAAGCAAACAAAACTACAATTAGTTCCCTACTGATGTAAGGAAATACAATAAAAAAGCATAAATGGGACACACCACGGTGAAGAAATTAAATTTGCAGTTGTTTAGAAACAGGGGCCTTCTCAGGTTGCAATATATCCTGTTCTTTATATAGCATTTGCAAAATGATTGAATGGGAGAAATTGTAAAATTGCTAATAATTTGACAAAAAAGTGCAGTTTAGAAATCACCCTTTTTTATCAAGGACACATACATTCACACAAGACACAAAGGAGATTTCAGACATAACTTTTATCAAAGGAGAATTGGTAGAAAAAACATTCATTCAAAACATACTCGGAGAATCATATTAAAAAATTGATCAAAATATCAGCAGAATAGACTAATTAGAGCAAACTACATAATTAAAATATGGATTATTTATTTACTGCTAGAAAGATGTATTGGGTTGATAGACACCAAAATAGCAAAACATACAGCTGAAACATTTAGGTCATGAAATCCAGTCCTCTGTTCATTGCAGGAATGTAGATAAGTAGATCTTGGCAGGTGGCTGTTTTACCAGACCCACTGAATGGAAGGCCATCAGTTTTCCATGATAATGGGTTCCTCCGACAGATAGTTCATACTATTAGTAATTCTTTAAAAATATTTTAGTATTTCGTATTTTTAAAATATATCAAGAAAATACGCAAAATTACAAAGAAAAGAGAAAAAAAAGGAAACAATATATAAATATACAAACTTATGACATACATATATAAATTCAGACCATGATTCATTATAGGCATCCATGGTTGAGCTATATTCATCAATTCTGCAAATCACGGAATAATGGGACTTTGTGTTTGTGTTTCTGATGCTGAGCAATCCTTTTTTTTTTTTTTTTTTTTTGGAGGGGGGTTAAGCTAGCTACAGTTAGCACATTTTTTCTTAACTTTCAATTGGAATCTTTCTTCCTGTGATTGAAGACCATCATTTCATGTTTTGAATGCTGGACAGTAGAAAAGAGGTCATGGCCCTCTTCCCTATGACATCCCTTTCCAATATTTCAAGGCAAAGCCACCTGATTAGCAATAGCAATAGCAATAGCAATAGCAATAGCAATAGCAATAGCAATAGCAATAGCAATAGCAATAGCAATAGCACTACATAGTGCTTTTTATAGCCCACTCTAAGCAGTTTTACAGAGTCAGCCTATTGCCCCAAACAATCTGGGTCCTCATTTTACCCACCTCGGAAGGATGGAAGGCTGAGTCAACCTTGAGCCGGTGAGATTTGAACTGCCAAACTGCAGCTAGCAGTCAGCTGAAGTAGCCTGCAGTACTGCAAGAAAGAACTGAATTACTTATTTATTTTAGTAGGTTCAAGTTTAATACTAATACCTGTTCAATGGCTATATTTGCATTTTATGTTAATTATTGTTAGCATTTTTGTTAGGGCTTCAGCACCTGGGTTGCAAATATCCAAATCTTCACTAGATGGCAGAAATCCTTTTTTTTTTTAACGGTATCTCTTTGCTACCATTTAATGATGATCTTGTTGCAGCCCAGTTATGGTAATCTTAATGCTTGTAAGTTTTAAAGTAATAATGATGAATTTTATTAATATATCAGTACATTTAAGCCTTAGTTTTTCTATAATATGCATTTTAACAATTAAAAAATGTTTAATGGCAAAGCAGAGCGAGCAGATTTTTTAATGAAGGGAAATATAACTTTATCACTTATAAAAATTATATCACACTTTTCATTAGCACATTCAAAGAAATATCCACCTAGTGAGGTAAATATTAATATTCTATCCTTTAAATACTGATCTAACAGTGGCCACTGAATCTGATGGATCTTATGCCTGAATTGAGATGAAGAAGACAGTGCTGTGGAGGTATTTGTTTTTTCGATCTATATATTTGTTAAATTTATTTGCCACCTTGATTATCTTGCTTTTTTTTAACTCTTCCTTTCCTTTCCATTGCTCTTTTTTCTTTTCTTTTTTTTTTGGGCCACCCATTGATTTGCTGAAACTTGCATCATAAGATTTTGAGACTGTTTACTATATTGTGACAATATGAAAAAACCATATATATTCTGTATGTAACTAAGCAGTAATAAACAATAAAGTGTCCCTGGGATCAGTGTGCTTGCACTTTCCTCAGTTAGTACATTGGCCATCTGACTTTTATCTTTTATCAAAGTTACGTTAAGTATCTGCAACTTTTCCCAGGCTGGCAGCTCACTATGCAATCAACGTGCCCATCCCTGTGACAAATATCTGTTCCTAATGAAACAACCAAGATCCAATCAGAATTTGAGATTCAGTAAGTCAAGTGCGTTCTATTTGGATTTTCAATGTGGCGGCTCAAGTCAATTTGCATTGCAGTTTGAATCATTGCACAGAATTGATTAGATCTGAATAAAAATGTGGGTGTGGGAATGGATGAGCCTGCCTGAATCACTATGGATATGTGAATCAGCCAGGATCTTGTTGAGATCCCAGGTTTGATTTAAAGAGTCGCTTCTATTAGAAAGTATTACTCACACAGGACAAATCAAATTGGATTTGTAATTCAAATAATTAAACTGATTGTTTGAAAATTCAACTCAACTTTCAATTTTAAAGTTACTGTACATGTGCCAAAGTAAATTGAAGGCAACCTAATTTTATTTGAAATATCAGTGTAAAAGCCAGATTCAGCTGAATTTTTTTCAGTTTGAGGACTTACTCAGCACCAATGAAACATGGTGCTCATGAGAGTATTAGCTATTTATCCCAAAGGAATGATTTTCATTCTCCCAGAATCTGTTTGTTTTCCCTCCAACACTGTTTGCTTTCCTGGATAACATTGAATGCCTCATTTTTAGGGCTTGGTAGAAGCTCCACTACATTGCAGATCATTATGTAAAATATATGGGCAGAATTTCCCAACAGTACCAATGAAGCAATCTTATTGGGGGGCTTCCTTTATGTACAGGCAATATGTAAATATTTTTCTGGTTTGGTGGGAATTAGCAGATGAGTACTGGCAACATTTACATAGAAATTGGGCACGTCTCTATGATCTCAATGCTTGTAGTTTATGGTTCTGTATTTTTCCCAGCTTCCAGCTACACTGAACACATACAGGAAAAGCAACAGTTGTACTATTAGAGTGTCTCTAATTCTGCCACTACGTGCCCACCTCAATTACCATAATCTCATGATCTCAAGCAAAAATTCCATGATTTTGGTCAGACATAATAATGCTCAATAAAAATGCCCCATAGAGAAGAACTCCAAAATATGTTTGATCCCTGCTGTAACAGTCCAAGATATTATGGAGCACAAGAGGAAGATAAAGAAAAACAAATAACATATAGCCAGTTTAAGTAAAAAGTACTAAGATCAGTAGAATAGAGCAGAGCAGAGCAGAATTCTTTATTGGCCCAGTGTGATGTGAAACACAAGGAATTTGGTGCATATGTTCTCAGTACTAATCTGAAATACAAGCATTTTAAAAATAATTTTAGAAGTATAGTTGCCTTTTTAAATTTTACATACTGGCTGCATTTGGGTTGTCAGGTTGCTACTCAGTAAATTCTTATTTCCTACCTTCTTTATCACCTATCCCAGCAGTCAAGTGTCAGTGTTTTTTCTTCCATCCATTTGTACAATGAACTTTTTTTTATTTGCACAGCAAGTTCATTTTAGGCAGCAGCATTTTTTATTACAAGATGGGCAATCTTGGTCAGATGGTCTATCTAGTCAAGATTTTCCAGTTAACAGAAACTTTCCAGAGATTCACCCAAAGAAAAAACATCCTTTCCCATCATTGGCTACCTGATCATTTTGACTGAAAATAACAGGGCTTAACCCGGGACTTCTTAAATGCAAAGTAGGTCATTGATCACTACGCAGTGTGTTCAGCGCCTATTCACAGAAGCAAGATCACTGGTGGAAACTATCTTCAGATCCACCTAAAGGTTTGTCTATCAGTCTTCTGGGTGTTAAAGACATGGAGAGGATCGTTAAAAGCATTGCATAACTCAACAGGGTACTAAATGTGTTTTTTTAAATTAGGACAACCTGGTCTACCCAAATATGGGGCTGAGCATACTGCTTCTGCTTTCACCTTTCAGCCCCAATTCAGGGGCCTTCGCAGGGAGTTGCTTTCACGACAAACTATTTTTGTGTTAAATTTATATTTACCAACAAAGAAATAAAGGGAGTCTAGTATAAATCTATTTCAAGCTATTTAACTCTCATCAGCTAGTCATACCCTTCTGGGATTCGTCAGCTATTTAGCTATTGGCTAGCTGATAAGAGCTAAATAACTTGAAATAGATCTATACTGATCTCCCTTTATTTCTTTGTTGGTAAATATAAATTTAACTCAACAGAGTACTGTAGTGTGGAATACAGAAAAAGTATCCTGCCTAATATTAGAAAACTACAGCTTCCAGTACTACTTATTCTTTACTTACCTCTAATCAGCGGTCCTGGGAAAACAGTTCAACAATATCTGGGGAATTTTTAAGTTTCCCACTGCTGCAATAAAGGTTTCCCCTAATCATTCTTTCTAGAAATGGCAGTGAAGTACAAACGTTAATACAAGACTAATTTGGGAAGTCAAACTTGCAAGCTGACAATAATTTGAAAAGTGGCTTATTGTCAATTTTACTTCTTTCAAAAGTAATGGAATGAATTTGGGTGGCCTAGTGAAAGAAAAAGTGTGGCAGTGACAGCTGTTGTATGTAATGGGGATTCTTTAGAAGGTCAAAATTCATAATTAGAACTGCAGTGGGAAACAAGGTCCTTGAATGTAAGTTCATTCTGTATCTGTATCTTTGGAGTCTTGCTCCAAAAATCTTGGACAATTCCTTAAAGACTTTCTAGAGTAGATAGACTGAAGTGTATAATATAATTAACAATGGGATTTGGTAATCTTTGATGAGCTTACTGAAAAACTTGAGGTGTAAGATCTATTCAAATGGGGAAACTTATTTTTCAACAGATGTCTGCCAATGCATGTTGCCAGCAACTTTAGAAATGTGAAGATATTCTATGGAAGTGATATAACCTATTTTGCACTGGGTGCATGGCTTTAGTTCTACATGCACCTAGGCCATTTTCCCAATGGTGACTTATAATGTCATCCAGCCATCATTGAGATAATATAAACCCTGTTCTTACCATTACTATATCAACATGATGATAATTGGATGTGTCCAGATGATGGTTTCAATCACTAGTGGGAATTCTGCTTTAGCGGAGGGTAATATCCTAGGTTGAGCTAAGTGGGAATCCAGTTTCATGTATGAAAATAGAGAATGGCTGAGAGATGGAGGAAGAAGTTGGATGCCACCATTCTAATGTCATAACAGCGAAAGCCAAAGGCTGAAATACAGGCATGCAGTGCCATCCAAACCTAACACTTTTTCTTTCTTGATTTATTCTCTGTTTTCTATCTCTCATAGAAAAGTTATGGGAGTGTGAGATGAGGCCCGTGCATCTTTATATAAGGAAATTCCAGAGTCCATTCCATCAGCACCCTCTGCTGGTGCAGCTTCTGTAAGATTAAACAGATCATCTAATAGTGACAAAACAGGAGGCTGTAATTAGTACTACTGACTTCCATAATTTGCTATCAAAGTCAAGAGAAATCCTATCTTTAACACTGCATTAAGCGTGCTTATCTCCAAATAAATAAGTCAGAATACACAGAATGGCAAGAGTAGACTAGAGCCTTCCCTGAATGCAATTATGGGACCTGGTGTTTGGTTATCTCAGTATTATCTGAGTTGAATGCTGCTGCCATTATCTATAAATTAAGATTAAAGCAGAGGCAAAAGCAAAAAAGGCCAAAAAAAAAAAAGTGGAAAAAAGTATTTAAGAGAACATATGTATATAGAATTTGATCGCTTTCATCAAGATAAAACTCTGATAAAACCACTTGCTTTTTCTCCCCATGGATTACAATCACAGATGCTCCTATTAGCTCTTTTCCTGCATCAACAAAATATTTTAATGAACGGTGTTCCTATTTGTTGTTGTTAGTTGCAAAGTTGTGTCCGACCCATCGCGATCCCATGGACAATTTTCCTCCAGGCCTTCCTGTCCTCTACCATCCCCCGGAGACCATTTAAACTCATGCCGACTGCTTCAGTGACTCCATCCAGCCACCTCATTCTTTGCCGTCCCCTTCTTCTTTTGCCCTTAATCTTTCCCAGCAGTAGGCTCTTCTCCAGTGAGTCCTTCCTTCTCATTAAGTGGTCAAAGTATTTGAATTTCATCTTCAGGATCTGGCCTTCTCAAGAGCAGTCAGGGTTGATCTCCTCTAGTGTATTCCTATAGTAGGGTCCATTTCTGTCCTGTCTTTCTGCTTCCTTGTCCATCTTTTTCTTCCCTAAGCACTGAGCATGTGAGATTTGTTTTCTTCTTATAAACTTTCATTTGTATTTTGGAACATTCAGGCATTCTCTCCCAAGGTTCCTTCTACCTACCTGTGGTTCATATCTGATGGCTTCAAGGCACACCCAGTGAATATACCCTTAGTAGGCAAAGATAGGAATCTGTTCTCTCTAGAATCCTAAGCATTCTGAGCACCACAACACATGTAGAACTGTTCAGCTTGCAGATCCCATCACAGCTCACTTGATAACCTGTCACGATCTGTCCTTTCCCTTTTAACTGGTTCAGTTTCTCTCCCTCAATACTCATACATAATAAAACAGCCTGGACTGAGAATAGGGATGGCAGTAACAGATCCCGTAACAGATCTGTGCAAAGAAGACAGTAAAATGCTTTTATCTTTTGTAGGGATGCCAGCTCACTTGGCACTTCTTTGCCCTTCAATCTAAACTGTTTTGCTGAAAAATACATTACAGCATTCAGTAAGGTTTCTACATTATGCATCTGAGGCCTGAATTATAATCGGAAAGAATTACTGCATTTTTTAAAAAAGAAAGAAAAAGAAAAATGAAAACCTTGTGACTTTGACCAACAGCAGAAGTCAGCTGCAGAATCAGGCCAAATAGTTTGTGATGTTGAGACCATTTGATGGTTTACTTTACAGATGGGCATCACTTGTTCCCTCCAGATGTTGATGACCCTGATTGCAGTGAGAAAGGCAGCACCTCTGGGTGGCAGCCATCCTACCCAGAGGAAGAGTTGTGGAGGCTAAAAAAGACAATGCATGACAAAGTTTAGAAAGAGCAATACAAACTGAAGTACTACAAATTTGCTTCTAATTGCATGTGTATCGACAGAGATTTTATTAGAACAAAGATATCTTAATACTGTGATGGCGAACCTATGGCATGTGTGCCAGAGGTGGCACGCGGCACCCTCGCTGTGGGCACGCGAGCTGTTGCCCCAATTCAGCTCTGCCAAGCATGCGCACACGCTTCTCACCAGCCAGCTGGTCTTCAGGTGTCTGCCGCACGTGCACAGGGAGCAGGGCGTTTGCGGGGGGGCTGTGCTCACATGCGCAGGGTGTGTGGGGGCCATGCACGAATGCACGGGGGTGAGGTGTGCATGGAGGGCATGCATGAATATGCGGGGGCAGGGTGCATGTGGGGGGCGTGCATGCATGCACGGGGTCTGCACGTGCATTGCATTTTGGGGGTTTGGGTGCGCATGCGTGCACACACACTTTCGGCACTCAGTCCAGAAAAGGTTAGCCATCACTGTCTTAATATATTAAGTATTGCCTTGTTTGCCTCCTTAAATATAAGAAAGCATTCCCAGAGCCCAAGCGATGGAAGCATTCTTGTAGGCATTCTTTGTAGGCATAACTCCTTGAAGTATAGATAAGTCTTCCTTGATTCCCATTGCAACTGGCAGCATTGTGCAGCTGCAATATGACTGCAGTATCAGAACTAAAATGATAATGAGGGGGCCTCTAAAGGGCTGCTTCCCCTGGCCACGTTTAATCCATGATTAAGTATCTGTAATGCAATGGAAGAAGCCTATGGTTATCATTTTGGTCTCTGAATGTGGTTGCAGCAAAACCATGGAAAACGAAGACCACATTTACTTAATAATTTAGTAGACTGAAACTGCCACTGCCAAGAGCAGCAAAGGGACATGGGAAGCAGGAAGCAGACGGGATTAACTCTATCCTGCCTGGAGATGCACAGGAAAATCTGTCTTCTTGGAGTTGCTTGCATTATCATCGATGGAGACCTCCCTTGCAGTATCAAGTAACAAACAAACAAAATCATTTATAACACGTGCACCAAAATTTGATCCAATATAATAGAAATTATCAGAATGAAATGACAGTTACAATTACACCTGAGCAATAAGATCAAAATTCACCAGTCACAGCAGAAATAATACAGAGCTATGACATTCTAAACCTATAAACCTAACAAAACCTGTCACCTAATATTGCTAAAAAGATTTATAACAAAGCAGCCCATAATCTCTGTCATTCTCTAACCACCTCCCATCTCTACAAACTGCCACTGATTGGGCTGCTTTGTTAAATAGGTTTTCCATTTTAGGGAAGTTGTTTGAGCAACTTTAAAGCGCTCCATGGCTTAGGACCTGGGTACCTACGAGACCCTCTTTTGCCACCAATAGCCTCCCACCGACCAGTTCGTTCTCACAGGGAGGGACTACTCAGGGTATCGTCAGTCAAATTATGCTGACTGGCGACTCCCAGGGGGAGGGCCTTCTCTGTGAGGGCTTCAACCCTTTGGAATGAACTGCCCCCTGAGATACGAAATATCCCTGATCTCCGTGCTTTCCGCCGTGCTCTCAAAACCCTGATGTTCCAACAAGCGGGGCTAAACATATGAATATGTGAATGTTTTTAAAATATTATCTAATTTTAGGTTCTATTTAATTGGGCCAAACTGTGTTATAATAATAATTTTAATTAGCAATTTTATGATGTTTGTGTATCTATATTTTTCTTGACTGTACACCGCCTTGAGTCCTACAGGAGAAAGGCGGTATAGAAATATAATAAATAGATAGATAGATAGATAGATAGATAGATAGATAGATAGATAGATAGATAGATAAGATCATCAATCTAGGAAAGGATAGGATTCTTCTTCATCATCCTTTTCATTCTTCCTGCTGCTCTTGCACTCTTCCTTGTACATCTATTTTTAAAGACGTCACATGTTAATTTTCTCTGTATAGAAAATTTTAGATAAGTTTGGCCTTTACTATTTAAACCACATGTTGACTCTTTCCTGTGATATCTTCCTGCTGTAGTGCAATAGACACTCCCAAATTGTAAAAATGTGTGCTGAATCATTCTCAAACAGCCACCTATGAGTTCCTTTTTAAAAAAAAAAAGAAAGAAAGAAAGAAAGAAAAATAAAGGAAGACTGACCTTGCCCTATTCTTTTATTTTTATTATATTTTTTAAAATCTCCCTTTTATTACATTTCTAAGTAATTCAAGGTGGCGAACATACATAACATTCTTTTCTCCTCCTCTTTTCTCCTCTAGATGGGGAGCCATCTAGAGTTTGTTTTAAGATGAGCAGCTATGTAACTGTTCTAAATAAATAAATAAAATTTTCCCATAACAACAACTCTTTCAGATGGGTTGGACTGAGAGAAACTGATTGGTCCAAAGCCAGCTTTCATGCCTAAGGTGGAACTAGAACTCACAGTCTTCTGTTTTCTGGGCCAGCATCTTAATCCTACACCAAATTGAGTCTCTAAACTCACATCTCTAATGCGTTTTTTCGGCATATATTGAATGAAGGCTTAGGAATGTTTATTCTTTCTTCTTAAGAAGAATCATGCTTGGAGAAAAAAAATTAGATAGATGTAATTGACAGGTAGTTTTCCTCCTTTTCCTCAAACAGATCATTGGAACTATTCTACTTACCTTACATGATCAGAGAAACAAGGATGAGTCTGCAGTTGTGGAAAACAGTAAGTAACTCAAGCATCTGCGTGGTTTGTTTCTTCTTTTCCATCCATCCAGCAAATCTGCCTGAATTTGGAACAAAGCAAATATTCTGCTTCGTTTTCCAATTGCTTCTCTATTTATGCAATTCCCAGAAAACCACCACTATATCTGTTTAAAGCTGAAAAATAACATGGACAGAGGTTAGCTAAAACGTATGAAGGATAGATCAGCTCTACTCTTCTGCTGCTGCTATCCATAAAGAATCGCTCCTAAAATATAAAATGTCAGTAATCTTCAGTTCCTTTCTTCTCCAAAATGAAATTAGTCATATAAAACAATATCCTGATTTTTCCAGCACTTATAAGACAATAAAAAAGGTTGATAACCCTACATATTACGGCGTGTCTTAAGTTAGTAGTTGTGTGATATTCCCAACTGTTGACAGTTTAAAGGGGTTCCCTTCTAATGTTACGTTTCCTGCATTTTGTGTCAGAAGAAAGCTTGAACTTTGCCATAACATCCTCAATAAAAATAGTATCTCCTGGGGTCTGCGTTCTTATAGTCATTTTGTGACAACTGGTTTGACCAAGTCAAGAGTGTTGTTCTTCCTTTGGCTTCTGTTATCTTCTTTTCAGTCCATTGAGAACAGCTCACTGTAGCACTTGGGCAATATATATATATTGCCCAATCAGCGTCATCAGTGAGCCACACCCACTTCTCAGATATCCTCCCTGTAAAGGTACAATGTGTCTGATGACGCCTTAATAGGCAGAAATAGTTATCTGAGTCTCCCAGAGAGCAACACAGAGTTGCAGTTTGTCAGCAGAAAAAAGGCCCAGAAACTTGTGAATGAGATTTCACAGAACCAGGGCTATAGAACAACTTAGTTTACGTAGGTAAAACCTGGCTAGAAAGAATATGCACATAAAAGCCTACGAAAAAGGAAAAAAGACATATATATATATATATATATATATATATATATATATATATATATATATATATATATGTAGGTCTTTGGTTATTCGGGTCTTCTCCCACGTAAAATTGGAAGTGTCTTGGCGACGTTTCGACGAAGTCTCATTCATCATCTTCAGGCTGGTGTTCTCGGCTTCGTGCTCCTGGAAGCACGAAGCCGAGAACACCAGCCTGAAGATGACGAATGAGACTTCGTCGAAACGTCGCCAAGACACTTCCAATTTTACGTGGGAGAAGACCCGAATAACCAAAGACCTACATACAAACACCCGCGAAAACCTGAGAAAACAAATATATATATATATATATATATATTATTTTATTTTATTATATTTTTATATGTTGAATGGCAATCTATTTTATATGTTGCTTGTTGAATGGAAATGACTGGGATTTGCAAGTTTGTGGAGTTGGCATAAATAAGCACCAGATTTTTATTATACAAATATTTCTCCCTTTTACAACCTATATCAGTTGAGTTTCTGAGACATAAGAGAAATGGATATTTTAAAATATAATTCTAGACTAACTGCAAACGAAGCATTTATCTGTGGGCAATTGTTTACTCTCCCTCTTTAGCCAAATAGAGATGGGTCAAAATAGCAATAGCGCTTAGACTTATATATCGCTTCACAGTGCTTTACAACCCTCTCTAAGCAGTCTGTAGAGTCAACCCTATTGCCCCCAACAATTAGGGTCCTCATTTTACCCACTTTCGGAAGGATGGAAGGCTGAATCAACCTTGAGCCTAGTGAGATTTGAACTGCCAAATTACAGGCAGCTGGCAGTCAGCAGAAGTAGCCTGCAGTACTGGATTCTAACCACTGTGCCACGAAGATGGCAGCTGTAGAAGTCCTACCTTTTTGTCTTGACATGTATGAAGGAGTTGGTCTTTAATTGCACTATCACCTCATTTTGACTTGTTGCTGTTGGTATATTTTGTACAATTTATAATATTTTAAGGCAATTAACGTTTTTAATCTCTTAAATAAAACATTATTTCAGTGCTTTTGAGTATGAGGGAAGGCAAACGGAGCAATTGTTTGCAATTTGTTAAAGCTGTTGCATCTTTTCCCCAGGATCACAGGGTGGCTGGGCAAACCATAGAATAGACACGGCTGTTTTAGAGAGTTGCAGTTTATGCCACATCTTTCATCTTTTCTGAATTACAAATTACTTTCGAAATCCTGCATAGCTCTATTCATGTCTCTTCTCTCACTGTTATTATTTTTATATCTTGCCTCTCTCTTCAAGGAACTAAAATTCTTCCCGTTTTTATCTTTGCCAATATTCTAATGGTAAAGCTGAGAGACAAAACCTTCCAGTGAGAAATTAGGAACAATTTGCCAGTCTGTTTTAGACAGCAATAATATCTGGGTCCAAATCTGACAATGTGTGTGGATTTCATTCCGTTGCCCTCTCTGTCACACCTCGGTCTCGGGCAAACAGTCTATACTGTTTCCCTTTAAATTTTCTGTCATTTATTTTATTATTATTTTATTAGTTTGATTTATATGCCGCCCTTCTCCAGAGACTCAGAGCGGCTTACAATGCTTTTAAGCAATAGCCTTCATACTTTTGTATATACCTGCTTAGTAGGGCTTTTGCCCCCCCCCAAGCAGTGTTCTTTTTTATACAAAGTCAGCTTATTGCCCCCACAAACCGGGTCCTCGTTTTACCTACCTCGGAAGGATGGAAGGCTGAGTCAACCTTGAGCCTGGTGAGAATTGAACTCGCAGTAATTGCAGGCAGCTGGCAGCTAAATACTACTTTAACAGTAGTTTAGTCCACTGCAACATCAGGCTCCTCATGACTTGGATATTAATGTTTGACTTACAGGAAATCATTATAATTTCTAAGCTATACAGTATGTAAAGGGACATTTGCACAAAGCAGATTTATTTATTTACAAACCCTACCAATGTCTTTCATTTTTAAATCAATCCATAGACTTTAAAGAGAGGGGTGCTTTCCTGGCCAACTAACCCCTGAACTCATCACGACCCTGATCTGACCCTATCGGTTCCATGGAATGAATGGTATGTGATGATTTTTACTTTTGCTTCGCTTCATTATGCATGCAGCATTCCACTGAAGGGACACCCAGCTTCATCCCCATGCAGGACGAGGCACTCATGAATAACTCAGAATTAGGGAGCTGTCATGTACCTGCCTGTCTCCACTTGCACTTAACCATGGCACACAGACATGCCCTGACTGCATTTTTCTTTCCACTGCTGCTGCTTCATTATTATATTGCTTTCAGCTCATCCTTACAGCCAATGAGTAAGTTGGGCTTAACTATGTGGGTGGTAAAAAAAACAAACATCTGAGACACTTTCCAAGGACAACCTAAGAAAAATGAAAAATTTGCTTAGCGTTGTCGCCCATTCCCTTGCAGAGTGCAGTAACTTGAAACAGAGGCAAAAGAAACGGGATAGGAATTGGCATTGGGGCACTTTAACTCAGCAGTAGGGAAAAGACCCGCAGGTACAGGTAGACTTACAACAGTTCATTTAGTGACTGTTCGAAGTTACAACAAGCTTTGTTACACTTACGAGCTTTGCAGTCACGTGATCAAAATTCGGACTCTTGGCAACTGATTCATATTCATGATGGTTGCCGTGTCCCAGGGTCATGTGATCCCCTTTTGTGACCTTCTGACAACCAAAGTCAATGGGGAAGGCAGATTCACTTAACAACGGTGTTACTAGTTTAATGCCTGATTTACTTAAACAAATGTGGCAAGAAAGGTCGTAAAATGGGGCAAAACTCACTTAACAAATGTCTCACAACAGAAATGTTGGGCTCAATTGTGGTCGTAAGTCAAGACAGACTACCTGTAATGCTTGGGAGGGTAAACAGCACAGGTAGTCCTCGACTTCTGACCACTGTTGAGCCCAAAGTTTCTTTGCTAGGCGAGACAGTTGTTAAATGAGTTTTGTCCCCATTTTACGTTTCTTGTCAGAGTTGTTAAGTGAATCACTGCAGTTGTTAAGTTAGTAACACGGTTGTTAAGGAAATTTGGCTTCCCCATTGACTTTGATTGTCAGAAGGTCGCAAAAAGTGATCGTATGACCTCGAGACACAACAATCGTCCTAAATATGAATCAGCTGCCAAGCACCTGAATTTTGATCATGTGACTATGGGGATGCTGAATTTTGATCATGTGATTATGGGGATGCTGAATTTTGATCACGTGACCATGGGGATGCTGCAACAGTCATCTGCGTGAAAACGGTCATAACGGTCACTTTTTTCAATGCCGCTTTATCTTCGACAAACGGGTGTTAAATTGAGAGCTACCTTTACTATAGGCATATTTCTCAGAAATGAACAGTTAGGGGAGAGAAATTGCAACATAAAGAGAAAGGAGTTTTTAGAAACCTTTCTTCCACACTGAGATTTTCATAGCACTCACCCCAAATCATGAATTGTGTTCCAAGCAATTCTGCAAAAAATAATATCATGGGCAATGAAAACATGAACCTTTTGTATTAAAGTTCTATATCACTCTGCCTATAAGGATGTTCAAACATTAGTACTTTCCCTGTTTACCTAGGTAGTGGACAAAGAGCATCTACTAGTGTTATGTCTGAATTGCATTTTTGTGGTTAGTGAAATCTAAAGTGCAGAACTTAAAGTAACTTTGTATTATTTAATCTTTGATAGAGAGAGAAAAAATCCTGTTTCAAAGAAAAACCCTCTCTTTCTATTTCTTTTTTTTTTGGAAGAGGAGAGGTTTTTGTGATGAACATACTGTGTGAAAGCTTTCTCTATTTGCTCGCTGTCACCGGCAGATGAGATCATCTACCTCTGCTAAATTGG